>NW_025422010.1:39752500-40485000 GCF_011764305.1 Mustela putorius furo
CTTCCTCCTAGAATAATATTTTAATTACTAAGTGAAATGGATTTCAGTTTTGAATCTTGTATTTATTTTTCTGTGTAATAAAATTAATATCTAGACTTGACCACTGTCAGCCCACCCATTGGCACTCCTACCTTAGGGCATTTGCACACATTTAGTCAGGTCCTTCTTGGCACCTAGTAGGGCATGTGCATTTGAAAACCTGTCCTTAAAAATAGAAGACAGAAGTATTCCTTTTCTTTTAGCTTAAGTCTTCTACCTTCTTTCCTGACTTTGCTCCTGGCTGACTTCCCACAACACAAATAATTGATATGGCCCTTTGTGTTTATAAATACTGCTAAGGTGACTTAGTTGGTCTCCTTGTTGCAATAATTCATAACTCTTTGGAAAATGTCTGCTTTTGGGGCAGAGGCATTTCAGATAGATACCCACCATGAGGTTTTCTGGGCATGTGAGGAGAGTATTGAGAGATCAGTAGGAAAGTCTCTCTCCATCAACTTTTTTTTCCTGGTTTGTTCAAATAATGGGAGAACACAGAAACCTACTACTTAGGTAGAATATGAAAAGTTGTGTTCACCTCTAAGACTGTGGGCACTTACAAGTCTGAGAAGACTGTGCCTTCTTTCACAGCTGGTCTCTCCAGACAGGAGGTACAACAATTGTTTAACACTCGAGCTGAAATAGACCTGATACTGTATTTGGGTATTTTTCTCCTCTACCATCTAAAAGTGGAAAAATAAAAATGCACCATAAAAAACCAGATGCAAAGCACATAAATGACACTGTAGGTTTTACAGTCTCTAACTAAGCAAAGGGTAGTAGGAGCTTCAGGGAATTTAGGAAATGCCAGTGTTGGAGTTCTGTGGCATTAGTTACTACCTTTTTTCCTATAACATGTTGTAGTTACTAGTGAATTCTTTTACAAGCAATACCTAGTTAGAACACTATGTACTGTGCGCAGGGAGGAGTGAAGTACTATTGGCTAAGAAGACCTCATCTTTTGTTTTTCCGTGGTTTTTGGTTTTTGTTTGCTTTTTTTTTTGTTTGTTTCCATATTTGCCATATAACATTGCTGTAGCCCTTTGCTTCCCTCCACAAATGTCTTGGGGGCCCTTCCTTATAAGAGCATGAGAACTACCATTTCAGATTTCATTCAGTGGACACACATGTCCCGATGTCTGTCCTGCATAAGGCAGGGTAGCTGTGGTGGGGCCGCCAAGACAAATGGGGACCCCCTGTGCGCGTGTGTCAGAGTCTGCCTGGCTTCCTCCTCTTCCTCCTCTCTTCTTCCTCTTTTTCTTCTTCTTTTAAAGACTCATTGAGTCCTTTATCCTTCTGCTGCTGCTTTAGTTCGTCCATGTACCTTTTCCATGGCAGTGGATGGAAACGTGTTCTTTGATCTTCTCTGATAACATCTCATTGGATCTGGCCTCTGTTATTCATCAACTTTTTATTTTCCCGTCAATCTACTTTTAATAGATCAGGCTTTTAAAAGATCATGGACCTCCACTTTTAGCACCTCATATATCAAGTCTCACGTGGCCACAATTCTAGACAAAAACCAAAGATCCAGAGGCCAGAGCGAAATAGGACCTTCTGCAGAGTCACTACTGGTGTATCCTTGGACCTTCATATTTTACTTTAGGATTAATTTATTGAATTTTGCTGTTACACATTGTTTTTGACTTGAATTAAAATGCTAGACAAAGCAGAAATGTACAATTTCTGGTCTGTGTTTTCCAGGAAAATCATTGGGAAAAGAATAGAGTGGATTATATGACTTGAAGTTTTTACAGCTTATTTTTTCCCCAGCATCAGGGCAGAGCCCCATTTTAAAGAATGTTTTCACATTACCTATTCTTATGTTAATAGTGTGTTTTGTCCAGTTCTACACAGCAGGTGATTTCCCATGACATACTTTCTTTAGCCCCTAATAGTCATCCGCTAAAGAGAATTCTTCTGGTGTGGATCGGGGGCAGAGAGCGGAGTCATAACCAGGCTCTTCTGTGGCCTTTCACTTTTATACCAGGTTGCACTTTTCCCGCACCTGCCCCCGTTCCAGCATCCTGACTACCTGACTTGATGCACCAGAACAGGGATTTAGAAATCAGTATGCGAAATGGGGAGGGGAAGGGATGGTAGAGACAGTCAGCTGTGTTCCCCTACAGGGTTGGGATCTTTCCACCTACTAACTATAGAGAGACTCTGTTTCAACTCTTCTTTCATTGCCAGACCCAGAAGAGTTGAGGTGTGGTTTCTGGCAAGGGATTTTACTGATAAAATTCTGCGGGAAGCAACTCCTGTGACATTTGAAAATTTTTTTAAAGGGATTGTTACTAATCGAAGTGTTGCATTTGGTAGCATAAACACTTCTTTATGCTTCACAGAACATTGCTCACAATCTCTCTGCTAAAGTGGTGTACGTGGGGTCACAGATTTGATTGTGGCACGAATGCAGTTTAGTCCCTCCCTGCCCTCCAGTTTGAAACCCCAGAGCAGGAACTGGCTATCGCATCAACGTGGCTGCCCTAGAACACGTACGTGCTGCTCACTAGCAGCTATTCTTTCATTCTGTTGGAAGGGGCCAGACTGAATGGACTCCGGTTAGTCGTTAAAATTGAGCATTGCATAAACCCTGCTTTTATTATTCTCAATTGTGAATATGAACCGTCTGATTTGCTAAGTTAGTCAGTTGTTCACTGTTACTTTTAGCAGATTAGCACCATAGGTAACTTAAAAATGAATTTGTTGCCTGCTTTTTATACTGTGTCACAAGGTTTTTGAAAGAGCTGGGACACAACTTTGTCTTTTAGT
This sequence comes from Mustela putorius furo, assembly GCF_011764305.1. Taxonomy (NCBI): domain Eukaryota; kingdom Metazoa; phylum Chordata; class Mammalia; order Carnivora; family Mustelidae; genus Mustela; species Mustela putorius. The sequence continues at coordinate 39,755,312 of NW_025422010.1, forward strand.
TTAAGCTTTTTTTTTTTTTAATGCAAGGAGCCCCTAATTTCTGTTTTCCAGTATGTGTATGATGTGACTTCCATGTATATATAAAAATGATTGCGCCCTAACCAAACTTCCTCAGATTGTGCACTGTTTGTTTAAAATAATCACGTATTTTAGTCCAATGCTGTTGTATTTTTCATTTTATTTAAAACACTACATACTTCTTTTAACAAATTTTAAAGGGTAGTGATCTTAAAAGAAAAAAATCACTGGATAACTAGGAAATATTTTTGTTGTTGTTTTGTTTTGTTTTTTAGAGAGTACAAAGGTCCTATGAAGCCTTTTGCTCCTCTTACCATGAAAATGAAATGTTAGCCATTGTATGGCTAGGAACCAATGCACTTGGTGGTTAACAGGTCTGCTGTTGCTGGAGTGTGAGCGTGGACTTGATGCAGTGACGACAAATCATTGCTTAGAATTAATGTTTTAAAATGTGCAACTCTAGTTTTTAAAACAAAATTTGGTTCTTCTTTACATTCATTATTTAGTTTTTGTTTCCATTTAGTATTTAATGGTCTTTGGAGAAAAAAAATAATAAAACAGAGTGTTATATATATATTTTTTGGTGCAAGATAAGATTTTCTGTTTTTTGAAACAAGTCTGTAGCATAAAGGTTAAACTATTTTAAGACAAAATAAAATAGAGTGTATTTAAACAATGATAATTTCTGAGGATTTTTTTTTGTATCTGCTTCAGTTAATTAGATGGTGCCTGGAGCAGCTTCTCAGTTAGCTTTTGGATGTGAAAGTCGATTATATTTTGTTAACAGATCTTACTGGTATGCCGACTTTTTCCAAGCAACAGCTGTATCCTCCTCCCAAGATGTTTTGCATGTGGCCGTTGGTGTGTTAGATCCGGGTAAAAGTAGCTCTGCACTGGCTTTCCTGTAGCCCTGCCTCCCTTCCCAGCTAGCACCAGTGAGGTTTCAGAGAGAGCCCAGAGCTTCCTAGTGCTAGGTGCCTTTGCTCCTGGGCAGAAAACTCAGCGGACAGTTACTTCCCAGGACCCAGCACCAGATGCCCAACTGCATGCACTTTGCACGTGGTTGAACATTGAATCAAATATAGAGGATTTCAAAGCAGTCTGAAGAACTTCTCCTTTAATTTGGTTCTATTTTCAGGGGTTTTATTTGGCTATAAAAATTATAGGAACTACCATATTAATACCTCATAACTTTTTTCACTTACCTTCATGTAAAAGGGAACAAGGAACTGGGGAGAATGAGGCTATCTTTACTAAAATACCACTCCTGGATCTCTCCATGTTCCTCAGGAATTCTTAGTTCTACTTGCAGTGTAAAGGGGTCTGTTAATGAGGAAGTACACCGTTAACAGTTGGGAAATGTTTTCAGCATTCTGGAACAGTTCTGAATGCTGTTCTAGGACTAGCATTGTACTACCTTGTATCCGAAACCTTGAAATATTAGTGCCTGTGAGAGACTCTTCTCGGGATTCCAGACCTTGCTTTTGATCCCTTGTGCCCTTGGCCGCTGCTTTTGTAGAATGAGTAAGTAAAATAATTTGTGTCTAGTTCTTAATCTCATTCTACCTTCCTCCTCCTGTGCTTGTATGCTTGGCTGGCTTTTGGCCTCGCCTTTCCTTATTGGTGTGTTTTTCACAGTAGATGACAGCTATTTATAACTTTACTCCTGAGAAAAATTATAGATAAATCTTGACCAAATATATAAATAGCTCTTTGGCTCCAGTTTTGCAGCTGAAGTATACAGTGAATCTCTTTAGGTTTGGTTGTGTGTGTGTGTGTGTGTGTGTGTGTGTGTGTGTGTGTTTGTGTGTTTAAAGATTTTATTTATTTAACACAGAGAGAGTGTGCACAAGTGTGGGGAGTGGCAGGGGGAGAAGCGGGCTCTCGGCAGGGAGTCCGATGCGAGACTCGATCCAAGGATCCTGGGATCATGACCTGAGCAGAAGGCAGACGCTTCACTGACTGAGCCACCCAGGTGCCCCTAAGTTTTGTCTATTACTCATCTAGGAAGAGTGGTCTTCCTAGGTCATTGGTAGGTATGATTTCCTTACTTCCTTGACTCCATGTTTGAGAGCACTGAGTCACAGAGTCTGGGAAGTTCCTGGGCTACAGTAGAGCGTTGGCTGGGAGAATCTGCTTGGAGCAGAAGAAAGCAGTAGAAAATACCAAAAGGAACAGTGAGCTTGGACAAAGATGCAGAGGACGAGTATGCGGATCCAGGGCTGCCATGGCACATCTCTGCACAGGTGCAGGCCTTGTAGATGGAGGTGGCTTTAGGCAGGGATCCTTTTGTGTGATGAGGAGTCACTGTTTCTCTGTTTCAGCCTAGCCTTGCGATCCCATTTGGTGGGATGGGTGAGTGAAGGGTCAGCGTGAGTGCTGACAGTGAAGTCAGACCTCAGAAGAGAGGTGTGGCAGCAGAAACCCATGTGACCTCAGAGAATCTGGCCTGCTGGTTGGGAATACTCTTTGCTTGTAAATTATATCCATCTAGCTTCTTATTCTTTAGTGAAAAATCTATATGATACCAGCTTTTTCCTTCGTGCTTTGGTAAATGACACCTGAGAGGAGTCATTTCTGTTTCCTTTCCGTGATGACTCCATCCTAAGAGTGGAAAGGTGAAGCACTGCTAGCTTTTGAGCCCTCACACCTGTGATGGGGTCTGAAGCAAGCAAGTCTCATGTAAGCATGGACCTTGGATGGACCTGGAGCACCAGGGATCTTTAGACCAGAGGGGAGGGTGTGGTGGCTAGTGTATACAAAGCTGGAACCAGAGACTAGGAGACCCTAGAAAGACCATTTGACCACCTAAGGGAGTAAATTTCTGTACTTGTAAAATGAAGAATTTCTTAGATCTCTTTCTTGACACTGAAAGGTAGGGCTGTGTTCTTTTAGCGGGTCATTTATTGTTCTGCAAACCCGTCGGGCTTTTTCAGGCAAGAATTCAGGAGAGCGACTCACTCCAGGAAAGCTGTTCAAAGGGCTACAGTTCTGTCCTCTTACTTAGGCTTTTGGAAGGCATTGGATGATTAACAGAGAACCTTGAATTTCGACAATCTCTTTATTTTCAAAGTTTTGAAAGAATGTTTATTTCAAAATTTCCACATGGGAGTAAGAAGTGGTACAGATTGTTATCCTAATTTTGCAGATTGGAAGACTGAGAACAGAAGAATAACAACTTTTCCAGATTTGCATGGCTAGACTTTGCAAGAACAGATTTTTTTCTGTGGTCCAAATTAGGACTTCTTAGCTTTAAGAAAAACAAAACCTCTTTTCTCCACCTGGTTTTCCTTCATTCTTTTTGCTGCTGATTCTGCTTTGCTCTGGCCTGAGAAGAATTGGAAGTCTTCCTGAGAAAGTAATGTTTGATTGGTTCCCTTCTCTCTTAGGTAAGTGGTCAAAGATTTAAACATCAGGCGCTTGAGTATGCGTCCCTGCAGGCTCTGGAGTGACTGTGGAAACTTTTTCCATAGATAGATTCCCTGTCTCATAGTTTGTGGAACAGGAAACTACAGATGGCCAGTAAACATAGGAAAGATGCTTGGTGGGGCTCACTACTAATTATGGAAACACATACTTAACTTTACAGGATGCCATTTCACACACGCAGGATCAGGAATACATTTAAATCCAACCAGGACGCAGAACAGTGGCAACTTGCTTGTCTTTTTGTGTGAGGATAATTTGCTACAACTACTTTGGAAAACAGTGAAATTGTCTAGTAAAGCTGAATATGTGTATGCCTCATATATGGGCTGAATGTGCTCCCCCCCCCCCCCGCAACCCTACCCCCAGTTTATATGCAGAAGCCTTACTCCCCAGTCTGATGATATTTGGAGGTGGGGCCCTTGGGCAGTAATTATGTTTAGATAACATGGGAGTCCCCGTGATAGGATTAGTGTTCTTTAAAGATTTTATTGTGTATTTATTTGAGAGAGAGAAAGAGCGAGCGAGCAAGCACACGTGAAGGGGAGGGTCAGAGGGAGAAGCAGACTCTCTGCTAAGCAGAGAGCCCAATGTGGGACTTGATTCCAGGACTCTAGGATCATGACCTGAGCTGAAGGCAGCCGCTTAACCAGGTGAGCCACCCAGGCACCTGGATGAGTGCTCTTTTAAGAAGAGGAGGAGACCTGAGCTTCGCCTGTGAGGACAGAGTAAGAAGGAGGCTGTCTGTATGCCAGGAAGAGGGCTCTTACCTGAATCCAGCCATGCTGGCACCCTGGTCTTGGATGTCCAGCCTCCAGAACTGTGAGAAAACAATCTCTGTTGTTTAAGAGCCACCCACTCTTTAATATTTTGCTCTGGTGTCCTGAGCTAACTAAGGCGTCTCATGACTCACAAATTCCACACCTTGGGATAATAATACCCTTGAGTAGGTTTTAAACTTTAGGGGTAGCCTATATGGGGAAGTCATGAACTCAGTTCAAGTGTCTGTAAACCATCTTTTATTTATCTATTTAAGGGAATAGAACAACAGAGCAGAAAACAGTATTGCTACATGAAACTTTTGTTATATGCTGATACACACCACACACAGATATGTGTGTGTGTACAGAGGGTCAAGATACAAGCACGTTTTTTCAAGTATGGGTTGCCGTTAACAAGATATGGAAAGCCGTGGTTCTAGAGAAGCAGTTTATGTGCTCAGAAATATTTGGTGTCATTTTCTCCAGTTTTTGTCTGTTTCAACATGGATGTTTATAGGATGGTTAGTGTATTTATACTGTGTTTAGCCACTGTGGAATTTAATGAACTAGATCTGTATTCATATACTTACAGCAGTTTTATCAACATAGATCAATCTCAGTGTAGAAAAAGAAAGCTTCAGATTATGTGTTACGTGATACAATTGATACGAAGCTTAAAAGAACAAAACACTACATATTGATAAAGGTCACATACACATGTGTAGTAAGACTATAAAGAAGTTCGTGAGAATAATAAACACCAAGATCAGGGTAATGGTTGCCTCCAGAGGGGGAGGTAGAGTGGGAGGGGTCACAGGGACTTCAACTTTATGGGTGAAACTTCTTAAGTTGGGTAGTGGGGACACAGATGTATGTTGTTCTTTGTACTTTTTTATATATCTTAAATATTTCATAATAAAATTAAAAAAATTTTTTTAGGATTTTTTTATTTACTTATTTGATAGAGAAATCGCAAGTAGGCAGAGAGGCAGGCAGGGAGAGAGGGGGAGGCAGGCTCCCCACTGAGCAGAGAGCCCAATGCGGGGCTCGATCCCAGTACCCTGAGATCATGACCTGAGCCAAAGGCAGAGGCATAACCCACTTAGTCACCCAGGTGCCCCTAAAATTAAAATTTTTTTTTTGTTTCAAATAGGAAAGAACAAAAAGCTCCTTATGACTTCCTAGATGTTATTAGTAGGCATGGATAAGATCTGAAGCTGATTCTTTTTAGATGTCCTCAACACTTTTTCCCCCTCAGCAGTTGTTGTACATGTCACCAAAACAATAAACCATAACAAAAAATAAAACTGGCAAGTTGGACTTCATCAGAATAAATTTTGTGCTTAGGACACCATCAAGAAAGTGAAAAGACAGTTCACTGAGTGGGAGAGAATATTTGCAACCTTTGATGAGGGATTTGTATCTAGAATAAATGAGCTCTTCCAAGTTGATAATAAAAAGGCAAAACAATTAATGGGCAAGGGATCTGAATGGATGTATGTAAGGGAGATACACAGTTGGTCAGTAACATGAAAAGATGTTAAACATCATTGATCATCAGGGAAATGCACCTCCAAGCCACAGTGAACTAGCGCTTCACCACTACTAGGATAGCGAGAAGCAAAAAGACAATGTGTCGGAGAGGAAGCGGAGAATCCTGGAGCCTTTTAAGTTGATGGTAGGAATAGGAGGTAGTGCAGCCACTTTGGAAAACGGTTTGGCTGTTACCATACGACTCAGCCACTCCTATCCTAAGTGTGATACCGAAAGAAATGGAAACCTAGGTACACACAAAAACTTGGACCCAACTGTTGATGGCAGCCTTTGTCATAGTAGCTGGAAGGTGGTGGCAACGTGAGTAGCCATCAGCCAGTGGGGGGGTGAGCGGCACGTGATCTAGCCGCAGTTGGGTATCCAGCTGGAGGTAGGAATGAGGTGCAGATACATGGTAGAGCATGAGTGAACCTGGAAAGCATACTAAAGGAAAAAAGCCAGTTGCAAAAGCCCTACATACTCTTTCATCTATGGGAAATGTCCAGAATGGACAAATTACAGAAACAAAGTAGGTTCGTGGTTGTTAGGGGCTGGAGGGGAAGTGGAAATAGGGAGTGATAGCTAATGGGTAAGAAGTCTCTCTTTGGGTAGGTGAAGAAAATACTCTGAAACTGCAAAGTGGTGATGGCACGCCACTCTGGATATATTAAAGACCACTGACTTGTTACACTTTAAAAGGGTAAATTTTATGGTATGTGTATTCAATATGACTGTTAATTGAAAAAATACCTAATCGTTTGGAATTGAGAGGACCACACTTTTTAAGCGGTTACTGTCTTGGTGTGAATGGGTGCCACACATTCTGCAGAAACGGGACTTACTAGGTCAGTTACAACCCAGTGATGAACAGGGATTCAGGAGCCCAGTGTGACAGGAATTGAAGGAAGGCAAGCAGGCCAACGCCCTTAGTACAGACGGCCCTGCCCCCGAGATGAGCTTTAGGAGGGGATCCATCCTCTGAGGAGTTGGAAAGTGCGGAGGTTTCTTTGAAGATCAGATTTGCCACTGGGGGTGAAGGTTATTGTGACAGAAACCAACTCTTCCCCTCTGTGAGTGCGTGCCCGCAGCCCCTGGCCCATAAAGTCAGCAGCCACCTTCGGGCACCATGTCTGATAGCCGACAGCCTGCCAGAGGGACCCTCACCACATCTTTGGGCAGTGAGGCGCAATGGGCGGGCTCGGCATGGTTTCTCACTCTGTATGCCTGCTGCTGCCCTGCGAGATTTTGCCGAAGCGGTCCCCATCCTGCGAGGTTGTGATGGGCTCCAAGCCGCTGTCACTGTTCCGGCTAGGAGTCTGGTGTTCCCTGGAGGGGTTGAGGTGGAAAACATGTTGGAACCTTGGCTTTTAGGCTGTGCTGGGTAGTACCTGTTCTCTTTCATCCATTTATAGGCTCCCACACCCCAAAGTGGATGACTAAAATTCTTCCGATCAGCTTTTTGGGCCCTTGACAGAGTACCTTAGTTTGTGACATTGCAGATGTGAACCTCCCTCTCTAATGACATCATCCAAATCTTGTCGGCATAGGCATGAGCCAGTCAGCACCAGAAGTAGGACTGCCACAGGCTGCTGGCAGGTGTGGGACTCACCTGGTCACAGGTAACCTGCAAATCCTGACCAAGTGCCCAGGGCAGTGGGGAAGACAGGTGGCTCAAGGCAGGGGCAGCTGGCCAACTGCAGTTGAAGGATGTTGTCACTTTAACAACTGATAGAACCCATCTAAGATGATCCGTCTTGAATTCATCAGACCTCTCAGTGCCACACATAAAGTGGGGATAATAGTACTCGCCTTACGGGCTTGTCCTGGGGGTGAGTGAGTGAAGGCCAAGCCCTGCCAGCCCTGCTTCAGTCATTTGGCTAGCTCAACCAGGAAGTGTGTAGATCAAATAAAACTAGGTGGTGGGCTGCTAATAATTTCCTAGCAGCAACACTAAATCCTTACAATATACTTGAAATAAGTCAAGTACTTTCGAGAAGGCAAGCAACAGTTTTGTGTCTGTGTAACAGGCATGGGGTGGGGAAAAAAAGTCCCAAGGTCTGGATTTGGGTCCTGCCTTCACTGCTCACAGGCTGTGTGACGACCTCCTGTCATCCATCTCGCTGGATCCCAGCCTCTTCATCTCTGAAAGGAGGATACTCACAGCCTACCGCGGGATGAGGGGAGTGGGGGGGGCAATCAAAAAAGATCGTAAAATAGCAAAGGATGTTTCGAAGCCCTTTTAGAAGTTCCAGACTCAAATGGTAACAAAGCAGGGCTGGAAGCAATCGGTGGGCCAGGCTGGGGTGTGGCCAAGCGCAGAGAGAAGTGTGCCTTGTCTAAGGGGGAGGCTGCATCGCTTGTGATGAGAGTGCAGGCTTGATGTTGCCAGGTCTATGGATTTTTTTCAAGACAAAGGGAATCAGGATTTTTAAAATGCCAATTTCTGATTTGTGTATGTTCTTCTTGTGTGGCCATGGTCAGACCTGCTGAAGATACAACCTGAGTAGATCTGTTGGTACAGGAAGAAATAAAAGTAAGGCGGACTCGGTCCACCCCCGCCTCTCCCACCACCCCCTATCCCCACCCCCATCCTTCTGGGTGGGATAAAAAGCAGGGAGCCCAGGTACGTCTGGTGCTCCGATCCTTATTCTGTTCAGGTTGCTGAGCCTTTGAAGCTGCGGGTGAGCCTCTGCTATAAGGGACAGTGCACCCGAGGGGGCTGTAGTCACTTGGGTTCTTGGACTGGTGCATTGCCGGAGTACCTGTCTGGTTGGCTAGGCAGTCAGCCAAAGGGAATAGAGGCCAATTCCGTGTCATCAGCCCTGTAACCTGGATCAGTCCTAGTTGACCTCACTCAGCCAGGAAGTGTGTAGGCCAAGGAGAACTCGCCTGCAGGTCTGACTTAGCCTGTAAGCTGCTGGTTTGCTGCTCCCGTACCACGCCAATTTCACTGGTTCAGCAAACACTTAGTAAATGCTCGCTTTACGCTGGGCACTGGGCCAGTCCCCAGAGACACGAGGTGACTGGAAGCCAGTCCTCATTCTCAAGTAGCTTTGCTCTGTCTGGTGTAACAAATCATTGTCACAAAGCCTGACAGGCGCTGAGACAGAGCTCTGTGCGGTGGGAACAGAAGGCAGGCCGCCTAGGCCAGCGCTGGGGCGGAATGAACAAATAGGGAAAGAGCGCCTACAGAAGGTGGCGGCTGAGCTAAGTTCGCGGCAGGCTAGGGACTGTGGAGTCTGAGGAAGTAAAGCGTGGAGGGTGTGGTGGGTGTCATGCCAGGCCCAAAGCTTAGGTGAAGCATGAAGGTGAGAAAGAGCAAGTTTGGCTCAGTAGAGTCGCTGCCAGTTGGGAGAAATGGGCTAAGTGGTGGGGGAGGAAGCCAGAGATCTAGTTTGGAGCCTTGTGGGGAAGGACCTTGAATGCCTCGTGAACACCCCACAGACACTCTGGGGGCCAGCCTCCCCTGGTGGAACATGTGCCTGACCCTCAGCCCGCCTACAGTGAAAGGCAGTGTGATCTAGGTGTATCCCTGAAGCGATGGGAGCGGTAAGGTGTGGCGAGGAGGGGGGGAATGAGAACAGCCTTCCCTTGTGGTAAAATGGGTGAATGAACTAGAAGAGCCTTGAGATTGGAAGTGGGAGGTCGAATCAGGAAGCTTCTGTGGGATTTGAGCAGATAAATGAAGAAGGCTGCACCACGGTGGTGGGAAGAACGGAGGAGAGTTCTGACTGAAGAAATCAACATAAGAGGTTGAATCTTCAGGACTTGGTGACAGAGGGTTCAGGGTGGTGCAGAGCATGTGAGTGAGGAAGAAAGAGGAAGGGGAAGGGGCTCCCAGGTTCTTGTACCCACTGGGGAGGAAATGTAGGAAGGGGTCAAGTGTGGAGTATGTAGCAGAGCCTTTGGGGTGTCTCATGTCACCCTCCTCTAAGATGAGGACAAGTTACTGCCCTTTGTGCCCTCTGCTGTTACAAAGGAGACAGAGCACTTGGTGGACGTCTTTTGGCTTTGGGACACGTAAGTAGCATATTTGGAAATATTAATCCAGTCCATTCATCAAGTGACTTGTAGCAAGGAAGGGCTTTGCAGAAAGCTTGGCTACCAGGCAAGCTGCTTTCTGTGGACCCAGCAAGTGCTGGAGGTGTCCTTGGTGGGCAAGGAGGGAGCACGGAGTCTGGCAAGCCCCAGGAGGAGAGGGGTATCATGGACTCTCCAGGTTCAGGAGGAGGACTGTGCTTTCTATTCCCCATTTGAAAAGCAGCTCCCAGCATGCTCTTGGGCCCTCACCACAGGACATCAGTTGGCCAAGACCCTGGAGTTCCCATCATGAGCGGGTTTTGTACCATTCTTCTTATAAATTCAGTCGACTCTAAGATGGAAGTGGCAACATCTAGAATCGGGTGTCAGCAGGGCCAGGGGCCCAAGTAAGCCACAAACAGACTCGCCACATAGCTTCTTCCCCAGACCTCTGAGGCGCGCCTGCCCCTGCTCCCCGCCCCAGCACTGATGATTCTCTGTTCGTGCCAAGCATTTTCTTGTGATGAGCTGATGGAGGAAGAAAGGTCCTAGGCCTGGTTCAGCGTGCGGGTGTTAGCCCAAAGCGGACGGCAGTTTTCACTAAAGCCCCAGGCAGGGTAGCCCTGAAAGACACCGAGTGGAGCCTACACCTGTCATTCCGTGCGGCTCAGAGGGAGAAGTGTGTGTTTTATAAGGACATGCGTCTTGTGCGGTGGCCAGTAGTTGGGTTGGTGGGTCAGGTGCCTGAAAAGAAAATGCTGAGAAGAGAGAGCAGGGAGGTCTGAGGGAGGGGCGTGTGTGGTGTTCTGTGGGCGTGGACACAGAGCGTGTGGGTCTTTGTGGTCATGCTCATGCCGGGCAGAGTGCACCCACCACAGTGGACGCCCTCTTCGGCAATCAGCTGGGCGGCATGGTGCCCGGTGGGGGTCAGCCTTGTCTTCAGCCTTGCCCAGGCTTGTGTGATGAGCTCATGCACAGGGTGGCCATGGTGACGGATGGAGGCTAGGCAGGGGCCCAACAGCCCCCGCTCCCTCTCAAAGGCCGTCTGGACACTGCCACTGCTGCCTGATCTGTGGGCACAGAGGGCCCGAGCCCTTGACTGGCCAGCTGCTTGCCAGAAGTTGATTACCTTGCACCCCTCCCACCCCCGACGTACCCCCTCCCGGAAAGAGCGCTAATCCTCCTTCTGGGGATTGATGCTTACTCTGGTGTTAATCGGAGCATTTACAGACAGCCTGATTTATTTACATGTGATGACTCATCACCTCAGATCCAGAGGCCCATTTTATGACAAAGGAAGTGCAACCGTGGGCGCAGGACGGTGGGATCGGCTGGTCGGGTACAACCCAAATCACAGGACCGACTAGAGGGATGGCACGGATTGCAAAACTCAACTAAGGTCCCAGCTCGAGGATGACACTGAGGTCAGGCACAGTCACCAGAATACAGCCGGTCAATGGTGCTGTGTCCCCACTTGCGGGAATACACGGGTCCAGGGGTCCCGGGCGGAGGGCAGGTTGGTCCCTCTCCCCGCCACTCTCTGTGCTCCTGTTGCACGGGATGAGAGGGTGCCTGGGGGGCAGGGCTTCCAGGCGGGGTGATGACAGAGAAGGGTCCCTTGCAACAGCCATGGCCAGATGAGGCCACTCCTGCTGAGGGCTCAGAGCACTCAGGGTTGTGGGTCTGAGTCACCCTGTCAGGCGACAACCTCGACTAGCTGACAGAAACATCTAGAACAAGTGGTGGAGAAGGAAAGTAACCATCAGCAGTGTCAACCTTGACTTACACACCAGTGAGTGGCCTGGGGCGCATCCCACGGACTCTCCCGTACACACTATTTTCACTAGATTATGGCTGCCCACCACCTTGATCCCATCGGGGATGGAATGGACTTCATGGGAGATACAGGTGGGTTGGAGTGGCGCTAGGCGAGGACTAGGGTAGATCATTTTGGGTGCCCTGCATCTTGGTCACCCTCTGATTTCAGCTGCAGCCGTGGTAGACATTGCTGGTGGCTTTGGCTCCTATTGACAGCACCTCCCCTTTGAAGCACAGAATGCGTCATTGTCAAGTCTATTCTAGCACCTTCCTCAAAACCACAGAGGTCTGTTTGGCTTGCATGGCTCAACGCAGCCCAGAAGTTTGGGGAGTTAATTCCCTGGGACAGCTCTCAACAACAAAGTGTGGGAGCCACAGGCTAGATGCCCGTCCCCCCCACTCCCCGCCCCTTTCACGTGCCCTGGCCAGGGGCTGAAAGCCCAGATTCCAGGGGAAGTGAGCCCTCACTGCTCACAGCTCTGACTTTGATGTTGGACCTTACATTGGCTTTTCCTCCTTTGCTCGTTCCTGTTTCCCGAGACCACCTCCTGATTAAACTGCCTGCACCCAGTCCTCATCTCAGGCTTGGCTTCTGGGAGAATCCAAACTAAGACAGGAAGACGGAGTCTGAGGTCACTCTGCATCTGACAGGCTGAAGAGGCATCTGGGAAACAGAAGGCAGGCAGCCTGAGGACATTTTTGGTGGTCACAACGGAGGGCAGGGAGGGGTCGAGGGGGTGCGATGTTGCTCCTGACGTCTGGTGCGTGGAAACATCCTAGAAGTCGCAGGGCAGATCCCTATAACAAAGAATGACTCAGCCCCAAGTGTCAACAATGCCAAGGGTAAGAAACGGTCCTAAGAAGACTACGAAGGAGCAGCCCAAGTGGCAAGGAAGAAAACCGGGAGAGAGCGCTGCTGTGACAGCCAGAGTCTCACGGGGCCAGAGGGCCAGGCAGGTCCGTGCTGCTGGCGGTCCAGGGAACCCATAACCACCTGCCTAGTTTATCAACAAAGACCTTCACCCAGGCAGTTCCGCCAGCCACGAGGGACCAAAGTCGGCTGGTATGGAGGGAGGCACGAGTGGAAGGCAAGTAGTGAGGACAGGAATAGAGCCTTCCCAGGAGCTTGGGGTAAAGGACAGGAAGGGCTGCTGGGACTCGCGAGCAGGAGCAGTAGAGAGGAGGATGAGTTTGAAAAGATCCCAGAAAGACCAAACATCCTGTGTACGCGATGATCCAGGACCCGAGGGACCCAGGGACGGCGATGACTGATGGAAGACAGGGCTCTGCGCATCTGTGCTACCAAACCAGAGTGCAGGGGCTGTAGCGTGCATCCGGTGCGAGCGTCTCCCCTGAGACGCCAGCTGATGCTCCCCTTCTCTGCGGAATGCCTGTGGAGATCCAGAGTTCTCTTGTGAGAGGTTCATGGACTTGGGTTTGGGTTTTGGGGTCACCTCTGCCTCCTGGTTCCTGGGTCTGCCTGTGCTCTCTGTTTTGCCAACAGAGTCAAACTCGGAGGAGGTGAAATCTTTCTGTCCTTTTGCAGAACCCCCTCACACCAAACACTCGGCTTGTGACCAGTCTGGGTCGTGCCACGTCCGCCCTTGAGCCCTTGTACGAGCGCCTTGCTTTTCCTCTTCCCATCCTCCTTCCTTGATTTGCTCAGCCCTCCTGAGTTCACGAGCCCTGAGGCTTCGCCCAAACTGTCCAGGTGCAGAGTAGACAAGAGAGCTTCCTCTTAGGTTCAGCCTCCAGAAGAAGGTGGTCATGGTTAAAACGCATGGAAGTGCGCCTTCTGGAAGACAACAGCTTCATCCCCCCGGGTGTGGGAGCCTCCACGATTCATGCCCAAACCCCCCCACCCCCACCCCGAGGTCTACTCTCGCCTTGCAGGGTTTCAGCTCTTCCGGGGGGACGTGTAGAGAGAAGTGAAAGGCAGAGCAAGGCTAGAGGTGAACAAACAAGAGGCCCCAGTGGGAAAAGAATCACAACCCACCCAACCCCCTCCTGTCTCCAGAGGGCTGGCTTAGAGGTCAGGAGGCCTGGCTGCCGGAACGTGTTCCCCTGCCTGTCAGCCTTGTGAGCTTCGGCCTCTGTGTTCCGACCTGTACGTGAAGTCCCCCTGCTTCTGCAACCAGGAAAAAAATGCGAGTCTTAACAATTGTCGTCTGGGTGCTCAGAATGATTAGCGAAATGTTTGGTGGCCCTCCACCACTTCCTTCTGGGGTGCTGGTCAATCCGTCAATCCACACCGCCCCTTGCCACGATGTCTGTGTTTATTTTGGAGAAAAATGAATTCGTATTTCATCAAAAAATTATTTTGTATTTTGACGGGTCATGAGGAATTTGCTGCTGCCTTCCCCCCACCCCACACACCCAGGCAGGGCCAGACCCCATCTCACCATGGGGCAGTTTTCCGGCTCCTGGTGCAATTCCGGACGTTCCCAGCAGGGGGCAGCCTAGCTCTTCTCCGTCTCCAGCTCAGTGGAGAACTGCCGGCTTCCCGGAGATCTGGTGGAGGCTCTTTAAGGGAGGGCTTGGCAGACTGTTTTGACCATAACCCTCAGCTGGACATACATTTTTACATCAGTACTGGTTTGCACATGTTTATCTTGCTAAGCGATACTTAAAATCCTTACTGCATGGGTGCACTCTGATCATTTCTAGGTTGTTCAGTTCTGTCCGAGATTTGGTCATTTAAAAAATACTGCTCACACCCACCAATAGAGGGAGACCTGTACTCCGAAACCCACTGGGAATCTAAGCCCGGGGAGTGGGGCTGGGGGGTGGAAGGGGATAGATTTGGGGTCACCTAGGATAGGATCTTGAAGTACAGTGGTTAAAGGTGTGGTCCTGGGAGCCAGGCTGCCTCATGGAATCGCAGCTCTGCCCTTTCCTCCCTCTGTGGCCTGGACTCCACCCTCCGTGCTCAGTAAAAGGACAGCCTGGCTTACAGTCACAGCTCTTTTTCCATGCAGAGACAAGGAAAGAGACAAGGATTGCTGCAGAGTGCGATCGCCATGCTAAGCCTGCCTGGTGTCTCATGGACTCACTCGTCCAACATGTGTTGGCCCAGGTTACCGAAGATAACCGAGCAGAAAGCTCTGGGCCTGGCAGAGGTGGCCGAGAAGCACACAGACGATTACAACAGATGTGACAAGGGCGTGGGTGGTGATTAGTGCTGCGCCCTCTGGGAGTGCATGGGTACCCGGAGGACTCCTTAGCTCAGCAGCTCTCCAATTATGGTCCCCAGGCCGGCATCAGCAGCAGCAGAAGCTGAAAACTTGTTAGAGAGGCAGCCTCAGCTGAGGCACCCGGGTGGCTCAGCTATTAAGCATCTGCCTTTGGCTCAGGTCATGATCCCAAGGTCTCTGGGATCGAGCCCTGCATCAGGCTCCCTGCTCAGCGGAAAGCCTGCTTCTTCCTCTCCTACTCCCCCTGCTTGTGCTCCCTCTCTCGCTGTGTCTCTCTCTGTCAAATAAATAAATCTTTAATTTAAAAAAAAAGGCCAGTCTCGGGGCCTTAGCCCAGGCGTATAAAACCAGAAATCCAGAATCAAGCTGGTGCACCCCCAATTGGGGAAGGATTGCCAGCGGGTACCAGACTTCTATGCATTTCAGAGTCATCTGGGGGCACCTCTGCCAATTAACCACAATGTCTGGGAGAGGGAGCCAGGAAGCATAAGTTTTTAGGTGTTTCCAGTGTGCAGCAAAGTAGGGGAACCACTGCCCCAACCAGAACCTGGGCACACACAGGGGTGGGGGTGGGCATCTGAGAGAGCTTCCTGGAGGTGGTGTCATGTAGGCAGAAACCTTCAGTGCAGTAGTGGCCTGTGAGCACACATGAGTTGGAAGGGAACATGGAGGGTGAGGGGGTGGCTAATGCCAAAGAAGGTTCTAAAGGGACTGTGATCCAGTGCTGAGGAAGCTGGGCTCTGGACACCAGCCATCTGGCCGCGAGACCTGCTGTGCCCTGACTAGCTAGTGGGTCTGCAGACAAAAGTCATTTAACCTCTCCTCTTCCTGTGAAGGTCAAGTGCAGGTAAGAAATGTGCCTTATTACTGTTGGGATAGGACTATAATTTTAAGTTGAGCGATTGAGTGAAATGCCCAGACAGGAGCCAGATTATCTCAGGAGATGACACTGGAGAGAAGGGACAAAGCCATGGAAGGCTTTACCACCACAGTCTGGACCCACAGGCTCTGGGGAGCTTCGGGGAGTTCAGGTGCCAGGGGAGCCCCAGGGAGAGGGGTGTGGAGAATGTACTAGAGAACATAACACGGGAGTGTGGGCAGGGCGGGCGTGCTGTGCGCCGGGGCAGGTCAGACTGATGGCAGCCGGCCTGGCAGAGAGGGCTGCTAAAAGGCCTACGAAGATGGTGAAATAGGACCGGGAGATGAGGCCATATCCCGTTTGGGGCCAGACAACGCGGCCTTTTGACCATCCCCTCCCCTGCCCCTTCCACACACACTGTTCCCGGGCACTGCTGAGTGCTTCGCATTCTGGAGCTGGTCCTTGGGGGAGGACAGTGAAGGCCTGTCC
The DNA here is from genome assembly GCF_011764305.1 of Mustela putorius furo. Classification (NCBI taxonomy): domain Eukaryota; kingdom Metazoa; phylum Chordata; class Mammalia; order Carnivora; family Mustelidae; genus Mustela; species Mustela putorius. The sequence continues at coordinate 39,771,430 of NW_025422010.1, forward strand.
GGGCAGGTGCACTTCTTGTCCCTTGAACGTGTCACGCATGTTCCCAACTCCAGACCTTAACCACGCTTCCACCTCTCTCCTGGCTCTCAGAATCCCGCTTTCATTCCACGCCTGCCCTCCTCCACACACCCCCCTCCCTGGCTCAACCTCCTTGAAGCCTCCCGACTACATGGACTCTGCTGGGGGTCGCTGGTGTGCCACTCACTCCTGTCGCCATTGTTGTATCGGTGGCACCTGCAGTAGAAGCACTTGGGAGCCAAAGTGGGTCTCAGGATGTCTGTTGGGTGTTTTGGTGAGCAAATGTGGGGGGTAAGCCCCCTGATTGGTTTGGGAGAAAAACCCAGAATTCAGCGACCAGCCAGGAGCGCCTTGTTGAGAATGAGATGATCAGAAGTGGCAGTGGGGCCTTGGCTCCGAGGGGCTCAGTGGGAGGGAACAGAGGATGGAAACTTCTCGGTGTCCACCTCCCTGGCTTCTCCAGGGCGTTAAAGGCACATCCCTCTTGTTTCTGTGATGTAGTCCCTCTTTCATCCTGCATCGAGGGGTGGCTGCTGCTAGGCCCTCTCTGCACCCTTGCTGGGTACCTCTAAGCTTCTCCCAGCACCTGGAGGTGGGGCTGAGGGGTGTGGCCAGCACCCGGTGAGGGGTGGGACCAGGGGCAGCTCAAGCAAGACCACTCAGCCTCTGAGGAGGCCAACTGTGTGCCTGTAGCCCTGTTAGGTGCTCCCAAGAGGCACCAGAACTATTAAGATGAAAGCCTCAGAAGCAATAGGAGAGAGGACCACCGAATTGTGTAACACAGACGCCTGGGGGAGGGAAGTGAGAGTTCGGACCTAGACAAACCTGGGTTTGTTCACCAGCCAAGGGACGGTGAGCAATGCAGGAACCCGAGCCTCTCCAAAGCTCAGATTCCTCCCCTGCTAAATGGGGGTCACAATAGCACTTGTTATTCAAGTGAATAAAACTTCAATTATATTGATTCAAATATACGATAAGTGATGAACGAAGTATACATGTGCTAACAGATGTAAAGTCCTTCAGGGAAGCATCTGGCACAGAGCGAGCTCTGCTAGGTGGAAGCTGGTACTGTTGCTGCGGTTTCACTTGGTTGTGAATGGTTATGGCTCAGGAAAGGGGGAATCCACTGAATGAAGGCAAATAGCCCGAGACAGACTTGTAGGCTGGGTTCCAGAAGAGAGGAAAGACTAGCCAGCCAGAGAGAGCAAAATGTCCTGATTTTCTAAAAGAAAGGAATATGATGGCTGGGATGTAAGTTTCATGTCACTCAACAGCTCTGTAGAATTATCAAACAGATGGGTTTGGAGCGCTTTACAGAGAACCATGCTTTTCTGGAATTAATTCATTAAATCATGTCAAACCAAACTTGCAGTGGCTTTCATTACCAAAGGATTTTTGTTTTTTCATTCACTCATCATGTTAGGAAAAATAGAGCTTATCTTGGCAAGGCACTCAATGAAGTTTTCCATGCTCTCCCAGTGAACACCAGAGAGAAATGTAAGCAGGGTGGTGGGTGGTTAGGAGAGGTCTGCAACAACATGAACGGCTTCCCCCCAGGAGCTGGAGGAAAGGATGGACATGCGTTCAAGATCTCCTATGGCAGGTCCCCGGGCTAGAGTCCTGTCACAGAGGCATTGGAGGAACACATGATGGGGAGGACAGCTCAACAGGACACATAGTTGGCACTTAAGGATTCAGCTAAGTAAGAGCAAAACGTAATTCATAGCAGAATAGCAAAGAAGTCTATTTTTATTTTTCTATTAATGGGAGTCATATAAGCTCATGGTAGAAAATTTGGAAAACAGGTAAGACCATAAAGAAGTACCTAAGAGTGTGCCTGGGTGGCTCAGTTGGTTGAGCAACTGCCTTCGGCTCAGGTCATGATCCTGGAAGTCCTGGGATCAAGTCCCACATCGGGCTCCCTGCTTGGCAGGAGTCTGCTTCTCCTGCTGACCTCTCTACTCTCATGCTCTCTCTCTCAAATAAATAAATAAATAATCTTAAAAAAAAAAAAGCAGTACCTAAGAGACACCTGTAATTGTCCCCGATTGGCACAGTTTGATAGCGTGAGCTACGAGAAGGGTGAGAATGGAGTTTGGGTGATGTTTAAACCGGTGAGGAATTCAGGACTGTCCAAACCAGGAAAGGGCTGGTGCAGTCTATGCGGAGAGGACGGGCTATCCGGAGACTGGAGGAGCCCCTGAACGGTTCCAGAGCGCACTTAGCGCTCAGAGGCTGGCGGAGGGTGAGAAGCCGGGAAGAGGCGGCGGCTGCAGGGGGGAGAGGGGTGGTGCCCGCTGTCTGCGCGCGACGAACAAGGCGGCTTCCAGCAAGTAGCTCCGCCCACCGTCGGGAGAGGCGCTCAGGCCGGGCGGGGCGCGCACTCGCGGGCATGGTTCTTGCAGAAGCCGGTGCTTCCCCACCCTCTGCTCCCAACGTTACCGGAGACTCCCTGTCCTGCTGTGGTTCCTTTTCACTCCAAGACTCGTGTTATCTAGAGCTGAAAACGGGGAGGCAGAAAGAAACGCGTTTCAGTTATTACCAAGGGAAACGAGCATGGTACAAAACGGCAGGCACTCAATTTTGTTGGAAGTATACAGTTAAACGTAAATTCATTGAAAAGTAATAACAAGAAAATTTTAAGGCTTCTGTGGGAGATGCTTTTCACCTTTTGGGCCCTTTTGATTTTTCCAAGTTTTCTACATCTGACTTATTCTAAAATCCAATAAATGTCATATTAAAGCAAAGTAAATGTGTCTCTAGCGTGTGTGAGGATACTTTCATGACCAAAACAATAGAGTAGGGAGTTAGGAGGAGGGAGTGTAGTCCAGGCCGCTGTGTAGGGGTGGGGCTTGATTGTGGACGACCCTGACATCCAGGCAGAATTGTTTATGTTGATTTGGTCATTGTAGTGGCTGACCCAAACTCAGGATGTATAATCTGATAGATAACCACGTATTTTGGGGATGAGAGGACACAACACGATGATTAAATTTGCAGAACTCCTAGAAAATCAGTGTTACAGTAGATTCTCCAGGGATAGACACTCATTTGCTTATTCAATCATTCAATTGCATCGGGTTTCTTAAGCTCCAGCTGTATGCCAGACAGGTGCGCACCCTGGTGGGAGCAGGTCTCTGGGGAGCTGAGCGCAGGCCACACCAGAAGATGAAGACAAACCCAGCAGTTAGTGGGTCCCTACACACCCAGGCGAGAGGTTCTGAGTCTCAGGAGTTGGAGTGGTAAGAATGGAACTTTCAGTGATATTTCAGGATAGTATTTGGTTGCTTCGCAGTTGCCCTGGGGGTCCTTCTTCAGCATGCTCCCCCACCCCCCAGGGAGGCAGAGTGCACAGGAGGCACTCGGCAAACATTTGGCAAGTAATGGGAATGCTACTAAGGCGGGAGGAGGGCTGGAACTGAACCCCAGTCGATCAACAGGGATTCACTTATTTACGGAGCAAACCCGTCATTGCAATAAGTATATCCTGAGTGTTTACTACGCGCCTGCTGCCATATTGCTCCAGGCTGAAGCTGCCAAGATGAGACAGAGTTTCACCCTAGAGGAATTCACACGAGGACAGTCCGACTGGGGAAAGAGATACAGCTATAAACAGTGAAAGTGCTTATAGGAGGCTGTTATAAGATGAACCTAGATAAAGGTATAATTAATACCTTTAGGCACAATTAGGAACTAATTAGTCGCAAGCACCCCCAGAGAGGAGATTGTCCAGGGTGGGAGTGGAGTAGAAGGAAAGCCCAGCATATGGAGAATGAGTAAGGTACAAAGTACAAATCCGGGAATGGCAGGTCCTTCTCAGTCGGCTTTGTGGTGTCTTTACTTCCGTCTCTTCCTCCAGGATGACTCCACTCCTGCAGGCCCGTACCTCTGTCGGGCTGTAGGCGAACCCCTCTTTCCCTTCTCTGAAAACGACTCCACCCCCATCTAACACAGTCGCAGTGCAAGATGTGTCACAAGGACACACACATCTGCCCATCAGGCCAGAGTTGATTGGTCCAGGGACAGGGCTGTGACCAAAGTGGACCACTCAGGGTCCTCCCTGGGAATTTGGAGTCAGGACACTAGCTCCCAGGGCCAGTCTCATTGGTTTCTTACGGTCAATGTAAATTTGGGCGTCATGGGGTCCTGCGGGAAGCCCTAGCAATGTGTGCACATGGCCATATGTTTTTATAGAATTTTCAAAAGTAAGATAATTTTCAATGTAGTTGGTTAAGTCCACTGTCTCTTTTCCTTTTCTTCCCTCTGTCACCTCCTCTCATGATAAATGGTGTTGGAGTGACTCTGGGTACCCAGGGATCTAGCTAAGGGGAAGTGGGGTTGAAGGTTCACTTAGTTAGCGTGAGGTGGGAGCCCTTTGTGTGGTGTGCAGCCACCTACAGTCATAGCCAGTGTAGCAGTGGCTTCGGGAACATTCCTGAGGCTCGCTGTGATCCTCGGGACGCCCAGATGCAATGCGAGCCTGTCATCAGGCCAGGCTAGGGAACGAGTGTGTAGTGCAGGAGAAAAAGGTTTGAAATGATGGGTTCTTCTGGTTATCGGATTCGTAAAATCAGAAATTTGGGGGGTTTGTTTATTTGTTTTTCAAAGATTTCATTTATTTATTTGACGGAGAGAGAGAGCACAAACAGGGGGAGCAGCAGGCAGAGGGAGAAAGAGAAGCAGACTCCCCGCTGAGCAGGACGAAAGCACCCTGGAATCATGACCTGAGCCGAAGGCAGCCACTAAACCAACTGAGCCACCCAGGCACCCCAGGAACTTTGGTTTTATCGATCCTATAACTGACAAAGTTCTCTCCTTGCCCAAATTCTACTCAGTCTCAGCTGGGCCCTGATTGTCAGGCTTCCACATTTGCATTTGCATGGTCCAGTTTTAGAAAGAACACTGCCAAGTGAATTGAGCCTTAGTGCCCCCGCCTCCAGATCTGGTCTCCGTCGTCCTCCACCGGCACTAAGGGGATAAGCTGAACACCCAGGCCTGCCCTCAGCAAGAGCCCTGTGAGGTCAGCCTAGCCAGGTTCCGTTCTCACCTTTGGTGGGTCCTCTGAATGACCTTCTACCCGCTGACCCTCCCCCTGCTCCTTGGCTCGAAATTCCCACGTTTCTTCCTTGTGGTCCAGGTGGACCCTAATCTGTTTCTGCTACAAAACCCCTCTCTACGGCACCTGAATGGCCTAGTTGGTTAAGCAACTGCCTTCAGCTCAGCATGATCCTGGAGTCCTCAGATCGAGTCCCGCATCCAGCTCCCTGCTCGACAGGGAGTCTGCTTCTCCCTCTGACCCTCTCCCCTCTCATGCTCTCTCTCTCAAATAAATAATATATGATAAATAATGAATAAAATAACAATAAATAATAAATAAGCAAAATCTTAAAAAAGAAAAAAAAACCCGCTCTAGTAGCCTGCTTGAATAAAGCCTTTTATACCCTCTTTCTTGCAAGTGTTGTGAATACTTTTTTTTTTAACATAATACACACCATACTTTCTTTTATTTTTTTAAAATATTTTATTTATTTATTTGACAGACAGAGATCACAAGTAGGCAGAGAGGCAGGCAGAGAGAGAGGAGGAAATAGGCTTCCTGCTGAGCAGAGAGCCCGACGCATGGCTCGATCCCAGGACCCTGGGATCATGACCTGAGCCGAAAGCAGAGGCTTTAACCCACTGAGCCACCCAGGCGCCCCCCATACTTTCTTTTAAAGTGGGAATCACATGCAATTGGATATATCAGATTTTTTTGTGTTTAAATTGCTGGTTGATTGGAACAAGAAAACTCAAAATGCCCTGAATTCCATAGCTCACATACAAAAGAAATGTTTTTGTGACAGTCCTAAGCATTTACATGACAATAATAATAATTTGGGACCAGGAACCTTTTTTAAACTATCCAGAATAGAAAAACAAAATTTGGATCAACCATGCTAAAGGAAAGACTGGAAAGTTTTTTGCATTTTCTCTGTGGAGAACCATTACAGAATAGTCCCAAGCAGAGGTCATCAAACAGGATGCAGCCAAAAATCACAATAATGATCATAATAATAATCATAAAATAAAAAGTAGGAGTAACATACAGTGTAGGAAGATTCGGCTGCAAATTCATTAAACTTTTTTTCCCCTGGATTTTGTGATTTTTTGGTGTTTCTTAGCCTTTAAACTTTTTTTTTTTAAAGATTTTATTTATTTATTTGACAGAGATCACAGGTAGGCAGAAAGGCAGGCAGAGAGAGAGGAGGAAGCAGGCTCCCTGCAGAGCAGAGAGCCCGATGTGGGGCTCGATCCCAGGACCCTGGGATCATGACCCGAGCCAAAGGCAGAGGCTTAACCCACTGAGCCACCCAGGTGCCCCCTTTTAACTTTTTTTTTTTTTTTTAAGATTTTATTTATTTATTCGACAGAAAGAGACACAGTGAGAAAGGGAACACAAACAGGGAGCCGGAGAGGGAGAAGCAAGCTTCCCACTGGAGCAGGAGGCCTGATGCAGGCCTCCATCCCAGGACCCTGGGACCATGACCTGAGCCAAAGGCAGACACTTAACAACTGAGCCACCCAGGTGCCTGCTTTTTGACACTTGTAAATTTGCTATGCTTTCTTTTCTCATTCTAGATACATTTTCAGGTTTGAACTCATTTTGTATCTGTCATTTTGTATTCTTCTCCTTCCAGAGTCTCTCCCTACCCCCTAAGCTCAGAAACGCAGTGTAAGCTTTGCCCTGCCCCCACCCCCCCTTTCCTGTCCTGCCTTTCTATGATGTGGTCACTCTCTTTGGGCCTCTCTCTGTGTCCTTCCTCCCAGTCAGGGTTTGTGGCTTGACCTTCCACCTGAGGAAGTATTAGAGACAAGCTGTTTAGTCCTGCCGGCAATCCTCCTGCTTGCAGAGAGTCAGAGCACGTGGCATCTGTTATTACATTTGGTCCTTATTGCAAACCATTAGGGGAAAAAAGCCCCGCTCTTTTTGTTACGGGAATGGTCAGATTTCTAGGAAAGGAAGCGGAACAACCACAGCCCATGCCTCAGGGTCAGGCTTGGTGAGGTCCCGTGGCACTGGGCTACCAAGTGGAGGAGCCAGAAGGTAAATCTCTGTGGTCCGCATCCTCTCTCCTCGCCGTGCCCATGCTTCACGACATTGGCACATATGGTTAGGGGGTCCCATCCGTGCCTTCTGCCAGGTGGGGAGACAGGCAGAACCTCTGGCCCACGGGTCCCCGCCGGGAAGCCAGCTGTAGCCCCGAGGCTTCCTTGGGAACATGAAATGGGGCCTAGGCTACCTCTCCTGGACCCTCTCCCTCCGGGACCGCAGGTTCGGGGGCTGTTGGGGGCAGCCTCAGAATCACTGGAAGCATTTTTCCCACTTAAGTTCTGTGCACCCCAGCCAGCAGACGGGACAGGTGCTTTTTGGAAACTTCCAGGCAAATCTGATACCCACCCACTTTCAGGATGAGCGCCAGGCCAGAGGGACTCCAGAGCGTAACCAGGAGACCGTGGAGGCCGTGATGTGCCGTGGAGGCCGTGATGTGCTCACCGCCAAATGAAGCCGCCTGCTCCCAGAGGAACACAAAGCCAGACTGCCTGGGGGGAGTCCCTGACCTACCTCTTGGTAGGTCACTTGACCCTAGAATCCACCCTGCTCGCTTCTCTGTAACACGGAAATCACTAGAGCACCGTACCCGAAATGTGATGAGGCACAGAAAGTATCGAGCACAGAATTTGATGCGTACGGCTCAAAAATGTGAACCACTGCCCTTCCTTCCTCCGCGGACATCAGCCAAGCGTGAAGGGAAAGGTAGACACTGTTCCCCTCCCCAAGGCCCAAGCTAGCGATGGGCTTCCCTCCCTCCTTCCCACGGAGGAGGCAAGAGGCCAGCCGCTGAGGGCCAGGGACTTATCCTGAAATCCAGACTAGCCAGGATCTTCTTTCAGCTCAGAGTGGTTGGGAACCCCCTCTTTTGTCTGGGGCTGGGGAGACCGGTTTGGAGCAATCGTCTCTGGTGTCACCGGTTCCCTGTCCCTTGTGCAGACAGCTGGGGGTGTCCTGGGGGGCCCGGGAAGCCGGCAGACAGTCTTTCCTTTTCAGCAGGAACAGGTGGACAGCCGAGCCAGAGAAGGAAGAGCGGGGGCTGGGCGGCTGCTGCTGGAGGCTGTGCGTCTCAGGTCCCCAGCCTCCCCTTTCCCTCCTCTCTGGCCGCTCTGATCTCCCGGGGTGCTCAGGGCCTCGCGCTAAAGCCGTTCAGGAGGATAGAGGTTTAATAAACTCATTTTCATGAAGGCATCGAGGACCGATGCCCTTCATTTCAGACTGGGCAATGCCCCATAGTGATATCCTTTAAATGTTCTTACTTGAGGGGCTCCTGGGTGGCTCAGTGGGTTAGAGCCTCTGCCTTCGGCTCAGGTCATGATCTTGGGGTCCTGGGATCGAGCCCTGCGGTGGGCTCTCTGCTCGGTGGGGGGCCAGCTTCCTCCCCTCTCTCTGCCTGCCTCTCTGCCTACTTGTGATCTCTGTCTGTCAAATGAATAAATAAAATCTAAAAAAAAAAAATGTTCTTACTTGAGGGCTCAGGCTCAGACTGGGGAGAGACTGGGTCTTGGCCTCCTACCCCAGGTAGGTGTCCCTGTGGGCCGCCAGGGCCAAGAGCATTGGAGAAGTCCAGCCATTCTACAAGCCAAAAGGCCCCTTCCACGGCCTTCTACTCTTCTCCTGAAGCCAGTCAGAACAGGGGTTCCCCAGCCAGGCTTCTGGCTTGGGGGGATCCTCCTAGATGGTGGGGTGAGGGCTCAGGGCCAGGCCACTCTATACCCAACCCCAGGGTCCACAGTCTTTCTCCGGGTGGTTCTGTTCTCCAGTCCTGGGAGTTGGGGGAAAAGGAACAAAAATGAAATTCTGACCCCAACGCTCGTTCCTCCCCTGTCCAGGGACCAGGGATAGACAGGGAGTGTGGTCAGGCGGTTCCCAGAGCCCCACTGAGCTGCTGAGGGAAGCTGATGAGCTGTGACACCACCACGTCCCTTCTGCCCCTACCTTCATGCCCTCTGTGCCCCGGGAGTGCCCACTACACTTGCCCCACACCACGCCCCACCCCCAATAGAGGCCAGCACCTCGGGCATTTATCTGAGCCTCACTAGATGGACGAGAACACAGTGCAGCCACCAGCCTCCCCTGGAGATTGGATCCGACAAATCCCATGTTTGAGGGACGGGCTGGGCCCTTTCCCCTCAGCCATTGGACCCGAACAGTCCTGTGTGCTGTATCCTCCCGACCTACGCTGGAGGCCTGTCTCGCTCTGCCCTGCACACGGCAGCCAGAGGAAACAGACTTGATGTACATATGGCCAAATGGAGACGCTTAAAACAGAGCCAAGAGAAAAAAGTCGAGTGAGATCCATAACACAACCCAGTTACATTAATTAAAATTACATGTGGCCCAAACAAGAATGTACGTGTGTCAAAAATAGGAGACCTGTTAGGAAGGTGCCTTCTGGAGGGAGAGGGAGAGCTGAGGGAGTGGGGTCCGAAGGGAATGGGAGCATAGAGGGGAGGCGGGGGGGGGGGGGGGGGGGGGATGGGGGGGTGGGGGGAGGGGGAGAGGGAAAGAGGGAGAGAAGGAGAAGGAGGCAGAGGGAACAGAGGGAGGGAGAGGAAGAGAGGCAGGCAGAGAGGGAGAGGGAGGAATACTCTTTACGAATCACCTCTGGAAGTTTCTTCTGGGAATGAAGCTTGGATTTACTTAACATGTATATTTTTTCATGGAAAAAACACAAGGCCTATACAATTTTCAAAAATGGGAAATGTATTGATTTCTGATGTCTTAAGAACATACTCCCCACCCCTTCGGGCCAAAAGCCATGCCAAGGCTTACAGAACAAAAAACAGCTACAATGTTGGCTTAACCTGTAGTTTAAAGCCGAAGCCGCTGCGAGTCTCTGTGGAAGGGAAGGGAAGGGCTCACCGAGGCACTGGTCACAGCAGAGCAGCCGCAGGCTCGCTCTCCTGGTGTCGGAGTGCGGCTAGCGGCTAGCGAGGGTTACACTTGGAGCATGTGAAGGGGCAGAGTCGTGGGACCGGACCCAGAGCCAGGTGGAAAAGAGAAGAAACAAGAATGGAGAGCTGTGGCCACCTGCTCTGGAGAGCTTGGAGGAGAGGATTCTCGTAGTCTGGATGACTCTGATCACAGATCGGATCAAATATCACCAAATACAAGAACCCTCCCGGAGGCTTTGCATGGTAAGCTGTGGTCAGGGGTGTTCGTCCAGGAGGCTCCCTGGAGGAGGTGAGTGCTAGAAGCCAGAGGCTCATCTGGCCAGACAGGAGATATCGTCTTGGAAAGCAAGGGTAGCTGATTTGGACCCCTGGAGCTGCAGGGAGACACGTGAGACCTGCTCCCCAGCCACACTCCGTTAGTCAGCCTTGCTCAGCACCGGTGAAAGGGGATGAGGCCAAGGGCTGGGGCTGAACGTGGAGCGAGCGGGTCATTCTTCATGCCCTGTGGGGGTCAGATCCCCTTTGGAGGCTCCCCCAGGGACAAGTGTTGAGGGCAGCCTGGGGCTCTCTGTTGAGCCAGGCCACTTGCGCGAGCAGGCGGGCACGCTCCTGTGTGAGCATGTGTGTGTGAGCATGTGTGTGTGTGTGTGTGTGTGTGTTTGTCAAGGTCCAAACTTATCCAGCAAAGAGAGCTCCAGGTTGTGGCTCTGGTCTCAAGGAACCATGGAGCTTCTGGTCAGCGAATCCCAGGACAGGGACATAGGGGAGCAGACTCAGGTTAGGCCAGTGGGGGTGGGGGTGGGGAGGGCTGAGCTCTCTCTCTCCGGCTGAGCACATGAAAGGACCCTGAGCTCAGGGTCCCAAGTACCTGGAAGGAGTGTGGCCACCCCTCAGAGTGTGAGTGGAAACGAGTATTGAGTATGGGTTCTGAGCTGGGGCTTTGAGGCGGGGCATGCCCCTTCCAAGGTCTCTTTGCACCTGGTAGCTGCAGACAGGAAGACCAAGTCTGGGATGCTGGAAGCACAGAAGGGAATGGGCCTGGGTACCTGAGTGAGGGAGGACGGTCCCCTGACGAGGCTTGGACTGTGCCTTGGCCTGGAACCGGAGAAAAATGGATTTCTGTTGTGTTCTAGGCTTTCTAGGTCACAGCGCCTTCCCCTGCTCTGCCCTCCCCATATTATCAGGTTAGCACATGGTCCGTCTCTACCCATTGGGTCTGTCTTACCTCACATCTCCCCGTGGCCACCATGGAACTCCCTGGATGTGTGCGCTGGGCCGGGTGCCTGACCGAGGTCTTTTCTTTGGCTTGTTCACACTCCCCACTCTCCTGCAGCTTCTTGAAATCCCACCCAATGTTCACGGTCTAGTTCAGACCTCGTGTCTGCTGGAGGCCCTCCCTGAGCACTGGAGGCCAGGGCTCGGAGAGCCCTGTCCTTCCCTTTCCTGACAGCCGGGGTGGCAGAGTTGCAGGTGGCCCCGGGAAAGTGCGTGCTGATTTCAACTACAGACCCACAGGTTGTAGGCATATGTTGGAAACATGGCCTCTCGCTAATGGATTATATTTCTCTTGGGTGTTCCTGAGTATGTGCTATATACACTGAGCATTCTCTCTCTCTCTCTCTCTCACACACACACCCCCCCCCACACACACATACACACAGAGGACACGTTTGCAGACCTTCAAGACCACAAGGCCAGTTGTGCCTGAAACAGCTGAGCAGTTGGGTCCACAGTAGGAAAGAACTCGATGCCCGCTTATGGCTTGAACAAACTAGGATAAGCATAGCACGACAGCTGGGAGGTCTTAGCTGACCGCGGGTCAGGCAGAACCATGACTCCGCAGAAGGATGCTGGGATGGCCTGGGAACAGGGCTGAGTAGAAGGGGTCCGAGCTCCGCTTCCAGGTATAGGGGTCAGAAGGCTCTGGAAAAGGCCCTGGAGCACAGGCCACACCCTCCTTTCTCCCAGCCTTTCCCCATGAGCATCTGTTTGCTTTTCTATGTTTTGGTTTTGATAGATTTCTAAAAGTCACCTCCTGTGTGAAGCCTTCCTGGATTGTAGCAAGGACAGAAGTTCTTCCCACCTTTTTCATGTCTCTGTGAACCCCTCAGGACGTCGTGTGGAATTCTTCCCTTATTCTAAACCATGGCAACCGCAGGTATCGGATCCCTAGTGGCCAGTATGGTTCCTGGTGCAGAGGAGGTAGATTGCCACACAGTAATAATACAGTGAGATAACCCTAATATATAAAGAATATTTAAAAATTGAAGGGACAAAAGACATTTACAACTCTACAGAATGGATGAACATTAGGAACAGACGATTCACACATAAAGCACAACATAAAAATAGCCCTTTGGCATAAAAATATTAAGAAAATTGCTCATTTCAGCAATACTGAGATACCATTTCTCACTCATCGGATGGGGAGAGAGTCAGTGGCTCCACGATCCAGGTTGTTAGTGTGGCTGTGAGGCGATGGGCCGCGTCTTACTCAGTGCTGGTGGGGAGGCAACTGGCCACATCCACGGAGCAGACTCTGGCAAGACCTAAGGAACGTAAATGTGTGTACGTTAGCCCTTCACCCCTGTGTCCTCCGCAGCTCGGAGAGAGCTTAGTGCATGCAAGTCAGGGTGGCGGGATTGGTGAGTTTAAGACAGAGGCAGCTGTCTAAATATCACAGCAGGGAGGCAGGTTGAGTAGAGTGGGGCCATCCACGGGGAGGGGGGAGGTACTGCGCTGTTCGCAGCAGCTCGGGCGCGAAGAGAGGACATGTAACCTGAACTTCGTGAACAGACCTCATGGAGCCCAAGAACCTCCTGCCAGATCACAGAAGATTTGCCTCCGTGTGTATTTTTTTATTTTTGTTTTTATTTGTATTTATTTGTTTGTGTTTATTTTTGAGACAGGCACGTGGCTTCCAGCTGAAAGATCGGTGGCTCTCAGACAGTTAAACATCACTGCCCCCGACGCTTCCAACATGAAAGGTTTCTCACTGATGTTATTATGTCGGCTGGAAAGAGCCTTCTGGACTTTAGGGGTAGGGGGATGAACACAGAAAAATCAGGGTTTTAGTACCTGGAAAAAAAAAATTTAATGTTTTGAAAAGTGGAAAGCGCGTGCACACACACACACACACACATCTCAAAACTCAAACTCCCCCATAATAATTCCACGAGATTAGCGTTATGGTAGCTTCTTATTTTTAGGTACAGATAATGGCGAGCCCGCTTTTAGACAACAGATTGAGTGATGGAAGCTTGACCAAGGCACAAGGGCCCATAGCCACCCCCCCGGCTGAAGGCTGAATTTACACCTGGCGTCAGGAGACCCACCTTGAAATAGCCACAGGCCCTAACAGACCAATGGGCTAGTCCCAACCAGGCACAGTTACCAAGAAAGGGAAAATTCTCTACTTTCCCACACCTCCTCACCTTCTCCCTTTAAACACAGCCCCTACCCTCAGCCTCCTTGTAGCCAGCCTCTTCTGCGTGGCTCCCTTGCTGGCATTCGATGAACTTCTATCTCCCGCGTTCTGCCTCAGCCAAATCTTTTAACCCCCCAACCCCCGCCAATGTCTCGGGCTTCCACCCAATCATCACCGCACATCTGGGGGGCCCCCTTTTCATCTGACGGAGACCACAGAGAGGATATGAAGCGTTTTTGTCTGACATTAATTTTCATGGCTGCAGAATGTCACACATGTGGATTTCTTTTCTTTTTTCTTTTTGCTAGAGAAGCAAATCCTTTTAAGGGTGGGTATGATGATCAGGGTACCAGGTTAGTGAGGATCCGACACCATGTGAAGCCCCAGGAGGCCTTGACCGAGGATAGTAAACCCATTTACTAGATGAGGAAACCAAGCTCTCAAATGTGGGCAGGGGGCTCTTTTCCAGTAACTGACAAAGGAGGCTGGAACCCCAGAATTTCCAGACTTCACCACGTGTGTGAGGGGTCATCTCTGGGAGGCAGCTTCCCCAGGGGGGTGTCCTTTCATCAGAGGGAGGTGGGTGATGGAGGTAGTGGGGTAGGGGTGGAGGGACCATGGCAGGAGGGGAAGGAGAATCCTGGTGGTGGGGACGCCCACGGGCTCTGGGAGGGAATGTCTCCCGGCAATAAACCTGGGCTACAGATTTGCTGCTCGCCCAGCAGAAAGGCCCACAGGGAGTCTTGGGCCTAGGCGGCCTCTCCTCCCCTGCCTGGGGCCTCCTCACCATGAGGGGCGGGCTCTGGCCTCCAGGGCACAGCTGCTCTGTCGGGGTGACAGGTGGCCGACTAGGGCATCCTGGGAGGAGCTGGGAGGAGCCCTCCTAGCCTCTAGCCTGGAGTTTTCATGCTCCCCGACCTCTCCTCTGTGCCCTGAACAGAAGGGAACTGGGACAGCTTTCTGAAGAAGGCTGAAAGCCTGGGGGCTGCCTGCAACGTCCGGGCTGGGCAGCAGAGTCCCGCAGTTTCTCGAAGCTGGCTCCACAGCCCAAGTCTGGCCTTGGATCTCAGCTCCACCCCATTCTGGTTCTGTGGCCTTGGGCGATGGACAGCCTGGGTGCCTCCACGTGCCCGTCTGTAATCTACAGCAGAATAAAAGACCCCAGTCAGAGCCCGAAAGAAGGTGGAGTTAACAGTGTCAAGTTCTCAGAACAATGCTGGCATGTCCTCAGTGCCCAGTAAATGTGAGCGCTAATTAGAGCTTGCCTCTTTCCTGCACAGGGCCCGAGGCCTCAGACGCGCGGTCCCCACGGCGACAGTCCCCACAGGCAACACTTCGCCTCTCTTAAGCTTGTCCAGGAACAGGTAGGTCATGCCCTAGTCAGAAAGCCTTCTGTTCCCATTAGGTCTCCAGTGGGAGGAAGGGTGGCCTGGAGCATTCCTTTTCAACCCCCTTGGTGTCCTGTGACCCCAGAGACACATGAGTGAGTGTGGGGCAGGGGGACTGGTCTGGTCTTCTGCCTCAGTGAGATGGAGTTCAGTGTGTCGCCGAGCACAGGCAGTTGGCTGGGAATTGTGTATTAGCTGAGAGCAGGCCTGGAGTGTGTGTATGTGTGTGTGTGTTTATGTGTGTGTGTGTGTGTGAGAGAGAGAGAGAGAGAGAGACAGATATAGATGTCATCTTCGTACTTCTGCTTCTTTGGTCTTTAGCTGTCGCTAGAAGCACCTGTCTACCTACGGGTGATGTCGCGAGGCCTCTGCTCTGTCTTCATCTGGGTGGGGCCATGGCCTTGTTCTTGCCAGGGGCACTGAGCAGAGGGATGGCTGTTAAAGAGCAGCGACCCTCCTTCCTAGCTGCCGATGGGACCCTAAATCACCAGGTGGGAAAAGCTTGCTGCCCAGGAGAGCCCATTGTTGTGAACTGAACGTTTGGCAGCCCTCCCCATCCCCATCCCCCCGCCCCGCAAATTCATGTATTGAAGCCCTAATCTGCGACGTGATGGTATTTGGAGGTGGGTCTTTGGGGAGGTAAGTAGGTCATGAGGGTGAGCCTCTCACGAATGGGATTAGTGCCCTTATAAGAGGAGCCCGAGAAAGGCCATCTCTGCCTGCCATGTGAGCACACAGGGAGAAGACGGCTATCCAGGAACCAGAAAGTGGGTCCTCACCAGATGCCGAATCTGCCGGCACCTGTAGATCATGGGACTTTGCTGCCCCGGGATTGGGAGAAATACATTTGTTGTTTAAGTTGCCCAGCCTATGGTCTTTTGTTTCAGCAGCCCGAGCTGATAAGACACTCACTATTTGACAAGGAGTGATATAGTCTGAAATGTTCGAGGTTTATTTGTTACAACAGCTAGGATGACCCTAACTAGTATGTAGGAAGATGGGGGGGTGGTTAGGGAAGGCTTCCCGGAGGTGTCCAAGCCTGAGCAAGCTTTGAAGGATGAGCAGAAATTGCAGTGGTAGAATCGGGATGGGAGGGCCGATTTCAGCTCAGTAGAAGAAAAAATTGTTGGCCAGTGACAGTCGGCCCTAGAAAATCTCTGTGACGCAGGGAGCGTGCCAGCAGAGACTGTCAGGAATGTTACCCTGGGTAGTAGGTGGGAAGCCCCTTGACGCCCTTCTAGCTTCGTAAGGACAGGGCCGGGTACCCCTGAGGTTGCAGAGAGTATCCTGCACATCACCCAGGGCTCTCCAGGCCTGGAGCAAGGACCCCACTACTAACTACCCGCAGTGGACCATGCTAACTGGGTATGCTGAGAAGCCACCTACAGTTCCCAATGCGGTGAGCAGGCTGTGTTCCAGAAATCTTCGTGTGAACCAGTCGTTTGAAGCCCAGAATGCGCTTTCCCATAGAAACCAAGTTATAAATGGTGGTTGGTTTTTCAGGCCAGTCCACAAATCTCTACTTAACTCATCATATTCCTGAAGTTTATCATTAACAGTACAAGGTGTCCTGTTCACCTTTTACAGTGTGGTTTGTTTGAGAAAATGCATTTCAGCTTCCAGTGGGAGAATGCAGGCATAACGTCTCGCTTCTAAGTGATATCCAGGGCCCGGCGGCTCCTCGGGGAGACGGAGGGATGGGGCAAGTATTTCGGACACCAGGAACTCCTTAGTTCTTCCCCATTGTAGACAGAGGGCTCCATGTCCCCGAGGTCCCAAACTGAGGAATAATGGGCCATGTCCCAGCTGTGGGATGGGGCAGCACCAGGAATTCAGACACCAGTGGCTGTCCCCACCTTGTTGGAGCAGATCAGTCATATCTGCACGTACCCTACAGCCTTGCTCAGGGAAGGAGCTGAACCCTGACTGGCCCCCGATTACAGGCCGCCCATGTGCTGGTCCCTCGGTGACCATCTGGCTGGAGCGGCTCTGCCCGTGATGGGCCATGGAGGTGTGCAGAGCCAATCCACACGGCTGCCTCTGGATTGTGGATTAGAGACAGGCCGGGTCAGTGGGTAGGCAGGAAGGACTGGGGCAGAGATACACGTTCATCAGTCAGGGTTCCAGGAGGCAAGCCCCAGGCATGGACTCTCGCCGATTAAACCGAAAAGAAGTTTCTGAAAACCACACTGGGATACACACTCTAGCAGACCCTGTCAGTGCCCTACCCAGAGCCCCCTGCATTCGTGGCCATGGGCCTAGTCTGCTTATGGTGACAGTGTAGGGGTCTCCGACCACAGGAAGTGCACTGGGCCAGGGGCAGGGTGAACGAGAAGTGCTGGCGAATTCATGCCTCTTAAAGCAGCTCCGAGCCAATGATGGATGGGGAGGTCAAAAAAGACCCCCTCCCTCAACAGAGCCAACTCTGAGGCCTGTGCCACCTTCTCCGCCAGAGCTCCCCCGCAGGACTTAGCTCCAGGCGCCCAGAGTGGTAACCAGTCCAATCTAACAGTTCTCTTTTGCCGTGGAGCAAACCATCTACAAGCTGTGTGCTGTAAAACAATACCGATGAGTTATTTCTCAGGATTCTGGGGGTTGGATGGTGACTTTTACTGCTAGTGTCTTCTCGTGCAGCTGCGGTCCATAGGAAAGAAGGTCTAAGAGAGCCTCGTCTGTCTGGCGGTTGGCTGGGTGCCCCTCATCCTCCACTAGGACTGGACCAGCTTCCTGGTGAGGTGGTCCCAGGGCAGTGTTCAGAAAGGGCCCAGGCAGAAGCCGCAGCGCTCCATTAAGCTCCCAGACTCACTTAGTGCCTCTTCTGCCTCTATTCTATAGGTCGAAACAAAGGCCGAGGCTGGTCAGATCCGCGGGGTGAAGAAATACACTTCCCCCCGATGCGGAGCAAGCTGGACACTGAATGGGATGAAGGGGGCCATGAAGCAACCCAGCACATACCCACTAACACGTACTTTACTGACTTCCTCCTCTACCTCTCTTCCTCTCTTCTACCACTATTTCCGGGGAGAAACCGTTACTGGCTGCATGTGAATATTTGAATCACTGTCTGCTCTGGGGGAACCTAACCCAGGATCCATGCAGAATCATCTGGAGAGCTGGCAATCAGGCTTGAGGCGCTGCTTCCAGGAAAGGTGGCCCCTGCCTAGAGGCAGCTAGTGCCACTGTCCCCAAGCTAGATGCCTGTACCACCTGGTGCTTCTTTTTTCAGGTGCTCACATCTTGTCAGAGCCCCGTGTGAGTGATACTAAATGATGGAGTCTATGGCACTTGCCCGAAGCCTTACTGGCAAGGAGGCAGCAGAGGCCGGGGTTCGGGGCTCGGCAGTGGGGACGAGGGCTCGCGAGGACAGAAATGGTCCCAAACCTAGCAAGGATGTGCACTAATGTCCACTTGTCCGAGAATCAGAGGCACCTGGAGAGAAGAAGGTAGGGGAAGGAGTGGCACCAGAGAAGAGCTAACATGTGCCCAGAGCTGCCCCTCGGGGTTTTCCCTGTTCCATTTCAGTCCTCACACTTTCTGACCATTATGTCTTCCTTTCTCAAGGTGATGTAGGTGAGCCTTGATTTCTTTCTACCGAAGTAGTCCTACTAACAAAGCCCAAGCTCCTGTGGACACAGGCACCCAGGTCATGGGTTTAGTTGTCCCATGTGGACCTGGGATTGGGACTGCCAGACCTCCTATGGAGATTTGAGGTTTCTAGGAAACCTCTCTCATGGAGAGGCCACCTGGCAATTGCAGACAATGCAATTGTCTGCCATGATCCCCCAAAGATGTCTACGTGACATCAGTATCTTACGGGTATGTGTTCTTTTTTAAAAAAAGATTAATTAATTAATTTATTTGAGAGGGGGGGGCTGCTCATGTGAGCAGGGGAGGAGCTGAGGAAGAGGGAGAGAGGGAATCTCTAGAAGACTCCCCGCTGAGTGTGGAGCCCACATGGGGCTCCATGTCACGACCCGAGAACACAACCTGAGCCAAAAAGCAAGTCAGATGCTCAACCGACTGAGCCACCCAGTCACCCCCATGAGTACAAATCCTTGTGAGTATGATATGCTTTACTTCTGGAGGCTGTCTGGCTTGTTAGTTCCTCTGCGGGTTCTTTTGTTCACCCCACAAATGCTTATTGTAGATCTTAGAAATATTCACCCTCTTGGGAAGAAGCTCGGATGCGAAGCTATTAAGAAAGAACAAATGCATGAGTCTTTGTACAACGTTTACAGATCAGACATTGGAACGATTTATGAGTCATAGCCTTCCAATATTGCTGTACTTTTATTTGTTTAATTAATCTGAAAAGCAAATGTGATGCATGCACACACAGTTGGAAAGTCACACAGTGCTAGAAGTCTTATGACAGTGTGGTGGTTCCCTGTTCCACCTTTCCCCACGTTTCCAGTTCTCCTCCTTAAAGGCAACCACCAAACTCTGCTACCTGTTGCTTCTGGAGTTTACCCATTTCTTTATGTCTGAAGAATATGCCTATAGTACTTAACTACAGGCATTATCTTGATTACTTAATTACAAGCATATCGATTGATTTCTTCTTATGTCCTCTCTCCTTCCCCTCCTTCCAGTATGTTTTTTGGGGTTTGCTTGTTTGTTTGTTTGTTTTTTAGAAAGGGTGAGGGGAGGGGAGGAGCCAAGGGAGAGGAGGAGAGAGAATCCTAAGCGGACACAGGGCTGGATCTTACAACTCTGAAATCATGACCTGAGCGGAAATCAAGAGTCAAACGCTTAACCGACTGAGCCACCCAGGCGCCCCTCCAATTTGGTTATGTTACAATTTTTGCTTAAGTCAACATGGAGAGTCCACAGTGTCATGCCTATGTAAAAATAATTCTCAGCTGAACTTTGTAACTCGTGCTGTTGTTTCCTTTCTGGGTTTTTTTTTTGGCTTTTGTTTTCCCTAAAGTTAGTAATTGCTTTGTTATTTTCATTTGTTTAACTTTTTTAAAAAAATTATTTATTTATTTATTTGTTTTTTTGAGAGAGAGTGCATGCACCAGTCGGGGGAGGGCAAAGGGAGGGGCAGAGGGAGAAACTGACTCTCTGCCTTATGCGGCTCAATCCCAGCACTGTGAGCTCATGACCTGAGCTGAAGACAGATGCTTTAACCTACTGAGCCACCCAGGCGCCCCTGCTTAACCTTCTTTACAGCCACTGCATATCCTTTCCACGGTACACTTTTCTGTAGGGTCAGTCATAGGAGGTAATCCAGCATTTCCAATTGTCACCCTGGAGCTGTCCTTCCTGGAGACCTTTGTTTTCCTTCAGCCCGGACTTGGTGTTCTCCAGGCCAACCTCCCAGTTGTTGTCTTGGAATTTCCCTTTGCTGTCATCCTTAAAATTCCCTTCACCTCTCTCTGGAGTTGGGAGTCTGTGTGTCCTGATCCCATGGCTTTCTCTTCCTTGGTTTCCCCCCCTTGCTCTGGTAACACATCTTGTCAGCAAACAATGTATAGCAGCCAAGGAATGATGACGACTGCTCCAGTCTAGTCTAGTCTGCCTTCCAGAGTCTCCCTCCATGGTCCTCCAGAAAACGCCTTTGACTTTTCTTTTGGTTGGATCTCTTGTTTCCTGCATCCATCCTTCTTGATTTTATTTTATTTATTTATTTTTATTTTTTATTTTTTAATATTTTATTTATTTATTTGACAGACAGATCACAAGTAGGCAGAGGCAGGCAGAGAGGGGTGGGGGAAGCAGACTCCGTGCTGAGCAGAGAGCCAGATGCGGGGCTTGATCCCAGGACCCTGGGATAATGACCTGAGTCGAAGGCAGGGCTTTAACCCCTGAGCCACCGAGACATGCCATCCTTCCTGATTTTAGTGAACAACTTCTAGTAGCTTCCTGAGAAGGGGTTTGCACTAGTGACTTCTGGAGACTTTGCATGGCTGAAAAGTATACCTCCCCTACCTTATTAAAAATTAGTCTGAACATAGAATTCTGGGACAGAAATCATGTTCCTTTAGAATACTGAGGGCCTTGCTTTATTGTCTTCTTTGCCAGTATGACTACTGAGAGGCTCCAATCCATTAGAAGCACTGACCCCACTTTTCTCCCTGGAAGTTTACGAGATTTTTCTCTTGTCCTCATATTTTGGAAACTGCCAGTGACATACATTGGCATGGAACTGTTTTCAGCCACTATGCTGGAAGCTTAGTGGGCTATTCAGTTTTTCCAGTGCAGAATTATTATTTTTTAAAAAGTTTTTATTTATTTAAATAATCCCTACACTCAACATGGGGCCTGAACTCAAAACCCTGAGCTCAAGAGTCACATGTTCCTCTGACTAAGCCAGTCTGATGCCTCCGTGGTGCAGAATTATCATTATTACTTTTTAAAGATTTTGTTTATGTATGTATGTATGTATTTAGAGGATGAGCAGGGGGAGGGACAGACAAGGAGGGAGAGAGAGGATATCAAGCAGACTCTGTGCTGAGTGCCCAGACTTGGGGCTCGATCCCATGACCCTCAGACCATGACCTGAGCTGGAATCAAGAGTGGGATGCTTAACCCATGGAATAACCCAGGCATCCCCCATGGGGCAGAATTATTAAGAAGATCCTGGCGGGGCGCCTGGGTGGCTCAGTGGGGTAAGCCGCTGCCTTCAGCTCAGGTCATGATCTCAGGGTCCTGGGATCAAGTCCCGCATTGGGCTCTCTACTCAGCAGGGAGCCTGCTTTCTCCTCTCTCTCTCTCTGCCTGCCTCTCTGCCTACTTGTGATCTCTCTCTGTCAAATATAGAAATAAAAAATCTTAAAAAAAAAAAAAAAGAAGATCCTGGCAACCTACTGTGGTTTGCCTAGACCTGAGCCAGGGCCCCCATCTCCTGGTAAGAGGAGCCACACCTGAATTTAGCTTCTTATTGGACCCACAACAGCTTTCTCTCCAATTTGCCCCCAGTAGGAGTCTGGGAGTAGACCTACAAATCCCCAGAGACCCCAAGGTCTCCAGATGCCAAGCAGCTGGCGTTCCCCAGCAACAGCAAACATCAGGTACCCAGAATCCAGGCTGTCTGGCGCCCAACAGCCCACGATTACCCCCTTGACGAAGCTGCTTTCCACTGTTGCCTATGAGAGGGAGACTCCCCACAAGGAGGAGGTCCCTCGCCTGGAACCAGACGCACGCTGCATCCCCGCTGCACCCGCCCCGGCACGTGTCTCTGTGGAATCATGGGAGAGTCAGGTGCTCCCGCTGAGTATCCCATGCTTGTTCTCATGTTTAGGAATTCCAATCATTCTGTTTTTGTTGTTCTCTAAATGGTCTTTTTAAAAAACAACCTTCCATTCTCAGTACGCAATGCCTCTTATTTCTCTGAGGATATTAATGATCTTTTAAAAATCTTTTTTATCTTTCCTGCTGCCTCAGGTCATTTGGTCTCTAGATTCCTTTTAGAGGTCTTTCTAAGAAGTCTGGTAACCTGTGGTTGTCTGCTTGTAATTAGGTATCGTGGTGAATGGAGAGGAAATGATGGGCTCGCTGGAAAATGAGTACTGACTGGGCCACTTTGACTTTGAGCCTCACTGTCGGGTGATCTCGGTGGACCTTTTGGTGCAGATCCTCTGGGTCAATGTCTTTATTTAGGTTTTCCCTTTGGGTGGTCAAATGCCCAGAGGGTTGTCCTCTGATCTCCTGCCTGGAGGGCAAAGCCTGGTGCCGGTGCTGTGGGGGCTGGGTTGGGAACGAGAAATGGAGGGCCTTTCTCGTTGGGTGGGCCAAGACGGAATCCCTCCCAAAGCCTGTCTTCTCTGCTTTATCTTCTGCCCAGAATAAAGCTCCAGTGCCTGCCCTGAGGGAGAAGGGAAGGTGCCCAGCACTGTGGAGTCTGGGTGGGGTGTGGAGGACCCATGGCCTCCCGGGTCTCCCCCATCTTCACCAGCCCCCTTACGTCCTGCTCCTCCCAGGGCTGAGATCAGCACTTGAGCGCACCGAGAACTCTGCCTTGGAATTGGAGCCTGTCTGAGTTTCTCTCCCACTGGTTTAGGATTTCCCTCCCTGGGGGATGCCTATGTCCAGTTACCACTTGTCCATTTCCAGCCACCCCGCCCCCCGCCTACATTTATACTGCAAACTTCTGCCTTGTCTCTTCTGTCCTTGTACATTTATATCTTAAAGAAAAATATTTTCATTAGTTGTAGGAATTTTGGAAGGGAGCAAGCCTAGGTGCCCATGTTCAGTCAGCTAATTTGCTGCCCTCCTGCTATGCTCCAACTAGTCTACCAAGTGATGAGCAGCTTGTGGAGGCTTGGTCCTGCTGATGTTGTCTCTCTGCCACAAGGCAGTTCAGCCAGTTTCCCAGGGGCTCAAAAGGCTGCAACTGGGAGGCTGAGTCAGGTTCCCTCCAGACGGACCCCCACAGCCCCAACCTCTCAGGGTCTCTTAGAGCCCCCACACCTGCAGTGCCTTCACAGGCATGGGCAAGCGGGTAATACTCGGGTGAGAAGGAATGATACCCAGCCAGACGTGTCCAAGGACAACCCAACCCAATGGCCTTGGGGAGGGGGGCAGCACCCTCTGCATCCACATGGCTGGGAGCTGCAGAGAGCAGGGAAGTTGGACCACACACTGGAAAGATGCTGACTTTATTCCTTCTGGGCTTCATTCAAATGCTGCCTCTGAAGCCTGATCATCCTGGGGGCTTAGGGCCCTTCTTTTCAGAACGGGGGCTGATTCTTTGTCAGGTTAACTACTCTCTGGTGATGATGTCCTCCCATAAGTTGGTGGATTCATCTGGTTCCTGAAAAAAAAAAAAAAAGTCTGTTTTAGTTTGATTCTTTGGTATAACAAAATACCACAGACTGGGTGGCTTCTCAACAATGAGAAATTTATTTCTCTCAGGCCTGAAGGCTGGAAGTCTGAGATCAGGGTGCCAGCATGGTCCAGTTCTGGTGGGGACCCTCTTCTGGGTTGTAGAAAGGCCAATTTCTTACTGTGTCCCCATAGGACAGAGAGCAGAGGGGAAGCAAGCTCTCTTAGGACTCTTCTTCTTCTTTTCTTAATTTAAATTTTGTTAGTTAACATTTAGAGCAATATTGGTTTTTGGAGTAGAATTCGGTGATTCAACCCTTTCGTACAACAGCCAGTGCTCATCTCAACAAGTACTCTCCTTAATATCAATCACCCAGCTAGCCCGCGGCCCCACCCACCTCCATCCATCAACCTTCAGTTTGTTCTCTGTCATTAGGAATCATTTGTGGCTTGTTTCTCTCTCTCTCTCTCTTTCTTTTACCCCTTCCTTTATGTTCATCTGTTTTCTTTCTTATATTCGACATATGAGTGAGATCATATGGTATTTGTCTTACTCTGACTGATTTATTTTGCTTAGCACAATACTCCCTAGTTCCGTCCACATCATTCATCGCAAACGGCAAGATTTCGTTATTTTTGATGGCTGAATAATATTCCATGTAGATATATACCACATCTTCTTTACCCCTCATCAGTTGATGGACATTTGTGCTCGCTCCATAGTTTGGTTATTGTTGATAATGCTGCTATAAATATCAGAATGCATATGCCCCTTCAAATCTGTATTTTTGTATCCTTTGGGTAAATACCTAGTAGTGTTGGTAATTAATTCTATGTTCCACTTTTTAAGAAACCGCCATGCTGTTTTCCTGAGACTTACTTCGAAATGCACTAAATGTGCCCTCCACTGTGAGGCTTCTATCCTCAGCTCTCTGCCCATCTCCTAGTTCAAGATCTCTTCTGTGATCAGAGGCACACAGCCCTTGTCAGGTTGTCTTCCAGTCATATGTTCTAAGTGCCCTGAGGGCAGGGACAGGGTCTTCCCCCAAGTCTCACATCCCAGAGCATCGTGTGCTCGTGACTCAGGGTGAGCCAATGACGACATGAATCTGGTGGTTTGACTGACTGGGTGACCAGCTGCTCACCCCCCCCCACTGACCAGCTGTCTGTTGACTGATGGGTCAGTGTAGCTTTCTCCCTCTTCTCTCTGCCAAATCACATCCTTTTGCTTTAGGCTAGAAAAGAAATAGTCGTTACCTCTCTACCTGTGAGGTGATTAAGTGTGGGCTCAGGGATCCGAGGCTTACTAGTTAGGTCACTATGGAAAAATTTTTGAAGCTCTCCAGCCTTAGTTCCTTTGTCTGTATAATGGGAGTAATACCGCTACCTACCACAAGTGGCCGCTGTGCAGATCGAACACACGATGTTTAGCACAGTGTGGGGGCCCAGCCTGCCTCCGCAGCCCTGTGGGTCCTGGGGCTACCACGTCCTGGCTGCCAGGAAATGCTGCTGCTCCCTGTACTCTCACCTCTGCTAGTTTCCACGTGTCTCACGGTCCCCTGTCCTCCTGAGCCATGCAGGAACCTGGGACTCACTGTTGCAGCCTTGGAGGGAGGTAGCTAGGGTGAACCTGCTGTGAGACCCTGGCAACACACTTGAGACTCCCGTCAGCCATTACTGCTGTGACCTCAGACACAAGTCGCCTGGGTCAGTTGTCCAAAAGGGTTTAAGAGTCCAAGGGTCAGGGAGCGTCAGCTCAGTCAGGGACCCTGAAGAGCACCCGGATGAACCCGTCGATGTACAGACATGGATGGATGGGCCCCAGAAGGACAGACACATGAGGTGGGAGCCCCTGGTCCCAGGAAGTATTCCTGCTGAGTGACACTTGTCGGTGATCCCCTTCCTGAGTTGGGGGATGGACTGGATTTAGTAAACTCTCCCTTCTGGGTCTGAGACTTCCTGAGCCAAGGCCTCCCGTGCAGCCCTTGTCCCTGCGGATGGCAGCTCATTTCCTTTTTCATTCAATTTGAACACTCCCCATCTGGCATTGCTTTGGAGCAGTTATTATTTGTAATCAACGTCAATTCAACCCTAATGATGTAACCTGAACACATTGTGGGGTGAAGCCTGGACCGCAGCTGCCTCGTAGGGGGACATCCCCAGGTCTGGCTGGCCTTTGACCTCTTCCTACCTCCCTCTGGGCCCATTAGAGGGTAGGGGCTGGTCCTCTGCCCTAATCCCCACCCCGTCTTGAGGACCAGCCTGTCAGATCCACCCCTCTGCCGGGCCCAAACGTGCAACTCTTATCTTTGGAGCCGGACCTGGGACACCCATGCTATCCAGAGAAGCAGGGACAGGGGACTCAGGAGACAGGAGAGGGAGACAAAAGGCTCTGTTGGTCCATTCAGAGGTTGTGGTAAATACGCCCTGGGCAAGCACTTCCTGAGCCATGGGAAGACTCAGCTACCAGAGGGCTGACAGGTTGGAGAAAGGCTCTTACATGAATTTACTAGAACATTTACAGCTTTTCCCCAAGGCCACATGTTGAAGCCATTAAACCCAAAGGAGTGAGGGGCGGGGTGTTTTAAGGCACTGTGCCTGATTGGGGGACAAATGCAGAGGGGATGGGCTGGGAAGTCTGGGTCCCTGAAGTTCCGCTGGAAAGTGGAGCCAAGGCCTCCAACAGGGCGAGGGGCCAGCCTGGCCTCTGGTGGTTGGGACGTAGAGTGACTGATGCCAGCAACGTGTGGTGTCCTGTGGTGGGGTGTCCAGGCCTAGATGGCACACCTGGGTAGAAATTTTGTGCCCTGACTTGGATGAAGTGATCTAATTTCTTGGAGCCTTGCTTTTGCCTCTGCTTGTTGCAGGGAGAGAGGAGGAGCAGTGTGAGGGGGAGGTGTGAGGATGCCCCTGGGAGGCCCTGCCCCTGGGAGCCTTCAGGCCCCCACAAATGCCTCATGGCCACAACCTGTCTCTTCCCTCAGCACCGTCCCCAGGCCCCATCACTCAAAGTATGGATCACGTAATACTAACACAGGGTTCACTGCGGGCCAGTCAGACACGGGCTGCAGAGTCAGAAAGTAGGTTGAGGATCAAAATATTGGCCTGAGAATCTGATTTTTGTAAAAAGAAAAGCCTCAGTTCCTGTTGGATTAGAAATTCTTTTGTTCTCCCTCAGCAGGCCCAGAGCAGCAGAGCCAGAAGTGGGAGTGTTTTTAAAGTCACTTTCTTGCTCAAGATGGCCCAGCAGCTCCCCATTGGCAAGAGGTAGACACTGAAGACCGAGCTGCAATCCACTGTGTGCTGTGCCAAGCAGACACAGCAGAAGCTGCCCTTGGGGCTGACCGTCTAGCCATCACAGTTGGGCTTTTCCCGGCAGGCCCCTCCCCATCCGCATGAGATTCACCAGGGAAGAGGTAGGGCTTGCTAAAATGCAGACTCCTGGGTCCTGCTCTGGGGCCTCCTGGTCAGACTCTTGGGGGCTGGGACCTTTTAAGCACATTCTCCATTGGATTCTTATGTACACCGAAGTGTGAGAACCAGCCCCTCAGGCTGGCCAATCTAGGACTGCCCTTCTGCCTGCAACATGGATTTCCACCCCTCATGCAACCCCACCGACCAAGAAAGAAGAATGAGGGAACTGAGGAATGAGATAAAGTCGTCCCCCTCGCCTGCAAGGGCAGGCTAAGCCATTCATCTTGTCACACCCAATTAGTTCCAGCTGTCCTTAACATTTGCTGATTACATTTGGGTACATTCCCCCCTGCTCTTCTTTTCCTCGTGGCTTCCTCTCTTTAGGAACTCAGAACTTACACATTTTCAGAAGCCTGAACAAAGCCTTGCATGCCACCTCTGTCTAATACCCACATAGGCAGGAATCAGTGGTGATTTTATATCTGCCTGCACGTGGGAGGAAGTGAGAGAAGGCTACAAAGTAACAATGGCTTCAGTGAGATAGACATTGAATTCTTTTCTATTTTAAAGATGTCACTAAGAGGCCATCTGGGGCTTGCAGAGTGGCTTAATGCAATCATCCTGTGTTCAGACTCTTTCAGAATTGCTTCTCCACCAGCTGCATGAGATTCATTATGTACTGTTGGTTTCATGGTCCTAAATGGCTGCTCTAGCTCCAGCCCTTACAGCCATCTTCCAGTTAGTACGAATGATAAAGAGGAGACGAAAGGCACATCTCTTTGCCTTAAAGAATAGTTCCTGGGAGTAGCACACAGACTCTTGCTTTCAGTCCATCAGTTAGTTACACAGCTAAAAAGACATCTGGGAAATGTAGTCCTTATTCTAGGTGGCCATATGTCCAATGAAAAGTCAGACATTGTATGGTTAAGGAAAAAGGGGAAAACATAAAATGGGGGCTTCTAGCATTCTGCAACACCATTGTAGCCTTCCTTAGCCTGGGACGTGTTTGCTATGGTGACCCTTACATTTGAATTGATTTATGAATGCATATACTTGCCTCATATCTAATAAGAATACAATCAGAGAAAATGTGGAAAAGATAGTAAAAAATGAGATAATTACAAACGTAATGAGACTAAAGCATACCTTTTCAGAGACAGGTATATGTAATTGCCTTGGATTTGGGAATAATGGGGCTTGGGAACCACCTTTAGAATCCGACATCCTCATAAGGGGAGGAGTACTCATAGAACATTCTTTCCCTGGTTAAAAATGACAGGGGTGTCCTCTATTCCTTCTTTATACTCCCGCACTTTGGGTCAATGTGCTATTCCTAACTCTGACTTTCAATCTCACCTCATTATTTATCCCCTTGATTTCCTAGACCCTAGAATCTGCCCTCACGCCCATTTGTTCTGTGCATAGATGGATTTCTCTTCCTGATCAGCTCAGCCCTCTGCTCCAAAACCTCTAGGGTTCCCCAAAGCTTACCAAATATATCCTTACCTTCTTCACCATGCGTGCGCGTGCGCGCGCGCGCACACACACACACACACACACACACACTCTATTTTCATCAAATGAAACCACTCGCTGTTTCCCTGATTCACCATGTGTCTTGGCTTCTTTGGGCTTCTGCCTAAGCCAGTCACCACTAGCCTTCCATATGAGGCTTTGCCTGGTTCCACTGGCTCCTGCCAGAGAAAAACGTGTCTGGGCTTGCCAAGGGAGGATGAGAGACATGTGGAGCAGGGCCACCTTGCAACTCAGAGACTGGCCGTTGTGAGAAGCCGATCCAGCCTGGATGCCTCAGCGCAGAGCAGGGCCCGCCTGCCCGCAGATCTGTGAGAATCAATGCTTACACGCTTCTTGAGTGCTTCCGTGATTTTGTGACTATTTCTTATGTAATAGTTTTGCAGCAGTTCCTAACTCATCCACCGGACGGTAGACATTCAGTTTGAATACCTGAAGTATTGGTGTGTCTTTCAGAGTACTGGTCCCTTCTCCCTTCGGTGAGGATCAGGTATGGCTATGAACACAGAGACCCATAGAAACAGTGGCTTAAATAAGTTCAGAGTTTATTTCTCTCCCATATGAAGACCAAGAAGCAGGGAGCCCGTGGTGGTGAACCGGCTGGCAAGCCGGAGAAGTCCATGTTGCCAAGAGCTGGATCCAGCTCGCCCAGACGGTCTTAGGTCATGCCTGGGGATTGACAATCGGCTGAGCTTCTGGCCAGGCTGTACCCAGTATGAGGAACGAGCACCATTTCCTAACTTGCCCAGCCAGAAGAAACATCTTTTCGTGTGCCGGCAGAGTATAAGGATGTGTGCTAACTGTTTCATGTGTGTTTTATTTTTTACTTTCATTTTTGAAAAATTTCAAATACACACTGTATTGGTCAGGGTTCTCCAGAGAAACCGAACGAACAGGATAGATAGAGAGCAGGAGATTTATTATAAGGGTTGAGCTCATGTGGTTATGGAGACTCAGATGTCCCACCGTCTGCCCTCTGGAAGCTGGAGACCCAGGAAAGCCACTGGTGAAGTTCTGGTCTAAACCGGAAGGCCTGAGAACCAGGGGAGCCAATGGCGTAGGTTCTAAGAACTAGCAGCCCTGATGTCTGAGGATGGGAGAAGCTGGATGTCTCAGCTCAAGCAGGAGAGAAAATTTACCCTCCCTCCCCCTCTGTCTTCTACTGGGGCCCTCTGGGGATTGGAGGATGTCCAACCACACTGGGGAGAGTATCACCTTTACTCTGTGTACCAGATCAAACACTGACCTCTTCCAGAATCACCCTCACAGCCATGCCCAGAAATAGTGTTTCACCAGCTCATGCTGACACACAAAAGTAGAGAGAATAATATAGCGAATTCCCACATGTCTGTCATTCAATTTCAGTAATTATCATCTAAGTGTCCACTTGGTTTCAGCTATACTCCTCCCCTCAGGAGATGTAAGAACCTTCCAGACTTTATAATTTTTAAGTAATCTCTATACCCAACGTGGAGCTCGAACTCACAACCCCAAGATCGAGAGTTGCACACTCCACCAACTAAGCCAGTCAGGTGCCCTCCCAAACATCATTTAATATTTTCTGCAAAACATCTAACTATAAGGATGCTTTGTGTAAATATAACAATACCATTATCCCATCTGAAAAAGCCCAATTCCTTAATATCCTAATATCCAATGTCTGCATCGGCCCAATTATTTTATAGCTTATTTGTTCTAATCATGTTGCACGATAGTCTAAATGCTGCATTGGTTGGTGTATTCCCTTTGTCTCTATAGGTCGCCCCTCTGTCTCCTTTTTTCTGCCCTGTAATTCATTTTTTGAAGAAAATGGTTGGTTTGTCCTGTAGCATTTCTGTGATTTAGATTCTGCTCATTGCATCCAATGGTATCTATTATTTTTTATTTTTATTTATTTATTAGGGAGAGAGCAAGTATGAGTGAGGGGCAGGGCATAGGGAAAGGGAGAAGTAGACACCCCACTGAGCAGGGAGCCAGGACCCCGAGTTCATGACCTGAGCCGAAGGCAGACGTTTAACCCGGCTGAGCCACCTGGTCGCCCCCAATGGTAACCTTTTAATATGTTTCTCATTTTCTTGTGTTTCCTATCAATTGGGAATTAAGATCTAGAAGTCTGATTAGGTTCAAGTTCTATTTTCTGGAAAGACAACTTCATAGGGGGCGGACTATTCTTCTATTAGGAGACTTGTCACCTCCCACTGTCTCTCTTTTGGTGACATTAACAGCTATCAATGGCTGTTGCCTGGAACTATTACTTCATTATGATGATATTCTCATTATATCATTTCTTCTTCACTTATTAGCCAAAACTTCTATAGAGGAACTTCCTCTCATCAAATATTTCATTAACCTGAAACAGAGCCCATAGAGGAAAGGCAGATGCATGCTTGATTCTATTTACCAGTTGTTGGTCTGTTGGCCTGTTTTAAATGATTTCCTGGCATCCTTCAAAACAGCTCTATTTTCTATAAAAGCCATCCCATAAACTTCTTGCTTCCATCCCTTTCCCCAGGATGTAGTCATAGGACTTCCCTCACTGCCAGGGGTTCTGGGACCTTCAGCCCTTGACCTGGGCAGCCAGAGGGCTCAGATAATTTCCCTATTACAGTGGAGAAGGGGATCATGGTCCCCAGGTCCTGGTCCGTTTCTTGTTGGCTCACCCAACAAGGGCTGAGGGAAGCTCCTGGCACACCAGTCTGGTCAGGACATGCTTCTGCAACACATGTGTCCCCAGTCCTGTCCCAACTGCTCCCTCCACGCCATGTCACAGCACAGTGCAGAGCACAGAGCTTTCTCCTGTGGCCTCACTCTTCCTGGGCTGCTGCTATGGCTCCCTTTCCTTCCCTTCCCTCTTCTCCTCCTCCTTCCTCCCTCTATCTCCTCACTTCTCCCCCACTTCCTTCTCTTCCCCCCAACCCCAGCTCCTTCTGCTCCTCCTGTGTTTACTTCTGGGTTTGTTTTGTGCCTCTCATCTTCTCAGCCTGTTGCAAATGGACCTACCCTTTAGGTGCCTCTCAATTCTGCTCTGTCCTGAAGGATTTCTCAAGTACTCAAGCCCACCTTGGCTTCCACCTGACTCACGGTCATCCCTGGTAATGGGCAGCTTCTCTGGGATCCCTCTTTATTTTCTCAAGGGTATGCCCTGACTCCCCAGTGCTCTTTAGTGCCCCGCTGTGCCTCTTTCCTTGGGAGGAGGCTGCATCTAGAACTCCTGCCCTGTTGAGCACAGAAGATGTTGTGACTCCCATCACAGAGGGATATCTACTGAAGTCTGGCTGTTTTGCACAGATTTCCAAAGCTGGAAAACCTGATGCCAGCCTAAGCTGGAGAGGAGTAGAATTTCTGTTGTCTGCCTTGGACAACTGTTCATGTCTATGAGGCTGATGTGCTGGGTTTGCCTCCATTTGTCGAGTAAAGGGCAACGGTGGTCATCACCTAGATCTAATGTTGGGCTCCAGAGGAGTAGTTCTTGAAACAGATGCGTCTGGGCCCCAGAAACATGAAGGTCTGTAGACCCTTTCCTCTGCGGATGGCCCAGGTGGAGGCAAAAGAGAGTGAGGAATCCCAGTGTGGGTCAAGGTCCAAGGTGATGGTGCTGTTTCTATCTTAGTGGGCCATGTTTCTCCAGTTTGGATCGGGAATTACAGATTGACCTTCACCTTCCAGTTTTTAAATATATCTCTCTGCTAAGCCTGCAGACTTGCTCTTGGTCTTGACTTGGCAGGGGCAGAAGCACACATAAAGAGAAAGCCACAACGAATGAAATATTTCTACAAATCTACTTATTCTCAGGAATCTGCATCATTGTACTTCTGTGGACATTAACTAATGGGAAGGAGAGTGGAAAACAGTCATCCTGGCATGATGGAGAAGCAGTGGGAAGTAGCAGCATGCCAGGCTATGTGACAGGAAACAGTCATTCTAACTCAGCCAGGAATGGCAGCACCCTTGTTCATGACCCCAATTCTGAGCTTCTGTTTCCTTATCCATAGGATAAGGAGATGGGCAAACAATAGTCATATTTCATTCTTGGGGATGCCACTAAATTTATGTTTCTAGAATTTTCCATACTCTTTACAGACTCCACAGCTATCTTCTCATTGGATCCTCACAATTCACCTTTGAGGTAGTCTGACAGGGGTCATTATTACTCCCATTACACAGCTGGGTGCATGGTAATGGAATGGTAAATACCATTGGGTAAATACCCAAGGTTTCGTTGGTAATGAAACCCCTCCTCCTAATCCAGAATAGTTCCTTCTCAGCAGGAGGCTCATGCCTGTATGTGAATACTGGTGAACATGGGCATCTGTCATGTTTCGCTGATGTGTAAGAAGGATGTAGTTAGTAGCTGGACTCATGATTTCCCTAGGTTTACAGGGAACTCGTTGATATTTGCTTTTGTTGGATGGATGGTCCATATATGGTACAATTTACACTAAATGCTTTAACTAGGCAATCATAAATAGTAGGAGGAGGGCGAGGGTTAGTGGGCAAGGAGAGATGGACCAATAAAGGGGCAAGAACTTAAGAGCGGAATTGCCGGCACTATTGTATATATTCTGTAAATACTTACTTCACTTGGTCTTCACATTAATCCTATGAGGAAGGTTGCTATCATCACGCCCATTCTACAGATATTGAAACCAAAGCCTGGAGACGTTAAGTAATTTATCCAACCTAGGAAGTGGCAGAACCAGCATGTGAAGCCAGGCAGTCTGGTTTCAGAGTTTACAGTCTAACTACTCTGCTATCAAGGTCAGATTAGGTAGTGATATAAGCATTTGTGAGTATAAAGTCAGATAAGATAGAGAGAGAGAGAATGAATTCCCTACTCAAAGCTAGCAAGGTTGCAGAGAAATTGGCACACCACATATCCCAGTAGTACAGACAGTGAGTTTAATCTTTTCATGAGCAATATATAGCAAGACCCAGACAGTTTCTCCATATTTGTCAGTTTAAGGATGCCACCCCTAAGGGCTCCTGGGGGTCTCAGTTTGTTAAGCAACCTTCTCCTGATTTCTGCTCAGGTCATGACCTGGGGGTCCTGGGATGGAGCCCCGCCTGCTGGGTTCAGCAGGGAGTCTACCTTAGGATTTTCTCTTGTGCCCCTCCCCCGCTTGTGTGCATACTCTCTCCCAAATAAATGAATAAACAAATAAATCTAAAAAAAAAAAAAACAAAAAGAGTGCCAACCCTAGAAGTTTGTTTTAAGCTTACAGTTCAACCAAAGCAGCAAGCTATAGGCATGAAGCTTATTGTGTGGTCTCTAGTAATGCAGCAAGTGTAATGCCCAAGAATAGAGCATGATTAAGTGATTTTATGGAAACTTCACTTGTTGGAATACTATGAAAACATTTAAAATGAAAATTATGAAGATAGTTGTATAGAAGGATAGGGAAACGCCTCTGGTAAAATGTTCAGATTAAAACACAGAAAAAAAATATGTAGATTTCAATGACAAATCTGGTC
The DNA here is from genome assembly GCF_011764305.1 of Mustela putorius furo. Taxonomy (NCBI): domain Eukaryota; kingdom Metazoa; phylum Chordata; class Mammalia; order Carnivora; family Mustelidae; genus Mustela; species Mustela putorius. Next base: position 39,805,438 of record NW_025422010.1, read on the forward strand.
TCTATGCATGTTGGCAAAGCCTGAAATAGACCAGGAAAACCTAGTTAGGTGTTTGTTAAGGTCTTCTCATTTTTAAGATCTTTATTAGTGGTGGCATTATGTTTATTTGACAGATCATGAAAGCAGGAAAGAGATGGTGGCAGAAGCTTGTTGAAATGACCCTCGAGAACGGGGCTTAGGTCTGGTGGGAGGTTCCCCCCCCACTTCATCTCTGAGTTCTCTGGGGGCAACCACAGGTGTTTGGGGGCAAGAGGTCTGAGGCTTATGTATGCTTGGGAGGGAGTGAGTGGTGTGCCCTGGGTCTGCCTCATCTCACGTCCACTGTTCTTCATTCTTTGTCTCAGCTTAGAAGTCACTTTTCCGAAGTAAACCCAATTGCCACCCCCACCCCCAAATGGGCTAGCTGCCCCTCCTAGGTGTCCCCTTTCCCAGAGCCCTATGCTAAGCTCCACGTCTGCACCTAGCAGGCTTTCTGGTGATAGCGTTTATAGTGCTGAGGCCCCTCTGTGCCACAAGGGTTGGGATGTTGGGGGGGCCCTGCATGGCCCCCCAATGCCTTGACACAAATACATCACGTATTCAATGAATGATCCTCTTTTGTCTTATCTCTAAAATGGGTGGAGCCTGGGTTGTACTGGGTTCCTTTTAGCTCCACATACTGTGGTTTAACCATCTAATTTTTACCATTTACCGATTTTACCGTTAAATAAAGGAGCCATTGGGTTTTGGAGACAAGTCCCAACGTGGGAAGTGTCCTCCATCCTTCCGCCTGTGGATGGGCTCCCCAGGTGGACTCTGACCTGGGTGTGGACTGTGAGACTGGTCTGGGGTTGTGCTGGGAATTTTCATAGCACGTGGGTTGAGTGTGCATGGACACAGTCTCAGCAGTCCACCTGACAATGCCGCTGTGAGGGGGAAGCCTCTTCCCTTTTGTCGAGCCTGTACCTGACAGGCCAGCCACGGGCCACATGTGACACCGTGACTGTGCCTCCACTGTGAATGCCAGGGAGCCTGCTAGCCCTGATGTCATGCGTGCCCTCCGGGGAGGAAGTGGGCGTGTCAGAGCAGGGTGGAAGGTGACCAAGTGGTCCGGGTTTTCTGGGTGAGTGTGTCATTGTAAGGAATCCACGCACATACTTCAGTGTATGAGTGGATTTCAATTCAGCGAATAATTATTGTGAGCTTTGTGCTCTGCAAAAGCAACAAAGCGTTGCCACGGGCAGGGAGCCTGGGACTGTACATATCTGCATTGTGTGTCCCCTCTGTGTGTCTTTGGGAATGTGTTCTTGGCACGTGTCCTGCCTTAACAAGGCTTTTGGTGTGTGCATGTCTGTGTGTCAGTGCCTGGGTCCTGTGTGCGGCTGCTCGCTCGTTTTCCACCTTCACTTGTGCCCGCAGTCAGGCTCTGCACGTGCGCCAGCCCCCATGCGCACGTCCCCGAGTGACCTGTGCGCGGTGTGCAAGGACCTCCGGGTCGTGTGCACTTGGTGCGCTCGTGCCAATCTCTCCGCACGCACGAACGCACCTCCACATGTCTGGGTGCACGTCCCCCTCGGTGTGTGCACGTTCCGTGCGCATGCCGCCCGGGTGTGTGTGCGGGGCGCTGCACGCGCGCGCTCCGGCCTGCGGGCGGCCAGGGACCCGCGCCAGTCTCCACGCGCCCCGCGGGGCTGACCTCCCCCCCAACCCTCTCCCCGCGCCCGGCCGCGGGCCTAGGCGATTGGCCGCCCGCGCCCTCGCAGCCGTCACCCCTCCCTCCCCCCCGCCCGCCACCCGCGCGCCCGCGGTCCCCGCTGTCCCCCGCGGTTCCGGCGAGGCCGCGCCGCGCTGCGCTCCGCTCCCATTGGCTGCGCGCGCCTTTGTGTGGCGGCAGCTGCGGCCCCAGCGCCTTTGAATGTCGAGAGGGGCCGGGAAGGGAGCCTTTCCATGGGCCATCTGTCTCCCCGCCAGCCGCCGCCCCACCGCCGCCCGCGCCCCGCGCTCCGCCTCCCGCCCCGGCGGCTCCCGCAGCCCCGCCGCCGCCCGCGCCCGCGCCCCGGAGCCGCGCCACAAAGGGCCCGCGCGCAGCCGCCGCCGCCGCCGCCGCCGCCGCCGCCGCGCGAGGAGCCAGGATGGTCCTGGTCCACGTCGGCTATCTCGTGCTTCCAGTGTTTGGCTCTGTGCGAAACAGAGGTATCGCTTTTTCCTTTCGGGGTCCGCTTCGGAGCGTGGATCGGCGCAGGCACCGGGGCGGGGGCGGGCGCCGCGGGCGGCGGGGGGCTTAGGGCACACCCGCGGGGACGCGGGGCGAGCGGTGGCTTCTCCCCTCTCCCTTTTGGGGGACCCCCAGTGTGGGGGTGGCCGCCCTCGTGGGAGCTTTTGTAGTGAAGTTAGGGTTTGGCGAATTTGGGTCCCTCCCAACCCCAGCCCCATTTTTTCTTCTTTGCGGTGGACGCGGTTCTCCCAGATCACAGCCCCTTCCCCTAATACCTAGCCCTGTATGATCGAAAGGAGGAGAGAGATACATGACTGTATGCGTGCGCGCGCGCGTGTGTATGTGTGTGCAAGCGTACTTGGCTTTCTGTTACTTGGTTTTTTTGAGGCATATGTATGTTTTTGTGTTTTTTTGTGTTTGTATGCCTTCATCTTTTGGTTATTGCTACCGCTGGCTGGTTAGCTGGGATCTGGTTATCTGCCCTATCCCGTGCCCCAGCCCCCACCCTCCGGTGGGCACTTGCACGATTTCCCGTCCCGTTCCATTCTTTTCTCCCCTTTAACCCTTTTTTTTTTTATGTCGCCCTTTTTCTACACCCCCCCGTTGTCTTTGTATGACAGTTGCATTTATGGATTCAAAATGCTTGGGTGTGTGTGTATGTGAGAACGTGTGTAAGTGTGTGTGCGCCTTGGAGTCAGACGTGCACTGCTGTGCACCCCTGGTCCCGGCCGGAGCGGGGTGCCCGGCCCTCGGGTGTTCCGCTGTGTGCGGATGAAGTGGGAAGCCGCCCCCCACGCCAGGCCTTTGCCCTGGGCAGGCGTTGACAAAGCAGCAGGCCGGCGCCGGCTTTGTTTTTAACTGTGATATATGGGGTGTGTTTGCACGGTCCCCTTCCCCACATCCCCTTTCCCTTACATTCTGCTCCAACAATAGCTTGGTTTCCCCCTCTTCTCCCCACCCCCCCTCCACATTTCTTCCATTTTCTTTTAATCAAAAATTCCCACCTCCCAAAGCGAATTCGAGATGCATTTAGATTCATTTTTTTTTTTTTTTTCCTTTTTGTATTCTGCCTCTGGACTCACATTTCTCTTCTTGGAAATGTTTCTGCTACCCTCTCCCACTCCAAGTCTGCTTAAATCCCTGCTGGCTAAGGCCCTCCCCCACTCCCCCCTCCCTCCCGCCCAGAATGATGTCTTCCCTTTGCGACCAGGGCTGCTCCACCGAGTCAGAGCAGGGGGTGGGGTCGCGGGGCCAGCGCTGTAGTGCGCCCCAGGGGCCCGATTGGGCAAGCAAATGAAAGCCCAGCCCTCTTTCTTCCAGCCCAGCTGTCCCCAGCCCCACGCCTCTCCCCAGAACCTAAAAGGCAAGGTTGGCCCCCTTAGGCCTGTTTGAACCGCAGTTTTTTTTGTGTTGATGATAGAATGATGACATTCTGCATTTATCAAATCTTTTTTTTTCTTCATTGTGTAGCTCAGTGAATGGTCAACTCGCTGCTGTGTGCGCTGTGACCCTTCTGCCTCCGCATTTAGCTGTATTGTGACACCCCTCTTAACCATCTCCTGTCTCCATCTGAGGAAAGCATTGCTATTTAAGCGGCAGTATCCCTATCTCAGGCCGGCCTAGCGGTGGAGGGGGTGTGGAGGGGGTGTGTGAGGAGTAGGACGGGGGCGGGGGCCGGGTGAGCGCTCCCTGGAAATGCCAGCCCCCTCCCCCAACACACAATTATTATGTCTTCTTACTTGGCATTTCCTCTCAAAACGGGTGTGGAACATTACACTAGGCAGAAATTCAAAAATGATTAAGAAGGATGTTGAGCCTGAAAGTATAATTATCCTGATTAAATCATTATCATCCTCATTAATACCGCGGATCTCTAAATACCATTGCAGGATGCCGATTTTACGGTTTGAAATTCAAATTGCTCCGCTGCCTTTAAATTTTATTTTTGATATGTTCTCCTCCCCCCAAACCCCCCTCTCTCGCCACCCCCCAATAAATTCTGCCCCAGTCAGTCAAAGTTTACTTTCATGGCAAACACGCCCACAGGAAATTCGAGGGTGGAGGGTGAGTTGGGCTGTGGGTAAAATTTAGCACAATGAGATAAGAATTCATGACCTTTCGATAGAGGATACTAATGCTTAACCCAACAAGGTCCTACACCACAATCTTCTTGTAAAACTGTTAGATAGCTTGCCAGCTTAAGTCTGTTCTTTTTAGTTTCCATTGTAGTAGTATAGGATGTAGGCCATTTCAGAATAGATGTAGAGAAATAACCATTTTTGTATCTTCATCTTGTTTAGCTGAGTACATTGCACTGTAAATCCCTGTTAAGTGGATTCCTTTTGCCTTGGCTTGGAGGCTCCGGCACCCCATTTCCCACTTACCTGGGTGACCATCAGCTGGTTTCTTGGCAAGCACCCAGGCATAAGTGAAGAGAGTACATTTAGTCGGAGGCAAAAAATACTAAGTATATACATATATATATATGAAAATCTCTGATGAAATGACAGTTGCCGCTACTCCGTAGCCTCTGAAAATTTGGTGCGGCAAGGTCCCTGGCTGAAGGGGGAGCCACGGCCATGGCATCTTAATTATTTAAGGGTACGATGTCAAGAGCATCTCTGGACATCCGCCCCGGCCCTCAGAACTGCCCCTTTAACAGCTGGCTCCCTTCTGCTGCCTCACCGGCCCGGACCTGCTTGAAAACTGAAACAAAACGACGGCAGTGATGTAAGAATAAGGTCCCTACTTCAAGGGCCCTTCCGAAATAAAGTCCCAAGTGGCTGCCCCAGATTGCCACTTGGCAATCTGAAAAGGAAGAGCCAAAAAAAAAAAAAAAAAAAAAAAGAAGAAGAAAGAAAAACGAATCCCCAGCAAAATGGTTTTCCATTAAACAGGGATAGCGTGTTCTGCTGTGCTGAATTACTTCCTGTTCTTATTTTGTGGGTAATTTTTTCTGTATCAAATATCCTTTTGGTTGTGTATCTTTTTCACCTTTTCTTGTACTAAAACTAAAGCATGATCTGTATTTTTTGACATCCCCCAGTTGACAATGTACAGCGCTCGGTTAGAGGTGTCACCCTGCTGAAACGTACTGTGGTCGTGTAGCCCGGGCCATCTGCTCATTGTACGCTGCTTTTGTTCTGTTGCTCCCTCCGAAGCATGGTGGGCCCAGCCTTTTTTTTTTTTTGTATCGTGTGCATGATGACATTGTTACACACAGAATCCACTAATACTAATATACAATCTCTCAATAAAGAACTAGTTTTCCTATATTAACCTAGTGTGCTTTTTCTCTTGCTGTTTTCCCATTTATTGTCGTATCCTGCTGTTTAGATTTCCTCCCCTTGCTTTTCTATCCCCACCTGCCCACCACTCCCACCTCCCATTGTAAGATTCGAGTGAATGCCTTTTTTTATCACTTTCTTTTATTTTTTTTCCTTTTCCTTTCTTTCCTTTTTCTTGTCTTCTTTTCTTTTCTTTTTTTTCTTCCTTTCCTTTTTTTTTTCTTTCTTTCTTTCTTTCTTTCTTTTTTTTTTTTTTGGTGGTACAGATATGGTGACTTTAATACCAACTAGTCCATATCTTTTTACAGTAGACATCTGGGGCCCTGGGGAAGGTCAGTTGCCCTGCCACACCGAAACAGCTCAGCTGTGTAGAGACAACCGCTATCTTTGGTCACCTGTGCAGCCTGCGCATTTCACCATAGTTTCAAAGTTACAGGGCTCTCAGCTTGTGATGCTGGGGAAGAGGTGGGGATGTGACACTTAGGTTGAGAAAAGGGATACTGTTCTTAACTAGCAATCTGTAGCATTTCAGACTCGCCTGCAAAACCCATTTTTAGTTGTGTTTTAACTTTTCCTTTTACTGTCTCATTGATTTACTGTCCTTACAAATCATGCCAGGGGTAACATGTTACATGTAGTTGAAGCCATGGTCTAGAATTTTAAAGCATCTTCTTCTATGTGCCTCTTTAAGTTCTTGGGACCTGCAGTGTAAGTTTTGCATTGAGATCCTGCATAAGGAAGATGTTGGGAACAACCAACTCAGACCACCCCCACATTTATCCCAGGGTCAGCAGCCTGACCTGTTACCGTAGAAATAAGAGGGTCTGTGTCCTCTGTAGGCTGTAAGCCAGTCAAAGCTGATTATAGCCTAGTTCCCGGACAGCTGCCTCATCTGTGGTCCTAGTGCCTCACTTGAGAAAGAAAGCCAGATCTCTGCCATTGTCTGTGTGTGTGTGCGTGTGTGCGTGTGTGTGTGTGTGTGTGTGTGTGTGTGTGTGTGTAGGAGGTGGGGTGGGGATCAGGAGGGAAGTCGGGACCTACCCCCAAATTAAATTGGAAGAAGAGCCCTTAACGTGTATCTGTTTTCCATAATTACATTTGAAAAGCCAGTGGAGAGGTATTTTTTCCCCCAGAGTGGAACCCAAATTCAAGCATTTGTCAATTACACCTATTCAGTTTCAGCCCAGAACAAGTCTTGCTAAATGAGGCATTTTAGACACGGGGGAGCGGGTTGATTAAAGAAATTCATGATTCCCCCAAAGGGTCATCATTTTGGAGCTGCTCTTCCTTGGGCCCTACCTCCTCCTCCCTCCCTGGGGCTGTGTCCCAGGGTCCCTCTGCCCCTCTTCTGGCATTGCTTCTCCACATAGGTGCACCCTGCCTGGCCAGTGCTGCCTTGCCTTCTTTGTGGCTTGGTAGGACTCTCCTCTCCTCCCATTACTGCCCTTTCTGCTCTGGCCCTTTGTTCTGGTGCTCTCCCCAGCCTGGGTGGGAGAGCTGAGCTGATTTACTGTGACACATGGACACACATGGACGTTCCCAGAGGAGGCTCCTGCTGTCGTTGGTGCGAGAAGAGCTCTGCAGGCCTTCAAGGATTTTTTGTTTTTGTTGTTTGCTTCTCCTCCTCCTCCTCCTTCTTCTTTTATTTCGATTGACATGAAACTTTTAATTTGGTTCCTATTTGTGAAAGCAAAAGCAACCATTCTCCCTCTCATCCTCAGCAGTGGTAAAACTACCCTCCAAATCAGGTGATGACCCTCGTTTTTGTCCTAGAGAGCAGTGGCTTTTATTACATTGATGTTAACCGGCTCTAAGATTCTCTTTTTCTCGATTAGTGTGATGTATGTCAGAATTGCAAGGATGGGCTCGTAACCTAGTAATAATATAGAAAGCTAGTGGGGTTAATGGGAAGTCCTGTTTCAGCAATTTATCAAATCATGCTCTATTTTCACCCCGATTGTCAGAAGAAACACATTCAGATGAAGAAGCCCTTTCCCCCTTGACTGGATGATACAATCGTTACAAAGCCATTGTACTTTGTGTCTACTCTCTCAACCATCTGACACATATCCGTTTTAATAACTTTTGACTCCAGGATTTTGGAAAAGCCATCTGTTACTTAGATCCTACACCACAGACCTTGTAGCGAGATGAAGCACAGCTCTCGTTTGCCAGTCATCTTTTCAAACAAAAGGACTCTTGAAACTAGCAGCAGATAAGGGCCACTTAAATGATGAGTTTTCTGAAATAATAGTTATCAGTTATCCAGAAACCAGCCAAGATTAGGGGGAAAGACCATCAAAGGCCTCAGTGCTCTAAGAGGCAGGTGACACAGAGTGGGTCACCTCTCTTTGTCTTACAGTTTGCTCACCTCCTGCCCCAGCCTTGCCCCCCCACCATCCTTCCCATCTTTAAATAAACAGCCCCAAGGCATCCCCCTGAACAGCGTACTGGTTTCCTTCCCTAGGAAAGCAACAAGTCCCTGTGGATCCAGGTGCATTGTGAGGTCCCTTCCCTGGCCAGGAGTCTCAGGCCCCTGGACTCCCTGTCAGGGTGTGACTCTGGACCTCAGTCCTACTTGACTACTGTTTGCATAAATGTGCAAGACATTTGTGCCTTAGTTTTTCTGTGGGTCTAAATAGCTCTTTAAAAATTCCTGGCTAAATGTAGTATGTATGGGAATCAGTATTTATTAGCTTCCATTATGGCTTAGCCACAGAGGAGCTGATCTATTTCCAGGAGAGTTGGGGGAGAAGGGTGGGGAGGGCTTGCCTTGCAGAGGCACTGAGGATTTTCTGGATGACTTAAGAACTAAAGGCAGACCTCTGTAACCCTGTAGCGGAACCCACTCGCAATGCCTGGGACTTCGTGTGCTTAGTCATTTGTCCATTCGCTCACTCACTTGTTTGTTCGTGTGGTTAATGGGTGTTTAACTGAGTACCTCCTTGGGGATCAGTTAGGGGGGATACAAAAGGATCGGGGTGCCTGCCCTCCCAAGGGCGGCTTATGCTGAGGCTGGGAGATAAATGCTTCGGAAACTGGATGCTAAGATGTTTTATGCCAAAGCACTGAAACAGACAGCAGAACATCCGCACCAGGTGAGGGGGAGAGAGCCTAGGGCCATCCAGGGGTTAAGTCCCAGCCCCATCTTGGCCTTGAAGGGTGAACTTAGACCACTGTCTGAGCATCACCTGAATAGTGACCATCCTGATACCTGATAGGGTGTGTCTAGACTATTCAAAGGCACTTGGTGGATAGCAGGTGCCTAGGGCCTGCGAGGGGGCTGGCCTGTGAAGTGGCTGCCCTCCGTCCCCCATAACTGTAGGAATTGAATCGTGAGGGATCAGATAAAGTCTCAGAGATGACCTTGCTGAGGAGGTGGGGTTAAGATGAGCCACAAAGGGTAGTGTGCTTCAGCAGGGAGGAGGAGGGAGAAGGGCTCTAGGTGGGGGTGGGGAAGGAGTGAGACTTTGGCTAAGGCCAAGGGGCTCCGCTGATGTGGTGAGGGTAGGAAGTGCCTACAGGGAGGGCTGTGTATGTGCGGGGTGTGTGTGTGTGTGTGTGTGTGTTCGTAGGGGTATGTGTGCCTTGTGTGGCCTCAGGAGGCACCGGGACCAAAGTCTGTCTTTGAATGGTTCTCTCCAAAGCATAGCTCTAGGAGTTAAGCAGCACGAGGTCTGGAGAATGTGAGAGAAAGGGCCGGAAGATACTTGGAAGCCAGTTTTGGAAGGCCTTGAGAAGCTCTGGGAGAGTTTGAACTTGTCCCTTTAGCCATCGGGAGCTCTCTGGGGAGAGTGGGATTTCAACAGCTCATAGTAGCGCTGATGACAGAGTGGGGAGCTTAGGGGCTCAGGCTAGGGAGGAGGCCATGACATGCTTCCAGAGGTGATGGAAGCCTACATCAGAGATCTGGGTGATGGCAAGGGCCATTCTCATAAGGGGCCTTACCATAAGAAGTGAGCAGAACCAAGTCTGGCGGAGAGGCTGAAGGGCAGGGAGGTCTCAGGGTGTGGGGAAGTGTGTAAGACCATGGAAACAAGCCGGGAAGATGGGAGCACCAGTCAGTCTCAGGGAGAGATGAGCTCAGTGAGTTTGAGACGCCAAGAGTGACAGAAGGAAGGGGACCATGGCCCTGTCTTGGGATTAAAGACTTCTAGTAAGTACCTGGTGGGGTTAGGAAATTCACTCCAGGAAAAATTCTTCATGTTTCCATGACAACTCCTCAAAAACCTCTCTCTCCAGTCTTGGAAACCCCTTATCCGGTTGTACACACGCCGTCTTTAGTCAGGAGGCTGTTCTCTCCGTAGCCTCTCTTGTGATGTGGACATCCTGGGTTCTTTGCCCCGCTGTGCCCCGATATCTCAGTCTGAATGGTTTTCACCCAGTCTCACCCTTCTAGAGAAGACAGACTCCAAGGCAGGCAAGTGTTAGGTTCACGGCCTCATGGGTTTGCAGAAAAGGTTGGCCCTGCGCATGTGAGGGAGAGGAGCTTGGGCACTCAACAACTTCCATCTAGGTTCCATCATGGAAGGACTAGAATGACTTTTGGAAGATTTAGAAAATAGACCAAAGGGGGAGAAAATAAATCTCTGAGGTGTCCCCCTGTCTGAGATCATGCCAGTGAAGTTCCTCCCACATTTCTGCGCATACATGTGTATATTTTTCATCAAGCTGCAAACACAGTAATGTCCAACCCTATAGTCTCCTTTTTTTTTTTTTTTTAAATGTAACGTGTCACAGCCTTTCAATGCCTCCCTGTGTTGTTTTGACAAGCATCCCTGTTACTGGCTGCACTGTATTCCCCGTGAGCCGTGGCTAGGCGCCAGGGCTCAGTGGCATGGAAGGCATTCCCGTAGCCCTGGGTTACAGGGGTGCTGGGGGCCACCAGAGAGGAGAGGTCTGGGGCTGGAGCTGACAGCTCTGAAGTCTTTTTGCCCCCCTCAGCCCCTCCCATCTATAGGTCCGAACAGCTGGAGGGGAGGGGAGGGCAGGTCAGAAGGGCCTTGGGGAAGGAAGAAGGTTTGCAGAAACTATTGAGAGCTGGGTGCTGGTCTTTGTTCTGCCATAGACTTCTGTGATCTTGGGCAGGTCAATGTCCTCCCCTGGGTCTCAGTTGGCCCACCAGTCAAGTGGGGAGGTTAGACCCATGGTGTCTGTCTTACAGGACTTGTCCCATGAAGTGATGGGTAGGAAACAGAGCGAGAAGCCTGCTTAAGGCAACGGTAGCAATAGTGAGTGGCATTTCTCAGAAAGGCCATGTGGCGGGCATGCTGGGTGGGGTGGGAACAGCTGGGGCTCACAGTCCTGCCCTGCCCCGGTGACTGGCCACCAGCTCTGTGCACTCACTTGCTATCTGCCAAGGGAGCTGACGGCCTCATGGCCCCTTCCTGCTTGAAAACACTGGGTTTTCCCCTAGATGAGAGGCACCTTCCATTGCCTCTTTGACTTTCCACAGGGGCAGCAGCCGTGCGCTCTTTAACGCCCAGGAGCAACTCTGGGCAGCAGGTCGTACTGTGGGAGGGCAGGGAGTCTGGCCTGGCCCAGGGCCTGAGCTCAGGGGGCGCCTGCTCTGCTGCCTGGGTTTGCCCTCCAAGTGAGAAGTTCCCCTTGTTCCCTACTGCATCCTTTCCCTGGAACATCCCCCGGGGTGTGCCAGCCCGGACAGGGGGACTGGTGCTCTGGGAAGCCACCCATCAATTGGCCTGTCCCATCAGGGCTCAGCCACTGCGCCAGGTAGCGGGGTGCAGCTAGGAGAGGAAGCCTGACTGCTGACTCAGCACCGGCCTGCCACGTGGAGAGGGGGTGGAGGAGCCCTCCGCTGGGAGGAAGTGAGAATTCGGCCAACACCTGTCTCAAGGAAGGGCAGGAAGCTTTGCAACAGCTGCTGCTCCCAGTCTGGGGCTGGGAGTGGGAGGGAAGCATGTGCGGGTGGGGTGGAGGCAGGGGAGGCGCTCTCCAGTGTCCTCCTCCCCCCCACAGCCAGCTTTGCTGGCGCTCTGCTCCCCCAGAAGCCAAGTCCTCCATGCTTCCTCTCCTGTCTCCTGGGACCACCTCTCCTACAGCAATTCTCCTGCTCCTGAACTCTGTGATGGTAATGAATTCATGCCCTCTCCCCCGCCGACCCCCTGCCCTCAGGGTTGGAGATACCAGGAGTCTTCCTTAAGCCAAAGGATGGTCCTCCCCATAAGGCCCTCAGCCTCCAGGATATTCCCTGGAGGTGGAGAGGGAACCGACTGGCCAGGAAAGGGCCCTGCTGAGCAGAGTTGAGAAATCTGGCTCTAGGGAAGGTGAGACATGACAGGGAGAACATCGGGGTGCACAGACCTTTCTTCAAGGCTTCCCGCACTGCCAGTCACCCTTGGCTCAGCAGCCTGTGTGTCCAACTTGGTGCTGAGGTAGCCGGACAGAAACTTGGCCTCAATTTAGTCAGAGCTCACCAGAGCTCCTCCTGAGCCCCGGGTTAGGTGGCCTGTGGCCCTGGCCTCCCCTTTGGCAGGCCCATGTCTCTCCCGGACGGACGTAGGTAGAAGTCAGACCTAAAGAGGGAGCTCGGTCCGCTGCTCTGGAGGGAAGCTGGGCCTGGGAGGCGGCACCTGCTGGACTTTCTTCAGCTGAAGGGATGGATGCTGAGGCTGCCCCCCTCCGCCTGGGAGGCCAGGCTGGAGCCAGGCCAAGAGGGGAGGGCAGCAAGAGGCTGCGGGAGGGAGCTTGGGCCCTGCCAGAGCCAGAGGAGCCGAGAGCCTTCTCCCTGCCAGGAGGAGTGGGCTTGCGAGAAGGGGGAGGGGGAGAGAGGTCACAGGTGGTGAAGGGAAAAACAGCCAGGCGGCCCTCCCTGGCCAGGTGAGCTGGGAGTGTGATGGAGAAGGTGGGGGAGGAGCCCAGACAGGAACCTGGGGGGCATTTTCCCATTCTGTCCTCACCACATCCTGAAGGGTCCAAGCTTCCCCCGGGAGACAGGCGGAGGAGAGGAGCGTGGAGGGTGGGAAGACGGAGGAAGACGTTAGAGACATGCCCTGTTGTCACTGTCCCCACTCCTCAGCAGGGGCTGCGCATCCTGAGTACACACCAAGCCTGTGTCCGTACCTGCACAGTCCTTCCTTGGGCTCACCATGACGGGGTGGGCCTGGCCTGCCCTCTGGGAGTATCCCTGACTCCTGGCAAAAAGGGCCTTGCCTTGCCCCAGCGTAAACATAGCGTGATTTCCAGCTTTACTGCTAGATCTGGGGGAAAAGGGAGTTTTATATTAGACTAGACAAAGAACTCTTAAGTCACCAGTTACAAACGTTAAATGAACTTTTGAGTGAAAATGTAGGACTCTGATGACGTGTTTCATGCGAGCAGGCCATATTGTACCCCCGTGCTTGGGGGCGGGTTGTTTCATACTCCTCTGTCATTCGGGTGCTGCCCTGGAAGATAGGAAGCATGCCTGGTGAGGCAAGATCTCTTCACAGAGCTGGAAACCCAAGCCAGTCCAGTGGCTAGAGTTGCAAAGCCAGCTCCCGAGCACCGCAGTCAGGATTGGGACCTGGGTCTCTTGACTCTGAGGGGCCAGTGGTCTTCTTGGGTCTTAACTCAAGTCTAGTGGGAAGTGGCCCGAGCTCTAGCAGCTCCAACAGGGGTGGTTGAGGAATGCTTTGTGCTTCAACTGGACCCAGTTGAAGGCACAACTGGGTGAGGCTGAAGACCGTGTGGAGTTTGACTGGGTGGAGAAAAGCATGGTATTTCAATATGGCTGCCAATCTGCCATATTGTTTCCCTTGCCTGGAGAGCCAGGACTGGGAGCAAGGGTCCAAGTGGGGAGGTGGACATGAATCCCATGAGGAAGCATGTGAGGGAGGCTTTACTGTGGTGGATACCCAGCCGGGCTCCCCTCAGGACTCTAAAAGACTCTCACTGTTCCTGTAGTAAATTGTACACAGCGGCTCACCCTTCTCTCAGGTTTTCAGTTCAGGGTTTCAGTTACCCACTGTCAACTAGAGTCCAGAAACAGATGATCCTCCCTCTGGCGTACGGTCAGAAGGTCAGTGACAGCCTAACTCTACATCTTAGGGCCCTGTGTCCTTCACCTCACTTCCTGTCCTCACGCAGGCCTGGTACCACCTCACATCATCACAGGAAGAAGGGTGAGTACAGCACAGTGAGATATTTTGAGAAATAGACCACATTCGCGTAACTTTTATTAGAGTGCATTAGTACCAGTGTTGTAATTTATTATTAGCTATTGTTAATGTCTTACTCTGCTTTATTTATAAATTCAGTTTATTCCAGGTATGTGTGTGTCGGAAAAAAACACAGTTATATATAGGGCTTGGTGCTATCTGTGGTTTCAGACATCGACTGGGGGTCTTGGAACATATTTCCTGCAGATAAGGGGGAGTTAGAGTAGAGCATGAAATTTGCTGTTTGAACCATTGTAAACCAAACAATTCATGGACGCTGAGTATATTCACAACACTGTGTCACTATCACCACTTTTTCCTTTGAAAACTTTTTCATCGCCCCAAACAGAGGTCTGCCTTGACTTTGAGACCTGCTCCTGAGCAGGACAAGCCTCTGCTGGCTGGTCCTTGAGGACAACCGGGGACAGTAAGTGGTAGCAAGAAGTGCACAGATGTCGACATCCAGAAATCCCGGGTTCAGTTCTGGCTTAGCCAGGTGACTCTGGGCCTTCCCGAGCCTCATCCCTTCATCATGACAACTGGAGATGATGGTGGTGGGTGTCGGCACAGCGGGGAGGTGAGGGGAGACGTACAGATGAAGTACAAGGCACCTGGAACCCGGTGCTTAGTCGGCAGTGGTGGTTCCCAGCTCCCCCGGTTCCCTCTGAACACACACTCTGTTTGTTCGGGCCTGGAACCCTGGAACAGTCTAGGGGGTCCTAAGGGCCAGGCAAGAGAGGGCCAGGCATGTTTCAGCATCACTATGGAAGCAGTTAATGAGAACTGAGATGGGCACTCAAAGCACCCAAAGCCAGAGAGCTTTGGCTCCTGGCCTCGCTGGGGAGACCCCCGAGCACACCTGAAGTGGGTGGAGAAGGCAGACTGGGCTCCACGGAGGGCCAAGCTGATGGTCATGCTGGCTAGAGAGCATGGCCCAGCCTGGAGGCAACTGGTCAGGGCTGGCACACAGGATGGGGAGAGGTCACGGAGGCCTGAAAAAACCAGGAGTGTCTCCCGGAAGAGGCAGACCTGGAGCTTCTCCCCAGGAGGGAGATGGGAACTCTGCGGCCTGGGGGAGCCATCAGGTCGGCCTGCCTTCCCTCCCCCACGTGCCCCCCAACACAAACCCCGATCTGATCCAAGAGGTGAATGTTCAGAGTCCTGTGGCTGTCATCCTCGTCTGTTTTTTTTTTTTTTTTTCTTTTCTGGACCACTGGGTTCTCTCATTTCACTGTCATGCCACCCATTCCGGTCCCTTCCTCCCTGCCATCTCCCCTGGCCCTGGCCATTTCCCTGGCAATTCTCTGCCTCCTCTCCCACCCCCGTCTGGCTGGGCTGCCCGAGGGCCTCAGTGGGTGCACATGCCATCCCTTGGATGCACCTGCAGAGGGTGAGGCCACCTGAGCAGAGCTGGGGGCTTTGTGGCCCCTTCTGAAGTGGGCAGCCCATTCAGGGCACTCGTTCTGTTCTCTGCAGAATGGCGTGCTCGTCCGACCCGCTGGGCTGAGTGAGAATGGAATGAGGGGGATGGATGGTGTCCACCCTGACGCCCGGCGCGGAGCATGGGGCTACTCTTGTCATATGTGGCTGTCTCCTAGGAAGTTGTCACATGCAGAACCCTCTGCCTGCTTTTAGAAGGCACTTTGAATTTGGTAAGGGGAACAAAGGGGAGAAGGAAAAACTTCTTTGAGCCAAAGTGTTCTCATCTGTAAAATGGGGACAGTTCTGATCACCCTCCCTGCCCCTGCAGTGGCCCCCAACAGGGTTACAATGATGGTGGGTTTGTTCAGCTCCTCTGACAGCTGTGCATGGAGCATGTGCCCTGGGCACTGGAGACACACACAAGAGCAGAGACAACAAAAGCACCAGCAAATGCTCCCATAGCACTTACCTGTGCCAGCCACTTTCCTGAGCTCCTTTCCTACCCGAAACAGACCCAGTATGCAGGAAGGTCCCAGGGGGTACTGGGCGCTCTCTCTGCCTGGGGGAGGTGACCCCGAGCTGAGTCTTAAGGGGTGCCTACAGTCGCCCAGGAGAAGGGGTGGGGGCAGCAGGGTGGGCTGAGGAGCAGAGAGCCACCCGCCCCACAGGTCTGGGAATGAGGACCACGTCCTGTGGGGGGGAGCTGGGCTTTGTCACTCCTGGGTGTTAGCATAGCAGTGTTGCCCGTGAATCAGCATGGAGGCTGTCTGGCTGGATTTCGTTGGGAAGGAGGGGTACCCACTCTCCGCAGAGGAGTATGTCCTGAGCTTAGGGCTGAGGGCGAGCCCAGGGCTCTGCCCTTGAAGGCCTAGGAAACATGGTTGACAGCCCTCTCCCCGGGAAACCATGAGGGGGCAGAATAGCTCCCCCACCTTCTGGCCTGCTGGGAGGGCAGGAGGGGTTCAGAGGAGGGCAAGGTGAGGGGGATGTGGTGAGTGTGGCGGGGGGCTGGAGCCCACCTTTGCAGTAGGGCCTGGGCTCGTGGTTGCCACACTATCCACCCAGACCCTGGAACCCCCTGAGCTGTTCAGAAGAGTCCATGTTCCACCAATGAGCAAACTACTCAGCGTGTCACCCCTGTGGTGGGGAGCACCAGTGCATGTGAGCCTGCTGAAGGCATTGTTCAGGAGCCCTTTGGTTCTGCCTCCGGAGGATGTCCCCACGCTCCGTGACCGCGGACCTCTGTGTGTATGCACGTGCGAGTCCTAAAACGGCCCTTGAACTTGGTGCATGGAGACTGTTTGGGAGATGCCGGCCCGGGCATTGAGGTCATGGAGCTCAAGGCTGGCCCCCAGCAACTCCTTATACAGAAGGGAAATGGCGGCTAAGAAAGGTCGTGGAAGGTGGCCCATCGCCGGTGACTGCCCATCTCGAAGTCCTTCCCCTGCCCCGAGGCTTCCTCATAGGAGGGCTGTCTTTATCTGCCGAAGAGATCTCTGAGATCTCTGAGATCAGGAGGTCAGGGGTGAGCTGGTCACTCCCTCCAGTGACACCCTTGCTGGCCAGCCCTGGGGTCAGCTCTGCCAGTGGCCAGGGAGTGGAGGGGACCCTGGAGGGACTGGCCTTTCACCAAAGCCTTACTCTCCCTAAGACTTCCCTCCTAACTTTTTGTATTTATGACCTTGTGCCAATGCCGCAGGGTGGGCTTTCTCCCTGCCCGGCTGTGAGCCCCCTTGCCCCTTGGCCGTCAGCTGCGTTTGACACACGATCCACATCACACTTGCTGTTCACATAATAGTGCCTCCAGATGCTCAAACCCAGCACACTCGGCCCCCGCACGGTCCCCGCGTAATGCACAATCCCTACACCCTTAGGACACAGCAGACACACTCAGTCACACTCACTAACGTCCGTACTGGATCAGAACGTATAGTACCCCCACCCCCATAGATGTAAATAAATGCACACATAACCACGAGCGCACCCCCCCCCCCCATAGGTATACCCGTGACACCTGCTCGCATTCTCTGACAAAAGGCGAGCTTGAATGTCTCCAGATGGGACCTCTTCTCCTTCCTGTTCCTGACACGCCACCTGGGCCCGAGAAGGCCCTCATCCCACTGTCACTGAGTTCGCACAGTTAATAGTCCAAAAAAGGAGGTGGAGACCTTCAGTCGGGATAAAGCCACAAGTCCTGGGTGTCTCCATATGCCCTGGTCAGTCTGGCCAAGTTAAGGGACCCAGACCTGCCTCAGAGCTGGGCCTTGCGACACCTAGTTGTCCCCATCCTCGGGGCTCTGCTTTCTCCACGGGGCATTGCTGAGGCCCAGGAGGGGCTGTGTCTGTGTGGGCTAATGCGGGAGGCACAGCTGAATTGATGCGTTGTCCACTATAGCCACCTGGTGATGGATAAAGCAAACCTCAAGAGCCCCTTTTGGATGTCAAGTGGCCTGGAGGGCTTCCTGGAGGAGGCGGGGCTCGAGCTGGGATGAAGGCTGAGGACCATGCCATCAGGAAGCAAGGGGTGGGGGACAGGGAGGTGGGAAGGCCACGTGAAGAGCATGGAGAAGAGTGAGCTTGGCTGGCAGAGAACCCAGAGAACCCCAGGGGCGATTATGGGAACAGTTTGAGCAGAGTTGGGAGAAGAAGCAATGAGGCCAGGAAGTGGCCAGTAGCCCTACTCTGCTGAGGTTACCTCCTGCTGCTCCGGGAAGACCCTTCATTTAGTGCTCAGTTTCCGCATCCCAGTGGCTGGGGGAATTAAAGAGACCATGCAGTATTAATGTTACTGCCTTGTTTTATGAAGTGTCCTAACAAGCCGGGAAGCCAGGCATACTCAGCCTTATTTACAACTGCTATTATTTCTCTGACATGGAGATTAATTTGATGATAGCTGTTTATAAGCTCTTCTATCATCAGATGGGCCCGTTACCTGGGAGGAGAGGAAGGCTGGATTTAATTTGTGAACAGTGCGCTGGGTTTTCCTGCTCCGAAGTGTGTGTGGGAGTCACAGTCATAAATCATGGAAGGCAACAGCAGCGCTGAGACCGGAGGCCCGGGAGCTCCCCGAGCTGGCGCTGTGTGGGTGAGGGATGTCCCGGGAGGGCCCGTCTGCAGGCCCAGGGAGCAAGGTGGGGAAGCACGACCACTTGTGTAGGGAGAGAGACACTGGAGAGGAGGGCCGGGGGTTCACCCAGCCAAGGAGCTTCAAACTCATCTATGCCAAGTAAGAATCACCTCGGAGCTTATAAAAATGCAGATTCCCCCAGCCAGGGGGTAGGGCTTGGGAATGCCAGAGTCTGGAATGTACACTCTTGCCTAGATGAGTATTGGTCTGTGGGTCAGCCAAGGTGGTTCCCTCCAGGTTCCCCCTGCTCCAAGCAAAGGCTTTCCTTCCCTGGCTTTCTGGAGAGAAAAGGACAGGAGAAAGTCTGGCAAAGAACGAGGTTGGGTCTTGAGCAAAATGGAAAAGTTTGCAAAGGCTGTCTCTCTGCACCTCTGGGACCCGCCAGCATTGTGAGACCCTCCTGCCGAGTAGGAGAGAGGCATTAGTTCGCGAATGCTGTCCCTCGGAGGGCTGCATGGGCTTTACCTCTCAGGCATCTTACGTGGATCTGTGGGTTATCTTTTATTAAAGCCAAGTGAAAGATAAGAAAACCGAGGTGTTGCAAGAAGTGGTTTTAGATTTCATGGCCTAGAAACAGAGGCCTGGGTTTAAATGCGGCTTGGATATGGCTGTCCTTTCTATGACCTGGGGCAGTATTCCCAACCTGGAGGCAGGCTGGAGGCACACGGACACCGCAGAGAGTAAGGCTACTGCGTATGTTGGGAGGGATCTGTAAGAACTCGAGGTGCTCAAGGAGCCCTCATGCTCCATGGACCTAAGCAGCATTCCTCCAAGGGCTGGCTCTAATTTTGTGGGGCGGCGGGGGTGGGTGTGGAGCGGGTACTCTGGAACAGAATACAATATAGATCTTTCTCCACTGGTAGCCTGGGAGACCCTGTCACTGCAGGTCAGCGGGGGAGCTGTGTTGTGGAGGACGAGAGCCTATCTGACTCACACAAGGAACCCTCATCTTGCTCTGATGGGTGGCAGGGGCCCATGGGCGGTGACCTTGCCCCTTGCCTTTCCCCTTGCATTTCGTGGGCCTGTCCCAGGATGGTTGCTTTATGGCCTCTGCCTCCCAGGCCTGGGCCTTCCCTTCTCCACCATCGGCTCTTGGCAGCTTTTGCAGGGTTCTGCTGGGGAGACTTCTGAGCCAAACACCCTCATTTCTTTGGGCCAAACTCCCTCATTTCCTTCTCCTCGGGGGCTGTAGGCCCCATCCAGGACACTTGCTTTGATGAACTCATAAAAGCTCACAAAATGGGAAGGAAACCAGCATGGACTCCATCGGAAGCCCTCCCCTAGTCGAGAATCCACACTTGTGTTAATGCAGTCTACATTTGTATTAGCTGTTCTGAGCACACAACTCCCTTTTATGGAGCTTAGTTCAGGTGGACCAGAACTCTCAAATCTGCCAGCACCTGCTATGGAGACATTTCTGTCTTAGCCGAGTGGAGCTGGTTTATTCGCTAGGGTGTAAGTTTGGCTCTGGAGGCAGCGATGCAAAATAAAGGGGGTTTAAAGGAGGTAGCAACTCTCTAGAACAGCCTGGAGTTAGTGGTCCTGGGCAGGCATGGTCTGTGGGTACTCTATGTCAAGCATCAGTTACCTCCTCTCTTGTTGCTCCACCCCTCCCTAGGGTGTGGCCCTTTTCTGCATGGTCCAGGATGGTTCACCCCCACGGCCACTTTCCAAGCAGTGGGATGGAGGAAAAAAGGGGACACATTAGGCCAGGCTGCCCAGCACCCACTCTCATCCCATTGGCCAGAACAGACCCACATGACCATGTGTGGCTGCAAAGGAGGCTGGGAAATGTAGTCTTCATTCTGGAAGGCCATGTGCCAGCAAATTTGGGGCATTCTGTTACCAAAGAAGGAGAGAATAGATGTTGGGAGATAAGTTGCCTTTGCCTCAGTTGGTTCTTAGACCCGTACATTAGGCCTTGCTGTGATCCTCATTAAAGATTGTCCTGTGTGTGCACTTCTCTACTGAGTGTGGTGGGTGAGCTAGCACGCCCCCCACCTTGGCTTCATAGAGCCTCAAGGTGGGAAGGGAGAAGACACCCTCCACGCTGGCATCAAACCCCTGTGCCATATTGATGGGATGTATTCATTCATTTAATGACAGATTCTTGTGGTCCTGGTGACTAGCTCTCATTTTGTCTCTTGTCCACAAGAATGTAGTGAGGTGTTAGAGCAGAGGCTGAGATAGTGACTGGAAGTGCCCAGCCCAGGGGGTGGTGTATAGTAGACCCTCAGCAAGCGCTGTGCATCCTTGGGCAAGGTACTTAACCTCTCTGTGCTTCAATTTTCTCATCTGAGAAATGGCAGTGTAATCATGGCCGGCCCCTGGGGTTGTTGGGAGATTCAGTGAGAGCCCGCAGGCAGCACTGAGCTGTGGCAGGGGCAAGGCATGGTGACTGCCCCAGAGGCAGGCTGGCCTGGGGGTCAAGAGCACCGCCTCCACATCAGGCTGCTGGAGAAACTCAGTGAGAGACAGGAGATCCCTAGAGCTTTCTGCACAGGTGCCTGGTAAATAGTAGGTACTTGGTGCATGCCAGCTTGCTCCCTAGGCCTCAGCCCACTGTCCCTGGTAGGGGCTGTCACATACCCATCCCTAAATCCCTCCCCATCCCTAGGCAGGTGGTTGGGGGGGGGGGACATGGGGAAGGACTCTGAGAATCAGAGTGGAGGTGATGGGGCCTAGGAGCTGCTTGGGGGTGTGCGTAGAGGACAGGTCCCCCTTCCTGCCTCAGACTCTCTGCTGGGGGAAGTGGGTGTGCCTCAGAAGCAGTAACTAGACACAGACTTCCCACGTTGAGGGCTGGGAACATGGTTCCTGGGGCTCCTGGTGGGTGGCCTATCTGTACCCCAGGTGATTCTGTCTTCCTGTCCGTCAAGACTTAGCTTCCTGGTTTTCACTGGAAACCTGGAATGGCAGGGCTGGAAGGGACCCAGAGATACCTGGGTCATCACCTCACCCCCCCCCCATCTTATAGGAAACAGAGCCCAGGGAGAGGCAGGTGCTTGGCCAAGGGCCCTCAGCCAGGGTGAACACCCGGACCCACCTCTTGGTCTCTGTTTTTGCTCCTGAATCAGGAGGGCAGGAGCCACAAGCCTCTGGGTTCCCCAATTCTCTTTCCTCTCCTCTGCTTTCTGTTCCTGATGATGAACTATTCTGTCTTTTTCCATGCTGCGGTCACCTATCTGGGGAAAACCCAGGGAGAGGCACACCCATTAACAGAGACCCCTGTGGAGTGGGGTTTGGGGGACAATCTCTTGCGGGAGCAGTCACGATGGGGAAGGGGCATTGCAGGGTCAGGGATTGGGGGTTTGGGCTCGGTACTAGCTCTGAGGCTCACGGTTGTGTGCCGAAGGACGCAAGAGGGGGCACCATGGGACCTGCCTCTGAGGTCCCAACACAGTTTGTGACCAGTGAGGGGCTATTCAGGTTCGAGGGCTTCTGACCGTAGAGACAGTAAAGATGAGGTTTCTTGGGGGCACAAGGCACATGATGGGAAGAGGAAGAAGCGTGGTCAGAATGCGTTGGCACCAAGATCTAACCATGCTATTCACAAACAGGAGAAACAGGAGAAATCTTGACAAGAGTGTCCGGCATTGGTTAGACTCTTCCTGGGGTCTCTGCCCCACACTTTAGGCTGTTCACACAACATACTGCCTTTATCAGTGTCAGTAGGCTCCTGAGCGGCACACACACTTGTGCATTTCACATCTCTGACACTGGAGTGCAGCTGATCAATGCCCACATGTGCTAGTTTAATTGCCTTTTAAAAATCTTTTCGTGCTTGATAAAGGGATGGTTCACCATGCAGTTGGTGGCCTCCTAGAACTGATGAAATTTGGCAGCTTTTTTCACACAGCTTTGGGGGCCACAGATCAGTCTGTAGAACCCTCAGGGGCAGACGTCAGTGTCCAGTTTGTGATTAATAACATCTATGTTCCTTTCTCAATATAGACATCCCCCTTCATTTTGTTTTTAACATTTCATGTTCCCTCTCACCCCAGGACCGAGAGGGATGAGCACATTGGGGAGGGCCGAAAGTCAGCAAGTTGGGAGACAAAATTCCTGGGACCCCTTGGATGTGGACCAGCCTTGTTAACAATTCTGGGGCCTTGGGTTCTTTGCTGGTCTGATGGGAGGTGCATTATCTTCTGCTTTACTCTTCAGGGGCTAGTGAGGACCACGGGGCATACTTGTTGTCTAAAAGGCCCTGGAAAGGACAGACATGCCCAGAGCTAATATTCTAGGAAAAATGTGAACTTCCTTGACATTCCCTCTCTTTAAAACAGCTATCCAAGCCCCCTTCCTGTGCCTATCAGAGGACTGCCAATCTTCTGGATAGTAAGACGAGCCTTCAAGGATGCTGACGCCTCCCATTCCTCCCCCAGCCACTGTCTCCCAGTGCCTGGGAGGTCCCTTGCCTGTCCTCTGCTGGGCTCCTGGCAGCTCCCCTCCTTGTCTCTACCCCTTGTGAACTCACCTGTCCCCTCAAGACCTTCCCTAATCCCAGCTGCACGCACGTGAGCCAAAGCCTTGCATGGCCCCATGATGCTTTTGGGACCCCAGCACCAAAGTACCCAGGATGGCCCCGCCACATGAGGGATCTGATTGGCTGTTGATGATGGTGATGATGATGGTGACGATGATGATGATAAAGATGATGGTGAAGGGCCTCTGTGGTGGGCAGCACCGTGGAGGTATGGCCATGTGATGGGGCTGTCGGGCCAAAGCCATGGGCCATTCCTTGGCAGGGTTCCCATGGCGCTTGGCCCTAGACCAGGATGAGTTTGGCTCAGGGAAGGTCCAAGCTTCTGCCATTCCGCCCTTGTTGCCCCCTTGATTTATTACTGAAATATTTATTAAGCCCCTACTGTGTGCCAGGAACTTGTAGAGGCTTGGTCTATCAGAGACCAAAGAGATGGCCTTATCTCTGTTCCTTTCATTCATTCACTCACTCACTCATTCCCACATGTTGACTGAGCGGCTGACCCCATCGCAGGCGTGTTCTAGGCACTGAGGTTGCAGCAGTGAGCCAGAACCCTCCAGCCCGGCTTCCCTGAGCTGACGCTCTAGTGGGGGCTGCCCCACGGTGAATAAGTAAGCAGGTCAGCAGCGTGCGAAGGTGACATGGGCTAGGGGGCAGAATAGCTCACGACATAGGGGTTGGGGGGTGTTCAGGGGTGCTGTGGCAGCGGTGCCGGGAGAGGCAGGGGTGCTTACTTTAGGTCCACACCGGGGAAAAGCTCTGTGGTCAGTGGGATGTTACCAAGCCCAGCATGGAGGGCAGCGAGAGAGCTCTGGAGGCTGTTAGAGGCTGAATCTTGTCTCCCTTGTGAGCACAGCTGAGCCTGGCTGCTTCCTGCCTCCTGGACAGGCTGGAGGGTCCCCTTTACTGGGCACTCTGAGCACGGCCTCACTCCGTCCTCTTACCATCCCTGGGAGGTAGATCCCGTCATTATCCCTGGTTTGCGGATGGGGAAGCTGAGGCACAGAGAGGTCGCCAAAGCCCACACAGCTTGTAGCGACCGAGCTGGACTCAGACACAGGCAGGGAACCCCAGAGTCTGAGTTGTCACCCCTCTGCTATGCTGCCCTCTATGTCTCGGTCACATCCCTGAGTCCAGGGGGTTCTCGAACCCTGAGCCAGACGGCTGCCTTTCCTGCCCTCACCCCTCAGGGCAGGGGTGCTGACTGGCCAGGGTGGCACCCAGCATGGCATTCAGGGTCTTTCTTGGTGCTGGGCTCACTGTCCCCTTCTACCTGTGAGGAAATTGAGGCCCAGAGAGGCAAACAGACTTGCTCAGAGCCACATACTGATTAATGACCAGATAGGTTCAGGGAGTCTTCTCTCCCTCCTCCTCTGCCTTCTGTCTGGTATTTTTTTTGCCTGAGAGCTTCAGGGCTGGTGGCAAGGCTGCGGGAGGGGGAGGCAGGGAGGAGGTGGGGGCACCGTGGGTCTGTCCATCTGCTCACAACAGGCCAGGTGTGTGCCTGCACACGTGTGCACATAGGGGAGGACTCACATGCCTCCAAGGACGCCCATGAATCAAGCCCAAGACAAAGGCGGTTGAGAGAAGAGTGGGTGCCCAAAGTCTTGGTGCCCCTTCCTGAACCCTGTGTCCCCAGGCCACTCCCCGTGGCACTACTGCTCCTCTCATGGTACCACCTCTTGTCCCCGTAACTCCCAGCCTCCCTTCGAGACCTTGGTCAAATCTGCTTGTGGTGTGGTGACTTAGGCTTTACACTAGGGGAGCCTGAGACCCGGAAGACTGGGGAGGCTTCCTCCAGAGCCCGGTGGAGCCCTGGCGGGGGCGGAGGGCAATGTTCTGAGCTGCAATTGTGGCCTTGGGTAGGGACAACGGGCTCTGTCACTATGGTTACCTGGGGAGCTGGCCCAAATCCATATTCCCAGGCCCAACCGCACAGATACCTTTCTGAGGTAGGAATCTGTATTTTTACGGATCTGTGACTTTTACAAGCAAATGAGTTGTTTTGTCATTAAAGAAGAGCCCTAACCCTAACCCTAACCCTAACCCTAACCCTAACCCTAACCCACACACTTGCCCCTGGGAAAATGAGAGAGGTAGGGAAGACTCGTTGCTGAGAGCAGGCTCCTTTCCTGCCCCGCAGCCCTCTCCCCAGGGCTGACGGTTGTTAATTCTCCTTCTGGGTTAGGTAGCAAGGGTGACCCTTGACAGAGCATACTGTGTTGAACAGAACCCTCTGTCAGAACTTCCGGGAGCACAGGGTCTAGTTGAGTGACAGGGAGAAACAGATGACCCACAAATATACACATCCTCGTGAGAAGGGACAAGGGCCAGGATGACCCGACGGGGTGTTGGGAGGGAGCACGGCAGGGATGACCTCATTTGGCGGGGCTGTGCTGGAGGACATGGTGACTGATGAGCGAGGATTTCCTGGTGTCCCGTCCAGGACGCCAGGGGGTTTTCCTGCAACCCTCAGGCTCCACTCACCTCTTTCCCTACGTCTGGGTATACAGGGGAACAAGACTCCTCCTGATGTTTCAGAGTCACCTTCTGCTTAGGGACACAGGGCATCAGTCTTGATAAGGAATGTACTGGCTGCCTTAGGCTTGTCCTAAGGCTAAATGAGTGGCTTAAAACTACAGAGATCTCTTTTGTCACAGTTCTGGAAGCTAAGAGTCTGGAATGAAGTTGTTGACAGGCTGTGCTCCCTCTGAAGGCTCTGAAAATGACCCTTCTGTGCTGTTTCTCTCTTCTGCTGGTGGCTGGCTGTCCTTGGCTTGTAGGCACCTCCCTCTAATCTCTGCCTCTGTCATCACGTGGCCTTCTTCCGGTGTGTCTCTATGGCTACACATGGCCTTCTTATATGGACACCAGTCTCTGGGCGAGGGCTGGCTCTCTATCAGTGTGACTGCAGTTGAGCTTGGTCACATCAGAGAAGACCCTATATCCGAATAAGGCATAGGCATGGGGGTGGGGGGGGGCTTCCACATCAATATATCTTTTTGGCAGGACACAACTCAACCCACAACAAGGATAAAACATGCAGGCCCCGGAGTGACCCAGCCCAAGAGGGCGGTGAGGATTACAGGAAGGGGGCCTGGGTGGGGTGGGCGGGGCAGGGCAGGCTTCAGGAAGGGGAAGGGCCGGATGGCGGATGGCCGGGGAGGCTCCAGGTATGTGGGGAGGAAGGTGGAGCATGAGCAAGTGGACGAGTGAAAGACAGCCCAGAGGCGGGAATGCACAGAGCACACACCGCCACAGGAGAGAGGCGCCAAGGACCTCCTCAGAGCCGCCTTCTAGAACTGTGAGTCCTGGAAAATGAGGCCATGGTAGTTACGAAGCCTGTGGCATATCCTGTGGGTCACTCGTTTGCTCCCCCCTTGAGGGCCGTGAGGGGTGTTCCGGAGGTGTCCTCTGTGAACTTTCCCAACTGCTGGCTCTGGTCTTGAGGTATGGTGTCAGCAGACAGAGGAGAAGTGAGTGTCTCTTGGGCTCCTGGGATGAGGTAGCACGTGTCCCCAAAGCCCAGAGCCTCTGGCCCTCGGTGACAGGCTCCAGACACCCAGGACCATCCCTTCCTCGCCTTATGCCCACACAACCAGCTCCTTTTTCTATCTTTTCCCTTTTCACGCGCTCAGGGAGAAAACTGCAGGGGGACGACACCCACCTTGTTCCCCGGTGTCTAGAAAAGGATTCGCTCGGAGGATGTACTCAAGAAATATTCTTTTGATTAAAAAAAGGCCACCGCGAGAAGAGAGACTCCTGACAGTGACATCTCAGAGCCTGTCCCTGCAGAGACGCAGACGACCCCCAAGCCCCCACCCCCCAAAAGCCCTTCACGCAACCAGTGTGTCAGGAGGACCGGGCTCCTGTCCCGCCATGGCTGCTGAGCCGAGGTGAAGCTTGGGTGAGGTGCCTCCCCTGCCCAAGCCTCAGTGGTCCTCCCTGGAAGGCGGAGACAGCAGTGTTCACTTCACACAGCTAACATGAGAAGGCAGTGTGGCCAGCCGTCCCGAAGCTAGACTCGGGCACTTTGATTCAGTCTGACAACCTGAGCCCTCTCCCAGGCCCAGGGGGTTCGGGATGGGCAAGGCAGGCTACGCACTGCCTGCAGGAGGTATGGACGGTCTGCTGGGGTGGATTTCAGCGGATGCTGGGGTCAGGTAAACCCCTTCCCAGGAGGTGGCACATAAGGGGAGTAGACCGATGAGGAGGAGTCAGTCAGACAAGGAACGGGAGGACAGTGCTCAGCAAAGGGAATGGCATCTTGGAGACTAGAGCTTAGGGCCTATCCTAGAAGCGGTCTGGTATGGTTGGAGCGTAGAGAGCAAAGGGGATGCCAGAACTGAGGCCAGAGGCCCCATGGACTCCACCTGAAATATCGTTGTATTGGTTGGCATTTTCTTTGGTTTAAAATCCAGATTATTTCTCTCACCTGTGTAGAAGTCTGGAGGGAGCCATCCAAGGCTGGTGTGGTGCTCCAAACTGTCAGGGAATCAGGCTCCTTCTACTAATTGCTCTGCCATTCGTGACTTCCATTCCCAAAGTCACTTGTGGCCCAAAATGACTGCTAAAGCTCCAGCCCTGGTGTTTTTATTCCAGCAAATACGAAGGAGGAAGAGGTGAGGATACCTTATCAAAATTAAGGCATTTCCTAGAAATCCCATGTGCCATTTCCATATAAATCTTGTTGGGGAGCTTGTAGTTGCTGAATTATATTTAGCTTCAAGGGAGGTTGGGAAACAGTCTGTATTCCAGATAGCCATGGCCAGCTGAAAACGGGGTGTTCTGTTACTGTCGAAAGAGAAAGATGGATATTGGGAGATCAGTCATGGCCTCCACTGAAGTCGGTTGATGAGGGCACTCTGGACCGGGAATAAGACGACACGCATCATGAGTTTGGGCACGGGCTTCACTGGGAGGCTTCCACTTCACTCCCCCAAACAGAGCTAGCCTCATCCCACCAGTGTGGTCCATTCAAGGTCGGTGCTCCCCTCCTCCCTGGAGCCCTCACTGCTGGGATACTGAGGGTGCTGGAGGTCTTCACTCCTGCGGCTAGGTAGGGAGGAGGGATAATGATTTTGTGGCCGGCCAGGGAGAACCACAGGGGGTTCTGTCAGACAGCAGACTCCAACAGGTAGTCAGACCCAACTGGCATAGCCATCCTACTGCTTCTGTGGGCTAACCTGGGAACCCAGCGTTCCTGAGAAAACGCATTTGATATTCTATCACCTTGTTTACAAACAAACCTGGAAACCCAGGTTGCCTGTGTCCTATTCTCAAACGTTTCCATGGCAAATCCCTGCTTTCCAGCCTTGCCCTGCTCTCTTCTCTTTGTGGGCCCAAGTGCCAGGTAGCACCAGGCAAAGGACCCCAAACTGAGGAGTTATCAGTGCTTCCCTGGGGGCTAGGAGATGGGGGCTTCGGGAGAACCCCTCCCAGCCCCTAGGACTGCCCTTGGCAGGCATGTGAGGAAATTTGTCTGGGCTGCTGCCAGCATTCAGGCACTGGAGGGTCAGGCTGCTCTCAGGACCCTGCGTCGGGAGGGAGAGGAGGACCGTCCAGCCTGGGGGGTGTTCAAGTTGCTCTCGGGGACCCATGGGGACCGCAGTGCTATGGAAAGGGGAGGAACCCCGGGGCTGGACTCAGCACCCCAGCCAGAGACTTTTTACTGGCTTTCAAAGGGCACTTTCATGGGACTGGCATTTATTTTATTTTTTTATTTTTTTAAAGATTTTATTTATTTATTTGACAGAGAGAGATCACAAGTAGGCATAGAGGCAGGCAGAGAGAGAGAGGAGGAAGCAGGCTCCCTGCTGAGCAGAGAGCCCGATGCGAGGCTCGATCCCAGGACCCTAAGATCATGACCTGAGCCGAAGGCAGCGGCTTAACCCACTGAGCCACCCAGGCGCCCCGGGACTGGCATTTAAAGGAAGGTCTCGGTGAACAGAAAAATTTGAAGACTCCAGCTAGCCCCTCAGTGAGCAGCTGATGGGAGATGGGAGATGGACTGTGCAGGGAACAGCGATTTGCCGGAGAACCACACTGCGGGCTGGCAAAGCCGGGGTGTGAGCACCTTTTCCCCACACCCATTGTGAAGTGTCACCACTGTTACCACCCCACTGCCTGCAGTCCAGTTGGATTAGGTGCTCGATTCTTGACCTTCTGAGAGCCCTGGCTCCAGGCGGGAGATATTTTATTTTTTGATTTATCTATATTTAATTGCAGTGGAGTTGACAACAATGTTTCAGGTGTACACCATAGTTCCAAGGCAAAAATTTACCTCAATCCTTATAAACTTGCCCTTCTAAAAAACAAAAAATAGTAATTACACATTATGATATGGAAATCATTATTACATATATATATATCATACATATATGCATATATGCTTATTAATATTTGACTGGGCATCACAGGCACATGACACAGTACCCAAAAGGCAGAGGGTGCATGCAGAGAAAGGGGGCTCCCTCCCCTGTGTCCAGCCAGTGGCCCTCCAGGTTTTCCTCTGGACCCTGTCAAGGTCTGTCATGCCCGTTTTGGTCAGCCCTGTTGATCCCTGTTGATGTTATGTTCAGTGTGGTTGTTAAGTAGACACGATTATGGAAGGAGAGGGGCAGTGGGGCCGACTGTCCAGGAAAGGGCCTGCCTCAGTTAGCATGGGGTAGTGGTCTTGGTGTGAAGGCCTGTCCTCCACCCACACATGAGCCAGCAGACCCTGAAGGCCTCCAGCCCCACCTCTGCGGGCTCCTGGGAGAAGGACCCTCTTAACTCTCCTTGGACCCTAGTCTCCTGGGGGCAAGCAGTGGTTGGGGGCGGGGAACAGATCTCCAAGATGCTTTTCAGCTCAAATTTCCCTGAGTCTCTTATCTGCTTCATGGCCCATTTCCCCACTTAAAGACATGAAGAAATAGGGCAGCATTGAAGATAATAGCTCACTTATGTCCCAGAAGGATTTCAGAGCATTTACAGAGCACGAGCAAAATGGAGCTCAGATCCAGCTGTGGTTGGCCTGCCAAAGGCATTCCCCTCCTGCCCCATCCCTACTCAGAAATGATGGGGGTTGGGGGGGAGGCCCCAGGCCCTGGGTTTGGGAACAGGTCCGTGGTGACAAGGGGTTGGAGGCAGTGGCTTCCCTCCGAGGCCAGTCTTCTCTCCACCAGGCCATGAAGTGGGCCCCAGTAGGCCCACAGGATGGATTCTTGAGGACACCATGATTCCCTTCAAGGCGTTTCGAGAAAGTTGGTTTCTACCCCAGATTCCTTAAACCTGAGTTTGTTGTCTTAGGGTCGGCTGGGAGAGTCCCTCAGGGTGCTCCTAAAAGGGATAACAGACTTTTGACAAGATGCTGGGCTTATTCGTGGGTTGCGTGGGGGGAGGGGTGGGAGGCGGGTGGGGATGCGTTGTGGGGAGAGGTCCCACCGGCCCCAGGACTTTGGCCCCCTCATTAGCCATGCCCGCAATTCCATCCTGGGTATCCTCCTCGTGACTCACATCCTCGTCTTCAGAACTCTGAAGAGGGCCACAGAAGCCCCCCACGCAGACAGGGGCACAGCCATACCTCCCTCACTTGAACCCGGGAAGGCCTTGGAGCTCTGTGACTTACAGACTCAGGGGAACTCAGCCTTGGCCAGCAGGGCTCTGGGAACTTGTTCTGGTGAACAGACAAGAGGGAGCTCTGCTCACCGTCCTAAGGTTGGGGTGTTTTAAGTGGGGGTGTTTGAAGTACGTGACAAGGTTTTCTTCCCGGCAGTCCCCCTCTGGCCCTTTCCTTTAAATGACGGTAACCCAGCATCCTCGTGCTGAAAGGCTCTTGGAGGTGTCTTTGCCCAGCCCTCCATGTGGCACAGATGGAGCCCGAGCCTCAGTGGCGGGGGGGGGGAATAAGGCCGAGGTGGTGGCGAGGAGCCAGCCAGACCCCAGGGCTCTTGTGTGGAATGGACCCAGGCTGCCAGCGTCACGCTCACGAGGGCACGGGCTTTGTCCGATTCCTTCCCTGCTTGTTCCCCTTCCCTGGTCCAGGCCTGACACTCAGTAAATGCTCAATAAATATGAGCTGAGCCAAGCAAGGGGAAGCATAACTCACACTAAGTCATAGGGGTCTGAACAAACATGGCTTTGCAGTACTGAGCCAAGAAAATCCCTCCTTCTTGGGGCTTTGAACCTGGCTCTGAAGCTGAGCGCTCTTCATCCGTCCGTGTCCAGCCGGGGCTGAGGCGGTTTGCAAAGCTTGGCTTACGCGGGGGGCTGTGCTGGCCCTGAAGTGGAGTCTGTCCCTGCTTCTCAGTTTGACGCACCCTCTAGTCAGGACTCCCCCTTTGGTCGCTGGGTCCCCTCCTCACCTCAGCACACCCCGCATCCCCACCCCTTGTGCTGGTTGATACCTCCTCTGAGTGCAGCCCTGTCGTGGGTGCAGGGGAGGGGACGTGGGGGAGAGCAGATGGTCAAGCCGCAGCCCAGAGTGGGGGGCTTACGGGTGGATGGAGGCCTGTCACGGTCCTAGGGAGCTGGCCGTGTCTCTCCATCCCGGCTGTGAGCTCCTTGAGGACAGGGAACTTGCCTCTTTGTCTTGGGTGACACCAAGACTGTGGTGGGTTCCACCAGTGAGAGCATGACCTCCTGACTCACCTCTCAGAGGCCCTGAAGCCTGGGCTCTGCTCCCTGGAACCTCTTTCCTAAAGATAAAAGGTTTTCTGGGCTCTTTTCTCCCCACCTCCTACCCACGTGCTTTCTTCCCAACCAGAAGTTTGCTTGGGCCAAACCCAGGTGGGTTTCAGTGTGTTCTAGCAAACATCGACATACGAGCTGTGAGGACATGGAGCACGCTCTCTGAGGTGACCAGAGTGCCTCATTTTGTGGGGCCTTCCAGGACCCTTAGCAGTGTGCCTGCCTCACGGAGAGGTGAGCTGACCTCCTGGGCATGTGATCTCGGGTCATCCTCACCCTGCATCGCAAGCAGCCCTCCTCCTTCTGGATTTTAGGACCAGTTTGCAGTTGCATTTCGTTTTCTTCAGGAGTGCCCAAAACCGGGGCTGGAGACTCTGTGGAGTCTTCTTTTACAAGGTTGTCCTTAGGCTCCTTCCGACCACCTGTCCCTGTGTGTTGGTTAGGGTGGCCTTTGCTGAGAACCACACAGCCCTGGGAGTGTAGAAACTGGGGGAACCAGGTCTAGTGGATTCGTCTGAGCTCCTCCGCTCCAGGCTGCAAGCCGGGGGCTGTGGCAGGCAGCTAATGGATGGGCCATGTTTCCTGGAACTTCAGGGCAGTTTAGGTGCTGGAAAAGAGCTGTGTCCCAGATTCAGGAATGCTGGGCCCTCTGGTCCCAGCTGTGTCCCTGCCAGGCTCTCAGGTGTCTCTTTCTGTCTCTGTCCCAAGAGAAGGGCCAGTGAGTTGGGGGTCTCTGGGAACCCCCTTGCATCCAGCACTCTGTGAGTCTCTGGTTCTCCAGATAGCCCTATGTTATCACCTTCCCCTGCTTCTCCTGCCATGTCCTCTCCAGGAAGCTTCCTGCCTTCTTGTTAGAGGACAGGAAGGAGAGTTGCTCTTTGGAACCAGCCCTGGGGCAGAGGAGAGGGGCTTGGACAGCAGGAGCCTAGATGACAGGTGACCTCAGCCCTGGCCTTGAGGCTCCCAGGTGAGTTCTTCAGAAAGTCTAGTTCCCTGTCTGCATTACCCACCCCACACCCCTGACTTAAGGTCACATAGAGTCAAGGGTCTAGGGGTTCTGTTCTGCGGGGATCAATGTCTGTCTTGAGAAGTTTCTGGAGGAGACTTTTCTCTGCTAGGTAAACACATGTAGTTATTTCTTCACAAGAATGCTGGCTTTTGCCTTGAGTGTCCTGGCTTTGAAATCTGGCCAGGTACCTTCCCACGTCATGATCTTGGGCATCTCACTTCACTTCTCGGCTTCCACAGCCTCATCCAGTAAGGGGAGCTCTAAGTTCTTGGCTAGATTGTCCCGAGAGTGTAGGTAGAGTGTGAGCAAGGAACAGGAATGACTGTAGGCAAGGGGTAAAGCAAGGTGGTCAGGCCAAGGGAGGTGGCAATCATTTGCAAAGGAAATGTCACACCTTGTGAACAAACAATGGGGGAAGAGCCCAAATTGGGGTCTAATTAAGAGATAATGCTTGGGATTCTGGCATTAGTCCTCTGGGAGATTAGGGGAAGTGAGCCGGGAAGGCCTGACAGTGTTCTTTTCTCCCTGCTCTTCCCCAAGCCCAGCCCAGCCCAGCCCAGCCCCAAATCTGTTCTTCCCAAATGTCCCCTTAGATGCTGTAGTTCATTTTATGATAAGCCTCTGAGAACTTGGTGAGGGGTCATGGAGAATTGCTCCCAGCTTTCCCATGCTCTTAGTACACGAGAGTTTCCAGCAATGCCTTTGGGGGGATTCTAGAAGAACTGCTTGGGACCCTAGTGGTCATGAAATGCAGGAGTCAGGACAGAGGAATAGTAAGATTTCTGAAAAGCTTCTAGACTAGAAGCAAGACGGATCTTTCTGGAATGGTCAAGTAAAGCTGTGCCTTGAGATTTTTCTCTACTCTTCCTTGTCCTGGAATTAGGTTGAAGCCATTCATTCATTCACTCATTCATTCATTTACTTAGCACACACATAGGGATGGGCCACTATATGTCAGGCATGGAACTGGAGCCTAGGGAAATGAGGGCAGACAAAACAGTCCTGGAAAGTGAAATGCAAGTCTAGCAAAAAGCCTTCTGTGTCCTGCTGGAGGGAATGGATTTTCTGCAACTGGCTTGGGGCCCAGTCCTCCTATTGAGCTTCTGGGATTCACCCCAAAAGGAAACTCATCATATACTTAATTTCTAAGAAAAAGGAAATAAATCACCAGGCAAAACAACCCTGGGGACCTTATAAAGCAAACACAACAGGAAGACACTGCGGTTGAGTGGATGAAAGTCTTCTCCCAAGCTGCCCATCTGCGGGGGGCTGTGGGATCTCTTCTTACAGATGCAGGGTTTTGGGGGCTTTTCCAAGGACCTTTTGGGATTTAGCCTTGTAGTCCACTGGTTCAACCCTCTCCAGATGTTGGATAGACCAGATGACCCCTGAGGTCTCCATCTGCTTTAAAATCAACAATCCAGAGATTTTCAGGATCTAAGCCCAAACGGGAAGAATAGTCTTGATGTTCAGCATGCCCAACGGGAAATCATTTGTCCACAGCAATGACCCAGAAAGTGAGCAGGCTCCCGCTTGGAAGGAAAGTGGCTCTCTGTTCCGTGCATTCGTGCTGAAGCCTTGTGCTGACGCTCTTTGAGGCAGGGTTGAATTGGTTCGTGAGTGACAGATCTGTCTGTTGGCCCTCTAGCCCGGTATCTTCGGTGTCTTTGTAGTGAAAGAGTAGCCCTCCACCTGCGCCTGAAAACCCCTATTATCTAAAGCTTTCAGCTTGATGGAGCGGGTTGTGTTCGAATGACCTCTGGCAACATACCCCACCAGACCCCAGCTCCCCTGCATATCAGGTTAGAGGTAGGCCACTCAAGACTTCCTGAGTGTCAGAATCTCCTGGGTGCTTGAAATGATTCGGAGAGTTGGGCTCTACTTCTGTGTATTTATTCCTGCTGCTCGGCCTCCTTGGATCTCCATAACCCCTGGTGTTCCCACAAAGAAGCCCTTCCTGGGTGAGGCTTGTTGGAAGTTCACTAAGGGGGTTCCCCCTAGAGACAGAGATTGGATCTGGCTGATGTTGGCTGAGCTAGGGTTGGGGTCCTGCACAGAGAATAGAATATGTTGGCTACATCCTTTGCTCTTGCCTCCATCTGCCCCCCTTGCCTATCCCCAGTCTTTGCCCTCATCACCACCCTAATCCCCCAGGGCTGTTGTGTGGGAAACCAGGACTTCAGGACAGGCCAAGTCAAGGGATAGAGGAGCAGGAGGAAGCCCCACGAGTGCCCTGGCTTCCTTGTGGTCCGGGGGGACCCAGGTCACCTTGGTCTGGATTTGTCACGGGCTTTGTCCCCAGCCTCGTCCCCTGTCTAGCCGGAGGGCAGCCAGACCTCCCCCTGCAGTGATTCTGTTCTCTTCCGGACAGCTCCAGGAGGTGGGTCTTTTCCATTGCTCGGAGGTTCTCGTGGCACTCACGGCGTACTAGGGCCTGGCCGCGAATGAAGACGGGGGCGGGCTGCACGGAGCGTCGGCGTGGCACTGGGGTGGAAGCCCCTCTCTGCCGTTCACCAGCTGCGTGACTGTGGGCAAGTCACTTAGCCTCTTTGAGCCTCAGTGACCTCATGTTTGCTCATCCATTCAACCAGTAGCTATTTATGAAGTAAGCGGGACTTCGGCCACACGGCGTTTCTGAGAGCTGGCTACAGTGCCCCGGACGGACCATGTCAGGAGGCCTCTGAGGATGAGGCAGATTTCCTTTAGGGTAGAACAAAGGGACTGGTGTCTACACAGGACTGTGCCATGAGGGCTGTGTTGCTGGGCTGGGGGGTGGTTGCAGGTCCTGGAAGGTTGGACCATCTACCATGTCTCAGCAATGCCAAGGTCAGCGTCCCTTGAGAACCCGGGTCCTGCGTGGGACCCTGCAGAGGGTGCTGATTGGTGCAGTAGCATAATCTGGAGAGAGCCTGGTTGAAGAACGTTGGAGCTTAGAGTGCATCCTGAGACAGGAGCCTTGGCTTCTTCCTTCCTCAGTGCTGGGAACCATAAACGTGCCGCTGTCCCTCCCAGAGGCCCTTGGGGACTCAGTGAAGGAGTGCGCAGGACAGTCTGGTAACAGTGCTCTGGGAGGTCAGGGCATCACCGTCCCCTTCACCAGCCCTGTGGGGGGCACCCGTGATCTCTCCCAGCTCACCGCACAGTCTAGTTTGCTTGGGTCCTGGGAGAGAGGGCCACTGTCTGTATCCCTGTCTATGTTTCCATGGCAACAGGCCGGCAGGGGTCTGTGGGGATCTCGGGGGTCTCAGGTTCTCCTGTGCGGGCTTGGTGGAGGGCAGACAGGGCTCCCAAGCCATGCCTGTTCTTGCTCTGACCCCAGGAATGAAAGGTTCTGTTGCCTCTGGCCAGGCTGTTTTATCCGCACGTGTTCAATCTTGTGCATTTTCCAAGGGACAAAATCCGTGTTTCCTTTATTCTAACCACACTGCAGTAGTGTTATATAAGGGCTGCGTGGTGTCCAGGAGGCCTCCTGGGGCAGAGGAAAAATAAGATTCCTCACCTCTGTGGCCTCCACTCTCTCTCCTCTCCCCGAAGCCTTTCGGGGGGTGTCACCAACCTTGCTCCAAAAACAGGAAGCACCCGTGTGCGTGTGTGAGTATGTGTGTGTGTGCACACGTGTGTGGAGGATGTACTAAGGGGTGGGCTTCCAACTCCAAAGGGAGCAAGTGCACAGAGGGCACGGACTCCCCGCATGTCCTGGAGCCGTGAACTTGATGCCTTGATGCTGTGGCTCTGGGTCTAGTGTGGCTAATGCCCAGGCTTGGGGACTGGTGATGCCAGCCAAAGGCTCAGGAGAGCAACAACGCACATTTCCGTGGAGCTTCGTGCGGCCTTGCTCAGGTTGCATTACTCCTCCATCCTGACGATCGACTTAGAAGCCCCTGGTCCCCCTGAAAAAATGAGGAAAGGGAGCACAGGGCTGCTGAGTGGCTGGGTGGGGGTGGCCAGGGAGGGGTGGGCTCTGTCCAGGCCTCCTGACTCCCCTGCGGCCCACGGGGTCCTGGTTAGGAGGACCGGCCTAGTTGGCTGCATCCCAGAGAGCTTGTCAATGTGATGGTGTCTCTGGCCATTGATGACCCAATTCCAAGGGATGTGGCGGCAAGACAGCACATGCTGGGGACCCAGGGGGCTTCATAAAACCCTGCTGACTCCAAGAACGGGGCTGAGCTCCCCAGTAGGAGCTCCACGGGCTCCAAGGACAGCCTGCCACGAATCACTAGAGTAGACCCGCGGGTGAACAGCCCTGTGTGGCTCCTTCCCAGGATCTGAGCGGGAGGATGGAGCCGTTGTATGCATTGTGAATGAGTGCAGGCTGCGGGGCTTGGAGCCACCGTGCCTGGGCGGGCCTCCTGGGCCTCCGACCCAGCCCCGCACCCTGAGCGCTCCAGCAGCTGCCTGTGGTCCCCAAGCAGATGGGCAGTTGCTCCCACAAAGGGGATGTGTGGCGCACGGGCTGCGGTTCCCATGGCAAACTTAGGCCCCTCGTGTTTGTAATTACCCCTGGTGTTCTTTTCTTCCCTCGGTGTGAGCGAGGCCAGGCGGGGGCATTCGTGTCATCCTGGTCCCCCAGCTCCCCTCCCTACCAAGTGTCCTGGCATGGAGCCCTTCCCACAAACAGGAAAACTGGGCCCAGGCAGCTGCCGCATCAGCCAGGTGGGGTAGCTTTTGTTTTCTTAGAAAATCATTCTATGTGAGGGCCTCCTGCTGGCTCAGTCCAGGGAGCATGGGACTCTTGATCTCAAGGTCTTGAGTTCAAGCCCCATGTTGGGCATAGAATTTACTTTAAAAAAAAAATTATTCTATTTTAATTGATTAGTTATTGCTTATGCTGGCAAAATAGACATAACATGAAATTGTAACCATTTTAGCTGATTTAAGTGCAGGGGTCCATGGCATTACGTACATTAGCATTGTTGGGCAAATATCACCCCCGTCCATCTCCAGAACTTCGTCATCTTCCCCAGCTGAAATTATTCCCCAGAAACACGAACACCCCGTCTGTCTCTCTTCAGTCCCTGGCGATCTCTACTTTACTTTCTGTCTCTGTGGGTTTGACTACTCTTGGAACCTGGTAGAAATGGGAATAGTATCTGTCCTTCTGTGACAGGCTTCTTTCATTCACAGTAATGTCCAACAGCCTTATCCATGTTTTCCTGGGTGTCAGAGTTTCGTTCCTCAGCCAGGTGGCTTTTTATTTTTTTTATTTTTTTTTATTTTTTTATTTTTTTAAAGATTTTATTTATTTATTTGACAGAGAGAGATCACAAGTAGACAGAGAGGCAGGCAGAGAAAGAGAGAGGAGGAAAATGCGGGACTCGATCCCTGAGATTTGCTCTGAGCCACCCAGGCGCCCAGCCAGGTGGCTTTTTAAATGCCTTCTCTTTTGCTCTACTTCTTTGATTTTTAAACTTAAAAAAAAAGGCTCAGCTGTTTTCTTTCCTACATAAACTCTTGCCTGGAGGCCCGTGAGTAAGGCCCACAAGGGCAGAGGTTCTCTGGCTGAACTGCGGGGAGAGCCCACACGCTGAGTGCGGGGGCCCTGGAGACCCTCCCTGGGAGCTCCTGTGTCCCCAGCAGGGCTTCTGCCTCGGGGGGCCCTGCATGTCTTTGAGAGGGAGCAAGCTTTGGTCCTGGGTCCTGGGTCGCTGAGGGCCCTGGCCTCCCTCCGTCTTACCATTCCATTCCTGCCTCCTCGGCTTTCCTTCCAAACGCCCTATCCCCAGCTCTGGACCCCGGCCAGACCCCTCGGAGTCTTCTAACCCAAGCTGGGATCCAGAAAAGTTATAAAATGTGCTCTGCTGGGGCTTGGGGGTTCCTTCTTGCCAATCCCCTCTGCGTCCCCCACCGGCCCCGGGCTTATCAGCATCTGTCTCTACAAGGTTCTTCTGGGAAGGGGTGGAAGCCGCCTGCCTCTCCTCCCCACCGGCCCACTCACCTCTTCTACCTGCTAGCTCTCCTGCCACCAGAGTCTTGCTGCTCCTTCCAGGCTGCCCAAGCCCCATTCTGCTCTGCTTTCTCTGGCCTCATCCATATATTGGCTCTAGATCATTCCTTGCCCTTTCATCAAAAATTACTTGTCCTGAGCTCCCCTTCCGTAGTACAGGTGAGTCTTCATTGTCGGATTACTTGCTGCGTGAGTTTATGTGCCTCGGGGATCTCTAGGACCATCAGAGACTCTCAGTTCCTGGAAGTTTTCAGTTTCAGTTTCAGGGAAGGTCCAGAGCCCACAGGGAATTTCAGACCCCACAGCAGGAGGCCTCGGTGGGGGCGATCTTTGCGGAATGGGAGCAGCACACAGACTGGAGTCCTTTTTGAGTGTCCTGTAAATCCATCGAGGCAGCCCCCGCTTTGCTCACACCACACAGCTATGACCTGCTGGGGAAACCACAAGGCAGGCTGAGACCCCCCCACCCCCACCCCTTTCACGAGAATGTGAGTCTGGGCACTTTACTTCACCGCCTGCTGCTTCCATTTCCTCCTCTGTAACATGGGACCTTGAGGTCTGCAGGGTTATCCAGGGACAAAATGAGATACAGCCTGAGTGCTGGGGCCAGGCCGGCACAATCAGGCCCAGCGAGTGCTGGCCACCCCGAGTAGCGCTCTCGCTGGTGGCCTGGCCCTCGCCTGCTCTGCATTCAACTTTGTTCCTGTCTGGTGAAGGCACAGCCATAAAGGAAACAGAAGATGCAGCAACCTAGGGGGATATTTTTGTCCGGGGTCCTTCGAAGCCTCCCAGATCCCACCTGTGCATCGGAACTATAGGCTAGAACCTGTGGGATGTTGTAAAATCATGGGCCAGTGACTTGGGCAGGAATTTCCTTTTTTTTTTTTTTTGGAAAGGAACTTCTTTGGGGGCCTCAATTCAGCTCATTTGAAGTTAGTTCAACAAACACACAGGGTAAGGATATTTTAGGGGGGTAGCATGAGGGGATGGATGGCAGAGGCTCAAAGAGGCAACACTCAGCCCCTGCCCCAGAGGGCGCCCTGGCTGCCGGGAGGAGGCGGCTGCCTTGGGTGTGCAGGCCGAGCGGTTCAAGGATGGCGCCTCACCTTGAACTCCAAGTCAGCACGCGGTCTGATAACGGGCTGTTTTCTACTGTGCATACGTGTATAGGAAAGGTCTGAGGAAGATGTAAATTTGATCACATTTTATTATATCTTTAGTAAGTAGCCTTTAATGAAAAGAATAATGTTTCATCAAAGTGAGACTGGATATTTGAGACGAGATGTCATCCCTCTCTCCTTCTTTCCTCTCTCCTTTCTCCTTTCGCTTTCCCTCCCCGGCGCCCCAGTCTTCAACAGCTGTTTTCTGGAACCTGCTTCATGCTAGACACACGAGCTCATTCTAGCTACAGTCTGGAGTAAGGAGCTTATAGCGAGGTGAGGGAGACAGACAAAAGGGAATAGCAAAACCGTAACTGCTCTAAAAAGATCTACTTAAAGAAAAAGGCTGGGACACCAGGGTGGCTCAGTCAGTTGAGTGTCTCTCGGTTTCAGCTCAGGTCATGACCTCAGGGTCATGAGACTGAGCCCCATGTGGGGCTCTGCACTCAGCACAGTCTGCTTGAAAGACTCTCTCCCTCTGCTCACCCCCACCCCTCTCTCAAATCAATGAATCAATCAATCGATCAATCTTAAGAAAAAAAAGGTAGTATCAGCATTGCTCCAAAATTGCTACACAGTGATGCAGGTGACGTGGAAGAGATGACTAGAAGGACAGCAGTATTTTGTCAGGGGAAGGGGTAGAGGATGAGGTAGGGAGCTGGAGAGAAGTTATCAGAGAGAGAGAAAAGCATGTATAAAGGCTCTAAGAGCCAAGTGTATGGGAAGTCAAGGGAGGGTGTAATTAAATTTGCTGGAGGGCAGAGGCAGGGGAGCTGGACAAAGCTTCAGGGAGGGGCTGGTGTTTGGGGCATTGTGGGATGAGTAGGAGTTTGATAAGCAAAGGTTGAGAGCACTTTAAGCAGAGGGGGAAGCGTGTGCTAATATATGCATGCTGTATTTAGAGGGTGATGTTCAGGCCGTTATGCCTGGGAGAAAGAACGCAAGGAGGTGGGACTTGGCATGACTGGGCATCTCCAAGAAAGATCTGGGGAGTAGGACAGCTAGTAGGAGATGGTGGGCTACAAGAGGGAGGTGGTACAGGATTGGGGAGGCAGGACCATTTCAAGGGGGCACTTGGAGATCAGGTAGCGGGTCTCAGCAGCTGATGAGCCACAGTTGTTGAAGTGAGGCCCGTGGAAGTGGCCGTGGGCTTTGCATCTTTAGCTAACTTCTCTGCCAGCTCCTAGTGTGGACTGCGTTAATGCTCCAAGGGACCCCCAGCCATTTATCAATTTGTCTTGAGGGCGCAAGACTGAGGGTAGGATTCGGAAGCAAGGTGAGGCCTAGCTCTAGTCCGCAGGATGATACGCTGTAGTTCCTCCTCTTTGCCCATGCCACAGGGGAGAAAACAGGCTGTGGGCTGTGTGGCTGCTGAAGGCACAGAGCCACCAGCGTCAGTGTCAGGGCTAGAAGCTGGGTACCTGGGGGCATGTCTTCTAGAACATTCCTCCCTCTGAACATAGTCTGGGGGATGGCCAGAGGGAGAAGGGGTGACCTTTTGTAGCCCATTTTCTATAACTCACCACCAAGATTAGGAAATCTTCAGGGAGCTTGAGGGGAAGCTCTGAGGGGTTTTCACACACCAGATGTCAACCCCCCCCTCACCCAGCATGGCTCAGATGAGGAAGCCGCTGAAAGTAAACATCCATCAAGGGGAGGGACCCCAGTGTCCTGAATGGGGTTCACCGGCTGCTAGTGAGGGGAGTGCCAAAGGCCAGCAGCTGGCATCTGGTCCCCAGGATGCATGGATGTGGGCAAGGTAGGGAAGGACAGGGACAGATTTAGGGCCTCACTGTCGCTGCTGGGAGACCCCAGGCCCCTGCCCTGCCCCCCATTCTCCTCTGAGATAAGAAGAGCTGGAAAGACTATGGTCCTGTTGAGTCACTCAGTCAAGGAAAACTCCCCTATCTCTCTTTTGGGGGCATCTAGTCCAGAAGATGTCTCCACTTTGACAAACACAACATCCTCTCCTTTAAGTTTAACTTGAAATTTAAGAAAACAAATCAGTCTCTTTGGGCAAAGTGCTGGTTTCTTCTCATCCCTCCAGATTCTTCTCGTCCCTCTCTCCTTCCCTCCCACTAGTCTCCTACCCTCTGTCCATTTTACAGATGAGGGGAATGAGCCCAGAGAAGTTGAGCAAGCTGCCTAAGGTCACACAGTGCTTTGGCCTGGGCCAGCTGTCCTGGCCCTCCTCCTTTTCTCCTGACCACAAAGGAAATGGAGTCACTGCAAGTGCATGTGCCTTTGGGCAAGGACCCCTGTGGGAGGGGCTGCATCTCAAGTGGCCGGTCTGGCCCTGTCCAGGCTGGGGGCCGGAGGGGATGCCCTGGGGGAGTGGGTGCCCCAGGCTGCCTTCAGGGTGTGCTGGGGGTGTCTGTCGGCCTGAAGGAGCCCCAAGGAACTTGCTTACGTTTTCACTGAGAGGAATAAAGTAAAGTAATAACGATGTCAAGCACAAGGTCAACAACAGGGGTAGCAGTCTTAGCAATACCGGGCTCCTGTGAGCTGCCTCTGTGGGCCAGGTGTGGCTCTCAGGGCTCTACCTGCACGAACTCTGTCCCCCCTCCCCGGCCTGTCAGTCCTTAGATCCCCAAGCTTCTGAATCTGCAGCCTTTGGGAGATACTGCGCTCACTGCTGGGTGCTGGAGAAGCTCAGGCGGGTGTGGGCTGGGAGCTGGTAGCTTCTGAGGTCCCCCCACTCCCAGTGTCTGGGGTCCAGGAGCTCTGAATGCAGCCTACATTCTTGTGCTGGCTGCCACCCGGTGGCACCCCACTAGCTAGGGGGAAAGAGAGGCCTGAAGGCAAGGGGGTGTCCTCCTGGGTCATGTTCCCATCATCACACTCTCCCCAGCCCCTGCTACCCCAAACCCAGAGCCAGCCCCATGATGCAGAAGGAAGGACAAGGACAGAGGGGAGTCAATACAGAGAGCAATCCCAGCCTGGGTTGGGGTTTTTTTCCCCCTCAGAAACAAATCTTCCATAAAGAACATCCTTGATTCTTTTCTTTTATTTTTTTTTAAGATTTTATTTATTTGAGTTTCGAAAGGGCATGAGTGGGGAGGAGGGGCAGAGGGAGAGGGACAAGCAGACTCCCTGCTAAGCATGGAGCGCAAAGTGGAGTTCAATCCCAGGACCCTGAGATCATGACCTGAGCCAAAAGCAGATGCTTAACCGACTGAGCCACCCAGAGGCCCCAAACATTCTTGATTCTTGCCTCTGGCCTCGTGTGGGAGTGTGGCAAAGCCTTGGGCTTGACCCTTAATGAGGTGTCAGTCTCCCCGTCTGTAAAATGGGGACAGGGCTATCCCTCTGACCCACGGAATGAGAGAAGAGGGAAGCAGAGCTATTGTGAAGTGAGGAGGGATTGCCACTGTTGCCGCCTGGCTCAGAGATGAGGCCGAGCATGTCCTCTACGGTCCGCAGCTGAAGCCAGGGTCTACCCCGACTCACTGATCCAGCTCTGGGTCCTGATGGACAAGGCTCCCCCAACTCAGGCCACCAGGGCAGGCCTGGCCCCTGGCGGTGCTGTGCTTCTCCGCCCCTTCCCTCCCCGCAGTCCCGGCGTGCAGGCTGTCCCTTGCTCTGAGCTCCTGGGGCTCACAACCGCATCGATGTCTGGCTCCTTTCAGCATCATCCTCTTTCTACAGGAACCTCCTGGAGGGAAAGAGAACATCTTTTAAGACTCTTAGGAACACACCTTGAGTGGTGAGATTTCAGGGACCACCCACCCCACTCTGACCCAGGGAGAAGATATTTTTGGAGAGATGCACTTTTCCCTGGCTCTTGGCTTCAGATTCAGTGCAGAGCTCAGAGCCCCTGGCTGGGCCTCCATTGCATCTGGGTTTCTGCAAACCTGTGACATTCAGAGATGAGATTTTTTTATTTTTATGATGTATGTCATTTAACATTTTAATATTAATACATTCATCTCCTGTCAGTCTCTTATTTTCCCATCTCTTATTTTACCTACTGCTAAAGGTAAGCTCCCACACTCTCCGAGACCCCCTCAGGCTCTGGGGACACTTGCCTTGAATGAGTTTCCAGTTCTTCCAGCCATCATGGTCTCTGGTCCATCTGCCACAACCCTGGGGGACGTGGT
Source organism: Mustela putorius furo (assembly GCF_011764305.1). Lineage (NCBI taxonomy): Eukaryota > Metazoa > Chordata > Mammalia > Carnivora > Mustelidae > Mustela > Mustela putorius. Next base: position 39,848,996 of record NW_025422010.1, read on the forward strand.
CTCCTCCATATGCAGGGAAAGAAAGAGGCTGGTGCTCTGGGAGCATCAGGGCTGGCCCGAGGCTTCTCTCCTGTGAAGAGGCAGCAGAACCGGGCTGAGATGAACAGAGCCGAGAGGTCTGCCTCTCACGGCCCCAGGTCTGGAGCCTCACGCACACTCCAGCCTGCTCCACCAGCATGCCAGATCACAGGATCCGCTCCCCCACTGCCCCAATTTCCTCTCACATGCAAGGTCAAGGTCAGGCCAAGGGCCTGGTGCAGGGCGGGGGAGGGGCCAGGCTGGGGGGCAGGGGAGATGGCTACCTGAGAGGGTGTCGTGGTCAGCCCCCCTCCAGCTGTGAGAAGCCCTTGGTGTTAGGGCTAAAGACAGAGGGTTGGGCCAAGATGGTGTCGTGTGGAAGTCAGCTTTTCAAAATGTTAAAAACATAATTGTCCTACAAATATATGATGAGCACGAGTCAAAGATTCATTTAAGTTGTTAATGAGGGAATCAGCAGGATGTGTATACAAACCCACACATGCTAATGGAAAAAAAGAACACTGGGGTAAAATTGCTAAATTGGATAGAAAACTGGTATTTTCCATGGAGCAAAAATCATTTGTGCCTTACCAGGTTCCTGAGGAGAATGTCTGACTTTACAGAGACTGGGTTCCGTCAACAGTCAACAGTAAGTCAGATGAAGTTATCTTGCCTGAGAAAGCCAGATGACTCTTAGGCCGGACTGTTTGTGTTCTAGTATAACTTAAAAGCATGCAGTCTCCTTTTTTTTTTTTTTTTTGGCTCATTTTAAGGTTTTGAGTATTTTTTTCTTAATTGCAGGCAGAAACAGCCAGGAGGTAAAACTGAAGGATTCCAGCTAAAGAGAGCCCAAGAGAGAGGGCTTTTTTACCATCCAGGGCCACTACCCACTTCTTCTGGCCCTGGCCCTACTTGGTTAACTCTTGCCTTCATCTAGAACATTCCATTCTGGTTACTAGAACAACCTGGACTGGATGGTTTATGATGGACAAGAATCCAAGGCTGGAGATGCCCGAGTGCTCATTTAGGACTCCCTGTAGGAGCCCAGTCTTTCTGTGGCCCTGGTGTGTACGTGTGTGTGCATGTGTGTACACATGCGTGTGTGTGTTTGTGTGTGTGTATGTGAGATTCCACTCTCTTCCTACACATAGGGACTTTCTCCTTTAGGGCTTTGCCAAGAACTGGGCTTGAGGGCCACTTCTTTCCTGAAAGAACCCTGGCCCTTATTGTCTACTCTTCCTCCATTGCTCTTTCCTTGACTTTTCCCCACGGACATAATGTCCGCTATTCCTGCCCACCACAGAGACCCACACGTAGCACCTTCCACAAAAGCCACCCATCACCTCAGGGGTACTGAAGGAGCATGGCTTCCTCACAAAAACGGGGTCTGTCTCTACTTTCCACTCCTTCCCACTTGGGACCAAGACCAATCCCTTCTGCACCTTTGCATGAATTAGAAAATGGCTCCTCCCCCCCCCCCCACCACACCCCTGGCCAACACCACCAGAGCCAGGGCACAAACACGACTGTCAAATCCTGCTCACTCCTTTGCAGGACCTCTTTGTGCCTGGCACAGACAGCACGCCCATATATAATGGCCCCATTCCCTCCCCTTCAGAGATTTCCAGAGTAGTCTCCAGGGCCCCCTTCAACATCCTGGTTGGTAAACCTTTCGAAGTCTTGATGGGAGATAGGCCAACCAATACTGGCGTATGTTCTCTGAGATGCTGCTCCCCACACTCGTGCCAGATCCTATCTCTTGAGCTGAAGACCATGGTTGCCCAGGCGATGTGAGGTCAGGGACCAGAAGAAGCCCCTCCTACCCCAGCAAGTGTAGGGTTTCCTCCTGGGTCCTAAATCAAATGGTACAGAAAGGAGAGTTATGTTGTACATTCTTTTGGGAATGAGAGTGGTGCCACATCTTCCCAGTTGGGTGTAAATGACTGAGAACAGATTGTCCTGTCTGGAGGGGCCCTGGGAACTAGGAAGACGTGTGTGTGTGTGTGTGTGTGTGTGCGCGTGCGTGTGCACGCATGTGCACACGTGTGCACTCATGCACAGAGGAAGGTGATGTACAAGGGTGTTGAGACCAAGACTAGGAGCTCTGATGACCCTACTGGACAGAGAACCACTCCTGGAGCTTCTAAATCTCCCGGGGTTTGCTCCCCTCCGCTGATGGGTGGAAGGAGGAATAAGCCTTGTTTGAAATGCACAGAAGGAAATTCTAAGTCTAAATACAAGCCTCACAGTCCCTTGTCTGAACATGTCAGCTCTCACCCTCTGGAGTGTGAGCTGAATATCCCCCAGCCCTTCCTGGAGCTTCTCCTCCACCCCAGCCTCTTGCTCTCCTACAGATTTGGCAGGACCCCCTGGAGGTAATTAATTAATAAATCAGTGTTTGCCTTTGGCTTGGAAACATGATTTTTTCCCCCCTCTGTAAGTGACAAGTGTTTCAGCTGAGCCCAGCGAGGTGTCTGGGGCTGGAGGAGTTGCTTTTATTAATACGTGCCAAGAAGACTGTAATATCATCACCATTAAAATGAGGGGAGAGGGCTGGATGACGTCATGGTGGTGTCTGTCAGCTCTGACACTCTGGCAAAATGGACCCCGTGTCTCCAGGAGGAAGCTTGCAGGCCATCTGGGCCTTCCGCTCAGTTGTCTTGCCAAAAGGAGGTACTGGGGTCCACCCACAGCCTCATGGGGCCTTGGCAGCAAATGTCTTGGCCCATCAGTTCAGGGGGGAATGTTCTCCCGGATGGGAAGGGAATGGGTACCCATCGTGCCACAGCTTATTCTCTCTCCTGGCTGCCTCAGTGCCCACGCTGGAGAGGCCAGCGCAAGAAAAGGCTCCTTATCCATGTACAAGGGTCTGTGGATCGGACAACTTGGCTACTGTCTAATCACCACCGCTGTCACCGTCCTCGCCATCCCCTCTGGCATCTGTATAATCTGGTGCTTTACCAAACAGCCATCGTATACGTAGTTGTCCTGTTTGAGGCACAAATTCCTGCTTTGATGGAGTTGGGACAGATTGAGCTATCGTTATTTGATAGGAAGTTGTGGCTCAGAGGGCTTGATATCAATTTTCTCCTAAGGCCAGTAAGTACTGGGGCTGGAACTGGAATCCAGTTCTCCTTCCATGATATCTTATGACTTGACCCCAGATCCGTCCATCCATCCGTCCATCCATCCTTCCATCCATCCAATAGGTAATTACTAAGAGCCAAGCACGTGAGTGGGGTTACAACAGTAAACAAAAATAAAGCCGTTCCCTGTCCCTAGCTGCTGTAGGTTAAGTGGAGATTCTCTTTTCTGTAGATAGAAGGATCCAGGGTGTAGAGTGAAAGCCTGGGCCTGAAGCTCTCAGAAAAAGATCTTCTTTTCCCTTCCTACCACTTCCTCTTTTCCTTCTGCCCACAGCAGACCAGTTTTAAGTCTTTTTGATTTCTAGAAACTTTGGCAGGGTGAGCGGGATTTGGGTAGCAGCAGAACAGCTAAACCCTAGCCAAGGGGAGCAAGGACACTGATGTTTATGGACCCTGCTGGGTGTTGGCGCTGACTAGGCATTTTGCAAACGCATCTCATCTAATTCATTTCCCACAACCTCCCCGAGGGAGAGTGGGTCAGGTTCAGAGGAAGAGTGATTTCTGGGGCCTCAGTGCCGTGATGTCCTGATGTGCCTTTTTAGCACTGGGCTCTGTTCTGGCAAGCTCAGCAGACAAGTTTCTTGATGACTTACGGTTCTCAACTTCAGCGTCCAGTCAAGGCACATGCAAACAAGACAGATAACCAGAACCCACCTCTGGAGAGTCCCACAGTGGGCGTGGGAGGTTAAAAATAAGCTCCTGCGGTAAACCAAGTTGCTCCCTCTGACCCCAACGCCGTGAGTCCAGTGCTCTAGGGGCTCCCCTGAAGTTGGGAAAGCATCTTTCCTTGAGACAGTGAAGGCCTTTGGGAATGAAACCAGTATGAAAAGAGCACTTAGCTATGGAACAGGGCATTTGTATAGAACTTGGAGGATTCAGTGCTGATAGGGGAGACACTTGTCCAAACTTGGGTGCCGAAGTCTCCTTGAGGCTGTGAGAAACCTGGGAAGTCCTGGGTTTCCAACTCTACCTGAGCTCAGGTCTGGAAGGTGGGAAGTGAGGACAGTAGCACCGGAAGAGGTCTGGAGCTGAGCGGGCAGGGTGACTGAGGGGTACAAGGGCCGGCCGAATGGAACAGATACATGTTTCCAGCAGCTTCCGTGGCAGAGGCGCAGGCTGAAGGGGAGAGGCTGCCCAGGTCTGCCATTGAGGACTTCTGAAATCCCAAGTTCGGGGATGCTGAAAACCTACTCTTGAAGCAGAAGGTGACTTTAGGGGTTACCTAGTTATGGGGACAGCCAATATGGGGCACGCAGGCTGCCAGCCCCTTTCCCAGGGGGCGGGGGTGGGGACAGCCATCCTCAGCGGCCACAGCAGCCTTCCGCCAAGCCCGGAGGCAGCTCCAGAGATCACACAGCACTACAGGCGGGATTTTCCCAGCTTCGCGCTGGCACGGGGGTTCCATGCTTGCCTCTTTGCCATTCCCAGTCTAGATGAACTCCTCCATTTGAGCCATGAAGCACAGGAAGCTGAGAGAGGCTTGCTCAATGGTTATTTAGAGGTGAGAGACGTAGCTGAGTAATAAGATGCCCTCGTCAAGGGGGGCTGGGTCCTGCTAGGGAAGATCGACTCACAAAACTCTAGTCCACAGTTCTTCCGGAAGGTGGTTTTAGGATAAATTAAAGAAAATTCCATCTCCCCAGAGTGAGGAGTAAACCTAGAGAACCAAGAGACATGTTTGTGTGGAGAGGTGGGTGTGAGTGGAAATTTAACATGTCACTTAGGGGCGGTCAAAAACAGAGCTAAGAACAGAGTAGAAAAAGGAAAAAGGAAAAAAAAAAGATCTAAAACACTGAAACAGCTATCATGGCGCTCATGTGCTTAACTCTGGGGCATACGTTCTTGGATTTCTTTCAGTTTATTGACTCAGTTTACAAAGAGTTCTATCAGTCTCTGTGCTCTGTCCACAACAGACTGAACACACCAGCTGGAAGGGGAAGGACAGGCTCAGGGACAAAAGCCCTTTTAATGGAGACGCCTGGGTACATAATCATCCTGTATCGTAACTCACCATTGGGTAATTCGGACCACGAGGAAATGGGGAGGATACATTGTATCTAGTCACTATAAGGATCTAGGAAACTACCGGAGCCTTTAGGAAGGATTTCCGTACTAAATGATGGAGGTAAGTGCGTAAGTTTGCATCATGGGGAAAATTCACGTATGTGAATCTTTCTCAGTAAGGCTGATAAATGAAACATCGCTGTAAATTCTGAATGCTCTAGATACATTTCCCTGGGACAGACGCATACCATGTGTAGGAAGCAGGGCACGGCAGCGCCCTCTGGCTCAAGGCCTTCGTTCTGTGGGCACAGAAGGGGAGGTGGGGTGGACAGGAGCCACCCAGTCAGAGGCCCACAGCTGATGGAGGGAGGGACAGTCTAGCTCTCCCCTTTCTCTGCTAGGATTAGGCCCCACAGTCTTCCCCTAACATCACTAGACCCTGTGACTATCATCTCCTCATCCTGCCTGCCCAACTCCCTCAGGTGGAGTTGGCCTGGGAATGGGACATTGTGGGAGATTCAGCCACGATGGGGGTCTCTCAGGAAACCGACTCCATCAGCCATCACTGGTCTGACAGCAAGTGCCAGTGGTTGGAGATGGGTCACTGCCTCCGTGTCCTCAGGTGGCATGGCTGGTTTCACAAAGCTCTGGCATATAGATTCTATTTTCAGTGGAGCTCGATTTTCAAGCTTGTGGACTTGCGGCTTCCTGTGAAACAGAACACTAAGCCTTCTCCGAGCGATGGAAATAGGCCAGTTTTTTCTATTTTTCTCACTCCAGGACAGTGAACCCATCCCCGCCACCCCCCAGCACTTCCGGTACAAACGAAGGGGACATGAGGGGAGCGTGGGAGCACGGGCCTCGGAATCCGGGGTGGCCTGGGCTCAGGCTCTCTTTGCAGCTCTGGTGAGCCGGGACCCCTTGCTCTGTGTACTCGATTGGCCTCATCTGTAGAATGGGGCTCTGATGCCTCATAGCAGGGCAAGGCCCAGGCCTGCTGCTGGGTATGAGTCATTTAGGAAGCACTCAGCGGATGGCGGTGATTATTCTATTAAAGGGGATTCTTACTGACTTGCCATTTCGGAGAGCGGTCACTGGAATTCTTGAAAGCAATGCGCACCATGGAAACACTTCTCATTTCATAATGGTCTGGAAGTGTGACAGGCTGGGTTTGAATCGGGCTCTGCTTTGGCCAGCAGGGGGGCGGCGGGTGAGAGCTGCCCCATCACGGGGCTGAGGGCAAAATGGTACCAGGCCGTGGCTCCCTCAGTAGGGGCCATGGCTTCTTGCTCTGTCATCTCCAGCTCCCCGCTCACTAGCACTTCCGTGTGGGCCATGTCCAACAGGAATTAGAGTGTTCAGTCTTGAGATGGGCGATTGGGGTTCTAGACTCAGCGCCTTCCCAGCGGCATGGAAGTCCTTCATATCCTCTCTCTGTCGTGTGGGAAGGACATTCCCACTCCATGGCTGTGAGGAGGATCAGAGCCGAGGCTTGGGGAGCCTGGCATGGTTCCTGGCTCACTGCGTGCTCGTGCACCCAGAAATGACAACGCTGATGTTCCTGCCGGGACTCCAGCCCCAGGGTCCTCACTCATGACGGGGGTCGGACCCACTCTGTGCTCCCCCTCCCCCCCGCGCTGTGCCCTGGGGAGACCTGGGGCTCCTGGGAGCTTCCCGGGCAGACCTTGGAGGGGCCGGGGGTGGCCGGCACAGCCATGTTCTTCCACCTCCCCTTCAACATAAGCCGCCCTGCTTGGTCTGTTGACATTTAAAATACATTTGTGCCACACTGACTGGTGGTCACTTGGGCGCTTTCCAGGCTGTGTTGTGTGAAGAGCTTTGGACGTGTCTCTTCCCAAGCCTGGCCCCCACCACACTCACAGCCACACCGATCCAAACACATCAACTACGCTACATGGACCACACCCCACAACGCACCCCATGCACCACACCGCCACCACATGCGCTGCACATGGCTTACGCACTGTGCATACTACACACCCAACGCTACCGCATAACATACACAAAATATCCCACAACACACGCAACAAGGTCATCTCATAACACGACGCGCACAATACACACATAGAACACAAGCAACACACACATACACACAAACACCACACCCGCACGTACACACATCCCTCCTTTCATTCCCGCCTCGTGCCATTCCTCCCTCAGCCCTCAGCCCCTCCCCTTGCTTGGCCTTCATCTTCAGCCTGCCTTTTCCCCAGAGATGCTTGGCTTACCTGGGCTCCCCTGGATTCAGCTGGGGGCTCCTTGCTGCCTGTAACTGCCCTCTGTGTCCACCCCATTAGCTCCTCCTGGCTACGATCCTCAGTGTCCGCCTGTGGTCACTTGTTGGCCACACTTGGTGGGAATGGACAGTGCTAAGTATCGTACCATTTGCCAGGTCTTGAGAGGCACTCTTAGAACCGGCGAAGCTCTCTGTGGCAGTTCCCCTGTCCTGCGGGCCCACCTGAGGGAGCCCATGCCTGGAGCGATGGGTCAGTACACAGAGGAGGACCCCTGGAATGAGGTCAAGGCTGGCAGGGGCTGCAGCAGCCTCGGGGCTGTTGGGAGATGCTGTCCCTGGCCCCTGCCAGATACCCAGCTTGGGACAGGGCCTGTGGGAGCAACAGCCACCCAGCGCGCCCACACCTGCATGCAGGGGGCAGGGAGGCTCCGTGGAGCTGAGGGGCAGTGAGATGCGCAGTCCTGGCCTGTAGGCAATGTCTCCTGGCCCTGTTCCCCTCTGGGTCCAGCCCCAGGAGCATAAGAACTGCCATGTAAGAGCCTGGAGGGAAACCGGAGTCCCCGAGGCAATCTCCCTGCATCATTGGCAGCACAGAGACCTGGGGCCCCCAAGCTCACACCCCGCCGCACAGCCCCTTGGTGCAGGATGGGCCCTTTCCAACAGGGGAAGCTAATGTCCTGCTCTACGGGCCTCACACATTCAGAGTTTTCATGGGTCAAGTTTGCTTCAGTTGTGGCTCTGTATTTAAAAACAGAAGCATAAAGGAGCATTGTGTTATGAATTCTAGTGTTTGTCAAGAGGATATGCCCTCTGGTTTCATTTCTACAACATCTAGTTAAGTTTGAGGAGAGCATCGTGGTGTGAGTCTTCCCAGCCCATCTGGGAAGGTGTGAGGCTAGCCTGGGGCCCTGGGCCATGACTTGCTGCGTCTGACCAGGTGGCCTTTCCTCCTTCCCAACCATTCTCTGCAGGAGGCAGGCCGCCTAACCAGAGCCTCCCGGGGGGCCGCCCCCAGTGTGCACTGTTCTCCCTCCTCCCCGGAGTTTTAGAAACACGGTCCTCAGTGCTGGGAGGTTCTCTCCTCCTTCCTCCATGGCCCTGCGTCCTGCCTGGGTCATGGTCCCCACCTGTGCCCTCCAGACCGGAGTCACCCGAATCCTGGTGACCTCACCAGAGGGTGAATTCTCAGACCTGTTGTCACCCCACTCCAAATACTTGTACCTTGGGTGCCCTCCAGCTTCTAAACCTCCCACACAGTGAAGCTATTTTGCAATTCCTAGGAGTGTCAGCTACGCTGCAGAGGTCCACGGGGTGATGGACCAGCAAGTAGAAAAGAGAGTGGACTCACAGTTTGGAGCCTGGTAGTCAGGAGAGCTCATCTTGGGCTCTGGAGTCTGACAGACCTGGGTTCAAAGCCTCTCTCTGCCATGTAACGGCTGTGGACTTACTTAAGCCTCTGAATCTCAGTAGATGTGAGGCTTAGAAAAGATAAGGTGCCCGCTGTCCGGGGGCATTGTGGATGGCCCTGGGGCACAAGCTCCTGCCACTATGGGAAGCAGGGACAGTAGCCTTAGGTGCCCCAACCTTTCCCTTTAGCTTTCTGCTGCCTGTAAGCATCCCCAGGGCATGGGGAGGGCACACTGTGCTACCAACCAGACTCTCACTAATTTCCTTCCTCCAGAACCTTCTTCTCTCTTAGGTATAACTAGGGATGGTGAGATGATGAGGGGAGTCCTGTAGACAGACAGACTCGAAACAGGGTGAGGACATGAACCTCAAGAGCATGCCCTGATTTCACCACCGGAGGCCAGTTTTCTGGGGGCATAAGTGAGAGCCCTGGCCTGGGCATCCCACATGTGCCCCAGCCCCTGCACCTGCTCGCTGCCCAACACGGAGGCAGCTCCCTTCCTCTAGGCTGCCGAGTGGCCCTGACATTCGGTTGGGTCCTGCTGGGAAGATCTCTTCCTCTCCCTCCCAGCCTGGTGGCCGACACCTACATGGCTCTTCCAGACTTCTGCTGCTGTGGGTCCTGAGTCCCCAGGCTTCCCTGCCCCCGTCTCCTCACCCCCATTTGGCTCCTGTCTTATCTTCTCACATGGCTACAGTGGAGGAGGCTAGTTCTTTCAAAACAGATGCCCTAGCGGAGGGTACAGGGTATCTCTGGGAACCTGCAACATTCGTTTAACATGAACTGTTAGGTGGAACTTTGGCTCCGAGTGTGCTACAAATCCCATGAAAGCCTCTTAGCTTGTGGAGATGGCTTCCTTTGGGCCACGACGGCCAGAAACTCTGAAACGTCCTCCCATTGTTGGGACTCCAGCTGGACCCTAAAATCCATCCAGACTAGCTGAGGTCCCATTTTACAGATGCGTGGGGAGGATGGACTCCAAGGTGGAAGCTGGGCAGGCTTTTGTCACACCCAAGGCACGGCGGCTGCTCTACTAGGGACCTCCCAGGAAGCAGGCAGGTGACCTGGAGCCCCATCTCTCCAGGCGCTGTGTGACCGTCTCCCCTTGTTGTGTGCTACGGACTGGGGCTGGAGACCTCGGGGTTTCACTACTGACAATTTGGGCGGCAGAATTCTTTACAGTGGGGCCTCTCCTGTGTCTCGCAGGATGTTCAGCAGCATCCTGGGCCCTCCCCCGCGATGCTAGCAGTGGCTCTTGTCCCCTCAACTTCGTGGCAGTGTCTCCACATATTGTCAAGTGCCCCCCGAGGGGCGAGTCACTGCCACTTGAGAACTGTGGTTTTACATGTTGTCACACATACTCCTAGTGGCCCCTTGAGGGACCAGCCTGGACTGTCACCTCCACTTTCCAGATAAATTCCCCGAGGCTGAGAGACTGAGGCAGCATCTCCATACTTAGGCAATGGCAGAGCCAGGACCCCAACCTGAGCCTGCTGTCTACCACCGAAGTCGATGGTTTTAACCATGATTCTAAATGATTCCGGCTCTGGGGGTGTCTGCTGGGGCTCACCTGGGAAAAAGCACCAGCTTGGGTTTGGGAAAAGCGAGCTAATAGGTTCAACGCAAGGGTCCCAACTATAAATTCTCTTCCAGGGCCAGGCAGGGTGGGAAGAAGTAGCTGAGTGGTAAAGCTGCTTGCCTTCTGCAGTGGGACTGGCGGGCTTTGGATCCCATGTCCGTATCTAGAGCCACAATCAAGCTGTGTCCTGAGCCCCCCAACACCCAGTGGCTGAGCACCGTATCATCTACAGGGGCTCACAATTCCCCCAGGAGACCCTGGGAGTGCCCCTGGTCTCATGGAGGCTCAGAGGGCACAGTGGTCTGCTGCTCTGGGCTGGGCTCTCTCAAGCATCCGTGCTCCTGCCCAGACCCTGGGGCTGTCCTGACTTTGTCCTATGTGGTCTCGTTGGCCAGCAGCTTCGTTTTGGCTTGCTTGCGTGGTGAAGCAGGAAGCAGGAATCCGAGAGAGAGAGATGGAAAGAGGAAATGGGCAAGGCCCTCTGAGGTCGAGGCTCGGAACTGGAACAGGCGCATCTGCCTTACTCTATTGGCCAAAACAAGTCGCGGAGCCAGCCCAGATTCTCCGGCGCAGAAATAGACTCTGCCTCTAATGGGAGGGGTTGCCGAGTCACAGTGTGAGTGAGTGGAGACAGGGAGGGGGCATCCAAGGCCATTTCTGTATTCCTGCTCTCAGGTACTTCATTCTGGAAGGCCACTGGGGGCTCAGGCCCTGTTAGTGAGAGAGGGAAGGGAAATGTCAGCAGGTTCCGGCTTCTGCAGATTAATTCCAGCTGCCTGGATGCGGAGCAGGTCTCCCGTCACCTCCCAGGGAGCTGAGCTCCTTGAGCATATGGCCTTTGGTTACCCCTGAGTTCAAAGAATCTAGCACACGCCCGACACGCAATAGGTTCTCAGTTGTTAAGTTTGAAATTAATTCAGTGAGTTCACCTGAACGCAATTCAATGCAGCCTGATTTCAGTGGTCTTTGCTAAGTACCTACTGTCCAGTGAGCTGAGCCCTACTTACTCCAGGAGACTCAGAAGTCTGTCCAGTCCTTCGCCTGGCTCTCGGGACCACGAACCAAACATTGGGCACGACTGGTGGGGGCCGTGATGGAGAAGGTATCCAGAGAGCCTTGGAAGCGCTGGCCTTGCAGACCACGCCCACATTGTGACAGCCTGGGCCCTCCGAGGAAGGGCGTGAAGAGGCCCAGGTCTCTGGAAGCTCTTCCCAGGTTCTTGGCACCATGTGGGTTGGGTGGATTTTCTGCTGATTTTCCAAGTGGTTCACTTTAGCCAAATCCAGCGGGTGTCTCGGCAGCCTGCTGGCTTCCCTTTTCCTTTGAAAGCCTGAGAGCTTTGGAAGGGAAATCTGAGACCGTGCTTGAGACTCACCACAATGCTGTCTGTGTAAGGGCAGCGGGGATGGGAGAGCCTTTCAAAGCCCCAGATTCTTAGAAACAGGAAGCTGGCTTCTGCCAGAAGTCATCGAGGTTAGCCTGCCCCGGCCAGGCCTGGAGTCCGGGCTTTGTGTTGGCCAAGCAGGCCCGTGCCCCAGGCATCCCCTCTTCCTGCTCTCCAGTGTGAAGAGGAAGGAAGGAGCCTTAATGAGATATCATTCCTCTCTCTCATTTCCACCTTCAGCCTTTCCCAGAGTCAGGAATGGGGTGGGAGTCAAGTGGGATTCTCTCCAGATCAGTAAATAATCAGACTGGTGTGCAGGGTTTCTTAGTGGTGATTGACAGTGGAGAGCACTGTGTCAGGCACCAGGTTTGGGTGTGTGGAACGTGTGTGTGTGCTGGGGGGTGGTCATGGGGAGATGGCAGGGTGTGTGTGTGTGTGTGTGTGTGTGTGTGTGTGCATGTGGTCATGGGGAGATGGCAGGGTGGAAAGAAGGAGACAGGTAGAAGAGCTAATACTAGGAGACCAGGTATTATAGGTTGAGTGTGCATCTGGTGGCCTGTGCTTTTGCCAGAAGCTGTGGAGGGTCCAGGAGAAGAAACGTAGCCCCTTGCCTCCACAGTCTGAGTGGAGGACAAGAAGCTGGCACAGGTGAGACCATTAACCAGCAGGGTTGGACAGGGTCCCGTGAAGCATCACATGGTGCGGCCGGGACTTCAGGGCTGGAGGGACAGAGTGGGGAGGTGAGGGAAGCTTGGAGAAGAGAAGAGTGTAAGCCACAGTGACACAGTGGGGTTGGAGGGTCTGCAATGGCCGGGAGCCCAGCGTGGATGCCTGTGGTAGAACTGAGAGCATGCGGTCCAGCCCTGGGGCTCTGTGGAGCCTGATGGCTGCCATCAAGGGGTGTGGTCCCCGGTCCAGAAGAGGCCACATACCCCCAGGGCAGTGACCCCACCTTCCTCTGCCTGGTGTTCTTGGGCGGGACAGCTGTTTCCTGTGCATTTTCCCTCCTTCCCCCTTCGATCCCCATCTCACATGAGACGTTACCAATACGTAGTCATCGCGTCAACCTCGGGGAGGGCAGTGGCTCGGAAAAGGTGGTGTGCTCGAGACTGTGCTGGAAGTGCTTGGCGGGCGGCTGTCTGACATGGCGGCACCGCAGACCTGCCTCGTGGCGTGGGAATCTGGATCTGAACAAAGTCCCCAGGAGCACCTGGAAAGTCCTTGCGTGTATCACGATTGCAAAATACCTTCAACTCCAGGGTTTTCCTCAGAACTCCCTCTGCCTGTGATGTGGGCTGAACCCACCAGGAGAAGCAGGGGCTGGAGGGTAGAACTGGGACGCCCTTTTCCATCAAATACTCTCACTAGACTGGGTCAGGCAGTGAGGCTTCCTGGGACTGTGTGCACTTGAGCTGGGCACAGGCCTGTGACTTCCCGTGAAGAGCCCGGCTGTATCTGGTTAGCAAATGTGCTGTGGGTGCAGAGAACAGAGTCCCGGGGGCTTGGGACATAGGATGGCTTTGCCAGGCAGAGAAGGGGAGGCGATGAAAGGAAGGGTCAGCGGTCAATGACAGGGTCTAGTGCCGCCGGAGACCAGTCTTGGTGGCGAGCACGGGCTGCCCTTCCCGTTCCCACCACTAGGAGGACCCCCGGAGTGTCCGGGCATCATGGACTGTTACAAAACGGAGGGCTTTATAGCCTTGATCACAAGTGAGGAGACGGAGATGCAAAGACAGGAGACGACTCACACGTGATGAGTCCGCGGACTGGGGCGCATGCGTAGACTGTTTGAGCTTCAGTAGGCTCCCATCCAGGGTCCGAGCGCCTTCCTCTTTTCTGGTCCAGGACCTGCCCTTGTTCTACTGACCCATCTGGGACTGTGTCTCTGGTTTTCTCTCCAATTCCCTGATATTGAGCCCTCACATTTGACCTTGTGGTTGGCTCTTCCAAAGCACTTTTGTGTACACCGTCCTGAAAGGTGGTTGGGGCAAGCGACTCACTTTACAGATGAAGAAACTGAGCCTCAGGGTTAGTGGCTCAGCTGTGGGACCAGACCCTGGCTCTTTTCTGATCTTCAGGCCCTCGGTGTTGGGCATTCTGACTCTCAGAGTGGGCATCCCAAGCTCACACTGGGACCCTCACGCTACCTCTTAGCCCTCCCCTTGTTTCATTTCCCAGGGCTTGGATGTCTTGGCATTCCTCTCTAGCTCCAACTCTGACTTCGAGGAGTGGGCTGGGCCTTTCTGACCCTTGTTGACCACCCCACATGTCTCTGAACCTTTCACCCAGACCACATGAGGGCTGTCTTTGTACTTGGCCAGTTTCTGCATCGAGGGCAGGGACCTGACTTCTCCGTGTTCCCCAAGACAGGGACTGGGCACCCAGCAGGCTCTTAGTGAATAAGTGTTTATTAAGGGCTCTGATGGCTTTCTCCTGGCCTGTTAGAAGACTGCTCTCATGGCCCCGTCCCCTCTCTGACAGACTCAGATCAAACGGGGAGTCTCTGTCTGTTAACGGGCAGTTTGTAAGATTGTATGACCTACGGAAATGGGGGAAAACATCGCCTATATAATGTCATTTCTAGGCAGTCAACGCCCCCCTGTTCTCACAAGTCCCCAGCTGTTCAGAACATTCCCCAATGCGTCAATGTGCCTCTTAGTGTGGTGGGCCGAGTCAGACAGTCTGCCGGGGGTGGTCTGTCGTCTTCCTCGCTCTGAACACAGGCTGAATTGTGCCAGCTTTTCGGCAGCCCTGGCACCGTGCTCCTGAGGGCCAAATCCTGTTTCTCTGTTTGTGTTTCTCCCTCCTTGGTCTTCTGTTAGACAGAAATGTGCCTGTAAGGGCTCAGGATTAGGGCTCAGGGAGGCATGTACAAGCCAGGTCATCTGGGTCTTCTGGGGAATGCATATTCTGGACAGGCAGGTGGAAGGGATGGGGATGGGCTCCGGGGTGGCCAAAGGTGCTAGAAGCAGAGATTGCCACCATCAAAGCTAAACCTTGTATGGAAATGCTGGGAGGCCTGACTTACCCGTAAGGATTGAGAGACTTACTTTGCAGGCTGAGAGCCCCAGCGCCGTGTACATGGGAGAGGAGGGCACAGGCAGCCTAGACCCAGGTCCCCAGGGCCCTGCTTGGACCTGCTGGGAGGGAAGAGCAAAGCTTGCTCCTGCAGGCTGTGTGAGGGGGCGGTCTTGGGGTCGTGGGTCCATTTCCTAGGAAGCCGCTTCACCTGCCACACCAGCCCAGGCAGGACCCAGGGCCTCCCAGCAGCCAGCTGGCAGGACGGGTTACTCTGAACGCAGCAGGTCAGCAGACCAAATTCCAGCCAAAGTGAGAGGGCAGCATGCAGCATCGTACCCCACCTCCAACCAACTCTGTCTCTCAAGGACACTTCTTCCTTATTGTGAAGTTTTTCTGACCACTCCGTGTCATTCCCTTAAGAGGGAAGCCTCCGTGTATTTAAATTCTATAATGGATCCAAGAGCAAGAAGGCACAAAAGGAACTCAGCAAAACCCTTGTCCTCTTTTGGGCAGGTAAAATGACTTGCCCACGTCCACCCAGCGACTCAGGGTCTTGTTCCTCCTGGATCACACCCGGGTCAGAAGATGAAGCAAAGGAAGGATGAAGGGCGCTCCTCCTATCCTGCCATCTTCCCACTAGACCATCTATAAGAGATGCCCACCACTTCCAGGACTACCCTCTAAGCAGTAGCCCTGGCGGCTCAAGGCCCTGCTGGGTGTCTTCCAGGTGTTACGGGACTTTGAGTAGAGGAGGCCTTGGAAGTGACTCCTCCTCTACTCCTCGAATAGCTTGGGAAGACCCAACCCAGTCCAGGAGCCCAGCTGACAACACACATCCCCGGCCAGAGTGGGGCTTTTGCCCTGAGGGAGGGGACACCAGATTTCACCTTTCATCTGCTCTATGGGGGGTGGCGGGGGGAATCTCAGTGACACTTATTTACATAGAGAAGAACTGGAAGGTACAGATCTGATGCAGACTCACAAAATCCCTCCTTAATAGCCAGCGGGAGGCCTTGGACTTGGCTTGCCCTGTGGGAGGTCTCGCACGTTGTTCGGGACGCAATGCATTCTTTCCTCCCCTGTCACAGAAAGGCTTATTGAGAACAGGGGACGCTCCACAGAATGCACACATTTAAAGTGTAAAGTCTGATGAGTTTGGACACATATGTATGCTTATTCCCTGCTGGTTGGCTCCTCTGGATGGATTCATTTATTAGATCAGCTACTTACTGAGAACATCCTACATGCCATGGGCTTTTCCAACCTTACACTATCTCTAATTCAACTCTCTAATCCCAGTTTCACTAGGTGGCCAGTTAAAACAGGATGCTCAGTTAAATCAGAATCACAGATAAACAATGAATAGGGCTTTTTGTGGGGGAGGGAGTATAAATGTGTCCCAAATATTGCATATGGCATATTTATACTAAAAATCATTCTTTGCCTATCTCAAAATTTTTTTTTTTAAGATTTTCTTTATTTAGTTGAGAGAGAGAGAGAGTACAAGCAAGGGGAGGGCAGAAGCATGCTGTCCACCGAGCAGGGAGCCTGACATGGGGTTGGAGCCTGATGCGGAGCTCAACCCCAAGACCCTAGGATCATAACCTGAGCCAAAGGCAGACACCTAACCAACTGAGCTACCCAAGTGCCCCTGCTTATCTGAAATTCTAACTTAACTGGGCATCCTGCATTTTTATTTGCTAACTGGCGACCGTAAGCTCTACCCTCCTGTGTCATGTAGAATTCACATGTTCCCTCTGCCCAGTAACGGCTCTTCTGGTGTTTGAAGACTGATCTCAGCACTCCTGTGTATTCCTAACCTTCCCTGTGTTTCAGAGTGCTGGACAGCTCCCCTCTGGTCTCCTCGTCATGCGTTTAATTAACTATGTTAAGACGGTTAGCCTTTCTCATGTCATGTTGCATGGCCTCTGCTGACCTCCCGTTCACTTGGGTGCCATCGGACGGGCCTCCCCTCCAGCTCTTAGGTGTCTTGAACTGTCTTGGCTCCTTCGTCTATGCCAGTGTTACATCATCTTGTTGGTTTGGCCATGCCTCTAGTCCACTGCCATTTGGCATGTCGTGGAAGCTAGAGTGTGTCACCTGAGCCACAAGTCCCTCCCTCCCAGATCAGAGGAGATTCAAACCTCATACGGCTGACTGGGTAGATCCGAAGTCAAGTAATGGACAAACAGGTGGACCTGGCCAAGGCTAGGCACCAACGCCTTTGGTTGGAGATCCGCAGAGATCCTTCCCTTCCCCCACTTCCTGTGGATTGACATTTAACCAACACTCCCTGGGCCAGCTTACCTAAGCAGAGTATCTATTACCCAGACTACATTTCTCATTTAATCTACAAACATTTCATAACACTCTTCTTCAATTTTCTGATTCATTCATTTCGGGGAGTATTTATAGAATGTTTCCCTGTGCGGTATGCCAGATGCCTGGTGGAAATCAGATCCATTCCGCTCTGGTGTTCTTCATCTCCCAACTGAGGTAACCCTGCTGCCAAGGCCCATTTGTTGGGGAACTCGACGGGCCCCTACTCATTATCAGACTCCTCTTGTTCCCCCTTCCCTTCTTAAAACCTCTTGAAATCCATTAAAAATTTGTCAAGGTGTTCTATATTCCAATTTAAAGTTTCTCGATTTCATCTCTTTTCCTTGCAGGAAAATTGAAACACACTGCCCCTCCCCCCCCATTCTCGAGTCCCCCAGATTGCTCGGTAGCTCTGGCCTCATCTGGAAGCCCTTCCCCTGTGCCACACTATAATTTAACAGAGCTGAAAGACATGTGTCCAGCGAATGTGCCAAACGGCTGTCTGCCTTACTCTTCTTAACTCCTGATTCTAATGAATTCTAAGGAATTTGATGGATGTAGGTCAAGGACAGGAAAAAGGGTGACAGAAAGAAGCTGATAGACAGTAAACCTTTCTTTGGCGTCAGATATGTAATGCATTCAGAGTTGATGACAGCATTCCCTTCTTTCTCAAACTCAAGGCAGCAGGAACTATTAGTCCCATTTTTGAGCTGGAAAAAGTGAGGCTGAGAGGCTCAGAGAAGTGAAGTCAGGCAGACAGTGTGATTGTAGAATATTTTCAGAATTCACATCCAGCTCTGCTCAGCTTCGAAGTCTGGGTTCTCTGTGCTGTACGATTGAGCAGCGCTGAACTTGGAACAAGTATCATATGGCAAAGCACAGTTTTTAGAGACATGAAGTTCATCATATGATTTATTATTATTATTATCCCTATTTTTTACAAAGGATCTGCTCCATAAAGTGAGTGGACTGCTTTGCACACATCTGTTGCGCAGAGTATGGCAGACTGGGCCCGTGCTCTCTGGGACACACGGAGGTTGAGTGACTCGTTGAATGTCCCAGCAGAGAATTTCTAGCTATGGGGCCAGCTGAGAAGCCAGGTTTCTTCAGCTCTGAGGGCTCCCAGGAATAGCGGTGCCTCAGGGAGGTGCCTGTGGCTGGGGTCGGGGGCCCGCAGCAGGCCGGCGCTGTGGAGTCCTGCAGGCTATGGGTTGGGGTGTGCAGGGTGGGGCGTCCCCGACGGGAGGTGGGGCCATCAAGGGGTCCAGCAGTGGCCCAGGAAAGGGACGATGAGGGCCATAGACATACCTGAAGAGGGGGCTGGGGCAGTGGGGGGAGGTGGCAGAAATGACACAAGTGGGTGGAGGATTGGAGAGAAAGGGTGTAGGAGAGAGAGAGAGGACCCAGGAAAGGTTTGCAGGCCCGCGCCCTGGCCATGGGTCCAGATGGGATCTGTAACACCCAAGGGGTAAGACAGGTAGATGTGTGGGGGGAGGGGAGATAATCTTGACTGGGATGGGTGGTGTCAGAATTCCGTGGGGCACCCTGGCTGGCGTCTTAGGGTCTGGGGCTGGCCTCAGAGATTTGGGGTCACTTCCGGGAGGGTAGTGGTTTTCTAGACCTTCCCCCAAAACAAACCTTCCTGCAGAACCATCATTCCCTTTCTCCCACCCAGTGAGATTCCCCTGGGATTTGAGCATGTGCGTGCCCTCACACACTCATCCGCACACATCATACAGTCCCCTCACTCGTCCACACTCATGCGTACATACTCACACATGTATGCGTACAACCCCACACATGTGCACACCCTCACACACTTAACCACATACACACACTTATACATATCCACACACCTCCATGTGTGCATCTTTACACGCTCACCCAACACACACTCCCCTTGAACACACTCACGTGCTAGAACACATTTACACACACATTGTGTATCCCTTACGCGTTCATCCACATCCATGTCCACAATCCCATTACACGTCCACACTCCCTCCATATACACTGACACACCTGTACATATTTGCACACTGACGTACACATGTCTGTACCTTCACACACTCATCCACGCACACATTCCCCTCACTCTCACACATGGTGTGCGCCCTCCTCCCCCCACATACTCATGCAACCTGTTCACACGCTCCCCTCATCCCCACATGCTCACGCCCACTCCCACACTGGCACGCATTTGCACACTCACTCATTAGACACGCAGCCTCATACACGCGTGCAGCCTTTCTCATCTCCTTCCCACTCAGAAACGGCTCCTGCTGCGGGCCCTGCCCTTCCCAGCCTCCTCAGGGAGGGGCCGCCCCCTGGGGACCACATGCCCCGGACAGAGGACCAGCTCTGCTCTAAGGTGGCCCGCACCTGGAGGAGGTCCCTGCTCCCTGTCACTGTGAGCTGGGGGGGCGCTGGCTGGGGCAGGCCAACTGCAGCCCAACCTCTAGAGGATGGGCAGTCCTTCTGTCCCGGGTTCGAGGCCCCCAGGAAACAAGAGCCTGGAGTGTCCCTGGAGGGGAACAAGGTGTTGGAACTCTAGGAATTCATAGAGAGCCTCTCATTCTGGCTTGTTGTACAGATAAAAAGTTGGTCTGCCCAGGGTCACCCTGCCAGGTGGTGGCGGGTCAGGGACTAGAATGCCAGCATCGGGGGCAAGGAGAGCTCTCTGTGCTCGGGTGACACGTCAGATCCACAGAGAGGTCAGAGGTGGGCCTGTCTTGAAGTTTGGGCACAGAGCCTACCCACACTGAGTCCGGATGCTGCGCCACGAGGCCCCTTCTGGCCCTGTCCCCCAGAGCTGCTGTCGCTGGGGCAGGGTGTAGCGGGCATCGAGGAGGAGGCAGCGAAGGCAGGTGTCTGGCAGCTCCAGGTCCTTGCCCATCATGCCCCGAACCCTGGTGCTGACGGGGACACCCAGGGACAGGGCAGGCGAAGCGTGCTTGTCTTTCCTGGTATCATCCTCCTTCTGTCCCCGAACAGCCTAGTTTCCCTTTAAAAATCACTATTTATGGAGCCCTTATTTAAGAGTTATCTAAAACCTTCTCAAACCTGACTCTTGCCCCTGCCTCTACCAGCTCTTGTGGAAAAGGAGGACTATAAATTGCATCCTACCGCATACATTCGGGCTTCCTTTGATCTGCCTTGAATTCCCCTGTGTTTGAGATCTATTTGAAGTACTGGGATCAGTGAATGACGGCTACTGCCTCCTTTTCCAGGGAGCATGTGGCCTTTACCCGACAGCGTGGGAGACCAACTCTGGCCCGGGCATCCTCTTCGGCACCCCCAGGCCTGGGGAGGTAGCAGGTATCCCCTCCAAGCCAGTCTCCTGACTCTTCTGATTCGTCCCCTCCCCCCGAGTGTCACCACTGCTGGTCACCCGGGGTGACAGCTCTGTCTTGCTTGCTCACATGTGCTTTCTCTCTTTGGTACATTATGACCTTTATTATTAGTCTGTGACTTTCTTTCTTCCCCCATTATAAAATCATGTAACAAGAACTTCGGAAAATATCATTCTTAATCCCATCACCCAACAAGACCATGGTAACCTGCTGGTGTCCTTCCTTCTAGATTTTCTCCCTAGGCCGATGAGGTCTGGTTTAGTTTGGTTTTTGTCTTTTGTTTTTGTTTCGAAGTTGATGGTTAATCCCCTGTAATGCAGAGGCTGTTTCCAGATCTGTGGCTCCAGCAGTGGCTTGCATGGGAGAAATAAATGAATCAGAGCTGCTATTCATAGCTGGATTTTTTAAATTAAGGGCAGGGAAGCACTGGCTGGGAGCTGGCACTGGGCTTGACGCCTTGAGGCATGTCAGGGAACTCCTAGGCACATGCGCTCTAGGTAGGGTGATAAGATCCACCCCGGTAAAAAGTTGGGTGACATCACAGGGATTGCATCATCACAAACGTCACAAGGCTGCCTGGGGGGGACCTTGCCGACTGAGAGACACAGAGATAGATGGCGCCTTCAGCAATCCAGGGAGGGGAAGATCTGGCGAGGGGATCAGAGAAGACTTCCTGGGGGAGTTGGGATGATGGCTGAACATTGAAGTCTTTGGAGAGGGACGCTGGGGAAGGGGGCTGTATCTTGGATTGGGGAAACCTCCTGGGGAGACGGTGGGAGGCAGAAAGCTCCAGTATGGCGGCCTGGAAGTAGCTTGGTGAGGCTGAGGGGGAGGGGCCTGGAGTCTGATGTGAGGGGTGACATCTGTCTTGGAAGGAGGCGGGATCCATGGAGGTAGCTGAACCAGCCAGGCATTGTGACAGAGGTCGCTGATTCAGTGGAAGGGGAGCAGGAGGAATCCCAGGGAGCGCTGAACAGGCCCACTGAGGACCTGGAAGGGGAAATCTGTCAAGGGCTAGCATTTGCCTGGCCGTCTCTTAGTCCTACCATCCACCCGCCCAGCCAGAGCCGGTCTCAGGCTGATCTGACTGGCTGCGGCTTGCTTCCTGGTATCTCTAACGACAGCCTGGAGGCAGCAGAATGTCTAGAGAGGTGAAACACTCAAAACATAGAGCCAGAAGTCCCAGATTCAAATTCCAGATCTTTCCCATGACAGCCCAGCAGCCAAGACCACCAGGAACACACCTGCAGCCTAACCCAGTTAGGGGTACCAGCCCCAGGAAGGCAGGGCAGGCATCCTGGGAAACTGCGGGGCACCTCCAAAGTGGGCCTTAAAGAAGGGGCGCTCATGGAGTTTGGGGGCTGGAATGAATCCCTGCACAGTCTCGATCAGAGTTTGTAAACGAGCGGGTTGCTGGAACAGTCAGAAGTCATATCTTAAGAACACACGAGTCTGTTCAGAACTGCTATCAAATCAGCTTGTCTGTGGTCTTATCTTGGAACATATGGGTGTGAAGGAGCGGGTGTCAAAGCATTGGAGCTTAACTAGTCTGCGCTGTGCCGTTTATCTGTTTTATGAGTCACTGCACGGGCCTTTTTGCAAGTTGTGGGTTCTGTTTCCAGGCTCAGTTCCCTAGTCACTGCCTACCTGCCCACAGGGCCATTTCCTCCTTCCTGCTTGTCCTCGGGCTAGTTACTTGCCCTCACTCTGCCTTGGTTTCCTCGTTGGTTCAGAGGGAGTCATAACAGCAACCACACAGGGAGGCAGGAGCATTGCGTGAGTTAACACGCGTGAAGCACCTCACGGGGCCGGGCACACAGTGGGCGCCGTGTACGTGTCCACCGTCATAACCCCTCAGGCCTTCGAGACTGAGAAAAAGAACGTTGCTATCCTTACTGCCCCCAAAGAAAGGGTAGTGTGCCAGTTTATTTTCCACTTACGGACAAAACAGACACCGTGCTATGAGAGACCCGGCCCATGACAGGACGGCGTCCAGGGCAGCAGCCACCGTGATCTAGAACACGCAAGTCCCGTTCGGCTGGTGTCATCTTCCAAGGAGTGAAGGAAGGGGATGGAAGGGTGCTTTGACGTTTGAGGCACAGGCGTGCGCAAATGCGGGTGGTGACACACTCTTCCTCAGGGTGGCCAAGGACAGTGCCACATGGCCAAGCCATGATGCTCTGAGGTGTGGATTTGATAAGAAAAGAATGGTCTGACTCTGGGTTGTTAAGTCCTGGGGTGGGAGCGGGAGGGTCCGTGGGCTGCTGGCCACATCTGCCCAGGGTGGACGTTGCGGTGTCCTGGAGAGGACCCCGCAATGGGGTGTCAGGTGCCTTTGAGTGGTGCGGCCACGGCTTTCTGCCTCTCATTCTTCTCTCTTGGTCTTAGCCTCCCATTGAGAAGACAAAGCATTCAGGGACCTTTCTGACTCCCTGCTTTCTTCCCCCCAGGCATTCTGGAGATCATGTTTATCCTTTCTCAGGACTGCACAATATTCGCTGAGTACATGTTCTCCACGGGACGCTCGGTTGTTCCCAGTCTTGCGCTGACAAGCTGCTGAGCACTTTGTGCATCTGTCTCTACGGACTTGTCCACACTTAGCCGTGGGACTCCAGGGGGCGCTGCCAGGGACAGGGGTTGTGCGTTTGTGACTTTCATGGCCATCCCCAGACCCTTCTCTGCAGCGGCTGCTCCAGTTGTAATCCCGCTGCCAGGTTGGGGTCCCTGCTCTCTTCCTCACGTGGCCGGGCTGCTGGGTGGGATTTCCTGACCATCTCTCAGGGTACCTGCCTCCTCTGAGGCTCCGTGATGCCGGAGTCCTGCTCTGCGGCTGCTCTCAGTCCTTCAGGCTGTGAATGCTTAGCTGGGCTTGGCTTCTTGTCCAGCTCCTTTCCTTGCACTTGCTTTCTGCCTCCCACCCCCATTTCAGAAAGAAAAGAGAGAGAGAGAGAGAGAGAGAGAGAGAGAGAGGGAATGAGAGATTCCCAGGTGTTCAGTGTGTCACAGTGATATGCTGGTCACCATTCCCACTTCTGCGAACACACACCTTGCTTCCCACGGCCAGAGTTGGGGAGGAGGAGACCAGCAGGATGTGTGTGTGTCCTGGGGCAGGTCAGAGCTGTGGGACTAAAGAGCCAACTCACCTTCCAGGTCTTCGGGGAGGGATCATCGTTCTTAGCTTACCAGGGCTCCCGAAACTTAATGGTAATTTCACAGCAGGAAGGAGCTGGTGGGGCGGAGATCTTGGTTGTGACCTGGAGTGATGCACGGAAGCCCTCCACACTATCACCAACAACCATCCCAGGGCTTAGCTGAGGGGGAGTGCCTCTCGACAGATAAATGGAAATCTGTCACAAAGGAAGTGTAAACAACTTGGGGGGGGCTCTTTTCCCTCCCACTCTTGTCATTGGCACCTGTGCATGGTGAGCTCACTTTTATGCATCATTTCCTCGATTGTCCAGGCTGATGCAAGCAGTCCACGAGTCATTCCTGCTTCCTGCGTCCTGCACGTGTGCCTGTGTAATGTTTACTGGGCCCTCCCTGTCTCTTTCTCTCTCATACACATACACACACTCACACTTACTCTTTAATCAAACATCTCCACGGCTCCGGTGTGAGCCAGGTGCTGGCTGTGCACGAGTGACAGATGACCAAGACCCTGCCTCCACCCAGGGAAAGAGTTGCTTAGACAAGGCCTCTTGTGACAAAGGACAGGATGCAAAGTGACAAGTGTCTTAGACAAGACGGGCAAATTGCGTCCTACAGATCCCTCCTCCTTCCTAGTGACAGCTCTCTTAGTTTGCATTCCCTGAGCATCCGGTGATTTCAAGGGAGAGAAGCAGAGTAGATAGGAGAGGACAGCTCCACGGAGCAGGTGCGGTGAGGCTCGCCGGCGAGAGCTTTGGGTCTAGCGTCTGCTGGCTGCCAGGGTCACTGGCAAGCTGCTTTGGGTCGGGCCAGTTTGCAGAAAGATGAGAATGACAGTGGCACTGGCTGGAGGAAGGAAAGAGACAATATTTCCTAGGGGCCTCTACACTTGGCCTTGGGTGGTGACATAATGCCATCTGGCTATCATAAGAGGCCACGTGCTTCTGGATCAGTAGATCATTTCTCATCCGGGCCTTTGAGAGGGAGTTGCCCAGAGCCATTTGCAATCTCTTGTCAAAAGCCCTTTACTACTGATCCATTCATCTCAACGCATGTTTGTGAAGTGCCTACTGTGTGCTGGCAGCCAGCCAGCCAGCGGAGGTCCTGCCTCAAGGAGTTGACATCCTTAACTGCGATGACCCACCATCCCAGGGAGGTTAAATTTGCTCCTCCTGGGGGACTCTTGAAAAAGTCTTCACCTGCCAAAGGGCTGAGGTGATGCTGGTGGAATGCCAGGCATGGGCAGGTGTTTGGGCAGTTCACCCAACGTGAACAAGAAGGGGCGTTTTCAAAAATGAGCTCCTGCCCGTTCGGGGCAACATGGATGGACCTTGGGAGTATTATGGAAGTGACGTAAGTCAGACAGAGCAAGACAAGTCATACCGTATTATTTCACTTATAGGTGGAGTCTGAAAAGCCAAACAAGTAAACAGACCAAACCAAACAAAAAGAAACAGACTTAGAGAAACAGAGAACAGCTGTGTTTGCAGAGGGACGGGGGGGGGGGGGGATGAGCGAAATAGGCGAAGGGGAATAAGAGGTACAAACTTCCAGGGAAAAGTCAGTCCGTCCCAGGGATGCACAGTGTAGTTTAGGGAATATAGGTAGCAGTATCTTACTAACTGTATGGTGACACATGGTAACTACCCTTAACATAGTGATCATTTCATCTTGTAAATGTTGTACCCTTGAAACCAATCACAATATTGCATGTGATACATACTTCAGTTAAAAAAAACAAAAGGGGATGTTGTTCAGGGAAACCAGATTCAGCCGAGTAGCTTGATGTGCCTGAATAATGGCCGGGAGCTGAGCTGTGTGTGTCCATGATCTTCACATCCCCTTGGTCCCTTTCTCCCAGACTTCTGGTTGCCCACTGGGAGGAGGAGGGGCTGGGGAACCATGGCGTCCAGCCCCCTGGAGTGGCATCAAAGATGCCAAGCTCCCTGGGCTAAAAGCCTCTTGTCAGCAGAGTAATTGGATCTGACTTGCAGCAGGCGGGGAGCAGAGGTATTCAAGCCCTCCATGCTATTTTTAAACGCCCTCTCTTCCCCAAGTGCAGATCTCAAGCTCAGCGGGAGAGAATGGCTCATCTTGAGGCTTGGGAATCAAAGCACAACTCCCCGCCTCCCCCCACCCCAAGTTTAAGCAAAGTTTAAGTCTCACTACTCTCATCCTGCAAAATCACATCTCCTAGTGGATCCTGCCATGACCACAGTTCCTGGTGTGGGCAGCGGCTGGACTCCAGGGGCCATGGGGTGCATGGGACGTACCCTGGTTTGGGCTGACTGCCCAGCTGGCCGGAGGCAGGCCAACAACCCTGGTCTCTTGGTTGCCTGGCAGCCCTGGAGGCTCAGCACTAAGCCAGCCGGCAAACATGTCCCTGCCGGTCTGGCGTCTGCCACTGTCTTTGACTCTTGGTAGCAGCTTGCAGCTGCCTGTCAGGCTCGAAGACAGCGGGAGTCAGAGCAGAGAGCAGGCGCCCTCCTGTCAAGTGTCGCTCTGGGAGCTGAGCCCCATACTGCGTGCAGCCCGGGGTGGTGGAGACAGTCCAAGGAGGCCGGCCTCTCTGTCATGGTGCTGCAGATGCCCCCTCCCTTGTCTGATTCTTCCGACTTGCCACACTTCTGCTCCCCAGCAACCCCTCCACAGCCCCATTCCACCTCTAGCAGCTCCACCATGGGTCGGCAGTGAAGTGCTCCCCCACCAGGGGATGTCAGGAAGACAGCAAGGGACTAGCTGGTGGTCCTGTCAGCTCCCCACTCTTGGAGAAGGACAAGGCCACCTCAGAGAGAGCTGTGAGGGATACAGAGCTGCTGCTAGCGGCCCTCAGGGAGTGAATGCTTCTAGAATTCACACCTGCAGGGCAGGTACCACTGTGCCCAATAATAGCTGAGACACAAGAGGCCCAAAGGGGAGACCCTGGCCAAGGTCCCTGGCAGATCCTTCCTGTCTCCTTGACAAGGAGCCTCCATCCCCTGCCAGAATCCCCGAGGCCTTGAATGTTCGAGAATTAGTGAGTCTTGGGCTTTCAGACCGCAGAGCGCTCTCAGAGGCCTGAGGCGTCCCAAGCCTCTTCCTGCCTTAGCAGTGGGTGGTGGGGTGGGTGGGTGGCCCAGTTAAGTGGCCCTTGGTGAAACTTTGCTGCTTTGGGTTTTCAAAATTGTTTGATGGAAACACTGCAAGCTGGGAAGCCTGGCAGGACCTGTTCTCAGAAGGAGGGATTTGAGTAAGGTGGGCCTTCCATTGGCTTTCTCAGTTCTGAGTTCTGAGTCGTAGGTTCTGACTGGGGTCAGAGGACCCTCCCTGGCTATGGAGTCCTCCAGAGTCCCTAGGAATGGACCCCCAGTGCTCCTGGTGTTAGCCCTGCCACCTCGGGTGATGTGATGACCGGTTGTTTACTTACTTTGTGCCTCAGTCGGTTTATCTTTAAACTGGGGAGACAGCGAAAACTGAAACTAGGGAAGAGGAGCGGGAGACACCGTGGGCCACCCTGGGAACTGGGGTGAGGACGTTGGAGGACAGAAAGCGGGGGGCAGGACAACACCAAAGCCTGACCAGCTGGCCCATTTTGTTGTACTTCACCGACATTATCATTTTTTAGAAAAACTGCTTTGTGTATTTTGGAAACCACACAACATATACACAGTATGAAAGGATGTATAGAGACAGAGAAAACCACATCCCCCCCCTCCCCTGCCCTCAGCCACCCGCGTTCCCCCCACATGGGAACCCTGGCTGTCAGAGCTCATGCCACCTCCTGAAATCGTCCGCTGCACAGACACTATAACCGCAGACTTTACCTAACGTTACTGTAGGACCCTCAGGCTCTTCTTCTGTGGACGTTTGTTCTAACATCCTTCCTACCAGGCCTCCCTGATGTGAGTCGCTGTAATTTTTTCAAAGCACTTTCCCCCGGCATGTCTCCTCTGAACCCATGACCATCCTGGACGCCCAGATGGCAGCCTCCTTCTGCATGTCTTGCAGGTTGGGAAGTTGGAATTCAGAGAGGGCAGGCTTCTTGCCTGAGGCCACACCACGAGTAAGACTGAACTTGAATGCGACTCGCCTGGGTCCCAGGGCAGAGGTACCCCACTGTTTCCTTGCAAGAAAATACTCCACCCCCTCTTCTCATGTTGGATATAGAGCAGATATTTAAACAACAAATGATCGATCCAGCAAGACAGGGCAATGTGTACCCACAGGCAGGCCTAATTCCAGCAGGCCAGGGGGCAGGCCGTGGATCAAGGCCACGGCTGCCCTCTATGTGTGTGCGTGCACGGACACACACACACACACACACACACACTCAGACTCCCGAAGGACAAAGGCAGCACGTGGAAGCCTGTGCTCCTCATGGCTTCCCTTGCCTTAGTGAAGAGCGAGGGGTGTAATGGCGGCTGGGAAGGGCCATGTGAGAGGATACATTAGGTTCGCTGGGGGCCACTTTGTACCCAATAAACCTCTTCACTCTGTGCCGTGATGGCATTGCAGATGGGACACATTCATGACTCAAAGACCCAACCCCTAGCTTCAGGTGACACCTGGAACCCAGGATGTGGTGGCAGAGGACAGTTTCAGAGCCTGGGAGAACCCTGCGTCTCTTAAAAGTGTCCCCTTCCCTAGGCCTAGAAGACTTTGGCTGGAGTTTAACTGACATCACTTCATGCCCACAGGAGACCTAAGGCCTTACCAGTGATTTGCTGAGGGAGTCCCCCTTGTCAATCTTCTTGGCCCCATATTTTGATGGTGTAGACAATGAAAGAAAGAGAGGTTCAGCAGGAGAAAACTAGGCTCCAAATCCCCAGTCCCGGGCCAAGGGTTGTTGGTAAGTCTCTGTAACCCTCTGAGCCTCAGTTTCTTCATCTCTAAAATGGGACCAATCTCCTCAATTTGGTTGTGGGGCTGAATTTGGGAAATGCTTTCTAAGAGGGGATATGAGGCCAATTACTGTCAGCATCATAGAGGCACTGAAATAGGGTTCCGGAGGGACTCTCAAGCACCTGGCATGGAGGAAAGAGAAGCAGGGAGGCAGAAAATAGTGCCTGAAGCCCTGGAGGTGGGTGCCAACCTCGGATGCAAGAGTCAGGACAGCCAGAGCTGCACCAGCTGGCTACTCAGGGCTGGGGACTGTCCCTCAGCCTTTTTGACTTTGCTGTTGGCATTTTCCCTGCTAATTAACATGTCATGGGGGTGGAGAGCAGGAAAAACACGAAACAATTGATTTGTCTCTTTGCCAGCACATCTGGGAAAAGGCTGGGTGTGGGAGGTCAAAAAACAGGCTAAAAATCAGTGTTTCACATTCTCAAGGAAGCACATGGCTCTGCGGGTTTCAGCTCTCTGCTGCTGTTGCTGAGGAAAGCACGAGGAATTCAAGTTCAACTTCGGATTCTGGAGACAGAGAGAAGAGGCACTAAAACCTCTTTTGGCTTTGTCATGGAAAGGGTGATGCAGGGACCTGGCTGGTGCTTAGGGGGTCAAATAGTAAGTCACCCATCCATCCACTCATGCATCTATCCGTCCGTCCTTCTATCTCTCTATCCACCCAGTGTGTGTTCAGTGTGCCCCTGGAGGCCATCCAGCCCTCTCCGAGGTGCTCTGGGTGTCTTGGAGGGATGAGGGTTTTGCTCTCTAAACATCAAGACTCACCCTCAAAACAGAGCATCATTCAGAATCAAGTCCCCACATCAATAAATGGCAACATCATCTGTATCAGCTAGCTTTTTTCTGTATAACAGCCACTCTAAAGCATGGTTTCAGAACAATAACCATTTATTCAGTTCACAGTGGGTTGATAATTTGGGTTGAGTTCGGTTGGGACCTTTGGTCTTACCTGGGCTCAGTCACCTATCTCCAGTCAGCTGGGACAGACTGGTATAGGATGGCTTCAGCTAGGGGAGTTCTCCAGCTTCACATGGCTCTCATCCTCCAATGGGTTAGCCTGGGCTTGTTTATGTGGGGGAAGCAAGCGTCTAAGAGAGTGCAAATGGGCAAGGTCTCTTAAAGCCCCACCGCAGAATGCGCATGATGTCACTTTCACTACATGGCCAAGTCCAGAATCAAGGATGGAGAAGTAGATTGTCCCTCTGGATGGGAGGAGCCACAAATCACCTGGCAAGGATTGTATTTACCATGAGAGGAAGAATTGGGGCCACTGTTTTGAGCTGTGAGCCACACAGTCTTTGTTGCTCAGGACTGAGGATCTGGAGTTCTCCTTATCTTCTGTCTCACATACCATGTCCGATCCATCAGCAAATCTGGTTACTTCTATCCTTGAGATATATTTTGAACCCAACCACCCCTTCTTCCCTCTGCCCCATTCCCACCCAGGTCCAAGAAACCATCATCTCTTTCTTGGTTCCCACTTCTTCCCTTTTTTCCCTGTAGCCTCTTCTCAACACAGCAGCCACAGCAAGACAAATCTTATCACTTCTCTGCTCAGACACCCCTTTTGGCTCCTAACCCCACTCGGAGTTAAAGCCAACATCATATAACGGCCAACAAGGTTCCCTGAGTTTCCGATATCTACCTCGCCTACTCTTACCACGCTCCTCTACCTCATTCTGTTCTACCCATACTGGCCTCCAGATGGTCCTCGAAACGCCTGGCTTCTGTCACCACAGGGCCTTTGCACTGTGGACCCGTCCACATGGAAATCTCTTCTGGATATCTTCCTGCTCAATCCTCAGCCCCCTTCAGCTCTTTATGAAAACATCGCCTTCTCACTGAAGGCCCTCCTGGCCGTCCTATCTAAAATCAAAACATTCCCCCACTCATCCTCCTGCCCTGCTTCAGTTTTCTCCACAGATCCTATCAGCATCATCACTGAATGAAATATTTTCTTATCTACTTTGTGTCTGGACCAACACTGTCCAACAGAAATAAAATGTAAGACTCCTATATAATTTAATTTTTTTCCTAACAGCCACATTAACAAAGTAAAAAGAAACCGGTGAAATTTATTTTAATAATATACATGATCTAATCCAACATATCTAAAATTAATGATTTCAACATCTAATTGATTCAAAAGTTGTTAGTGTTTTTGTTTTTGTTTTTACATTATTTTGTTTGTACTTAGTCTTTGAAGTCTGGTGTGTATTTACGCTGGCAGTCTGTATCAGTTTAGACCAGCCACATTTCACATACAGAACCATCCCATGTGGTGAGCACATGGGATAATACAGAATGAGACCACCGACCCATGAAGGCAAGGATTTCCAGCTGTTTTATTCACGACTGCATCCCCGGCACCTAGAACATTGCCTGACCTGTAAGAGGCACGCAGTCAATACTGGGTGCATGAATAAGTCAGGTTTGGAATCAAATGTAAGTATGTGGCCAGAGAGTTTCAGACCCAGCAAAGGGCTACCACGCATCTAGCTAGCTTCATCCTCACGGCCGTCAGGTGGAGCTGTGAAGGGGATAAAGATAGACTTTCTCTCCCAGCGTGGCTCCCTTGTTCAGCACCTCCGTGCTTTTCCATCCTCTCTGGTCCGAGGAATACTCTATACGCTCACCCCCGCTGACCACCAGGGACTTAATGTCTTGCAGGAGTGTGAGAGAGCCACGCTTAACCCAAGGCAGTGGCCACCTGCCCCCTGACCCCGCCCCGGGAATTTTTGGCTTTGGCAGAAATGTTGTTACTGGGCCATGAGTCTCTTTGTCGTCCCTGGGTTCACCCTGAGAGTAGGAGGCCAGCTGCGGTGCCTCCCTGGGCAGAGAGCCCTGGGTGGGGGGTGGCTAGGTGCTGGATGCCCTGGCACGCTCCCCTGCCCGCCATCTCACTCACAAGACCATGTTTGCAGCTTGATGGGGAGTGAGGGGACTTGGGAGGAGTGGGTGTTCCCTGCACCCAGGCCCAGCGGAAGGCGAGTGGCGGCTGTTCTCTGGGAGGCTCTTGCCCCAGCAGGGTCTCAGTGTTCACCCTGCAGGCCGGAAGGCTGCAGCCCAGAGCTGTGATGCTGAGTGCTTGTGTGGGCTCCCCCCGTGGGAGCGGGCATCGTCTGGGCTTGGGGGGAGAGCTCTGAGCCCAGCCGGGGTGACCTGATGGAAGGGACACTGGCCTAAAATGAGTACCCAGGATGCCAAGTGGTCAGCTGAGTGCACAGCTGGCCTGGGCCTGCCTGGGGAAGGCCAGTCGGGTGGAGGGAGGCTGGCGCTATCACACGCCAAGCCAGGGGCAGCCAAGGGGCAGACAGAGTCACTGGGGGTGACCTGAGAAGGACGTTTGCTGCTGGTGAGGCATCTGGGATCTGCCAGGTGTGAGATCCCTGCAGCTCTGCTTCGCCCAGGCATCTCCTCCCTCTCGTGGTACCCCCCTCGGTCCTCCCAGCCCTCCCTCTCTCCTGCGTTCCCTTCTCCCCTCTCAGCTGGTTCAACCAAGGTCCTCCGGGCCTCCCTCCTTTGTCTCTGTCTCTGTGTCTCTCACACCCCATGCCCAGAGTACTGGCCGAGGTGCCCATGAGCAGTGAGGTCTGGGGATCGAATTAAGTGCGCCTGGCTCCTTCTGAAAGCACACGGTTGGCTGCCCACCAATGTGATCTGATTTCAGGGGCCTTGGGGAGCCAAGGACTCCCCCGTTGCCTGGACTCCCTGGCTTCTCTCTGAACCCCCACCCTTAGAACTTCATAATGGGAATCCTACCAAAATGCACCCGCTTCTGAGCGAGGCCCCGGTCTGAACTCCTCTACATGCTTCTGCAGAGGAGCGTGCAGGAGAACTTAGTGTCAGGACAGACAGAAGTGTCCTGGTGGGGAACGGTGTCGCCCGCAGCACAGTCCTGGGTGTTCGCGGAGCTGGGGCTCAGCTCTGCGTGGGTGGAACGCGTGGTCTGTGGACCTCCGGAGAAAGTGTCTGTCACGGCACCGTGCAGGACTTGGTCTGCCCACTGGGCACCAGGTCGTGCTAGGGGGACCAGGTCTAGGTCATGACCTTGCACTTCTTGAAAGTCACTGGGGTTTGGTTGCTGTTGATTTTTTTTTTTAATTTACTGGAGTATCAAAAATACGAACGGAATACTTGCACTCATGACCCGGGAGTCGCTGCACAGTTTACGAAAGCTAACCAATGCCATCAACAGTGGGGACCCTCCTTCCCCGGCCAGGGATGCGAGAGGACGGCTTCTGTTCTGGGTCTGAAGCTGTTGCTTCTCCTGAATGAGCTGGTTGTGATTCACAGCGACCACCTCCCAGGCTCAGCGCCCCCATCCCTGCTGGATTTGCAGCTGGGCCCTGTTACTCACTGGAAGAATCTGGCAGTCTTTCTGTTTGCGATGTTCCCCAGGGTAGTCTTTCTGCCTTACGCTTTATTCCTGGGCTGCCATGCAAGCCCACCGGGGCGAATGCCCGGGATGGGGGGGGGCAGCTGTTTCACACACTGCCAAGGCTGTTAGCGAGATGATACTTCCTACATGTTCAACTGTTCGTTTTCATTCATTCATTCATTCATTCATTCATTCATTCAGCAAGTTCTTACAGTGTATTAGGATCTGTGCCAGGCCCTAGGAATATAGGTGAATGAGACAGACCTAGGTCCTGCGCTCATGTAGTAAGGTCTCCTGACTCTAGATGCCCTTCACAAAGTGCCCTTTTTTGAGTGTTCTGGGAATCTTTTTTCTTTTTTTTAAGATTTTATTTGAGAGAGAGCGAGAGAGAGAGAGCATGCATGCATGAGTAGGGGGCGGGGGGGGGGGTTGGTGAGGGGCAGGGGGAGAAGCTGACTCTCCCGCTGAACAGGGAGCCTGACGCAGGGCTCGATCCTAGGACCCTGAGATCATGACCTGAACTGAAGGCAGATGCTAAGCCCACTGAGCCCCCCAGGCACCTGCTGGGGATGTTTTTATAGACCTCTTTGACATTGGATGGAGAAAAGGTGTCTTCTGGGATGGATGCTGCCTGGAAGATGGTCCCGTTTTTGTCTGCAGTTGCAGATGGTCCCTAGCTGGCCACTCCCTCCAGCTCCCTGCCCCTACTCCTATCCCCAGGGCTATTGGAGTTAACACTGGCCTTTCGCAGCTTGCTGGAAGGATGCAGTTTACTGTCTCAGGTCCAGAGCAAGTAGGCTTTCTTGGGATAGAAATTCCCCTCCCAGCAGTGGTTTCAGAGCCCGGAATTCAGTTCCTTGGAAGAAGCTGAGCTTTTCATTAGAGATCAAAGACTGACCCTGGGGAGAATTCACAGAGCTGTTCTGGGCTGGAAAGGCCCCCTTTGGGTATATTACTTCCTTTTCTTGCTCTGTTGGTCAGGGAACCAAACCATGGAGAGGGAGGAAAGGAGATGTTGGGCAGCCCAAGAAGCCACGCTGCTGGGGAACAGGCCTCTCCTGGGGGGTAGATCAGACAGGAGCAAAAGAGGTTAAACTGATTTACCTGGAGGAGATAAGGGAGTGGGAGGCACAGCAGAGGGAGCTGGGTTCTGGGCCCGAGGCTCACTTGCTCTCTTCATCTCTGATTTGCCTCGTCTGCCAAGTGCTCAGCTCATGAGGTATACACCGGATTCCTGGTCTCGCGATTCAAGACTCCCCACAGCTTCCCCACAATTTCCCATCTTTCCTTTATCACCTCCCCAAGCGTCATGGCCTGCATCTGACTGGATCACAAAGCATGCATTTCTTGTCACAGGGAACTCGGAGGTGACCCAGGCTGGAGAAGTCAGTGTGGGCCATTGGGAGGCTCAGCGGATGTGAGAAACTGGAATCAGCAGAGGAAAGAGGAGGCCCGTGGGGGGTCCCGTGGAGTAGAACGGGGAGTCTGAGTTGGGGCTCACATCTCCTTGCACCTAGGCTCAGGCCTCCAGGCTTGGGCGCCGAGGACCCAGGCTTGCCTTCTCCTTGCTGCTGTGCCCTGCCCTCCCTTCCCCCAGCACTAAGACCGCTTCCCGGGCTGCCGCAGACCAGTCTGGCACGGGGACCGGGACCCTCTCCTGCTCCGGGGTCCACACTCTGGGGCTGGGCCGTTTGTGGGTCTCTGCATGGGTATCCCCAGTGATGAGGAACTTTGGGGGACATAGTGACATTCTAAGAGACATCTTCCTTGTGTTGAGCCACCTCGGCCAGAAAGAGCTTCATCCCTTTTCGGGCAGCTATTACCTGCCCCAGACTGTCCTCCTCCCAGCTCGCGTCTAGCTCTATCAGCTCTTCCTCGTGTCAGACTGCCCAAGGGCTGAGACCCCCCCGACCCCATCCTCGGGGTCTAG
Source organism: Mustela putorius furo (assembly GCF_011764305.1). Taxonomy (NCBI): domain Eukaryota; kingdom Metazoa; phylum Chordata; class Mammalia; order Carnivora; family Mustelidae; genus Mustela; species Mustela putorius. The sequence continues at coordinate 39,883,827 of NW_025422010.1, forward strand.
TTTACCCACATGCATGTTCGTACGAGGCTCCCCGAATTGGTGCCTGTACCAGGGGCTTTCTTCATCCTTCATCAGTCAAACCCCATGAGGCATAGGATTTCCCAGGACCTCATAGATTCGCCCAGCTATGGAAGCCCCCAGTGAGCTAGAAACATGGGCCAAGACCTTGACCTTTACTCAGGCCAGCAGGGAGACCTGAGGCTGAAGCCCCACGGAGACAGGGCTGGGCCTAAGGAATCCCAATCAGCTTGCATATTCCTCAGCCCGTCCTGCACTCCAGAGGCACAGCAGCTGGGCCCTTGTCATATCATGGGTACCTCCTTAGGCAGGAGCACACTTTCTCCTGGGGGGCCTTTGGGGAGACGGATGGGGGTAAGGAGGGGGAGTGGGACCACCGGGGCCATGACTCGTCATTTCCACCTGGACAGGCGGGTTCCTCTCTGGGAGAACCGTGTGGGGACATGCATGGGCACATGGGGACCCAGGTGCTGGCAGAGCAGGGGGGTGGGCCCTGAGCCCTGGCCCCCAGCTCAGCTGTGACTACCCAGGAGCCCTTGGACAGGCCACCCCACATTTCCCTCTTCGGGGTTCTCCTCTGTTCAATAGAGCTATCCACTCCCCAAGTATCATTTAGCTTGAATAGTCGATGATTCCATGAAGAACTCTATTTCCTTACTAGCTAATAATGGAATCTTTATCTTTTCTGAGATAATGAGTGACTTTCTTCCTTTTCCTTCCTTCCTTCCTTCCTTCCCCCTTTCTTCCCTGTCTTCCTTCTCCTTCCCCTATCTTTCTCTTTTCCTCTCCCCTTCATTCTCCCAACCCCCCACCCCTTGCCGGAAGATTCCTAAGCCCCTTCTAAGAACAAAGGACATGTACTGCATCGTATTTGCCCTGAAAGCCCTCTTGTCACAGCTCATTTTTGGAGATAAAATTTGCCCTCGAACGAAATGCCAAGTATAAGAAGTGAGTGCCGCAGTGAAATGGCGAGGGGCGTCCCTGTGGCTGGGAAGGCCCTGGAGCGCCCCGAGGGGGACGGGCATCTGCCCTGGGGAGTCTGGGCTGCACAGGGCATGGGAGTCTGGGTAGAAAGGAGAGCAGCGCGGGGGTAGAGAGTGGCTGTCAAGGGCGGGAGGCAGGCAAGGCCCCTGGGGATCGGGAGAGGTAAGAGGGAAGGTCACCTAGGGCAGAGAGGGAGAGAGAGGTCAGGAGGGGAATCTGGGCAGGGAATACTGAGAACTGGGCTTCAGGACAATGTAGTAGTTCCTCGGAAGGTGAGTTTTGACGGTCAGCGCTGGTCTGCTCTGCACCTCACCGCTTTAAGCCCACTTCGGATGCTGGGCATCACACAGATCTCAGCAGAGGCTGAGGCAGGAGGCTGGGGCTGGGTTTCTGGGTCTGGGCCCCTGGGGACAGCGCAGCAGTCGGCTCAGAAACACCTTCCAGGGCTTTCTACATGGCTTCCCAGTGAGCAAGATGAGAAGACTGGCGGGAAGATGTTCGTGGCCTCAGACAGCTGAGAGTTTTTGGCAGGGGTACAGGGTCAGGTGTCATCATTGTGGGTCACAAGTCAAGTAGGAAACTAAGGCCCAGGGAAGTCCTACGTCCTGTCCAGGTCTGACTGCGAGGGGAGGCACGCTGGCCGCTAGGACAGGCACTGGTGCCAGATAACCCTGCCTGGCTTTGAAACCCTCTTCGGTGGCAGAGGCCTTCTTCACTGGCCTCTTGTGGACAGCAATCTGCTTTTCGAAAGACTGGTTTTCTTTGCTGTGCTTTTCAGAGAGGAGTGAACTCTGGCCCCAGCCCTAGCTTCTGGGAAAGGGCTCAGCAGGGACTGTCTTCCAGCCATTTCCTGTGCTCTGTTTCCTCACACTGTCCTGGGGCACTTGGGAGGGAGTCTGGGGGCGCCCCCTTCCTTCTGACTCTGTGGGCTCTGCCCCACATCCCTCCCCTCCCCACCGCCTGTTCTGCCACCAGCTCTGAGGGAGGGTGCCGCTGGGCCAACGAGCAGGAACCTGACACCCTGAGAAGGGTGGGACACACCAGGCTGGTGTCCCTGGAGACCTGGAGGCTTCGGGTCTGCTCTACTCTCCCAGGGTCCCATAGCCCTGGGAGGAGCTGGAGGGCTTTGGCCCTGGCCTGATGGTAGGCTCTGCAGCAGGGACCTGGGCCGTCTTTGGGCCTGAGCCTTGTGCCCCAGCAGGTGACAGTCCACGGGGACCGTCTGCATGGGCAGCAGGCCAGGCTGAAGGGATATCAGGTTCTCCTTCCCTCTTTGTCTGAGGGCTTGAAGGTGGTGCCTCAGCACCCCAGAGTCTTGAGGATGAAAGCCCCTGTACTTCAGGGTGACCGTGTTGGTGCAGATTAGAATACAGCTAGAATATGCCTCCAGCTCAGGAGGTCACCTGCTCTGAAGAAGATTCTGTTAGACCTCATGGCTCCACTGTCTCAGTCGCCATCCTAAGTGTGCTGACTTGTTGGCCTGGATCCTCTCTGCTTCCACCTAGGCCCAGCCCTAAGGCTCCCCCGGTCCCCTTGACTCGTCCCCAGGCCAGAAACCACAGACTGTCCCTGTGTGTCCTCTGGGCCTACTGGCCCCATTTCGGCACCTTCCTCCTCCTTGAGAGGTTCTCTCACTGCCACCCCTGCTTTATCAAACCTCCTAGTTCCCTGGGCCCTGGCCCCACCTTCCATCCACAGTTGGCTTTCAGGAAAAACCTCGGTTCAAACCTCTGCTCTGTCCTTTACCAGATGCATGTCAATGAACCTTTCAGAGACTCGGGACCTGGGTCCCCGTTATCCCCACCCACCTTGCCCGCAGCCCTCAGCCGCAGAGTCCTCAGCTTCTCCTTACCTTTCCCTCCCCCGTGGGGCCGTATGGTTTCTGTCCTCTGATCCACCCACTTTCCAGCTGCCAGCTTGTTCAGGCTCCCTGCCCACGAGGCACAAATCAGTTCCCGATGCCCAGGCACTGGGGGAGCACCTGCTGAGTCTCATGTGGACCAGGTGGGCATCCGGTGGGCCCCACACCGTGTGCTTCTCCTTCCCCGCCGTGCAAGGCTAGACGGGGCCTCCCTCTGCAACCCTGCACACCGCCGCCTGCACCCACCCCGTCCCCCACCCTGTGCATGGCCAGGGCCCCTGCTTGAAGGTGCTTCCCCCAGCCCCAGCCCTCTGGGCAACGCTGTGAGCACTGACTTTCTGAATTCAAAGACGCGAAGATGTTTTTGTGTCTTACACTTGATGGGTTCTTCAGTAGGGTGCTTTGTTTCTGGGCGCTCCTTGGTTCTCTTCACTCCCTCAAAACGCTATTTAGCTCCTGATGAAGCTTGCAATCGATAGCATTTCAGCCCCAAGGAAGTATGATAAATGGATAGTGTAATCAGGGACATCTGGAGATTGTTTTTTAACCCAAGGGAGTAACTGTAATGGGAAAAATTGTGGGTTGTCTCTTGATGGGGGCATTTGGGGATGTAAGCGCTGTTCAGATGTCACTGATCGTTGGCTTGTCACGGGCCCAGATATTCTATGCTGAGAACTTCATTGCTCTGGTCTTAGAGACCAGATAGAATACTATTTCTGCTGCTGTCACGGACCCTTTCCACGCCATAGGATTGAGGCAAGCCTGGGGTCCCTGAATGTCTGTCTCCTGGCTTCAATTCCCTTTCTGAGCGGGGATGCAGAGACAGAATCGTCCGGGGACGGAGATGAGGGGAGAGGGACCCAAAGTCCCAGAATGGGAAGTCAAAGGGTCTTGGCAGATAAAACTACCCGAAACAGGGCAGGCACTTTGGATCCCCTTTCTTGCTGCCCGTCCCGGAGAGAGGGTGCTACTCCCACTGCCCAGTGCACCAACCAGAGGTTCCGGACGGCGGGGGAGCACAGCCTCTCCGGGCTGGGACAGCCTGTGGGTCCTCTTCCTAATGGGCCGCCATGGAAACCCAAAGGCTCCCCTCGCAGGGTGGGTGCCCTGGTGGCAGGATGCTGGCCAGCCGGGCCTGAGCGGTTCCCGGGCAAGCCTCGGCTTTCAAACCCAGAGCTCAACCAGGTCCTTCCTGCCATTCTCGTTCCCTCTGCCTTTCAAACCCATCTGTCCTCCGCCATCTCAGTGTAGCCGGTGTCCCAAGCCGCTGTTTCTCCCCTAGACCCCCCTGCAGTCAGCAGCTCTCCACTGAACGCCAGCTCCCAGAGAGGTGCGTGGGGATCCAGAAACAGTAAGGCACGAAGCTCTGCCAGCTGGGGGTGGTGAGTGTGAAGAAAGAGCCCAAGGTAGCCCCTGCCAGGTGCCAAAGGAGTGGTACAGACAGGGCGTTCTCCGGGAACTCAGAGGAGGGTGGTGGGCAGGGGAGGCATTTTTGGAAGAGCGGAGAGGTGACCTTTAAAGACGGGGAAAACGGTCGGTGAGGTGTGAGCAAAGGGCCCACCGGGGGGGATGTGCGTGGTGTGTCTGGAACGTTGAAGCTTCAGGCAAAGGGGTGTGCATCTCACCTGTAAGCCACGGGGAGCTCCCTGAGGGAAGGCAGGCCAGGTAGGAAACTTGGCTAAAAACTCCGCTCTGGGGGCGCCTGGGTGGCTCAGTGGGTTAAGCCTCTGCCTTCGGCTCAGGTCATGATCTCAGGGTCCCGGGATCAAGCCCCACATCGGGCTCTCTGCTCAGCAGGGAGCCTGCTTCCCCCTCTCTCTCTGCCTGCCTCTCTGCCTGTCAAATAAATAAATAAAATAAATAAATAAAAAAAAAACCAAACTCTGCTCTGGGTATGCAGTTGGCGGTCTTTACGGCTGTGCTCTCCCAGAGCCAAGGCACTAGCCACGGGCGGCAGCTGAGCTCTTGGCAGGTGGGGCTAGTCGGGACTGAGATGCATTGTAAGTTCAAAAGCTACACTGGGTTCTGAAGGCTTCATCCAGATAGAAAACAATGTGTAATACCTCCGTCATTTTTTTTCTCTCTCAGGTACACGCTGAAATAATAACACATTGGATGTATGGCCCATGTAACGTATATTATTAAAACTAGGTCCACCTGTGTCTTTTTACTTCTTTGAAGGGTGGCTGGCAGAAAATGTTAAGTTCTACCCAGTGGCTCACCTCATCATCCTTTTGGACAAAACAGGATTAGAGTCTTACAATATACTCTTTTTTTTAACGCAATTCCCTTTCTCTGTAGTCATGACAGTCTTTTAAAGATTTTATTTATTTATTTATTTATTTATGTATTTGCAAGAGGGTGAGCAGGGGGAGGAGTAGAGGGAAGGGGACCAGCAGACTCTGTGCTGAGCAGGGGGACCAAGATGCGGGGCTCGATCTCGTGACCTGAGCCGAAACCAGGAGTCGGACTCTGAACCGACTGCACCACTCAGTCTCACTTCTTCTCATTCTCCCTCAACAGCCGTCCTTCCCTCTTCTTGCTCGGTCTTCCTGTCACCTTGGCCTTCTTCTCTCTTGATGGTCAGGCCTGATAACAGGAGGTCCTGCACCCCTCTCAAATGGCAGCTGGAGCCCCCGCACAGCTTGGGGGAGCCCGTCTCTCTCAGGTGCTATCCCCTATTTTTGGCTCCTCTTTCTTGGTTTGTGTCTGAGAAAGGGTGCGGTGAAGGTTGACATTTTTGAGACCCTGCATGCTTGAAAGTGTCTATATTCTATCCGCACACCTGATCAATCAATCCTTCTGCTGGGCGTAGCGTCCTAAATTAAGACCCCCCCCCCCACGCCGCCTCCCATCCCCCCAGTGTCCTGAAGGCAGTTTCTCTCCTGTTTTCATGCTTCCAATGTTGCTCCTGGACCAATCCCATGCTATTTTGCCCTCCACACCCTTTGTGTGGCTTCTGGAAGGTGTCAGGATGATCTTGGCTCCTTGGACATTTCACCAGTGCTTTAATGTGGGGTTCTGCCCCCGTCCATTCTGCAGAGCACTTGGGGAGCCTTCTATCCAGAAGCTCAGACCCTCAGTTCTGGGAAACACACTATTTTCCATAATCCCTGTTGTTTCCTGCAGCTTTTCTCTCTCCCTAGTCACGTATGGAACTTCCGACCCATCTTTCTATGTTTGTGTCTGTTTTCTCTTACCATCTCTTGGTTTTCTCATTCTGCTTCCTGGGAAAGTTCCCCAGCTTTATCTTCTGACCATCCTCTTTTTGGCTTCTCTTGTTTTCCTTAGCTCCTTTAAAAAAATCTTGTTTCATGAATCCAACATTTTATTTCTCAGAGGATATTAACTGTAGTGTTTCTGGAGTTTATTTTTTCCTGGTCCGTCCGTTACCTCTGTTCCTCTGAGTTCCTTTTCTTTTCTCCTTTTTAAAATTTGATACGCTCTCTGTTTTCACCCTGTAGTCTTTCTCAGAGACTGGTTACCCTTGGGTTATCTGTTCATAGTGAAGAGTAGGTCACTAAAAGCTTTCCAGAAACTGTGCGTGAGTGTGTTTGTGTGGAATTTTTAATTTATGGGCTTCATTACAGAGTGGCCAATTGGAGACCCAGACATTTTACTGGGGACTCCCAAATAGAAGTTTCTGTAAAGCTCTTTCTGCGACCAGTTCCCAGCACCCTGGATGACGGTGCTTTCAGAACCAAATGGCAGAAGGGGGTGTCCCCTGCTTGCCCCCAACTGCTGTGCACCTGCCCTTCTCTATGGGAGCTTGTCTGGCCCACTTTCCCTACAAAATGTCAGGGTGAGGGAGGGGTAGGTTATCAGTGCCTTCATGGGAAAGGGGAGATGCCTTCTCATACAGACTTGTAATCGGTGTCCTCTCTCCTGCCTTCCAAAGTAGCCAGCACCTCCAATTCCTGACCTTTCCAGCACGAGTGGCAAAGATCTGTCCACTTCTCGCTGACCGCCCCTTCGGTAGGCACTGGGTTCCCAGTTTCTCAGTTCTGCTAATTCCTCCATCTGCTTTCCATCTTCCAAAAATCTGTTGCCTGTGTGTGTCACTTCTGTGTTCTCTCTGTCCTTATCTACTCATCTTCTCTTTACTCCTTTGCTCTCATTCCAACGGGGGTTAGAAGGAGCAGATGTGTGGTGAGCTTACCACATGTAGCAGGAAACCCCTGTGAATGCTTCTGCAGTTTGCCCAGTCCCTTCCCTTACTTAGTAAAGGATGCTCCCGGGTCATTCCTCATGGAGAACTTGTAAAGGCTTTCCTGTTGTCAAGGTCAATTTTATTTAGAAAAGTGGAGGAGACTAGATTAAACGTACCCTGAACCCAGCTTATTGTTGCTTTTAAATTAATTATGACATCATAACAAATTATTTAATTTTTATTTAAATAAAAATGTCTTTTTTGCATTAGTCATTGTCACAGAACTGCATGGAAAACAATGTCTGGTTGTTTTGTCTCTGGAAATTAGGGTTCCCTATGGGCTGGGTCCTCCGGGAGGCTGGACAGCCTTTTCTCTAGGTGGCATTTATTAAAACAGGAAGTCGGGCCAATGAGATTGCATGGGAGGAGTCTAATTCAGGAAAACCAAACTGCCTTCAGGGCCCTTAACTCCTTTAACAAGTGTGTTGGTTTTTTTAAAGGATGCTGGATTCTCTGTTCACTGTCTGGGACACGCCTCCCCCTTCCAGCACATACAGCCCAGAGCCTCTCACTGGCAGCGGCCAGCCAGCCAGGTGGACCTGAAAGCAATGACCTCGCGGGCTTCCAAGGAAGGCCTCCTGTTCCACCAGCCGCAAGGGCGTCCCCTCCTCATGGGCGGGGCGCAGGGCGGGTCGTCACGGAGTCTTCTCTGTCCTTGCCTCTCCAGGTGCCCCTTTTCAAAGGTCTCAGCATCCTCACGCTACCTCCTGCCGTCACTTCCACCTGGGCCCCCCGCAGCCGCAGCAGCTGGCGCCCGACTTCCCCCTGGCCCACCCCGTGCAGTCGCAGCCGGGCCTCAGCGCCCACATGGCCCCGGCCCACCAGCACAGCGGCACCCTGCACCAGTCGCTGACTCCGCTGCCCACCCTGCAGTTCCAGGACGTCACAGGTCCCTCCTTCCTACCTCAGGCCCTGCACCAGCAATACCTCCTGCAGCAGCAGCTCCTGGAAGCCCAGCACCGCAGGCTCGTCTCGCACCCGAGGTGGGCGGGGCGGGGCGGGGCCGGGGCGGGGCCGGGGCGGGGCCTCGGGCAGGACTCTGGGCTTCCGGCTGCCACCCCGCCCCCTGGGCGGGCAGTCATCCCGTGGGGTTCTGTGCGGGAGGCAGCTTTTACTCCAGTTTCAGGCGCTGAACGCCCCCTGGACCCGACACGGGTTCCCTCGGTAGCCAGTGTGTGTCCTTGTCATTTCACCCAGGTGCAGGGGCAGGGGCCGGATAACTGGTGGTTTACAGTGCTCACGGTGGAAGAAGGGAGTCCTCACGTCCCCTGGAGCTTCACGATCACCTGATTCTAACACCTAAGGTCCCTAAGGGACACCAAAGGACATAGCTGCTTCCGCCCTGCCCTCAGAGAGCCCATGGTCTGGTTGGGGGGACCAGCTATGAAACAAATGAAGAGTAAAATTATATAATACGGGGCAAGTCAGTTCACCACTCTGAGCCTCAACTGTTAAGAGAAAGAGAGTACATCAAGGGTTTGCAAACATTTGTGCCTTAGGATTCTTCACACTCTTAAAAATTATTGAGGATTACACAAGCTTCTGTTTACACACAGGTTATGACTATTGATATTTACCCCATGTTGGAAATTAAAACTGAGCTATTTAAACCACATTTATTAATTCATTTAAAAATACAAGAACAAACCCATAAAAACCAAAAAGACCAATTGTGTCTTTTTTGAAAAGAAGGTACATATACATGTAGTGAGAAGAGGGATTTTTTTTTTTTTACATATTTGCAAATCTTTAATGCCTGGCTTAATAGAAGACAGCTGTGTTCTCATGTCTTCTTCTGCAGTCTGTTCCAGAATCACCTATAATTTCTAGAAAATTCACCATTCACCTGTGAGAGAATGAGAGTAGAAAAGCAAATAACATCCTAGTACTATTATGAAAATAGATTTGACCTCACAAACCCCATGAAGGAGTCTCAGGGACCCCCAGGAGTGCCTGGACCACACTGAGGACCGATAGACCTGATGAATTCTAAGGCTCTAAGAGTGTGTGACTGTGGGGGTTGGGGTGTGGGGGGCACAGGTGACTGTTGTAGCAGGTCAGAGGGAAGAGAGGTCATCATGCCTGCGGTGTGCAGGGAGGCCTTCCTGTAGGTGGTGTCTTTGACTGGGGCCATGAAAGCTGGGAAGAGTGTGGAGAAGGGTGGAGGAGAGGAGAAGGGTGTGGCAGGAGCAGAGGGGTACACAGGTGTGGGAAAGTCTACAGGAGGCACGTCTGTGTCCCCTGAAGACAGCCCACAAAATTCAGAGGGAGGAAGTAGGAGAAATAGCAGAGGAGGCTGGGGAGTTTGGGTGGGACAGGTGGCCGGCAGGAGACACACCGAGGGAGAGGACTCAGCATAGTGGGCAGCCCCCAGATAACAGGAATGTTTGAATTATTGACAGCCACCAGCTGGGAAACGTCCTTGGAATTTGGGAAGAGGGACAAAACCCACTACTCTGTAAGCTATAGGCTCAGGCTGGCCAGGGCTGCTTAGTGACTGGGCTGGACCTGGGGCAGCCTTGACGCCATGGGCCCTCCTTCCCTTCCTGTGCAGGCGGAGTCAGGAGCGTGTGTCTGTCCATCCCCACCGCCTCCACCCCAGCTTCGACTTCAGCCACCAACTCCAGACGCCTCAGCCCAGGTATTTGGCTGAGGGCACTGACTGGTGAGTGTTTGGGGGCCCTAAGCAAGGGAGGGGGTGAGTAGGGTCTTGCCTGATCCATGCAGTTCCTGTTTCCTTCACGTTGAATGATGCAGGAGGCCTATCTTCAAACTCCAGGCTTTGCCTGTGTCCCCAGTCACCCTCAAGGCCACATGACCCCCACTGGGCCTGGTGAAGGCACTTAGCTCAGGATGTGCCTGGATAGCACCATGTGCCCAGCCTGGGGCTCTGTGCTCATGGTCCTGCAGGGGAGGAGGGGACAGAGACAGAAAACACTTCCCAAGGTCAATGATGCCTGGAAACCAGTGGTTTCTGGGAGGCAGGCAGAAAGGAGAGTCTCAGGAGCTAGCTAATCAGGGAGGGCTTCCTGGAGAGGGTGGACCTTGAGGGATCCACAGAGAGGAGCCAGGGCAACCCAGCAAGACCAAACACGGGCTTGTGGAGGCAGAGCAGGGTTGGAGGTAAGGACTGAGGAGAGAAGCTGGGGAGAAAGATTGAGGGCTTTGCCGTGATATCTTTGTAGGCACTGAAATCCTGTGTCTTACAATTTCTTACACTCAGGGCAGAGGGATAGAGGTCTTTGTTGCCCTGTGATGTAGTGTTGCTTGGTTTGGGGTCCTCTGTCCCACCTGCCTCTCTGGTTCTAGCTCTGGACTTGGTTCACCTACACTAGGGTGTGGTGCTCACGTCCACACACTTGAAAAAGTCGTGTAGTTCCCTGAGGCATTTGGGTTTAGAGGGCATCACGCCTGCAACTTATTTTCAAATAGTTCAGGGAAAAACCCCACGGAGAAGTGCGTGTGTAGCTGTTGTAAGTATACGCAGAGAGAGAGAGAAGGAACTAAAAATGCGGCAAAATAGTAAAACATTAACGCTTGGGGAACCTGGGTGAAGCGGGTCTGGGAATTCTTCGGGCTGGTCTTACTTATAACTTTGGGGTCAACATGTTGCTGTTTGAAAGACTATAAATGCAAACAAACAAAAACTTCTATGGAGAAGCAGGGACTATATTTAAAAAAAAAAAAAAAAGACAGATGTGCTCTGTGTCATTTTCCAGCTGTCAGTCAGGTGGACAGGGCTTCCAGGAAAGGTTCAAAAGCGGGCGAGTTCCGGTTGACTGCGTGCAAAAGGTGCTTCCAGGCGCAGGAAATAGTTGTTCTAAGGCGTTTCCATGTCTTCCAGCCCTCTGCTCGTTCTGGGGGACGTTCTGTGAAATTGAACACTTCCTCAAAGGAGAGGCGACGCGGCGGCCAACTTCAGCCCAGGCTTTTTCTAATTAGCAGATTCAAATCAGGAAGGTTTAATTGCAGTTTGGATTGAATTCTGTCCCTCAGCAGTCAAGTCCATCCAATTTAATTCAATTCAGTACACACTGGGTGATTTGAACAAACATGGGGGAGCCAGCGCGGCCAGTGGGACCGAGGAGGTGACATGGGTGAATGGGGAGTCTTGTCCTGGGGTGGTGTCAGGAGCCCTGCAGGTGTGAGCCTCCCCAGCTCGCTGGCTTTCCACGCTTCACTCCCTCTGCCCTTCTGACCTCTGTCTACCTGAGAAACAAAGACTGATGCCCTGAGAGACCTCAGCAGGGGGCGAGGGGGGGATCCTGCCCTGAGTCACATCTGGGTTCACCCTGGGCTTTTTGTGCCTGGCCTGTCCACCTTACTTTGGGATATTTAAACCCTGCTCTACCCAGGCAGCTTCTCTTAGCTGGGCATCTTGGCCAAGAGTGTGGGGGAACAGTAGCCCTTGCGGCAGCAATCCCAACTACGCCCCCTTTTTGGTCCATACCGGATAACTCGACCCTAACCTTGAGCTCCAATGTCTCTGTCCTCATCACACTCCTTCCTTGACCCATTCCCAGCTTCATACTTCCAGCTGTGATGCTAAGGTCTGATTGCACCCTGTTCCACCACCCAGCCCTAGCCCTGGCCAGGCAGAACGCCCCCCCCCCCCCCCACACACACCCCGGTTACCTGGGACCTGGAGGGCAACAGCATTTGACTGTCCCTCCCCTGCCGCGGCTCTGCCTCTGCCAAGCCTCCAGGTTCACCTGCGAGATGGTGCCAGCTCTTAAGCTCTCCGGGCAGAATGTTAGGCTCAAGGTAGCCACCAGACCACAGCACACTTCAAGGCCATTGGCAGTGAGTGGAAAATAAAGTTTAGCTTGATATTTAGATGCAAATGACAAGAAACTATGCATTGAGACAATGCTCCCCATATATATACACATAGACACACGCATCACATCTGGAAGCAGGAATTCCTTAAATACCTCTCATATCTTTTTTCCTTAGTTTGGATGTGTTTGTTGAAAAGATGTGGGCTGTTTTTTCTGTGTTCCCCCCAACTCGGTTCTTGCCGGTTGCCCTCTGCTGGATCTGTTCAGAGGTCCCTCCGTTTTCCTCAGTTCCCGGTGCACTGGCACTTAGATCAAGCGTGGAGCAGATTCACGTTCAACTCTTACTATTTCTTGGCAAAAGTACTGACAAGGGGTGTGTTCTCCCAGCAGAAAGCTGGTTGTCTCTCCCTCTGCGGTGTTAGCCATTGGTGATCTCTGCCCGGAGCCTTTACTTCTTTCGGGGACGCAGGGAGGGGACGGATAACTCCTACCATTCCTTATTCATTTGTTAGCTAGAAAGCTTTTATAAAGAGGAATTCCCCTTCATCAACCATTTGGCTACCCTCCGTCCAGTTAACAGAGGAAAGGCAGCATAAACGTCGGATTCTTTCCCTCTCTTTACTGGTTTTCAAAATGAAGCATTGGTTCCCTAATGTCCTCTGAAGGGACTGGTTTTCTTTACCATCATCTCCCTCTCATGGATCCGAACCTGTTCGAAAAGTTCCCATCTGCTGGAATGATGCTTGCTGACATGCCCCTTGTCTGAGCCCTGGCCAGTGGGAACCTCTTCTGGATGCCGTGATAACTTTCTTGCTTTCAGTTATAACAAGAGGTTTCAAATCATTTTGCACATTTTCTGCTCCAGACCTGAAATTGGCCATTTCTCAAGGAGCCCTGGTTCCTCTTCAGTTGGAATGACTGATTTTTTTTTTTTTAAGGGAGTTTTCCCTTAAAACTTGTAGGAGGCGGGGGTAGGGGTCCAGGATGGCTTTCCCAGCCTCATGGCTGCAGAGGTCCCTCTTCTGTGGTTTTCTCACAGTGGCACAAATGTGACCTCTCTCCCCCTGCCCCTCCACTTCCACCTGACTTGTCTTCCCTTGGCTCCGTATCCCTGACCAGCTCCGTATCCCTGACCAGCTCTGTTTGGATCCTTTCAGCGTTTCTCTCAAGGATGGGCTTTGTCTTGGGAGGAGCTTCGGTGCACTCATTCTAAGGAGTTTTCTGGGGTGTAGGCCATTCCAGCCCCTTCTGACCTGGCAGACCCCCTTTCTCCTCTGAGTCTCTGTTTCCTTCACTTAAAAGAGAGGGGAAGGGGTGCCGAGTCCCTCGCAGCTCTGGTGGTTTGTGACTCTGAGTCTTGTGTCTGGGGTCCCTTCTGTAAGCAGATGACTGAATCCCTGCACCCTGTGGTTCACCGTGGCCTTGTCCCCACAGGGATCTCAGTGTGGACGCCGGCTTGAGCCCTGCCCAGTTCCAGGTGCGGCCCATCCCTCAGCACTATCAGCATTACCTAGCGACTCCTCGAATGCACCACTTTCCCAGAAACTCCTCCTCCACGCAGATGGTGAGTGCAAGGGCTCTGCCAGGAAAGAGACCCCCTGACTGCCTGTGGGTGCCGGTGGTGAGAGACTGAGGCCTACAGCTCCCCTGTGTCCTGCTGTCATGCTGTCCTCCCCTCCCCGCTGCTGCTCCCACTCTGGCTTGATCTGCTGGACAAAAGGCCTTTGTCCCTGCAGGGCTCTGTGATTGCAGAAGGGGACAGGGTGGCTCTGGGGGACCTTTTCAGTCCCTGGCGTTGCAAGCTCCATGGAGCGGAGATGAGGACAGGCCATCAAAGTGGCACCGGACTGTTGGCGAGATATTATCTCCAGACAGCCCGTGCATGTAGCTGCCCTACAACACATTTCCCCCCTTCCAGCCCTTGTCTCTGCCATTAACCACCCCATCCTCAGTCTTCTTGTTTGTACCATGAGAGGTTTGCATGAGTGATCGCTGAAGCCCTTGTCTGATGTTCTACGATTGATGTCATGAGCACCATCTCCTATGAGACAAAGCTAACATTTATGGAACACTCAGTGCACGGCAGGCCCTGTTCTAACTAAGCACGTTATGCGACTTACTCGCAACGTTACAGGAAAGGGTGTTTATCCCTGTTTTACAGCTGGGCAAACAGGAGCAGAGAGGTTAAGAAACAGAGCTCATGCAGTGAGTAGGTAGAGGAACTGTGATGGAAATCTGGGCCCTCCAACTCATAGTCGGGGCCAGGGGAGGGGGGAGGGGGAGGGGGGAGGGGTAGGGGGTAAGCAGGGCAGGGACTTGCCAGGACAGCGTCAGATCCTGTCTTTATTTAACATTTTGGTATTTTGTTCATTATGGACTTTTGGCAATAATTTTGATTTTTTAAAATATTGTATTAAAATATTATTTACCTTCATTATTGAGTCTACTGTGCTGAAATACTTTTTACCTTGATTACTGAGTCTTTTGTGCTGAAATTTGTGCTCTCACTGGCCCTGCCTGGCTAGATGTGGCCCATGCCCTTCACCATCTGAGACACCTCCTGGGGTAGTACTGAGTAGAGTGGAGGAAGGGGCCTGAGGCCCTTCAGCTGCCTGGGTTTGAAATCATCGTCTGCCACTTAGGCACTGACTTTATCTATTTGTGTCTCGTTTCCCCTACCAGTAAGTTGGGGGTAGCAATGGTAGCCACATCCTAGATCAGATGAGATCACTCAAGTTGTTACATGCAGTGCTTAGACAGTGCCTCTCTGGGAATAAATGTCCAATCAGCTGAGTCAACTTACTAATGATATTAGCATACAGTATATATATATTTACTAATTTATACTTACTTTATTAATTTTGTTATTTTTTGGGGGAGCTGATTTGGCATAGGCTTGGTTCTTGGTGAGGAGAGGAGGGTATATAAGAGCAGGAAAGAGAACACTTCCCACTGACGAATCTCGGGGATGTGCAGCTTGGTCGGTTGTGGGGGGAGCAGCTGGATGCTGGGCTCATGCAGCCAGGAATCCCATCTGAGGTGTTTTTCTCTCCAACAGGTTGTCCATGAAATCCGAAACTACCCTTACCCTCAGCTTCACTTCCTTGCTCTCCAGGGACTAAACCCCAGCAGACACACCTCCGCAGTGCGGGAGAGCTATGAGGTACGCCCGCCCCTCTGTCTGGTTCCATCTGGGTTGGGGGAGACATCATGAATGTTCATGTTCATGGTCCCCTCTCCCTCTCTCCTGTTGGTGGGTAGGGCATGGGAGGTTGTGGGAAGCTTTGGGCTTGACCGTAAGAGAGAAAAAAAGAGAGAGTGAGTAAAGATGTTGGGGTCTTTCAGTACCAGCCAAGTTCTTCCCAGTGGTTATGTGAGTGCTTCCTGCTAACATCTTTCAGTGCCCTCCCTCTGTATTGTGTGTGTGCACATGTGTGAGTGAGGGAGTACATGCAGAATGCACATGTTCACACTTTCCTCTTTGCAGGAGCTGCTGCAGCTTGAGGACAGGTTGGGAAATGTGACTCGGGGAGCTGTACAGAACACCATTGAGAGGTTCACCTTCCCCCACAAATACAAGAAGGTGAGTCTGCTAGTGGGTGTGTCATTGAGGGGTTGTGGTTAGATGCTCTGAAGCTGTGATGCTTTCCGGATCTTCTCCCTTGTCTCTGTCAGGTGTGACCAGGAGGAGAGATGGGGGTGCCTCTCTCATGATGAAGGAGGAGGGCTGGATGTGCATGTGCATGCAGACTTGTGAGTGGGTGTGTTAGGTAGGCATACAGGTGTATGAATGCTTGTATCTGAATGAGTGGGCAAAGGGAGCAACTGCAGCAAAGGCCAAGATATATCTTAGAAAAGAAGTCCAAGTCCAATCCCACATGGGGACAAATGGGCAACTAAGACTTCAGAGCAGGATTATTGAGCAGCAAGATCACCTGTGGAGCTTTTAAGGCCACACATCCAAAACTCCACCCTAACCCTATAGAAGTACACTCTTCACCAATACAGCTCAGGAGTCTGGAGTAGGATTAAAATCCAGCCATCTGATTTTGAAATATTTTGAAATTCCAGTAAATAAAAAATTTGGAAGCAACCAAGATGTAAGAGGATAAACAACAGTGGTGCATCCATACAATGGAATATTAGTTCATGATTTTAAAAAACGAGCCATGCAGAGACATTAGGGAATCTTAAATGCATCTTACTAAGTGAAAGAAGCCAACCTGAAAAGGCATACTGTATGATTCCAATCATATAGCATTCTGGAAAAGGCAAAACTAGACAGTTAAAAGGTCCCTTGTTGCCAGGGGCTTTAGGGAGAGGGATAGATGAGTGAATGGGTGGATCACAGGCTATTTTTAGTGAAACTATTGTATGACACTGTAATGGTGGACACATGACATGGTGCATTTGTCAAAGCCCATAGAACAATACAACAGGAAGAATGAACCCTAATGTAAACTCTAATAACAGTGTTTCACTGTCAGTCCATCAGTTATAACAAATGTACCACAAATACAAGATGCTAAAATAGCTCAGACTGTGTGTGTGTGTGTTGAGTGGGGGAAGGGACAAGGGAATGGGCTGTATTTTCTGCTCAATTTTAATGTAAACTAAAATTACTCTACAAAATAAATTCCTCTGTGAAAAAAAAATATTTTTTAAATTTAAGAACTAAAAGCTTGATAAGGACTGAGAGAGTTGGCATGGGAAAACACCCATTGAAGTCAAGCCAGAGCCCATCTTACTGCCTCATGAGGCACTAGGACTCAATGGTCATGAGCACTAAGTGTTGAAGTCAGATGGGGCCAGTGTTTAATTTCAGTGTTACTGCTGTCTTTGTTGGGCTGCTGTAATGAAGTATCATCAGCTGGGTGGTTGAAACAGCAGCCATTTATTTCTCATAGTTCTCAAGCCTGGGAAGGCACTGGGTTCTCTTCCTGACTTGTAGATGGCTCCATTCTTGCTGTATCTTCACAAGGCAGAGAGAGGAAACTCTGGTGTCTTTTCCTGTTCTTATGGGGGCACTGATCCCATCATGGAGGCTTTGTCTTCATGACCTCAGCTAAACCTAATTAGCTTCCAGAGGTTCCCATCTCCTAATACCATCACATTGGGGGGTAGGGCATCAACATCTGAATTTGGGATTGGGAGGCAAAGACATTCAATCCATAGCCACCGCTGAGAGCTGTGTAGCTATGGACAACTTACTTGACTTTTCTGTCCTCTTCCCCATCCTTTTTAGTGTCAAATAGGAATGATGTGTTAGTAGCAACCATAAGGGGTTCCCCAGTGGGATAATGCATGTAATAGCTTAGTACAGTACCTGGTATCTGGTGAGTGATCAGGGATGGTGAACTGCTTTCACCTTGATAGAGGGCTCACTTGTTCTAGACTTGCATGGATGCCCATGATATCAGTTCAAAGGCTATGATCTTGGTCTGTGCAGATCCTCACAGAGGCATTGAATTCATCCATACGTGATTTCAACCAACATTCATTATCTACAATCTGTCTTATATGGGTAGTATGTATGGAGGAAATGACAGTATTTCAGTAACTAAGGGTAGCATTAGCAAATGGAAGATAATCATTCTCTGCAGCGTGAGCTTTAGGATACTGGAGCTGAACATGGAAGGCAATGAGTGGTGTGTTCAAGATCCCAGAGCAGCTTCCACTCCTCTGACCAGGGTGTGCTCATTCTCGTCAGGGCCACAGGCCATGAGGGGACAGGGAGAGAATACACATGAAGGATGAAAAGAGAACATGGACCAAGCCAATAATATAAAGGGGTGAGGTAAAAGTGATGAGAATAAAGGGAGAATTAGGGGAATAAAATAGTATAAGAAAAAAATAAGAATAATTAAAAATATGAAATGATAAAGTTTAGGACCCAAACGAAATGTGAAAAAAACTTTGAAAATTCAAACTGAGAGTCAAATAATACAAAACAAAAATATTTTACAATAGCGATGATAAAAGAATAAAAAATACAAGGGAAGAATAGTCATGGAGACAATATAAAAAGTAAGAATCGGGCAAAGATATGAAAACAGCATACAGAATGAAAACCAATCACACTGACATGAAAGGGAGTGTGAATGAGGACAAAAAGGTACGGGAAGAAGAGATAAAGAAGAAATAAATGCTGAGAAGAGTTCCCATTAAAATAAAAGTTACATAGGTAATAAGGAGGCAACCCAGAAGACATAGAAGATTAAAAATACAAAAGAGGAAATAGGAAGATTTGAAAAGAGACTGATTAAAGAAATATGGATTAGGGACATCTGGGTGGCACAGTTGGGTAAGATCCAACTCTTGATTTTGGCTCAGATTGTGATCTTAGGGTTGTGAGATCAAGCCCTGAGTTGGGCTCTGTGCTCTGAGTGGAGTCTGCTTAAGACTCTATCTTCCTCTCCTTCTGTCCCTCTCCCTTCTCTCTCTCTCTCTCAAATAAATAAATATTAAAAAAAGGAAAGAAATATAGATTAGATGTAGTAGAACAAGGTTAGACTATTTGGTCTATTTGGTCTTGTGGTTTTTCCCACAATTGTGGGAAAAAAAATAGAAAATAGGTAGACAGTGAGACTTATTGGTATCTTCTATAGAACATCCCTTTTCTCAAAGGACCAACTGAAAGAAGGCCACTTCTGGAAACCCAGATGGGCTGTTAGGCAGGCAGACCATCATGACTTAATTCATACTCAGAAGCCATGATGATTATATGGGACTATGAATGTAATTCTGATTTTCTGGTTTCTAGACAATGGAACACTTATTGCACTGGCCATCACATGGTTTGCGTTGGAGTGGATAGGGCCCAGGGAGGCTGAGAGCAGAAAGCATAGATTTTCTCTATGTTCCAGTGAGGTTACAACACTCCAGGGACCACATCAGACTAAGGAACTCCAGAGCTTAGGACCAAGGATTGGAGTGGGGAAACCTAACATCTAAGCTGTCCCCAAAGTCAAAGTTATTTTGTGGGCAACTTTTTTTTTTTTAAATCTTGTGACTCTTCAGATTTTTCTCTTGGAAAAATGACCTTTAAGTCTGCTTCTCTCTGGAGAGGGGACAGAAGGGCTAGTTTTCTTCCCATGAATATTATCAGACTGTTTCATTGCACAGCTTGGAGATGGGGACAAGAAAGGTGGGCCAGTTTTACTCATTGATTAGATTCCTTCCTCCCCAGAATATTTTTAAAGTACCTATGATGTACCTTCTGCTTGCCCAAGTATGGAACTATACCCAAGAAAGGGTGAACCATGGTCCACACCATCTAAGAACTTGGAAATTTCTATATAGCAGTTAATGATTTTCAAATAATTAGCGTAGAATTTAAAACAATTCAACTAAAGTCAGAAGTGTAAATAGCGTGACTACATGATGTCCAAACTCATGTTGGAGCTAGTGCTTATCTTAAAGGAATTTTCTGGATAGGAAGAAATCCAACAATATAAAATAACTGTATGGTACAAATGATATGAGTTGAGGAATTTTGCTTTCACCTAGTTATGAATGAATAAATGAATAGAACTTAGTTGAGTGAAAGAGAGAAAAGAAGGAGGGAAGGAGAGAAAGAAGGAAGGAAGGGAGGGGTAGATGGGTAGATGGATAGAAGGGTAGATGGATGGAAGGAAGCTGAGTGGATAAATGGATGGGTGGGTGAGTGGATGTATGCATGGATATATGTATGGATGGGTGAGAAGGTAGATGGTGGATGGGTGAGATGTTGGTTGGGTAGAGGGTGACCGAGTGAGTGGATGGGTCGATGAGTGGATGGGTAGATGAGTAAATGGGTGAGTGGATGGACGGATAAAGCACGCTGGACCTGAATGTGGAGGCAGAAGCCTGGAGGCAGGGATCTAAGTAGGAAAGGACATAAAGGAGGAGTGGACAGTGTGAGGGGAATAGGAAGGAGAAGCAGTTTCTCCACAAGACATAGTTTTACCATGTACTGGTTCATTCATTCCTTTCCAAACTCTATACCTGTCAGCCAGGATAACCACCACTGTATCCCAAGGCAAGGAGAAAGAGCTGGGGAGGAGGCTGGGAAAAGGGTCTGGGATAAGCACGCAAGTCTGGGGATTCCTTAAGATCTTACAAAGACACTGACTCCCGGATTAGGGAGGGGGCGGCTGTGGTTGAGAGATCAGGGTCTCCAGGTGAGCTGCTCCAGGTAACGGATTCTCTTCTTCTGCTTCTCATAGCGAAGACCCCAGGATAGCAAGGGCAAGAAGGAAGAGGGGGAAGAGTCAGACACAGATGAGAAATGCACAATTTGTCTGTCTATGCTGGAAGATGGAGAAGATGTGAGGTAAGAGACCCGCTCCTTCTGTCCACCCCACCCTCCCCCCCGCAGGTATTAATGATCAGTCGCGTGCTGTATGTCAGGGGTACAGTGCTTGTTTTCTCATGCATGTGCATGCTAAGTATGCCATAGATTGTTGTGTGGTTCTTCTAGGAAGGTGGTATGTGGAATGTTCTAGATGTGTGATGCTTATGGTGTGGACTGGTGGACACAGAGTGTAAGAGAACAGAGTGATATTTGGCTTGGATGGGTGTAAGACAAAGTCATGGCTTTGTTTCAGGCTGGTCTGAAGGGGCTTCATGGAGGAAGAGGGCTGTGGGGTGCCCCTCCCTGACATGACTTCCCAGCCCTGCCGCAGCCTCGCTGCAGGGCAGGGCTCCCAAGACCCACTTTGGCCCATCCCCCAGTGGTGCCAGGGTGGGCCACCCCCCACCCCCATCCTGTGATAGCCAGTATCGTGCCGCCCCTGGCCCTCCCGGGACCCCCTCCCTTTCCACCAGTCCTCTGACTCTCCCTTCTCTTCCAGGCGCCTACCCTGTATGCATCTTTTCCATCAACTGTGTGTGGACCAGTGGCTCGCCATGAGCAAGAAATGTCCCATCTGCCGAGTGGACATTGAGACACAACTGGGAGCCGACAGCTGAGGGAGGAATTAGCCAGTGGACGCCCCATTTTCCTTCACCAGGTCCTCCCCACGGCCATAGCCCTTGCAGCCAAACTTTGCCTTCTGAGCCATTTGATGTAGAGGAAAAGCCTGCAAGCACATTTTGTGGAAAGAGGAGTTGGCGGTATCCGTGTCTGAGGGAAAGGAGGGGTGGGGGGAGGACCCCCCCATCCAGAATGGTGACTGTCCCCATCCACCTCGCTGCGCGGGAGGGAGCTGGCCGTGCCCGGAGCAGGGGTGGGAAGGGGGGGCCCACGCTGCTGAGAATCTGGACGGGAACTGGAAGGTCCTAGCTGACAGACAGGCCCCTCAATCCTGTCCTTGGAAGGATTGTATATATACCTCTCGACCACGTAGAAACCATGTAGGGGTCTCTAGCTATTTCTGTGGATGGCAGCCGGAGCATGTTAGCTTAAGAAAAATGTCGTGTGTGGTGCTCTAGTCATCTGTGGTGGACATGTCGCTGTTACGAATTCGCACCAAATATTTCTCATTGAGTTCCTTGTTTTGGTGCCTGACTGAACCAACAAATGACAGCCCAAATCTTCCCGTCTTTATGAGAAAAAAGGCGAAAAGAATCAAAAGTGGAAAAAAAAAAAGCCAAATCCTGTTTTCTGGTGAAAAAGGATTTTTTTTTTTTCACCCGGGTTGGGAGGCGGGGCGGGGTGGGGGGGTATCTTTTGGTTTTGGTTTTGTTTTTTTCCTTTGCTTTTGTTTTTCTCATGTTTACAGTGCATGGAGTGTAAAAGGGGAGCATTTGGGGAAGGGGCAGACTGGAAAAGGAGCAGATGGGGGGCTTCGGTGGCCCTTGAGGGGCTCAGCCAGAGTGAGGAAGGCAGGGTTTGAGGAGAAGGGGACATTCCGTCTTGAGGGAGGGCTCCCTTTGTATGTCTACTTTGTTCCAGCCATGGCCCTGGTTCCACGTGGGACTAGGGAGGAACGAGCCTTCAGCTAGAGTTGCCCCCCGTGTTCCTCAGAGCCAGGGTGTCCCCGCTGATGCCACCTTCTTCCTTTTGGCTGTGCTTAAGCCCTGTTACAAAGAGGCAATTTGGCCCCTGCCTCCCTATGCAAAAAATTAACTGGATGATGAAGATATGACAGCCTAGGTGGTGGACACTTGGCTTTGGCCACAGTGCTCTCAACTGGCACTCAGGGGCTATGATCAGACACCACGGACCTGGAGGAGGGCCTTCAGCTTCCTTTGGGGTGTCTCAGATCCCGATGGGGTCCCTCAGAGATGGCCCAAGTCCTGACACCGTGTTGGCTGCGTTTGGGAGACCCTGTGTCTCTAGTCTCTGGCTCTTTCTCTGACCCTTCGATAACCGTGGGCAAGTTCCTCTCTTTCTCTGTGCCTCATTCTCCTTCTCCTTTCGAGGGGACACAAAAGACAGTGCATCTCCATGGCCACCTCTTGTACCTCCCCCAGATGTGATGAGGGTTGACACTATCCACCCCAAAAATTCATGATCCATCCTGAGAACTCCTTGGGGTTTACGGACAGGGGTGATGGGAGAAACAGACCTGGAAGTTCCAAGGGACACCACACAATGTGTCTTTCTGCACCACCCCCCAATTTTTCTTGAACCCCAAAGGAAGCAGAGAGATGGGCAGACAGAAGAAAGGAGATGGGGGAAGATCCACCAAACTTCAACCCCAGCCCAGTTTTCTTCACTCATGAGTGGAAAACCCGGCCCAGCTGGAATTCTGTTCCCTTCCGTTGCCCCTCCCCCTCCCTTATTTGCACTGTCCTCAGTCTTCCCCTCCCTTCCCCCCTCCCTCAGTCTTAATGCCCTCATATCAGTAAGAGAAGACTAAGGAGGACAGGATATTTGTCCCATCCATAAAGAAATTCTGTAAGGTTAAGAAAATCTGAGTCTGCTTTGCTACTACAAAGGGTACATCCAGCACCAATGGGCAAAAATGACGGAGAGGCAGATTTTGGCTTGAGGTAGAACCTTCTAGCACAACCAGAGCTGTGAGGCGGAGGCATGCCTCTTCTGAACACCTGCAGGCACAGATGGGGGATGTGGCCGGCTTCCTGTGGGAGGGTTACTCAAGGAGCTTCCTCAGACTGAGGCCTCTTCCAGCACCAATACTCTGGTGTTCTAGAAAATCTTTACTGAGTGCCTGCTCAGTGCTGGGAGAGAGGACAATATCCCTGCCTTAAGGAGCTTACCCTTTAGCTTAGGAGCCAAGACGCACATAATAGCACAAAAATGGTGACTGGCTGATGCAGGGTTAAAGGCGATGAGCATTAATTTGTCCAGTTCCATGGTTCCAGGGTGGGAATTGTGTCTCTGGGGGGGGGAGACATGGCTGGGGAACCCATGGTGTAGAAAGTGCTTCCGAGTCAGGATTTTGGGGAGCTACTAGTTACCAGTAGCTGCAAGAAGTGGGGACTTCTCCCCGGCCTGCTGTGACCTGGGGGTAGCCAGGGTGGTCTAGGGAAAGTCACTTCCCTCCCAGACTGGGGCTCTTGTGTTCTCTGACGCTGGGTCAGAAGGCTAGCAAGAGAAGGGAGTGGGTGCGGAGCCAGATGGCACCAGACCTGGGGTGTGGGTTCTGGTCTCGGCTCTTCCATGACAAAGAATGCTATGCTGCTGGGCCTCAGTTTCTCCAGCTGTAATGCAAGGAGGTTGGATTGGATGCTTGCTCAATTTTCTTCCAACACACATTCTCTGATCCTCTCTGACATCGACACATCTTTCAAGTCGTAGGGCCGCGCGCCTTCCGAGCTATTGCAGGTGGCTTCCGGCGGGCACCAACATCTGTCTCTGAGGCTGGGAGCCGGACTCAGTCCTTTCCTCCTCCCTGTTCTGGGCAGGCTCTGAGGGCCCCAGGCTAATGCTAGGCACTGACTGAGGTGGGGATCACCCAGTGGGGAGAGGTCAGCCACCGACTTTGGGGGGTGGATCCTGAAGCTCCCCTCCCCCCCTCCCCATCTCTCTGGGGCCCTTGCACCTTGTAGGTGGGCACAGAAGGGACCGCAGACTCAGGTTCCTGCCAGCTCTAGCCTCCTTAGCTGGACATCTCTCTGGGTGAGAACACGGGAGAGGGGTCTGTGCTTCT
Organism: Mustela putorius furo; assembly: GCF_011764305.1. Taxonomy (NCBI): domain Eukaryota; kingdom Metazoa; phylum Chordata; class Mammalia; order Carnivora; family Mustelidae; genus Mustela; species Mustela putorius. The sequence goes on from NW_025422010.1 coordinate 39,907,722, forward strand.
GTGCCCTCGAAGCCACCTCTCTCTTGTTGGGGAGACTGGGAAGATGACCAAGAGGGAGGCGTGGGCCTCAGCATCTTGTACCCACCACCTCTGGGAGGGGAGACCCCCAGTCGTCCTCCTACTGCTCAACTCAAGGGACTCAGACCCTTTCTTGACTGAGACGCATGAGTGCCTTCTGGGGCAAGAGCCACCCCAGGATTCAAGTTGGGCCTCCCAGGGTCGCCAAGGACGCCAATCCACGAACCCAACGTCACAGGCGGCTGGCGCGGGCAGAGGCCCAGTGCAGGGCTCCCCCACCTGCCGGGACCCCTGGGGCCCAGCAGCCGTGATGGGACTCAAGCTCCTTTCCTGCAAATGTTCCCAGCCTCCCTGCAAGTATTCTCAACTCTTTACGCCTAATGAACAAGCACAGTTTTTTCAATGGTGAAGACAAAGCACCAGATCTTTCTTCTCCCCCCCCCCCAAAGAAATCCCCCCCAAGCCCCCCTGCCCCCCCGCCGCCTGCTGGCGGGGCAAAGACTCCCCGTGTGGGGCTGTAGCAACGTCTGTCAGGTCCCCCTGTCGTGTTTCATCTCCTGCGCGTAGAGCAAATGCTAGAGCGATTTCAGCTGATAGAAAAACAAAAATGAAAAAAAAAAACACAAAAAACAAAAAACATGGCACGTTGCTAGTTTACAGGGTTTTGTGAGTTTAAATGCCTTATATTTAACAATCATAATTTATGACTAACTTGTAGATATCGTGGGTTCTTATTTAATTATTTTTATAGTTGTTTTGCATTTTTAATTATAATTTATTTATTTAGAAAGGATACTAATTTTTTTTATTACTCCTATTACCTCATTTTGGCGTTGTTTCTGGGAGTGGAATGCTTTGCATGCATTGGTACGATGACAAACAACTATGAATACAAAAAAAAAAAATTTAAATAAAATTCCGCGAACTTTATTTCGTCCAAACTATCAGGGTGTGTGATTGCAAGCTGTCCTACTGTGGTGCTGGCCTCTTTGGATACATTCCATACGAAATGCAAACCTTTGATTCTGTATGCTGTGATCTAGTGAAAAACTCCAATATAGTGACTGTATTTAGCACATATATAAATATAATTTGCACTCGTCAGCAGACTGGGCTAATCCTTTCACTTGCCCCGACCCCCCCAATCCCTCCATCATTAACCTGTTTCTCTTTCTTCCCTTACCCTTCCCGCAACCTCAGCCCACCCTGCCTCCATTCTCCCAGCAAGGCCTGGGGTCACTCTCTCCACCTGGGTTCCAGATGGCTCTGGTTCTAGAACTGGGCCCCTCGGACACTCCCCGCAGAAGCATCTGAAAGCCAAAAAGCCAGATTTATTAGAAAGAGCCCAGGACGGGGGAGGGTGGTGTTCAGGAGGCTCGGGTTCTCAGACTAGCTCTATTGCAGACTTCGCTGTGACCTTGAGCAAGTCATTTGGCCTCTCTGAGTCTCAGTGTTTTGGGCAGCGCCGAGGGAAGGGAAGGGTGTCTAGGGTCCCTTGGACCCAGAGACACAATGACACAGAAGGAGGGGGGAGGACACCATGCTGGGTTGTCTCACCCTCTCAGGAGAGAAGGGAGAGGAGGAGAAGGGACGGAGAGGCAGAGAGACGGAGGGCATGGTGTGGGGGATGGGGAGAGGGACAGGGGGACACCTCCTGGATCAGGACATGCTCTTTCACAAGCCTCGGTGGGTCTTTCTTGGCAGAACAACCTGAAATTCATTGTGTTGTTAGTTGTGGGGATGGGATAGACAGAATGTCAGCCCCAAAATATGGTGTTTGGGATTGCCACGCCAACCTGTCCTTTCTTGGAGCCCGTTGTTGTTGGGCAGAGCCCTGCGACACAGATCTGGGACTCTGAGTCGCTCCTCCCAGGGTCTCCTCCTCCTCTGCCCTCTGCCATCGCTCCCTGGTGGCTGAGGAGGGGAGGGGCTGCTGCGGCAGGGCCCTCCGGACTCACAGCCCCTGAGAAGGAATGCTGGGGGAGGGTTTGGGGAAGTGGTGGCCTCCGCTGGCAATGCCCTGAGCCCAGATGTCTTTGAGCCAAAAGAGAGAGAGGGGAGGCCCCCGCCCCTAGGAGAGGCCTCTGGGCCCACTGGGACCCTGGCCAGGAGAAGGAGGACCACGCCTGCGCCCTCCGCGTGTTTGTCTCCTCCCTCCTGTCCTCCTTCCCTTCCTTTCCCGCTCATCCTTCCCTCTCGCCTCCGGACATCACTGCCTTTGCCTGGTGGAGAAGTCCATCCTCCACATGAGGTCCCTGGGATGGTGCTGACGGGGGAGGAGGCGGAGGCCCAGACTCGCCACCCTGCCGGCCCAGGCTTGCAGGAAGCGGCCGGGCCTTGTAGGGTCCCTAAGCCCCAACTTGGCTCCAGCTGGACCCTGGGTCCTTTCCGTGGGCTTCCTGCCTGCTGCCTGCCTAGCTTCCCCTTCTGCCTCTGCCCTGGAGCCCTGTTCTCCTGCTTTCCTTGGAGATGGCCTGTGGGGTCGCCCACCAGGGCCCACGACCACCACGCCTCCGGGCCTGGCAGATACTGCCCCCTTGGCAGGGCTCCCGGACGGACATGCCTTATGCTGCTCTGCGGGGTCAGAGTGGGAAGGGGCCCTTCGCCCTGGCCGGCCTGCGCCCCCTCCTCTCCTCCCCCGCCCTTCTTCCCCTTCCCAAGCCCGGCCTGGCCTGGACCAGCCACACCAGGCCCCTTCGGGGTAATTCAGTTGCCCCTGGTAAGTGAAAGGATTATCCTCAGTGTTGATTGTCCTTTTTTGTAACCCTCCTGCTGTTCTGTTCTGTTGTGCTGTGCAACATTTTGCTACATAGACTATTTTATAGCAGAAAGCTAGAAGAATATTTATTATGAATATTAAAGCAATAGTGCATCAATGAAAAGGCGGAGACATTAGGAATTGTGTAAATGCTTACATTCACTTTTGGTGGATTTTTTGTACTTTATTTATAACTAATAAAAATGAACTGCATTGCTAACTACACCTCACTTGTGCAGGGTGCTTATTTGTCTGAGTCCCCAGGGCGCGCCTGGGGAAAGCCTCTCCAGACCTGTCTTTGCCTGAGAAATGAGGGAATATCATCGTTCACCTTTTCCCATTCGTTTTCCTTGCTGTCTGTCCCTGCTCACCTGTTTCCCTCCACCTCCCCCCTCGCCCTCCCCCTGCCCCGCTCCTCCGCATCTGCCGACACCCTCCACCCATGCTTTCCTCCTTCCACTTCCTCCTCTCCCTCCCCCTCCTCCTCTCTTTCTCTTTCCCCCACCCTCTCTCTTATCTAGCATCCTTTTTTTTTTTTTAAACCTCTTTATCTCTCAAAAAATCTGTTCAATGCCGGGGATCTAATTAACCTGTTTCCTAAACTTTAGTTTATGAATCTTAAAGGGGAAAGTTCTCATTTTTTATCAATTTTCAAATGTAATCTCTTGCATTTGGAACTCATACCTGTACCCTAGCCCTAACCCTAACCCTAGCCCTAGCCCTAGCCCTACCAGCTTCGCGGTAAGGGAGAAGGAGCCTGCTCTCCAGCAGTGGACCTGGATTTCTTATTTCTTTGTAAGAGCCCAGGATACCTCGTGCCATCATCTCAAGTCCTTCCCAATATGGGGATTAGTGACCTGAAAGGTGACTTTCTCTCATCACCTGAGAACAGAACCCGTATTAATAAGCCTTTTCTTTTAACTAAGAAACTCCACTTTTTGGAGCAGTTTTGGGTTACAGAACAATGAGCAGAAAGCACAGAGGGTTCCCACACTCTCTTGCCTGGGGGGGGGGCTCCTGTTACTAACACCTCTCCTTCGTGGGTTATGTTTGTTACAACCCATGAGCCAATCTGGAGACATTATTATTCATTAAAATCCCTAGTTTACAGGAGGTTAATGAAGGTTCAAATCCCTCGTCCTTGCGCAAGTGAGATGATTCAAAATGCTGTCTGTAGCCTTCCATGTAGTTCCTTCTGTGTCTCTGGATCCAAGAACCAGGGCTCTGTCGTGCTGGCTCCCCCGACTCACCAGAAATGGGGGAGGGGACAGGGCAGGGACAGTACCCTTCCCTGCTCTTGGGCACCCTAACGATGGGGATGGCAGCCTCGGCTCCTTCCAGCTTTTGAATTCCGCAGGTTTCTACTTACAGGACCTGGATCTCTGCATTATCCCTCCTTAGTTTCCCGTTTATCCCTGCGGTGGCGGTGACCCGGGAAGGACAGGCTCCGGGCGGGGACACTAGTTCTCCATGGATGTCGTGGGGCCCCGCAATAATGGGTCGATGCACACCCTTCCTAATCGCCCCGCCTCTCTTCCACCCACCTTGCTGAGACCGAGTCTAGGAGGAAAGAGAGTTCTCAGAGAGCGAGGCTCACACTCTGCACAGGCCCGTGCCTCCCAGTCACCGCCAAGGTCCCCGGAGATGGTAAGTTAAGGAAGAAGAGTCTCTGTATTAACCCGTTTTCTCCAGAGAGACAGAGCAGTAGTAGGACGTGTATCCAAACGGAGACTCATCAAGAAGAACTGTCTTGTGTGACCGTGACCGTGGAGGCTGAGCGGTGGCACCTGCTGCCCGCCGGCAGGAGGCCGAGGCAAGCCGCAGATGACTCTGAGTTGAAGCCTGCGCACCAGCAGAGCCGTCGGCGAGAACGAGAACCCCAGTCCTGGGCTGGAGATCCAGGGCCAGCTCAAGCAGGTAGGCAGGAAATGGACACAGGCTCCCTTTCTCTGCTCTTTGTTCCACCCAGGGCCTTCTACTTTGAGTCAAAGACTAATCTTATGCGGAAACCCTTCGGAGTACATCCCCCAGTGACATTTCCTCTGGGGACCCCCGTGGCCAGCCCAAGGACCCATCCTGTTAGCCTCCCCGCCCCCACCCATCTCCCAGCCAGGTCTCTCCTCCCTCTACCCCCTGCGGGGCAGCAAACCCCAAGCACCGGCCAGGAGACCTCTCCCTTCAGGCCTCCCTCCCGCTTCTCCCCAGCCCGCCTGCGCCCTGGGGGAGTTCCCCCAGCAACATCCCCACCTGCCCTAAGAGCAGCCTTTAGCCCAGCAAGTAACACAGCTTCCCCACCCTTGCCGCCTTCTGTCTCAGAACCTCCCGGTGCCCCTCCCAGGCAGCTGTTCTTTCATCTGCTTCCTGTACCCAGCTTGCATCCCGCGTTTGTTTCTTTTGAGCAAAGCCCTGTCCTTGGGTTTTCTGAGCCACCTGTTAGCTGTGTGACGTTGGGCAAATTAGTTAAACTCTCTGTGCTTCAGTTTCTTCATCTATAAAATGGGGTCATGTTAGCACCTGCTCCACACGTCTTTATGAGGATTTAATGAGCTGGTCTATGTAAAGTACTTGCCATGTCTGCTATAAATACTTGCCTTCCATAGTCTTTCTCCTTGGTCCTCTTGTTCTCCACTCCCTCTCCATTTCCTAGAGAGTTTTCCAGGACCCGTCAAGGTCTACTCTTCCCCTCGGGCCACCCCAGCCATGGTCAGCTACCATGGCCATGGTCAACCACCAAAGGTCTCTGCCCTGTCCCCCAACCTGTTCCTGGTGAGTGGTGGAGCCAGCAGGACAGAGCCCTGGTTCTTGGATCAAGAGACACCGATGGAACGATGTGGAAGGCTTCAGACAGCAAGTTGGATCATCTCGTTTGCACGACGAGGCATTCAATAGGAGAGCTGGTAACTGAGACCTTAAAACCAGACTTCGGGAATTTCACCGCTCTGTAACCAGCTTTCCTCATTCAGTTGGAGAGTCTAGAAGAAAACCACCCTGAGGTCTCTAGGCCAGAAGCACCAAACTCCTCTTCCCTCCTGCTCAGAAGGAATATTACCTTCCTCACCAGCCAGGGGCCCCTACCCAAACTTCCCCTGTTAAATTTAGGGCGAAAGGCTCTTTCCTCCCTTCCTCTCCGGGCCTATCTCATAGGTGCTCTTTACCTCCTTTGTCCAAAGCTGAGAATCCCCTTCCTACAATCCGACCCCCTTACCTTGCCCTCGAGGGACATTTGGGCACCTGCCAGTGCTTGATGCTTGGGGCTGTGCTCTGCCATGGGGCTGGGACGGAAGGGGGTACCCGTTTGGGGTGCCCACACAGCACGAGGGGTCCTCAGGATGTGGGGCACCCACAAAACTTCTGACCTCATCTAGTTGGACCCCACATAATCAGAATCCAGAATGCATGTAACTGAGCTGGGCTGAGTTTACTTTTATCAAAATCTTGGAAGAAAAGGGCTGTTCAGTCCAAGAGCCGAGGAAATAAAATTGGAAGGTTTATGTTTAACCTACTTAAGAGCAGAAGTGTTTTTCAGGCTTTGGTGCAACAGTTTGTATGTAAATAGCTTGTGCTAACTGCAAATGAGTCTTATCTTTTCTTTGATGTGGACCCCCCAGGGATATTTATTTGGCAATACTTTATTTGCAGTTACTCAAAAGCAATACAATTAAGGTTCTCTCCAAATATTCTTTCAAGTAGGCTTGTCTCTAAAGCAGGAGAGGAAAGATGGAGAGGATAGGCAATCTTGTCCCTCAAGAAGCCATCCTTATAAGGAAGAAGTTCCGAACTGGGGAAGCTGTCGGTGTTGGGGGAGGTTCTGGGGAGGGAATGAGTAGCTCCGGTGGACCCGGAATGGAAGGGAGGTTCTGGGGGAGGCAGAGACCGGACTTTGCTTTGTTTCCTTCTCCCTGAGCCCCAGTGAGGAGCTCTGTCTTGGCTGGAGGAGGGATGGTGCCAAACATCACCCAATTGCCCAGCAATGACCTGGGGCGCTGTTGGCAGCAGGGCTTTGGGTGAACCGGGTTCAGGAAGGACCGTTCCAGGAGGAAGGGTCTGTTCACCCTCGCCCTGGCTGGTGGCTGGGTCTCAGCTTCGGAACAGACTGCTGGTGTAGGGAGCCCCTGCCTGCTGTAGGGGGAGTACTTTGCGGCTTGGGGCCAGGACTAGGGGCGGCGAGGGAAGTTCGGTGGGAGCTGTATTTAAGGGGCCTCACTCTTAGCTGTGGTCTCTCCTTTGCAGGAGCCTGAAGTTGAGCGCGCCCTTAAATGTCGCACCCTGGCCTTCTTGCCGGCTTCACCCTCATCCCAACCTTGCCTTCCGCCCTCTAAGAGGGGGTGATTGCCTACAAGGAAGAGACAGGACTCGAAAAGCAGAGCGTCCTGTGCATGTCCCTCCTTCTTTCCTCAGGGTGGAGAGCAGTGGCCGGCGAGGACAGAGAACCGTCCTCCCCAGCCACCTCGGAGATCCTGCCCCCGACCTCTGCCTGCAGTCTCAGCACTAAGTGGTGAAGGCCTGTGGAACCCCAAGTGACAGGACTAGCTGAGGGTCCCAACCATCCCTCGGGTGAGGGGTGCCCAAAGAGCAGGGCTGTGGACACAGCACCTGACAGGTGTTGGATCCCGCAGGCCCCCAGGCTCCCCTGCCTAGGCCCCACCCCACTGCCACACCCCCTCCCTCTTCTCTCCCTCCACCACCTGCACAGAAGGCCTAGTTCAAGCCCAGCGGTGCCCCCAATGGCCCCAGGCTGAGTCAGAGGCTCACTGAAGTACTACGTTCCCGTGCACATGAAGCAGGGAGGGGGGGTCTAGCATGGGGGTTGGAGGGGTGATGTGGTGGAGGGGTAGGCAGGTGACAGGAGACCTCAAGCAGACAGAAGGGAGGGACTGTGTATGGGGGCATTGTTGGAGGGTCACCTGCTGCTCGTGGAGCTGTGGGCCACCTGCCCGCCATGGGGATGGCCCCGGGCCTGAGAACTTGGGGAGCCAGGCTGGGGGGAAGTGCGCCTGAATGAGCCAAAGGTGTGACCATTGTTTATGGGGTCTTCACAGCCGTAGTTCCATTAGGTCTTGATGTGCGTCCTTTGTGAGGAGAGCAGAGGAGGCAGTGCAAGTCAGGGCAAGAAAGAAGATGGACTAAGGTCATGGGGTGTGTCACACCAGGCCTGCCCTATCCGGGTAACATTGGGCTGACATTGGGCCCCTGAGCAGCGTGACGACAGCGTAGGCTCTCCCTGTCCCAGCTTTGATGGGAGGCACAAGACAGCAGATGCCACATTCCACGGTGAGGGCACGCACTGCTTGCCCGACAGCGGGCGGAAAACTGTTTTCAACTTTGAACTCACCATCTTTCTCCAGCTTTAGACAGAACAGAGAGGCTGAGAAGGAGGCCGTGCTATAGGACCCTCAGAAATGGCTGTTGGTATGGGAGCACTCCCTTCCTTCTGGCTGCCCTCTTACCCAATCCTGGGGACCGGGACTTCAACAGGGCTGCCTAGAGAGGGAAGGGGTACACCTCATTTGAAGATAGAGTGTCCCACCCCATCTATAGAGACCCAGGGAAGAGGGGTGGCCTGGCTGGCTGCTGATGACAGAGACGTGTGGCCTGAATGCCCAGCGTTCGTCAGAGCAAAGGATGCCCAAGGACCTCCTCTACAGGTGTCTTAGTTCCTAAAAAGGAGATAGATTGGAGGGCTGAAGGAATGGAGAAGAACTCCCACAGGCATCCTGCCTCTCTTTCCTCCCCCAAGGGATGGGAACTTGGGGTCAGCAAGAGGGGGAGGGGGAGGGACAGTGCACGGTGGGGAGAGAGGGGAGGGACTGCGTCCCGCACCCACAGCGGTGCACACACGCATGAACACACACGCGTGCACCCCTCCTTCCCTTCTGGTCCCCCTGTGAGAGGACTGAGTTGCGGGATGAGATCAGACGAATTCTAAGTATGACTTTGGCCCTTATCTAGGAGCCGGACATTTCAATGGCAGAACGGTAGTGGGCTTTGGGACTTAAAGTGGTGGTTGCACTTTTTATGACCCACGAGAGTTCAGAAGAGCTTTGAGGCTTGGTGAAGGGGACAGGGACGGTGGTGGGGAGGTGGAGGAGGAGGGTGGAGAGAGCCAGTTCCACAAAAAGCTGTTTCATGATTACTTCTCCCCTACTCCCACCCCAGCCCCCATGAGTCCTGCTCCCTTGTTCGACATGCCGGACACACTCCCCCTTCAGTGCCGGCACTGAATCCAAACCCCCCGGTGACCTGTGTGGTGGTAGTTCAGTCTGAGTGCACCAGTGACCAGGCTTTTCCAGGCCCTGCCCCTCTCCCTTCCATTTCTCTTCAGTTCTCTGGGTCTCACCTGTGGCACCTGGCAAGGCTTCTCCTTAAACGGTGGAAAGGATCATGTACATTTTCTCAGGCTCATAAATCCCCCCGGGGCTAAAGCACTTCCTCCCGATGTTTTTCTCCATTTGCCACTGGATTTATTGGAACTGGGGGAAAGGATGCATTTCTTAGTGAGCAGACGCCAAGATGACTTCTTTGTAGGGTGTGGCTGGTAATAATTTAATTAGCCCAGCTTTTTTGGGAAAAACACATTAATTAGTTTTCGCTTAAAATACACCATCTCGATGGCCTCTTCTTCCCCACTTCTCTCCCCTGGGTGAAGCCCCAATTTCCCATCCACACTTGGCAGCAAGTCTCAGCCTGGTTTGTTGCTGTTATTGGAAAAGAAAAACACAGAAGGTTATTTCAGTACCACACAGGATTATGACACACGTTGATGGATTCCTGTAGGTCTGGGAGACTGGGGAAGGGCAGGACGCCTCAAATAGTCACCCACAGTGGCGTCCGGAGAATGTGAAGTTCCAGCCCACCCTTCTGGACCCCAGTCTCACTCCAGGAGGCTTTGAGAAAAGACTGCTGAAACCCAAGGTGGAGGTCAGGAGCATCTTGGTGAAGGAGTGGGCGGGAGGGCCTCCAGCCCCTCAGACGGAAGGGAAGAGGTCTCTCCAGGTGAGCCCGTCCCCCCGCTTCTTGTCCAGCCACCTGCCGCAGTTGAAGATGGTGGCCACGCCAGTGCTGGTGTTGGTGACTTCCACCTTATCCACCAGCCAGCCCGAGTAGTAGCCGCTGCTGTCATGTTCCACTCGTACCTTGCGCAGCTCGCCCAGCTCCAGCGTCTCCAGGAAGAAGCGGTCGGTGCTGCCGCGCTCAAAGAGGTTACGCATTTTCTGCTTCAGCTCCCGCTTGCCCGTGTCCCCGTTGGCCCCAAAGATGGTCACGAAGACATTGGCATCGGTGCCTGCCCCTGGCTCATAGCCCGTCGTCACGATGACCTCATACTTGACTGGCACCAGGCTCTGGATCTTGCTGGCGAAGCTCTCAGTTGTCTTGGTGACCTCAAATACTTTGAAGTACTTCCTCTTCCTCTTCAGGGGGATGAGGGAGTCACAGTTGAAGAAGTACCTAATGGGGAGGGAGGAGGCTCTGTGGACACCGGCCGAGGCTCCCACCCTCACCCTGGGACCCCAGGTCCATACATGATTCCTTCCCCAGGTGGCAGGATATTGGGGCTGGAGATGTCTGCATTGAAATGCGAGGATGGAGCCTTTCTTATCTTAGAATTCACAGTGAGTGGCTTCTCTATTCTTGTAGTTGCTCCTTGATTCTTTTACCCTGCCCCCTCTATATTCCATGTGTGATCCACCAGCAAATAGCATTGACCCCGTCTTTAAGATAGGTCCAGAATCAGCCACTTGAAAAAGTGTGCGTTGGCTCACTATCTGCTCTGCTGTCCCTCTGGTCCAAGTCACCAGCACCTCCCCCTCAAGACAGATCAGACCCCCAGCTGGTCTCTCTGTTTCCTGCGGTCCATTCTTTGCACAGCAGCCAATTACTCTGCAGACATGTAAGCCCAAGAATGTAATTCCTCTGCTCAGAACCCTCTAATGGCTTCTTAGATTAAGTAAAACCCACCTCCAAGACCCTTTGAGACTAGACCCTCTGCCTGGTGTTTGCCTTTCTGACCCGGCCGCTGGCTTTCTCTAAGCTCACTCCACAGCAGCCAGGCGGTCCCCTTGCTCTTTCAAAGGGACTGATGAATATTTCTACCCAGTTTTGTCACCTTCAGAGACAGCTGCAGGATCCAGAGTGACAGTCCCAGGCAAAGGCAAGGGGAAATGTCCCTGGGGAATGTGTGCTCCCAAATCCCTTGCACTGGGCTGAGTTGAACTATGAGTGTGTGTGCATGGTCTGTAGAGTGAAAGGGGTAAGAGAAAGCCCTTCTTGAAGAAACCACCATAAGCAGAAGCAAATCTAGGGACAAGAAAAATGGTCTCAGACCAAAAAGTCCCCTCTCTACCCCTACCCTACACAACGCCAATTTTAGCCTCTGGGTAATGGTAGTGAGCCCAATAATTCATCACAAAGGAAGAAGTCAGAGGGCATGGTGGGAAAATGCTGCACTGGGTCGCCCCAGCCCTGCCACCCACCACCCGTGTGACCTTGGACAAGCCAGGCCCCCTACTCCGACCTTGGTTTTCCCCTTGGCAATGCTAGACGTTTGAACTGAACAACTGCTCTGGTTTCTTCCCACTCCCAACTGCTAGAATTTTAACAGCTTTGGAAATAAGCTCTCCTGGCACTGACTGATGACGTCAGGGAGGTAGCCCTGAGAGGGCGTGCCCAGCGTACAAAATCAGACCCCTCTTAGATCAAAATCCGTAACTGCGAAAAGACTTGGCTTTCCTGCACGCTTCCTAAATGCCAAGCCTTTGCGTTCTTGCATCTCATTAGTTCCCACAACTACCCGGAGCTGTAGGCATCATCCTCCCATTTCACAGAAGGGGAAACTAGGTCTTGGAGGAGAAAAGTCACCACCTAAGGAGAGCCAGAACAGGGCCCGGGACCCAGTCTTCCTAGCCAGCCGAGGAGCCTGCCACTGAAAGACACGGGGAGGAAATCCTTGTTCTGCTTCAAGATCCCCCTTCCCCCAGTTACCACTTGATAAATGCGGATTGTTGTTACATGCCACATTTTCTTAGAGGGGATATAACTTCATTCTTTGTTTAGACATTCTTTAAAAATGTATTTCTTTATGCAAATCCTCACTGATATACATAATTCTATATAAATGCACAGATCATGTGATCACATGCGTGTTTTTCTAAATGCACTTTTTTTCTTCTTGTCGCTTGGCTCTCTCTCCTTTTTCCCTCCTTCCTTTCCACTTCAGCATCCCACCTTTACCTCAGATAACCCATGTAACAGTTGCGGGTGTATCTTGCCAAATTTCCTTCCATTTCACCCAATCCTGCACAGACCCACATAGACACAGACATATGCGGGACGTCAGTGTTCCCTTTACAAAATGGCATCGTATAATATGTGTTTTCCCATATCTTACTTTTCCTGGGAATTGCTCCAAGTCATCTGGTACATATTTAATTCATTATTTTTAATGGCTGAAAAATATTCCCTGGTATAGCTATAAGGAAAAGATTTCTAATAGATATAATTAAGATCCCCCAAAAGGTGGGACCCTAGGGCTTTGTGGAGTTAAGACTCTAGATGTGGAAGGACACAATCCAGGCTTTTCCCACTGGAAATGAGGACAGGGTCATCAGAAAGAATAAAGGCAAAAGCAAAGAAAAACAAATGAAAAGAAATTAAATATATTTGAAAAACATGTAAATATGATCACGCTTCTGTGAACAGTGTGTAATTTGAATTTTTATAATGACTTTATTTTTTTAAAAGATTTATTTATTTATTTATTTGAAAGAGAGATACAGAGAATGCACAAGTAGGCAGAGCGGCAGGCAGAGGGAGAGGGAGAAGCAGGCTCCCCACTGAGCAGGGAGCCTAATGTGGGGCTCTATCGCAGGACCCTGGGATCATGACCTGAACCCAAGGAACCCACTCAACCGACTGAGCCACCGAGGTGCCCCATGACTGTAGATTTTATTTATTAGAGAGAGAGAGCACACACGAGCAAGGAGGGGTAGGGACAGATGGAGAGTGAGAAGCAGACCCCATGCTGAGCAGGGAGCCCGACTGGGGACTCAATCCCAGGACCCTGGGACCACAGCCTGAGCTGAAGGCAGACGCTTAACCAACGGAGCCACTCAGGTGCCCCAAAGACTTATTTATTTATTTGAGGTTGGGGAGGAGTTGGGGGGGTAGAGAAACTCAAGTAGACTCCATGCTGAGCTTGGAGCCCAACGTGGGGCTCAATCCCACGACCTTGAAATTATGACCCGAGCAGAAACCAAGAGTCTAACATTCAACAGACTGTGCCACCAGGGCACCCCAATAGGATTGTGTGTTATATATGATATTGGGCTAAAACAATAGTTATTTTTGGTTAAAAAAAAAAAAAAGAAAGAAAAGAAAAGTCCCTGTGTGGGTCCTCGCACCAAAATCCTGAGGATCTTAGTGGTGAAGGAGGACTGGTTAGAAGGAGGAGTCAGAACTGGAAACGGTTAGAAAGGAAATTTTGAGATTACTGTGTTTATGGGAGATTGAGATTAAACTCTTTTGTAATTCACGGAAGCCCAGCTATTAACGGGACCGCGGACGCAGACACATCGTCCCTCAGGAACCACAGGCTTGTGCCCTGCCCACGCCGGCAGGAGTACAACCTGTGAGAGTGTCCTGAGTTGGGGTCCCTGTCAGCCACCCCCCAGCACCAGACGCCAGGGAACATCCAGCTCTCTTCTCAGAAGGGGACAGCGAGCACAGGGAGGTGATGGGAAACTGCCTGTGGCCAAACAGCCGACCAGATGACAGCCCTAGTGTCGGGGTCTGGGCCCCCTGCACCTCCCTTCCCATTGGGAAGGTCCCCCACCCCATGGACATCCTTCCTACCCCTCCAGCCCTGGTGACATTGTGACAAAAGTCTACAACTCTTGAGAGTGTAGGAATGGCAGCTTCTTTCCACTGGAAGAGAAATCCTGTAACTTGGCTCCCTGGACTGTGGGGTAGGAAGTTCATGGGCTGAGCCCATGTTTTTCCCTTCCTTCTGAGACTGGAAGGTGCTGGGTGGCGCTGAGATTTTGGGCTCCCTCTCTCACAGCCAACATTGTTGGTTTAAATCAACAGGGACGATTTCATTTTATTATCGCATTGCATGATATTGTCTTGTCTGGTTTGGTCTGTTTTGGGGGTCTGCAGAGGTGTGGCGTGCGCAGCCATACTCCATGTGGCTGGCGGGATGTACCAGGTGACAGAAGGGGCTCTGACCTGGCCTGGGCTTGCTGGGTGAGTCGGGAACTCGTCTGGGCCTGTCCCTGTTCTCCAGTACCCATCAGTGCCGCTCCAAGCAACCGCACCCAGAACTCTGGCAGGATTTATTGCACCTGCTGTTTTTTCTCTAAAATAACAATGGCTCACAGTGCAGCCTGAAAGGGACTCAATTATGTCCCAGCTCCAAATTCCTACATTGCAGCCCTAACCCCCAGTGTATGGCATTTGGATGGGATCTGGGAGGTGAGTAGGTTTAGATGAGGTCTAGGATGGGGCCCCTTGAGGGAGTAGTGCCCTTATAAGAAGAGGAAGAGACACCTGCGTTTTCCCTTTCTCTCTCGCTCTTGCTCTCACTCTGTCTGCTGCAATGACACAGCAATCCAGGAAGAGAGACCTCGTCAGGACCCAGCCAGGCTGGTACTCTGACTTCCCATGTCCAGCCTCCCAAATGGTGAGAAACGGGTGTCTGCTCTTGGAGGCACCCAGTCTGTGGTCTTTTGGTGCTGCAGCCTGAGCAGGTTAAGACCGAAGCTTTGAAGTCAGAACACAGGAACTTTCCTGGCGGATTCCCAAAGGGGAAGCAGCTTGGTCCGAGGGAGCCAATCCCAGGATGTCTGCCTGCTGCAGGGGGTGGTGGGGGACACAGGCACACATGGCTCTGAGAAGCTTGGGCTTCTGGAAGCTGGAGCCTAGAGGCCGAGCCTACACCTGGCTGCTGCTTCTGTCCACTGCACTCACCGGGAAGGCATGGCCATGGGCAGGTCACCAGGAAGGCATAGCCATGAGCAGGTCACCAGGAAGGCATGGCCACGGGCAGGGTCTGTGCCAGGAGGGGTGGGCCACAGTTCTTGGCGGGGGCCCAGCAAGCAGGCTGGCCCTGTGAGTTGTGCACCTCGCCTGTCACTCACTCCCCAGGCCTAGCCTCCCAGAGGCAAGCACTGCCCCCGGCGGCATCTCTTTCCTCCCCTCCTGGTGCCTCCAACACTGTCCTTCCTGCCTTCGAGGGCCTCTGGGCTCTTTCTGGCATCCAATGTGGTAACTAAGTGGTTTTAATTAGAAAAACTGATGGCTGTGGACTGTTACCCAGGTAACTAAAACCCTTAATCCTCCAGAAACGCGGAGTCTCCAGAAGGCCCTGGAGGGTGGGGGTAGGGGGATGCAAAAGCTCCTTATCCAGAGTCCTCAGAGGCAGGTGGGCCATGGGGTGACTCCAGCTGGTCTCTGGTTCCCACTCTGCCCACAGGGAGGTCCAGCTTCAAAGCTGTATTTCTTTGTCCTTGCTCGGGGAGGGGAGGGGAGGGGAAGGGAAGAGCCTGCTGTCTGGCATTGTCTGGCTCACTCCGGGGGTTTTTCCAAGGAAGCATCCCTGGAGCATCCAAGCTCATCTGCTCTAGTCCCTGTCTCTGAGGGTGGGCCTATGGCTCAGAAAGCTCCAGAACAGTACAGCTGCCTCCGCCCTTCCTGCCTTGCAAGTTTCCTGAAAAAGGTGGCCTTGAAGGGGACAGCTTCCTGGGGTCTGGTGTCTTGCCTCTGCTCTAGCCCCTGTCCATCCCTGAAGAGTGAGCAGAACTTTGGGGGGGTGGGGGGGAGGTCCACCCCTGCAGAGTGAGCAGCACTTCCTGGGGGGGGGAGGGGCAGAGGCACAGTACATACACATTGCCGTACTCCATCTCCGTGATGGTGATGGTCTTGACATGCCAGACCAGCTCTCTCTTGGGGATGAACCGGTCCTCCCTGGCAAGGTGGCCCACGCAGAGGGAGGCAATGTCCCCCAGGAAGATGCTGTCAAACTCAAACGTGTCTGTGGTCCCCCTGAAGGAAACAAAGATAGGCCCGTAAGAGCTGCCCGTATCCACTGAAGGAGGTGAGCATTTATTGAGTGCCTACTGCATGCCAGGCACACTGGTCTGAGGAGCAGGGATGGAATGGCAACCACAGCCCGATGTCAGGCTCACGTTCTTTCAGGGGTTTGGTCTAGTTTTGCAACAAGACAACCACAGTCATTAAAAACCCCTGCCTGGGGACGCCTGGGAGGCTCAGTGGGTTAAGCCTCTGCCTTTGGCTCAGGTCATGATCTCGGGGTCCTGGGATCGAGCGTCGCATCGGGCTCTCTGCTCAGTGGGGAGCCTGCTTCCCTTCATCTCTCTCTCTGCCTGCCTCTCTGCCTACTTGTGATATCTCTCTGTCAAATGAATAAATAAAATCTTAAAAAAAAAAAAAAAAAAAAACCTTCCTGGTCGCAGCACCAGGGGGTGGGACTGTCATGAAGCAGATGGAGCCGGGAGAAGGGGGAGTTGGGTGTTGAGCTGGGGAGAGTGTTGGGGTTCAGAGAGCAGAGCCATGGGAGGACGGGAAGAGGCCCCCAAGGGGAAACTGACTGGGGGCTTCGGGAAGGAGGCACAGGCTTTACTTGCGGGGTACTACTGGCTTGGCTGAAGCTGGGGTTCAGCCGGGGAAGCGGCAAGGGGAGAGGCAGGGTGCGGCCATCTGTGGCAGTCCAGAGTGCCAGTGTAAGGAGCTCAGACTTCGTCCTGATGCACAGGGAGTTCGAATGAGAGCTATAGTGGGTCACAGGCGGGGGAGACTTCTGTAAGCACTTCTGGAGGGAGCGGGGAGGGGAAGGGGGCATCTGGGCGGACCAGAGGCGGCTCTGGTATGGAGGAGGGGAGATGGTCCCGGAGTGCCTGCCAACCAGGAATGGCGAGAAGAAGTGCCTTTACCCGAAACTCCAGGCTGATTTCCCTGCAGAGCATCTCGGAGGCTCCGTCCTCCCTTCGTCCCTCCAAGTAGAACTCATTTCTATGCTGTCTCTCATGATGACTCTCTTCGCAATCTCATGGTTCAATGTTCTCTTTTTCCATGAGGCCATGAGCACCTGGTCTGCACGGACTTGGAGGAGGTCTGCAGTGCTCCCCGGTCCTGCTGCCATGAAGGCTCTCTTTAATTAGCTAATTACTAATTTTTGCTGTAGCTTTCTATTAACTTTTAAAAACTGAAATATATTTGACATAAGACTGTATAAACTTAAGGTGTATGTGTTAATTTCATACAGTTTTTATATTACAGCATGACTGCCATTGTAGCGATAATTAGTACCTCTAGTACATTACAGAATTAGTCTTTCTTTTTAATGGTTGACATAATTAAACTCTCATCTAGTAGCCTCTCTTGGAGTGGCAATCCCCTCCTTTCCCTTTTATAAGGGAAACTCCTCGGTCCTGACAAGTTTGCACAGGGCTGGCACACAGTAGGTGATCGGTAAGTGCAGTGTAGGCCCATTTGTATACTTATGGCGCCTACCAAGGGGATTGATTTTGGGGGTCCCTCTCTGACCCACCCCACCCACCATCACTCCCTTGTGGGAACCCCTCTTCTTACTTCCTAAAGGCCCGTTGTCGGGAAGAATTTTCCACGAGGAACTCTTTGGATCGGTTCTTCCGGCCTTCGAGGATGAGCCAGACGTTCTCCCTGGTTTCACCTCCGTTGCCTGTTTCAATGACGATCTCGTAGGCTGCGGTGAAGAAGGTGGGAGAGGGTCAGCTAGGGAAGCACCCCCCGCCCCGTGGCTTCCAGGTCCACCCTCTGATCTTAGACCACAGCCAGGGGGCAGGATGGAGTCTCTGCCTCTGCCAGGAGAGTCTGCCCTCCCCCCTCCGCCCCCAACCCAGGCTACTGTTAGAACCTCTTCCAGTTAGAGAACAACAGCTTTGCCCTGCTGGGCGGGAAGCCCCAGCAAGCAGTGGGGGAAGATGAGTTTGGGAGAGGTGCTGGGGCCTGGTTCTCAGGGATGGACAGCCCCCAAGAGGTAAAATGGAGATCATGTGCAGAGAGAAGAGGACAGGGAAGGGTGGGCAGGCCAGACTCCAGGAGAGCTTTGAAGTTTGTACACAAGTGCCAGGTCCTGCCCGGTCTCAGTTCTCACTCCGGTGCCCTCCTCCCCTGCACTGCCCTCGCGCGCGCCAGCATGCACTCAGTGATATTTGTTATGAGGCTGCCAAGCGTCAGGATGCAGCTAGATTCTGGGGGACACTGGAACTGCCTCTACAGCCCCAGACACACACTGACTACCATAGCCCCCAGACGGAGTGTGCTACCCTGGCAACCCTGCAGCAAAGGGCTGAGGGAGCTCAGGGTGAGAGGAAAAATCAGTTGCCCATTAACTCTCCAACACCATCTTCTCGTATTTTCTTCCTTGCTCTCTCCATGCACTCTGCCTCCGTGCTGTCCCTGGAGCCCTGGGAGGTGCCCTTGCTCCCTGCACAGCAGTGCTGCCCCCCCAACCCCTTGCTCTCTTCACTCCCACTCACTAGGCTCAGCCTTCACCTTGTCCTTGCTCATGAAGTCTGCCCCAGCCCCTCAAGATTGCAACCCTATGCACCCAGCACTCCTGGCCTGCCTTCAGGGGCTCCACATTTTTCTCTTCTTTTTATCACCTGTTACCTAGGAACATGCTGTGTAGTTTGCTTATGATTTTACCGTTCATTGTACTCCCCATCCCATCTGAATGTAAGCTCCACGAGGGCAGGGGGAGGTCTTTGTTTCACTTACTGATAGATCCCAAGTGCCCAGAACAGTGCCGGGCACACAGGCACTCCATACATATTTGAGCAAATGAATGAATGATCCCGCCACCGGAAGCCTCACGAAGGAGGCAGCATTTGAGCCCGTGCTTAAAGAAGAGTGATGATGACCACTGGCAGAAAATGAAAGGAGGTTCTAGGGGGAGGGAGGAGCACAAGCAAAGACTGAGGAGGTGAGGAGGGCTGGGAGTTCACGTGAGCCAGCAATCCCTCCCCAGGGACCAGGCCAGAGATGGAGATTTCCAGAGTGTCCCTTGTGCATGTGGCTCTTGGAGCAGTCAAGGAATCAGAAGGTTTGGGATTCTGGATGCAAAGGACAGCTGTTTCTGCACCTTTCTCCCAGAGATGTGATATGGACAATGGAGAGAAGGCATGGCTGTGCCTACAGCTCGGTGTAATGTTAGCCCTTCTGCCCTTGTGACTTCTCTCAAGGAGAGCGTCAGCTGTTGAGATGAGGGAAGTGAATCTGGACAAACAGGCAAGTAGCCAGTGATAGAGGAGGAAAGCCACAGAGAGCACATAACTCCTGAAGAAGACGAGGCTCTGTGGGTCCGTACAAATCGCAGCCCAGGACACTGAGGACCTACGATGGCTGAGCCATTGTCAGCTCCCACTGCCATTCTGCTTTCCTCACAGAGGGTGGGCTGAGTTCTGCAGACCTAACACCTGGGAGTTGCAAGCGAATCCTGGGCTTTGTTGAGGAAATGGTTTGTTGGCCCCTGGGGAGGAGGCAGGAGCTCTAGGAACCTAGAGGCTCACTAGGTGAACTCAAGTCAGAGATTCAAGAACTAATGCGGATGGAGTGCAAATGGGCCATAATCCTTTCCCGTTGGTCCTGAGGGTAAGGAAGCCAAGTAAGGTGTGTCAGCAAGGACATTTAGAGAAATTGGGAACAAATGTTGCCAATGGCATCTGTGGTCTTTTGAGAGGAAGTTTCAGTGAACATAGTCCACCCTGTTCTCTTTCCCGGTATTTCATCAATGGCTCGATAAAAATGTGGAAGGCGTGCCTCTCAAATTTGTGTATATGTGGCTGGGGGGGAGGGGAATGGACAGAGGAGCACCAGGGACCTGAAGGAATGGGGCAGGTGGGAATGGTGAACCCAGGCTAGTGGCGATCAGTGTAAGGCCCCCCTCGAGGCCAGCACACCCACAGCGCAAGCCCGGCTGGAGAGAGGAGCACAGCAGCTCCGGCACGAGTCACCAGCACGAAGGGGGCACCAGCCAAGCCACCATGGGCTCTGGGGGGCATGAGTGGAGTTCAAGTGGCAGGACAGGAGAGGGAAGAGCAACCACCCTTGAAATCTTCCTCTTGGGCATGGCATCTGCGGAGGAAGATGAGCAAGGAATTCAGGCTGTCCTGTCATGTGAGAGGTGCTGAATAAACAGGGGTTGTCCTGAGGCAGGAACCGCAGGGGCACACGATGCTGGGACAGTGGGCGCCTGGAACTCGCTGTTCCAGATCACCTTGCCCATCTCACAATGTCAGGAGGCCTCCTGCTTTGTGGTTCAGATGGCCAGTCAGCTTCTTCCCTTGGGAGACACCGTCTTCTCTTCCGCTGAAAATGTTAAGTACAGAGCTATGGGGTTGGGACTACCAGAGACCATCTTCCCACAGTGTAGACAAAGAAGCAGAGCTGAGAGGAAGTTGAGACAGAGATGTCCTGAAGTGACTGGTGCCTCTGGAGACAACCGAGTGGAAGCCAGCTCCACCTGAGATTTCCAAGTTCTGGGAAACAACACATTTCCTCTTTGCTGGAGCCTCAAGGTGGGTTCAGGCCCAGACAACCAAGAGTCCTGACCATTCCTGAAATGCTCTGTTTGACTCCACAAGAACGGGAGCTTCGAGAACTTGAGTACAAAGATGGATTTTCTGACAGAGTTGCCTGGTAAAGCAGGGAGTCCTCCGTCCCTGGGGAGCTGTCATCAAGCTGGACTATTTCTGGCCTGGAAACTTGGTAGATAAGGCTCAAAGAGCAGCCCTAGGAGGCATCAAGGGAGGGAGAACAGGAAGGGGAAGGGCTGTAGGAAGGGGGCCCTTCTCCTGCTGGAGGATGTCCCAGTGAGGGAGATCCTTCCAGGGTTGTGTGTGTGTGCGTGCGTGAGTGGGTGTGTGTACGTGCGTATGTGTATGTGTGTGCGTGCTTGTGCACACACAAACTTATAATACTACTGCTCAGCCCTTACTCTGGATTAATTGCAACAGAATCTGGGATTGGGACCCAGATGTCATTGTTATTTAAAAGTTGCCGATGGCTTTCAGCTTTGCAGCATGCTGGAATCATCTGCAGAGGCAGGTGCTTGCAGAGGGCTGGGAGCAGCTCTGGAAGCGCTAACAAGAGTCAGAGGTAAAGGCAGAGAAGAGGGGCTGCGCCAGGTGGAGCAACTGACCCATCTGGAGACCAGCCAAGCCCAGTAAAGATGAGATAGCCTGCAGCAGAGCAGTGAGCCCTGGACTAGGAATCAGGTCACCTGGGTCCTACCAGCTGTGAATGGGCCTTAGATGTGTTGCTTCACCTC
This sequence comes from Mustela putorius furo, assembly GCF_011764305.1. Taxonomy (NCBI): domain Eukaryota; kingdom Metazoa; phylum Chordata; class Mammalia; order Carnivora; family Mustelidae; genus Mustela; species Mustela putorius. Next base: position 39,928,823 of record NW_025422010.1, read on the forward strand.
TCCGGGTTTTGTTTTCCTTACTGCCGGTATCGAGGTGAGAATTTACACCCAATCCAGCTCAGGGGGTGGGAGTGGAACCGTGAAGGCCTAACGAGAACAGAGGTGTAGAGTGCTTCCCACGTATGAGGCTCTGTTCGCGCACTGTGCGGGTGTTGGTTCTCACAAGCAGGGTACCTGGAAGCGCCCCAAGGCCACAAACACTGAGTGCCACTAGGGCAGGGTCTTGATTTCACCTACTGGTGTGTCCCAGACTTCAGCAGGGGTTGTGGCATTTGGGAGGCGCTTCGTAAACGTCTGCCAAGTGGCTAAATAAAGGTAGCTGAGGACTGGGATGTTTGGCTCCAGCTGTGTCCGAGGCTCTCCCCAGTGTGACCCTCCATCTGAGGACACAGGTATGGTCATCTGTCCCTGTGCCATACCTTGAGGGCACCACGCTGCCATCCGTGGCCTCTAAGCAAAGACAGATATCCAGGACAGCTCCTGGGCTGCCTGCCCCTGCTGTCCAATCTCCCATCCGTAACATCCTTCCAGAACTAACCCAAGTGCTGCTCTCCTCGGCCATCTCCCTGCTAACCCAACCCCCGAAGGTCTTAGCAGCTGCTTGGCTGGAAATCTTCGAAGGAGACTCGGTGATTATACTCTGAGCCACACTAATCTCTCCTCCCCTGGAAGCCAATAGCCTGGAGGAGCCTCTATGGAAGGGGTTTAAGGCTTCCTATTGCATGAAGGGCTGACGCTTCTCCCTCTAACAAGATATGAGGCTCTAAGAGGAAGGACCACCACTTCTCTTCGCTGAGCACTAACTGCACACTTATTGTCCCAAAGCTTGTAGAGCTGCAGAAGGCTACAAACATGAGTGGCCCTGTCCCTGACCTCTGAAAGCTTCTAGCTGTATAGGGACACTAACCATGTGCAAAAGCTGATACAAATAAACTGGAGGTCACAGAGCAGTGTGCACCACTCACGCATCTGTCACGAAGCTGGGCAACCGGTGACTCCTCTGTAAGTGTGGGGTCTAACCTCTGCATCAGGGAGGAATCCTTGCACCATAAACCTGACCATAAACCTGACAACATCCTTTGGATGTTCCCTGGGACATAATGCTCACCATCTCTTGGAGAAGTTAAGGTCACGATTGGGTAGTTTGGATGGTGTGGCCAGCATGAATGGGTGGCTTTCTACCAGAGAGCCATGCTTCCCTTCCATGGTATACAGTTTTTCCCCTGGAGGGGCTGTCCAGCCAGGGACTACATTTCCCAGGTGCCCTTGCATCTGGGTAGAACCAAATGATTAGTTCTCACCAACAGAAAGTGAGTCAATTTGTTATGAAAGTAGGGACGCATGCCTTCTCCATGCTCTTTTTCCTTTTGCAAGAACTTTGGGAGCCCTATGTTGAAAATGGCAGAGACACAGATCAAAAGACCTTGGGTCCCTGAATCACAGTGTGGAAGGTCTCCTGCCAATGACCACACTGGACGGTTTATCACATGAATAGAAATACATTTTGGTTTGTTAAGCCATTGAGATTTGGGGGTCCACCTCTTACTACAGTTAGCATTACCTTGAAAACTGAGGTTAAAAAAATCCTTTCTTTACACTGGGCTCTGCCTTTGGTAAGACCTTGAATCTGCTGAACCCAGACTACAGGCAACTGTAATAAAGGAACATCTCCCTAGTCCTGGGATGGCCATCCACTTGGGGGATCAATTACTTTTCCCTTTAAATATCCCCTGCGGATCTAAGAAAGAGGCTGCAGGAGAGGCTGGCTCCTCCTACACATTCTGTTTCCAGAAGTCTTGATTTGTCAGCTGTTGCCACGGGCCCCAGTTGTATGGAGCCCATGATACAAAAATAAACCAGAGACAGAGCTTCCCACTCAAGTGCCCAGCCCAGTCCTCAGGGCAGGGTGAGCTTGTCCCCTGTGGTTTTCTGGCTACCTAATTAGTCCCTGTGATTGGGGCCAAGATCTGGGACCAATGTCTTGGCTGTTCCAAGTTCGCCAAGGAATATTTAGGGTATTTATTTATGTACCTTCCCAAAATTCTTTCCTTCATAGGACCTCTGAGTCCCTCCAGCTGTAACAGTCTCTATTTCAGATTTACCGACGCCCTTCCCTACCCCCTCCTGAGCCACCTCCCATCTAACACTGAAGACTCAGCCCATGAGTCACACCTGCCCCCCACGTACTGGTCTCCTCCAGCTCATCACGGATCTCATTGTTGGCACAGGCAAAGTCACGGAGCGTCTGCCTGTCTCCCTCACTCCTGGAGAGCCAGCAGTCACACTGGAAGCGGAAGGTCTCATCACGCGAGTTGTCCTTCACGTCGATGTAGCTCAGGTGCCAGCCAGGAAAGATCCCTGTGGAAAAGACTTCGTGGGGACCAGGAGCTGAACACGCTGTCTTGCTTTCAGCTGTCTGCTGCCCCCTGCCCACTGCCCGTGAGGCCCCACACGAGTTCTCTGTCCTCTCTCGGCCTGGCTTTCTTTGTTGAGGGAATGAGGACATGGGCTAGATGGTCTCTGAGGGCTCCTCTAGCCCAGGGCAGGTAATGTTCTTTGCAAAATCCTTAGTCTGGGGTTCATGAGCCCTTAGATCTGTGTATGGGAATGAAGCAGTCTAGCGGCTGGGAGAAATTGTGCTGTGATTACATGTTTCACCAGGGAGAGAGCTCATAACTTCCACCAGGTTCACAATGGGGGCCACTGACTTCTGGGGAGTTCACACAGCTGAAGGACAAATCCTATTACTTCCTGACTCCAGTATGCACCTGACTCAGGCCGGTTATCCTTCCAGAATTCGTTCTGGCATCACCCCCTCCGGGAAGCCTTCCCTAGTGTCCCCTGATTGCCCAGTAGGCCTGCACCTGCCTTGGCCACACGCTGACCTCCCCGTGTCATCACTTGTTTACGTGTCTCTTCCCCTGACCATGAGCTTTTGGGGGACAGGGACCTGGTCTTATTTGTTTTTGTTTCCCTAAAGCCTTGCCTATTGCCGGTCATGTAGTAGCCGCTCCATGAATGTGGGCCGTGTCTGTTATGACGTTGAGGACCTTGGCTGTTCAGTGGTCATAGAAGGGATTTGAGGCTGCTGCTTCTTCAGGGTATATGTTAAACTTGAAAGGTCTCAGCCTAATACTGAACATACAGTTACTTCTGCTGTAACTGGCAGGGCTTCTTTCCGAAGTGCTCCCCCCAAATCACAGCTATCAAGTATAAATCTCTGTATTTGCTGTGGCAGCTATGTCTTATTTGTGCCTCACACTGGTGCAGTTACTCTCTGAGAACTCGGAAAACCAAAGCACCCATCACACATGGGGGAAATCCTGTTGTGTGACAGGTTACAAGGTGGTACCGGCTGCTCATTAGTTGTCCACAGGCAACCTCGCAAGGAAGGCACGGATATGCTCAAGTGTCATGTCTTGACCTCCCATGTCACCTGGGCCTGTCCCCACCAAAAAGCCATTCTCTAGGATTGGACACTGCCTCCAGCAACACCTGTAGATCCTGCTGCTGGCCTCAAGGGTCTTATAAGCACAAAGACACACAAAGATGGACACACACTTCTATCCCTCGGCTTTCCGGGGATGGGGACGGGGGAGTGGATGTGGAGGCTCCCGGGCTGGGCATACACACCAGCAGTCCTAGGATAGCTTAATTCTGGATTAAAGGCTCTTCATATATTTTTTAAAACATAGATCTGTACTGAAGTAAAAACCCAGGAGTCCTGAAATAATTACGTTAAAATTTAAAATACTTCTGTTGAGTTAAACAGTGGTAAGTAATTTTATCGATAAACTTAGAAAAGCGCAACAATATTTTTACTTTTCCACATTGGGGCCAGTTCTGACTGTAAGGTTATAAATTGGCTGCTTTCTGAGATGATAACATCATGAAACTGATTCAACCGCTTAATAATCCCTGGTGTGTTCAGTCTGGAAATGATGCACAGGAGACCCGTTGGAGCAGTCCTTACAGACCTCCAGAGTGGAACAGAGAAAGGGAGAGGCAAGTAAAAAGGAAGGCAGAGAAAGAGAAGCCAAATGTTGGTGCCCTTGGAAGGTGTAGGTGTGTGTGTGAAGGAGAGAGCAAGAGAGCAAGTGGGAGAGAGAGAGATTGTGTTTTCCAGACCTTACCCAAATCAATTACAATAGGGTCTCTGGGGTAGAAGCCAGGCATCAGTGGTCTTTACAGTTGCCCTAGCAATTTCAATGTAGAGCCAAGGCTGAGAACTAGGACCTACACTGCAATCACCTGGGCCCCCCATCCTGGAGAGTCTGATTGAGGGGGTTTGTAATGAGGTTCAAGAATTTCCATCTCTAACTAGTTCCTTGGTCATGCTGGTGCTGCAGGTACCAGAGTCACATCTTGAGAATCACTGGCTTAATGATCTCTCCTGACTCCAGGATGACGGTGTTTCAATGGCTTCATGACAAAATAATCAATGGGAATTAATGGGTAATTATAAGTGTGTGATTGTGTGTGTATGGGTGAGTGTTAGTGGAGAGGGATGACGTTAATTGGAGAGGTGGGTCATCGCAAGATCATGTCTGTTGCTGGAACACACTATTCACCCTGCTTCACAGCCCAAGTAGATTTCACTCCTGAATTACTTCTTGGACTCCAGGCAGGGTGGTGACAGTGAGCGGAGGGGAAAGGAGGATTCTGGGCTGGCTTTGACTTTATCCACAGACAATTCAGTGCTCTAATGGAGCAGTGAAAGCCACTGGAGATGGAAGAGAAGGAATGTGTCTGGCCTGGGTTGCCCTGGTGCTTGGTTGCTTCTCTTCCCACCCTTCCCCCCTTTCCCCTGTCCTCTGAAAGCATGGCCTTGTCTCACCCATCTCCAATTCTCTTTTCAAGTAGTTCTTAAAAAACAAACAAAAGCCCTCCTTCCATGATAAATAGCAGGCTAACCCCAACTCCTTTAAGATGAAAGAAACTTGTCTTCAGATCTTTTCTCATTGTTGATTTAGTTGCCTTGTTTTGGATATGTTCAGTGTGATTGAAAGGGACCCTACCACCATGAACTCTACTAAGAACCTATCAGACATGCAGCTGGAAACAAGCAGCTCTGGGGGCTGATATCACGCGGTTGGCTTTTACTGGTGAAGACGAATCCACAGTAACAGCTTGGCTAATGGTGTGGCCAGCACTAGCCTGATGGTGGAGAACCTCCTGACCCTGTGGAACAACAAGGAGCCATCTGAAAGCCACCATTAGAGAGTCCATTTCTTTACAAAGTCTCCTCTCCTAAAAAATTTATTTGAGAGAGAGAGAGAGAAAGGGATAGTGATTATGCAAGAAAGAGCATGAACAGGGGAAGGGGCAAGAGAAAGAGAGGAAAGCAGGCTCCTCACTGAGCAAGGAGCCTGATGCGGGACTTGATGCCAGGACCCTGGAATCATGACCTGAGCTGAAGGCAGATGCTTAACTGACTGAGCCACCCAGGTACCCCAAAGTCCCCTCTTTTAAAGTTTTACTTTTTAAATTTTTTACACAATGATAGTAACTCCCCACTGCTGGACACCTTTTGACTCACAGCCAATCCATATCAGATCATATCTGCCACATCCTCTTCCATAGTTGTATGGTTTTCCTTTCCATGCACACACCAGAAATCAAATACCCACACACTACCTTGTGGACACATAGTTGTTCTCCAGAATTTCACTTGCATTTTACAGAATTTATAATATTGATGCTGTACTTCTTATCCTTCTACATATATCATAGTGATCTTTTAAAATCATAGATTAAATTTTGTGGTAAAAAGTTCTTCATGGGGCACCTGGGTGGCTCAGTCAGTTAAGCGTCTGCCTTCAGCTCAGGTCATGATCCCAGAGTCCAAGGATCAAGCCCTGCATTGGGCTCCCTGCTCAGCTGAGAGTCTGCTTGTCCCTCTCCCTCTGCTTCTCCCCCCCAGTAGTTCTCTCTCTCTTGCTCAGTTTTTCCCAAATAAATAGATAAAAATCTTTAAGAAAATAACTAAAATCTTTAAAAAAAGAAATCTTTAGAAAAAAGGTTTTTCATTTCCCCAGAGTTTTCATCAGAGAAAGCAAGCAAGCAAGAAGAATTAGAAAATAAAAACAGTATGTTATAATTTGTTCTGTTATAAAAGCTATGGAGGTAACTGGAATTAAGAGGAAGAATAAATCATTCACCTTTATTTTCTTCTCTGGACAATATTTTCATGGTAATCATGGGAGCATTTTTTTAAACAAAAGAATTACAGTTAATCAGTGGCAAAGAAAGGACAACTAGAAAGGCACCATTTGTAATCCTAATTTATCATCACTGGATGAAGCCATTAGATGAACAGTTATTGGCGGGGGAAAGGTGTCAGGGTAACCAGGCTGACAGTCCCTGGATCCACTATTTGGTGTGAACATCAGGAAGAGTAGGATTGCTGTGAGGTAATGGGAAGTACACAGTTGCATTTTAAAGAAAGATGCCAAAGAAAGTTGAACCTGAATCCAAGCATGCCTTTAGAGCTGACTTCCAAATTGTAGGAAATATGGGGACTCGAGAGGCAAAGACACTACAGTAAGCAGATAAACACTAGAATCTAAACATTCTAGAATGTCCAGAATGTAGACATTCTATAGATCATTGGCCCAATCGATTCCACAAGCAAATGGCATGACAAAAGAAGTAGGCATGCTCTGCTTTTGAAGAGACTGAAGGGAGATGGCAGCTATACACGGAGTGGAGACCTTGTTTGCTTCCAGGTTCATGCAAACCCAAAAGTACAAAGGCATTTTTTTTTTTTTTTTACATTAAGGAAATTGGTGTATGGAGTGGAAATCAGATGACACAAGGAAATCATTGTTTAGTGTGATCATGGCATTGTGTTTCACTTAAAAATGTCCATTTTGAAAAGTGAAACATACTAAATATGTTTGGGATGAAATAATATGAAGTAAGGGTTTGATTTTATATAATCTAACAACCAAAAAGAAATTAAGAAAGAAAAAGAAAAAGTGAGAAGGGGAAAGCAGGTATGACAACTCATAATTGTTGGATCTATGTGATGGTGATGTGGAGGTTCATTATACCATTTCCCTCACTTTTGTTCATCCTTAAAATTTTTCATGAAAATTACTGGATAAACAAAAAAGATGGAAAGATAGATTCAAAGAAAGAGATGACTGCCATGATATTAAGTTAACTAAACATTTGTAACTTATGAGGCATCACAACTTTTTTTGTGGAAGTCTCTCAAACGAAATATTTTTACCCTCATAAATTGCTATGCAAGGGAAGCATAATGTAGCTTGAATATTTTTAAACTAAATATGAAAAAATGTGGCACAGAGAGAGAGAGCTTAAGGACATATTTAGCTGTCTTGGCTTATATTAACATTTAAGCTTCCATCTATGGAGGAGAAAGTTACTATAAAGAGGAAGCTAGGCACAGAACCTGGACTTCCCTGTACCTCTCCTGACCCTACTATCCCAACCACCTGAGTTCACTGAGGATACAGATAGACATCTTCCTTTCCCTGCTTTCAGATCCAAAGTCTGGCTGGAGGGGAGGAGGCCCACTTCTCTGCCTACAAAGGAAAGAGGATAACGTCGGTGCTCGGGGTTTCTTTAAGGCGAGGAACAAGGCAATCAGATAGTCTTGAGTTACCCAAGGGACGAACCAGACTGTTTGAAGAGCTTGCCACCTAAACCACAGTAGTAGCAACAAACAGTACAGCCGAACGCGAGGAGCTGTCCACGGTGCTGAGCTGCCTCCCTTTTCTTTTGATAGTGAGGAGACACAAAATGATTGGCTGTAAAGTTTTTGTACAGAGGAAAAATGAATCAAGAAAAATGAGAAACTCTGGATATGTGCATAGTTGGTGTCGGGGACATGGTAGGAAAAGCAGTATTAGTGGACCTAGTCATGAACCTGGGATTCATGGCCAGGACTTAATTTTTGAAAATATTAAGGCACGGGGAAAAACTGATTCCATGGAGATGTAGGTTTCTTGTGACTGCGGCATGAAAAAAAATCAGGACTGAGTCTGAGAGAGTGAAATGTGGCTATAAATAAATTCCATTAAAACTATATTAAGTCCCTACTATAGTACAGGCAGTGTGATAGGCATTACGGAAAGAGCAATGACCAAGACAACGGTGTAGTTAGGAACTAAGCTTGATTTCTAAAATTTGTCTAGAAACACAGGACATTTCTAACTGATGGAAATGTCAAAATGGTGGCAACCAACAGTTTTTAGTTGTCTGCCACCTTGTGGTAGGAGGGTCAACGTGCTGCCAGGGGGATGGTGGAAAGCGGAGGTTTGCTATCCCCACCACCCTGACCTTGAGCAAGAGCTACCTTTGTTGTCATGCCAGACCCTCAGCTTGCAGAGGTGGCCCAGGCTCAGCATGTCAGGGAAGTTGAATGTGTCTGTGTTGTTCCGCTCAAACTTGTTCCAATTGGCTGACTGCTTCAGGGCCAGTGTCCCGCTGTCCCCATTCTCCCCGAAGATGATGATGAACACATTGGCATCGGTGCCTGCTCCTAGAGGGTATACAAAATAAGGGTTCTGGGTGTTAGCCTCTTCAACACACAGTCCACTTGCTCTGGTTCCCACCCTGGCTTTCTTGGAGGAGCCATCAGTGCAGATGGGAAGTTTAATGTTGATGAGGCCAGTGGGGAGGTTGGAAAGAGTTGGTTAGTTTTTTGAGACTTCTGGGTCTCCAATTTTATCTTTCATCTTATCTCTGTGTCTTCTAAATGCTATTGGGCTAAATGGAGTCTGGTTAGCAAGTATGAGTGGTCTAGTGCAAAAACTCATTTATTTCTGGGGAAATACACCCATACTTAAAAGTATGCCATGAAGACTGGTTTTTCAGGTTAGAAATCTAGGCTCCTTCCTGCACAACATGGATTCAGAATGAAATAGGAAAGTTCCTTATTCCCCAGATCTATCCCTGGTTGACAGTCTATACTAGAGCTTTGTATCATTTGCTTAAGCCAAATAGAGGTATTGACCCTAGTTAAAAAGAAAATGTTTCTGAAAGGGGTGACTCTGTGAAGGTTTCCTGAAACATACACCCTATGGTTATCATGGGATTTATCAACTATTTTCTGAGAACACATCATGAGGGGATGTAGGGGTAAAAAACATGTGGGCACTTGGAACTTTTAGCAAGAAGAGTGAAGGCTCCATTGTTAGGAGAAAGGAAGAAGAGAAGTACCAACAAACTTACCTGCTACCTGGGCCCACACTTACTCCAGAGATCTTACCATGAGAGCTTAATTTCTTTGGCTAAATGCTTCTTTGTTGAAAATGTAAGCTTTTATGGCCTACAAGCTAACCCCTCACAAGACATTTATACACAGTGCGAATGAGTTTGTCACATTCCTTGTAACAGGTCCTGGAGAACAGTTTGATATAGAGAAGGGTAAGTGGGAGACATTGTTTCCACGATGGGAGTGTATTCCCACTCAACCTCAGGCCTTTGCACAAACTAGCATTTTTGCTTGGAAGGTCCTTCAGCTGGTGTTCCATCTACCTCAGTGGCTTCTGTTTGTCTTTCTGCACTAGACTTTGGTATCTCTTCTGGGAATACCTCCATGACCCTTGCTCCCCAGCTAGATAAAGAACCCTCTTCTGGGTCCCCCAGCTCCTGTGCAGACCTCTTCCAGAGCTTAGTTCACTGCCATTGTTCCCCTAGAATGTCAGTTTTAGTTCACTGTCATTGCTCCACTAGAATACCAGACTCATAAGGGCTCAGGGTCATCTCTCCATGCTAAGATTCCAGACCAAACCTGGCACACAGAAGATGGTTGCCAACCATCTGTGTGTCAAGGAACCCAAGGGCATCTGAGATTCACAGCAGCATAAAGACAGAGGGCCTCTGAGTCATGTTCCTGCATAGTTTTCCAAAGTGCTGACCATGGTGCCCAAACTGGTTCTCCCAGACCTCCTTGAGGGAGGAGGAGGAGAGCCAGTTCAGTCACTGGGAAGAAATACTTTGTCTGGACAGAAAGTGACACATGGTGGAAAGGATTTGTGTTTGGAAGGTCAGCCAAAGAAAAGTGAGAGCCTGACCAGAGCCCAGGGCCTGAGCCAGAATTTGAGGAAGGGCAAGTGGACTGGGATGTGGGACTGGGAGATGGGACAGATGCCCTGACTCACCCAGGATGTCACTGGTCTTGACTGAGACAGTGTAGGAGGTCCACTCCATCATCTCTTCCCCATCAATGACAGCACACATCTCACACACGAGGGTCTTCTTGCCCTTCCGCTGGGACAGCCAGTCTCCATAGTAGAACATGGTCAGGTCTCCAGTATTCATGCACTTCAGGAGGATCTGGATGAGAGGAGCCAGTGTGGGAACCCTCCCTCACCTCCACCAGCTGTCCACCTGCGAACACAGGTCCCTTTCCCGAACCCCAAGGACCCATGATTCCAGACCCAAGATGAATTCTTCTGATCAAGATTCTCTGGGAAAAAGACCCTGTGTTGTATGTCTTGCACAGGGGCCGAAACCCCTTAGTTTGGGGATTTGGAAATGGGTAATGCATTCAAACCTGTTTCTGAGAGGTACCTTCATTGTGCACAAGAAATGTTTGTTGAATAAATGACAGAAAAAGGGACCAACCAAACCACTGTCAGCCATAAATACCTCTGGTTGGCCAAGTTGTCCTTGGTGTGGGCACCATATTGTTGGCTCAAGAAAAATCTGCTAATGGCTGTAGAGGGGGAGTGGGAACCTCAGGGGACTCAGGATAGATAGCCTTTGGTGGCTGGGAGATTTGAGGACTGAATCAGAGAGAGCAGAGCCTGAGATGGAAAGAGAGGCAGCTACCTAATGTGTGATCCTAAGGCACCCAAATCTCCCTTCCATCCTGCCCGAAGTGCCCAACATTAGACCCTCTGCTATCCCGGTTGTTGCTGCTTCTCTCTCTATCCTCCCAATTGACCTCCTCCAAGAAGGACGCGCTAAGTCTGTCCACACTATACTGACTGCACATACTGAGCACAAACAACTAAAACTACGTTCTCTGGTTAATTCAAGCCAAAGGGCTCACCGGATCACTAGGTCTGATTCATGTCATAACCCTCTAAAGTGACATTTTCTCTTTAACCAGGTCCACTGAATAACTGAGAAGAGCAGGAAGAAGGGTTGGGCTGTGGCTGGAAGGAAGATATTTACCCTCTCCAGGAACCACTCGGGCCGGCTGCCCAGGCCATCAATTCGGATCCGCATCTTGGTGAACGGAGCAATGTCCAGGATCTCCATGATGAAAGTGTCATTCTGCTCCCGCTCAAATCTGGGGAAGAGATGAGGGGCGTGATGTAGGATGCTGGCTAGAGTGAGGGGTTAGGCCTGAGAGAGGATGGAAAGGGAGGCTCCCAGCGACGCCCCAGCAGTCTGTCCCTTGCACCCCAGATGTGTTCCTAAAAGACTGGGTTAAGGGAGCTTGGCTGATAGCCATGACCCTGAATCAGGCTCTGGATCCTAATCTCATTCTGCCAGCCACCTAGAGCAGTCCAAGCTTCTCTCTGGGACTTGGTTTCCTCGTCCTTATTCTGGTGGAAATGACACTGGTCCTGCAATCTCACCAAACTGTCAGGAGGACCAAAAGAATGTGACATCAACTTAAAATATAAAAGGAATTCCATATCTGCAAGGCTTCAGATGAGATTCTAGGAGTGACAGGGCTGCCATGAATGGTGGGGCAGCCTGTACACTGCTCAGCTTAGATGGTACCATTTACATTTTTCTGTACACAATCTGCAAAACTAAATGCAGAAGCCTGAGATTGGGTAATGATACCAATAACTATTAAATGGCAGGCACGTAGAGGTAATATTGCTTTTGGTGCTATTACTATTTTTCTGCTAAATGACCTCATCATCGTCTCAGAAATGCTCTATCTTGCTTTCTTACTGCTCTTCCTACAGGGCTACATGTATAATGCAACCTTCAGTGCTGATTGCTTGACTGATAACTGATTCCAGATAATGCTGCTGATAAGCCTTGGGGGTAATGCAAGTGGCACTGAAGATAGGGAGATAGGATGCCGCTAGGCGATTGGGCTTCCTTGTATATAAGACATATATGTTTAAAAACAGAGGCCACAGCCGGAGGGGGTTGGGACCGAAAATGCTGCAAACCAAGAACTAGTCCTTTTCTCAGAGGCAGTGGAAGAGCAGAGGCCTAATCCTTTTTGATAACTTACTCATCTGTATTTTATGATTATTAGCAGCGAAGACATTCTCCCGGAAGTCTGCTCTAAATCCCTCCTGCTCTAATTTAAGCCCTGCCTGTTGTTCTGGTCCTGTGGAAACTACAAAGGCGTGCTCACAAGTCTCCTTGTCGAGCTCGTAACACATACTGGAGATTCTCTCAAATAATCTTTCAACTAGTTGATTCCTTACCAGGTGCATAATTTTGCAGATTTAAGGAATTTTAGAATTCTTTGCTTTGAAAAAAAAAAAAGAATTCTTTGTGTTTCTCTTGAATTTTCACTCTTTGAATTTAGCCAAGTATTCCCATTTTATGGAGATTTTATGGTGGGGCAGTATAAAAGGGAGAAAGAAATAAGCTTTTCTTCTAGAAGACTAAAGAGTGGATGACTGTGCCCCCTCATCCTTTATTAGAGGCTAGACCCCAGTCCCGCCTGGGTGGACCGCAGCAGGGTAAAAGGCCCACATCCACAGTGGAAGCCCCACCCGGGCCCTTCATCCCTCCACGACTCACTGGCCGCATGTTTCCAGCTGTCCCACTCCCTCACATATCTCAGCTGACATGTAGGAGGGCTCCACTTTGAGAGGCCACCTGGGGAGAGGCGGTCATCCTCCGATCCAGGTCTGTTTGCCTCTGGCTCAGAAAAGCGGGGCTGCCAAAGTGGTCCAGAGCCTGCCCTGCTCCTCTGCTCAGAGGGGCCTCTACTCAGCAGCAAAAGAGGTAGCGTTGGGGGGGGGGGTGTGTGTGTGCGACCTTTGGCTGCCCCTCAGTCCTTTCCTGTTCTGGTTTCCTTCCCTTCCCTGACCCCCACCAAGGGCTGTCCTTGGGAAAGGGCCTAGCACCCACTCACTCACTGGTCTCTGGGACTCAGAACAGCCAGAGAGCTAACCAGGGCCCAAGTTTTCATGTGGAAAAGCAGCTATTTGATGGAAGAATTTTAGACATTGCTAAGAAGCTAGGGAAGGTTTGTGGGTAGCCCTGCAAAAGGGCTGGCTGGAAGACAGGGAGAAAAGGTATGGGGTCCAAAGCTGGCCTCTCCGGGAAAGCTGCCTAAGCAGTCAGCCTTGGTGCCACTAGAGGCATGGCCGGGGCTCTTGGGAATGGCAGGGGTCAGAGCCTTGGCTATGGCTTCAGGCTAGACCTAGCTCTAGCTGCTTCCAGGCTAGACTTTACACCAAGAGCCATCTAGTTCATGCCCTGCCACCTCCAGTGATGGGCCCCCGTCAGGCTGGGGCAGCCCTTTTTCTCTCTGGATGGCTGGGGCCAACTTTTAATAAGGTTGGTTTACATGGAGCTGAGCCTCCCCTCATGGGTCCCAGCTCTGCCCACCAGAGCTAATGGTTTCACTGTCAACAGTTCGGCCACACCCAGTGCCATGCAACAGTCCCATGCAACTGGCCATCAGTGGAATATTAGGCAGCCGTGAAAATGAACAAATCACAGCCATCCTCAGGGGCTCAGAGAAATCTGAAAATCCTAGTGTCGAGGAAAGAAATTAAACATGAAAGAATGCCCACAACTTGTCTCACTTACATAACACTGAAATCAAGACTCAGTGGAAGCTGGTTGTTCAGGGAGGCCAGCGCAGGGTAGGGATAAAAGAATAAAGGAAAGCAAAAATGTATCTACCTTAAAAGCCAAGACAATACTCATGTCTAGGGTGGGGAGGTACAGGGAACTGGTAATGTTCTTGGGCTGGGGGATGGCTCATAGGTTTTGTTCTGTAAGTGTTTACAATTTATGTACATATATATGTTATGCACGTTATACTTGTTATATATATATATATATATATATATATATGAACAGATGGCTAGGTACAAATAAATAGAACTATATTCTCTAATTAGCTGGTGCCAAAGAGGTATGAGGTTATTGAATTATATAAATCATAGAAGGACATCTAACCCCACCCATACATAGTTCCTAATAAACATTAAAAAAATTGAATGTCCTTGAAACTGTTGACTATTCCTGATAAGAAAGAGATTTCAGAGCCCTGCTCTGTGGGTCAGAGCCCCTGAGGTAGGCTGACAAACACTTCCTGCTAGGGTGATGCTTAATGCAGTCACAAGTGTCTTTCTAAGGAGGAGGCAAAGAGATATTTGACACCGACATGAGGGAGGAGGCGATAGGGAGGATGGAGCAGGAAGAGGCAGCAAGATGCTGGCTTTGAACGCTGGAGAGACGTGGCCACAAGCTAAGGAAGGCGGGCAGCCCCTAGAAATTGGGAGAGGTAAGGAATGGGTTCTCCCCCAGAACCTCTGAAAGGGGTGCGACTGGCCTTGATTTCTGCTGAGTGATACTGACTTGAGACTTCTGGCCTGGGGAAATGGGAGAGAATACATCCCTGTGGTTTGAAGCCACTAGATTTGCAGCAAATTTTTATCACACCCCCAAGGGCCATGGATGGAGCACACTGGGATGTGAAGGGTGGTCACCTTGGGACCAGCATAGGGGGTATTCCAAAGATGCGTGAGAAGCAGGATGACCGTCTTAGTGGTGGTGTCCATGTCCACGGGTGCAGATGTGCCTGGGGGGTAAAAGGTGAGCCAACAACCTCTGGCTCTTCAGATCTCTCCTCGGGAACCATTAAGATAAGTGAACACAGCACATGCCCCCATGAGATATCAGGGGGTGACGAGCCGAACCCACCGGCTGCATCCGTATGCACAAGCATCCTGGTTGCGGTGTGAATGTAGACCAAAGGCAAAGAAACCTCAGATTCCAAATATCTGTCATCCCAACATGCCAGGATAAGGCCCTGTGCATGTTCTAATCTCCCAGAGCCCTCGTAAAGCATGGCCTTCCGGCTGAAGACAATGTGTCAGGAGGGCTGACCCAGCAGTAGGAGCTGGGACTTTCCAACTGCCTCCCACGGGTCCCTCAAAGACAGCCTGCCTTCCTCTTCTGTCCCCTGAGACTTGCCTCCAAGCCCAACTGAGGGAAGGACTCAGCACACCCAACAACAACCCTGCCCTTGAGTCCCCAAAGATGGGCTCCTTCCATTCCCAGAGCTTTAATGGGAGTAGTGGGAGTTCCAAGTGATAAAGAGACAAGACTCACGAGCTTATCAAAGCCATGGCCACAGTCACTGGTCCAATAGTTCCCATCTGTCTCCTGAAATGGCATCTAGAACCCTACTGGGCTCTTCACTCTGCTGGCATTCCCTTGGGCTCAGTTCCTCATCTTCTTTGCACTGGGGGCTCATGAAAGCCATGTGGCCATTCCGTTGGGCAGACCCACAGAACTCTGACTTCCTTTTGCTTCCAGATCAGGAATCTCTCAGGATATGAGGTCTCTACTGGGCCTGGGAATGATTCCTTACAGGCACTTACTTCCCTTTAAAAAGTCGCATATCTTTGTCTAAAAATAGCATCTATCCCCACCAGATACCAGCTGACTAAAATTCCACCATTAGAGACTCATTCCTTGGTTTGCGCATTACCTTTTGAGGATGCCATCTTTTTGGATGCCACATTCACTCACCAGCATCTCAGTGTGAATTAGTTTACAGAACTGTTTCCCCCAAAGTGGCAAGATAAGAAGTTGGGGGCTTCAGTTGGGGAATGGAGTAAGTGAATAGCTACTGACCTTGACCTCTGGGTCGAACATTTGACAACAGGGCAGTTGGAGCAGGCAAACCATGTATGTAGGCATGGCTCTGCCTCCTGTCTGGTCATGCACCATCTTTTGGGGGTAAGGATCTCCTTGCACAGCACCAAGCTGTGCATGTGTTGTAAGCCCAGTGAGTCTTACTACCCAAGTCCCTGATCAAGACGCTGACACTGAAATAAAGCGCAGGTCAAACAGAGCCAGTTGCTGATGAAATCAAGCAAAATTTGCCTTGGGTAAGAGGTCTGAGCTTGCAAACTAGAGGTGGTAAGGAACAATAGCTCTCAGCACAAAATAAGTCTTTATTCAGAAAAACAAAATCCTTACAATAAGGATTGTGATAAGCGCTTCAAATCACCTACAATATGGTTGTATTATAATGTGACTCTCAAGCAAGACTTCCAGAATTTAAGTACTGCCAGAAAGGAGTCTATCTCCTCTACCAGCAACTACTTCTGTGTATGTCTGTGAAATAAGGTGTGATGTTGATATGGGATCATCAATTAAAGAAAAAAGAAAACTCAACAGGACTTTGGGCTTGGGATGGAGGTTAGGGCCAGAGTATAGAGAGCATGAGACTCCAGACAGACAGGGGCTAAGCCACATGAAACTACAGAGCCAGGCCCCACCACCTCCAGGAAGCCTCCCAGGTGACCAGACCATGGCCTGAGCCCTAGCAGGCCCACAGTAGTCAGGCCTGGGTTGCCCCGCTCTCCCGCTCAACACATCAGGGGCCAGGGATGGCCTGGGGGACAATGGCTGAACACAGAAAACCAGCACAAACCCAGGACTGTCTGAGTCAGGACTTCAGTGAAAGGGCAGACAGTAAAAGCTGTGGGGAGTTCACCTTTATCATCATTACTGATGACGTAAGGGGCAGCAGAACCTCATGCTTAAGGCCACAGACCCCTGGATGCAGCTCCCAGTGCCATGTGACCTTCAACAGCACGACTTCACCTTGCTGTGTCTCAGTTTTTGTTTTTCAAAAAGGGGATGATAGAAATGGTCCTCAGAGAGCCGCAGGGAGAACTGTACCAATGCGCTCAGGGGGCTTAGGGAAATGCCAGGTCCATGGTAAGGTCACTCTGGTGTTCATGCTGCTGCTGTGGCTCCCCAAGTGTTAAGCTGTGTGGGTTCGGGAATCTTCTCCTGGTCATACTCTGTCTCTTATGTCTGAAACAGTGCCTGCCATATACTATGTGTTCAATTATTTTTTAATATTTAAAAATACTTTTGGCTTTTTATTTGCAATCATTTTAGACTTGTAGGAGAGGAGCAAAAATAGAACCGAGTTTCTGTGTTCTCTTTGCTCAGCTTCCCCTAATGTTAACATCTTACATCATCATGGTACGGGGAACGAAAGCAGGAGATTCACAAGGATACAACGCTATCAACTAATAGACAGACTTTATAATAAACATTTTTAGGTGATGGAGGTCGGGAGGGAAAGATGGAGGGAAGGATGGGTGGAGGGGGGGAGGGAGAGAAGGAAGGAAGGAAAGAAAGCAGGAAGGCAGGCAGGAAGGAGGGAAGGAGCTCGCTGTGGGCTGAGATGATCAAGGCAGGCTTCCTGGAGGAGGTAGATTTGAGCTGGCCCCTGGAAGAGAAAGGCCCTGAGACAGAAGAGAATGGGTGAGAGGCATTCCAGGAGAGAAGAATCTCCTGGATAGAGGTGTGGAGGCTAGAAGGCCCTAAGGTATGAGGGGAGAGGGAAGGAAGCAGCCGATTGAGGGAAGCAGCCGATTGAGGCAGGGTGGGACTAGAGGCTGGGGGACTGGATGTGCAGAAGGGCGAGGGGCAGAAGCCCCCTCTAGATACCTGGCCTTCTTCTTGTCCAGCTTCACTTCCTCTGTGCTGCCATTGATGCCGTAGAGGGTCATAAAGATATTGGAGTCTGTACCCCCGCCGACCACATCACCCGTCCACACTGTCATCTCATAGAGCACCTGCCGAGAGAGGGATGCTGTGAGAGCTGCCGACAGTTCTGCCCAGGCCCATGCCAGGCCTGCCATGTGCTATGGGCCAGCAAGCACAGTTCCAGGTCTGTCCCTGTGTTGGGCACAGCCAGTAGACCCTGCGAGCTTCCTTGAGCAGTGACGCTCGAAGAATAGCCACTGCTTCCCTGATTTACTCTTCAGGTTGGGGTTTGGCCCTTTTGCCTGAGGTTTGTTCCAAAGAGAATGTGTTTCCTTCTGTCTGTCTCCACTGGAGGGGGAAGGGACAGCCTGCTCTTCCCTGGACGGTGCCTCACTGGTTCTTTCTCCAGGGGCAGCCTTGTAGCAAGAGGGGCCTCCTTTGCCCATGTTCTGGAATGTCCTCTGGCTTTTTTCTCTGTTCCTTCTTGCCAGGATGCCCATCTCCTCTGAACACAGCTAGCCCTGCCTTCCCCTGAGACTGAAGCATGGCGTTCTCACCTGGTCCCCACTACCCAGAAGCCCTTCAACTCAGAACCCGAGTTATGCGTCACAGCGATCACGTTCCCGATGTTGTGCCTGTTGGGGGCTGGGGGCTAGGTGCCTTTCAAGCAGCATCGAGAATCTTTGCCATGATACCATGAGGGTAGAAGTGGTCTTGGTAGGCCTGGCCCAGAGGCCAAGTTCACTACTTATTTGCCCAGGTAGTGAGGGAAGAGCCTCTTGCTTTATCAGGAAAATCCTCTCAAACCTTAACAGGGCATCGTGGTGGCCCGAGGAGCTATTGGGAATGAAGGCGGGAGCCTGGTGCTTTTTTGCTCTTATTCAGACAGGCAGGAAAAATAGCAAGATCAAAATGAGAGCTTTGGTGACCCCATGGAGACTGGCCCCTTAAGGCTAGTGCCTCCAGACTGTCGTGCTCTCTGGGCCCATCTTTCTCTCCTTTACACAGATGTGTCTCTTTTTAGGTAATAGGTTGTTTCCAGAAAGAGACACAGAAATGGGGCTTTTGTAATTCCGCTCTGATAGCTCCTGGGGAGATGGACTGTCCAAAGAACCCTGTGGTTCTTTGCAAAGTGATAAAGCTGTGTTCTTTTATAGCGTCAATAATAGGGGCGTGGGTCTGCATTTCCACAGACTAAAGGGCTCAGGGGGAGATACAGCTGTCCTGAGTGGGGTGTGTGGGGGGGGATGGGCGGCACGCACACAGACACACTCACACCCACATGCACACTGGGAACTGGGTCAGGACAGAGGTCCCTGGATGAACTGTGTGCTCACCCACACCATCCGTCTGGCCGTAGATGGAGATGTCTGGGTAAGGGGGGGGAGTGGATCTATGCTGTAGAAAGTTCTGCTTTCTGGCTCTCGAGCAGGGGAGGGGCAGGCAGGGTGATTTCTTCTTACCTTCGTGGGACACCTTCTGACCTACATCTATAGCCCACTGGTTTAGATTCAGGAACAGAGTTGAGGGCTGGAGCATTCTGTTGAGCCCATAGCTTTTTGGTGGGAAACACCCTGCAGGGTTACGTGAACCAGGGCCATCTGCACCACCAACTGGCCACGTATCCTTGGGCCCAGCCCTCAGGCATCCAGCACTGGCTTGTGAGTTCATGCAATTTCATCCCAGATCATGCGGCCAGTTAGAGGTGGCGGACAGGAGCCCAAAGCTGCTGTCCTTCAGAGGTCTCGTGCCAGCAGCTCTCACTGCCCTGTAAGATCCCAAGGCACGTGGTAGCCCACATGCTGTCTTTCTCCACCACTGTCCTTGGGCATGGAGGGAGCCTTTGGCAGAAAATGACTCTGCACACCTATGCAGGGCTTGCAAAGCTCTTCAGGGACTGTTCATGACCTCACTTGCTCTCATCAAGATCTTCTTACATGGAACAGGATAGAAAGTCTTATTTCCATGGACTGCATGAGAAGACCAAGACCCAGAGAAGTTAGGCGATTTGCCCAAGGTCACAAGGCAGCAGACCTAAAGAGACTCGAGTCTCTTGGCTCCTAGCAAAGTGAGTCTGGATGGTGAACCGGGCTTCAGCCCTGCCCCAGGGATGAGTCTCCTGCTTCCCTCACTTCTGTCTCCCCTTCTGCTCTCCTACCCGACCCTGCATAGCTCTTGCCATGCCATAGGCACACCCAGGCCCCTCTCCATACCTTCTTCCCTATGTTCACCACCATGGCGTCCAGGAGGTCAAAGACGCGGGAGGTGACACCATCGCCTCGGTCTTTGGCAAGCCAGCAGTTGCAGCGCAATGTGTACTTGGTGCCCTGGGTGGGCACGGCCAGACACAGCTCCTCCACCAGCCAGCAGCTCTCGGGGGAGGCCCCATCGTGGCCCAGCTGGGAGAGGACACACCAACAGTCTGGGTAAAACTGGGAAGGAAGCCCTTGCCACTCAGCATCCCTTCCCCGGTTCTGCAACTTCCTCCTCACGGCTTCCTTCCAAAGTGCTCTGTACACAGACCTGGGTACCCCCCTACCCAGGAGGTGAGGAGGTTTTGCAGATGAAATAGAAATCTCTAAACAGATGATTTTGAATTAATCAAAAGATTATTCTGGGTCGGCCTCACCTAATCAGGCAAGCCCTTTAAGAGAGGGTCTAAATGTCAGAGATGGAAGAAGTCAGAGACATTTGAAGCAGAAAAGATGGTGTCTTATTGGTCTTGACAAAACAAACTGCCATGTTTTGGAGAAGGTCATGTGACATGGGAGGCCTGCAGCCTCTGGGAACTGGCAGCCTCAGTCCTACAACCACAAGGAAATGGATTCTGCCAATGACCAGTGAGCTTGGAAGAGAACCCCCAGCTTCAAATGAGACCATAGCCCTAGCGGCAACTTGATTTCAGCCCAGTGAGACCTTGGGAAGAGGACACAGCTAACTCACATCTGGACTCCTGACCTGGGAAAATGGGAAATAATACATCTATGTGATCTTATGCTAAGTTTGTGATAATCTGTTACACAGCAATGGAAAACTAATACAGCAGACATCTCAGTGGAACACCAAGACCCGGCAGGGCAGTGACTCATTCAGGGTCACCTAGTTGATGGCAAAGGCCAGGGGACCTTTCTCCATGACCTGCCCCAAGCTGGGGCTCCAGGTCATTTGCTCTGGTTGCCCTCCACACCTCCACCTGCTACGTCCTGATCAGCTCCTTCCTTCCCTGGGGGTAGGCACCATCCAGGACCCAGGGACCAGCACCTCTATTTTCTTGATGATGCCCACATCCAAGCCTGCAACATAGAACTCCTCCACGGAGCCACAGCTGAAGCCCTTCTTCCCCCGGGGGAAGTCCAGCCAGATGCGGTTGCTGCGTTCATCATCCTCCCCAATGAGTAAGATGAAGGCCCGGCTGTCAGTGGCTGCATCCTTGTGCTTCCCGGTGGTGACCGACACATAGTAGGGAATCACTGCAAGAGATTATGGGACCCAAACTCATAATGGGCCAGGTGGACATGGGTGGGCTCATAGACTTGGGAATGACCTTTGGAGAGCACAGATCATAGCTCCGTGCCTCTGAGACAAAGTGTGACAGAGCTTTCCGGACTGGTGAATGATCTATGGCGAGCATCTATGCTCCCGGGAATGAGAGATTGGTATCTCCCAAGTGAAGATCATCCTACAAGAGCATTGTTGCCACTTCTAGAAGCCCTTCTGACCAATGATCTCAGCTGCACTCTCATGTGAGGTAGGGCAAGACCAACAGCTTTTCACCAGGTACAGAAAGCTAGAAAGCTTTCTGTAGTCAACAAAAATGAAGTGGGCAAAAACAAGGTCTCACGGAAAGTAGGAATTGGGGGAAGAAAAAGAAAATAGTATTATATGTATAACATGGTAAATGAAAGTTCTAGAAGGTAGCCATTTCCAAAACAGACCAGGATAATCAGTATAAAACCTTGCTGAGGTAGTGCAGCAGAGTTCTAATTGCCCAGCAAGCATCCATTCTTCTTGCAGCTAGGCACGCTCATAAAATATAAGCAAACATTGCTGGGTGAGTTTCTGGGGAAATTTCTGACTCAGCTGGGAGGAGGGCCCTTTTCCCCCTTAACCTTCCAATTTGTTCTGCTTGGAATGTGGATGTGATTGCTGGAGCTCCAGCAGTCATCCTGGAACCATGGGCAACCTTTAGGATGGAAGTCCCTGACTTTATCGGAACCTACTCTATCAGTCCCAGTTGCCTAGCTTTGAACTTTTATGTGAGAGAAAAGAAAATCCCTTATTTGTTTAAGCCACTATCTTGTCTCAGTCACTTGCACTTACTAACTGATACAAGTTGGAAAGCTTTCTCTGGGATCATCTTCCTCAGTATCTTGGGAGACAGCTCTGGTATAGGTTATAGGTTATAGGTTGTGCAATTTGTATGTCTTTGAAAGTTTCCAAACTAGCCCTTCCCCATGACCTGTCCCAAGCTGGGGCTCCAGATCAGGTGCTCTGTTTGCCCTCCATACCTCTACCCACTATATCCTGATCAGCTGGAATTACCAGCATTGTTTTCTGCACCTGTCCACAGCCTTATTTCATCTTTATAGGAGGCCCTGTTGGCCTTTCACGGTTGATCATAGCACTTAATTCAGGAGAAGCACTTACTTGTGGGTCCTATCATTTAGTCACAGAGTGAGAAGGTAAAATATAAAATCATACACTTCCCCCCAACATGGTCTCCTAGAAGGGAACAGAGTGGCTCATGCTCTATACTTAAGACGGCTGAACAGACAGGCAGTCACTTTAAATGTTGGATAAACAAACACAGAACTGCTTTATCTCAAAAATATGGTTGGAAAAATGAGCTTTTCAGGGCATTACAATATCGTTTTATGGAGGAGGGAAAAATTGAGGCCAGAAGAGTGACTTGTCCAAGGCTACATATATTCTTGTCAGAACCAGAAATGAAACTTAAATGCCCCTAAAACCATCTTAGGCCTTCTTCCACTTCCTCACTACATCACACTATGCCTTAAGTCTGCATGGTTAACATCCTCCACGGGATACTCTACGGACATGCAAGGGGTCCTCACTGCTGCTGTTGACTTCTGTCTTATGAGAACTGTCCCAGGCGCTCAGGGCTGAATCTATATCCGGCAAGTCTGGGTGAGGGCAGAGAGTACCACAATGCCCTCCTGGTGGCGGGTAATGGATTAAGGGCATCATTCCCCTAACTTCTCTTAGTCTTTGTTCCCCCTTTTGCAACAGGGCTGATCGTGGCCCTTTCAGGCTGTTGTGGGGTGGAAACAGGCAATCTGGGGGAATTTTAAAGCATTAGATAGAAGTCAGAGGACAGTGGGGCGAATGCATGGCCTGCCCAAGAAAAGCTTAACCATGTGTCCAGGTGCCTGCCCTTCCTCCACCAAGCTCCCTGCTTGGCTTACCCGGGCCCTCCTGCACGTAGTCCACCATGGGCCCCGTCACTGTGGCGATGTCGACGTCGGCCATCTTGGAGCTCAGGGCGATCTCCCAGAAGTCCGCAGGGCTGCTGCAGTTGCTGCTTCGGTCCCCTGTGTACTCCTGCCCAGAAGACCCGAGTCCCACTACAGCTCTGGTGTCTTCTTCCAGAGCACAAGGCATGAGAACGGGGACGAACCAAGTCCCCCCACCCACACTGCCATGGCCTTTCCTGCACCTTCTCATAGAAGAGCCTCTCAAGCCGCCCGTCTTCCTTCTTCAGGGACAGCCAGCGCCCGCACAGGAACAGGAACTCGTCCTCGTTGGTGTCGTTCCAGATCTCCACCTTCTCCACATACCAGTCTGCACACCACCTGCTGTTGTCGTGGCGGAGCTTGATCTTGTAGATGACGCCCAGGTCAGCGGCCTCGATGATGAACGTGTCCGCCTGGGGAGACAAGATGTGCGGGCTCGGTGGAGACGCACCCCTCCACCCGCTGCAAGCCCAACCATCCAGTACCTTCTATCCCCCTCAGCTGCTGGACTGAACAAACCTTCCTAGCTGGGAGCCCTCCAGGCACAAGTCCCCAACATAGAGCGCTGGGTATTCTGAGGCCTCCCTTTCCCAATGGCCCCATTTTGCAGTCCTGTGCCTCCTGGGGTACCCCTTGTGGATGTCTGGAAGATGGAATGTTAGTGGGTGTGGGGCAGATGAGGGCGCTCAGCCTGGTGCTGGTACCTGGAGGTCCTTGGTGATGTGGAGTGTCAGCATGAGTTCAGGTGGGGGGCAGGACGGAGGATGGAGAGGGGCCTGAACTCCCGGGGGGAAGCTGGGAGGCAGTCAAAGGAGCCTCTGGGTCAGACAACAGAATAGGGAGAGGCTCTGGTGGAGGCCAGGCTGAGGAGAGCTCCGGGACACCATCTGGAATGCAGGTGCAGGCAGGTGTTCTGTGGGGTGTGATGTAAGGCCCTCTGGGTCCCTGATCATCCCTTCAGTAAAGGGCTGTGACACTCTCAGGCACTTGGGATTCTTTTGGGATTGCTCAGTGAGATGTAGAGTTCCAGGCCTTGAGGGGGGGTCAGTCAAAACACAGGCTATGTGTGGCTGGCAGGAGCCTGGGGCAGGATAGGAGAGGCTGGTGGCCTTGGGTTACAGTGCTTTTCTTCCAGAAGATGGAAGATGTGCTGAGTCACTACGGAGCACCGGGAACCCAGACACAGGGCGAGAAAGCCTCTGACGCTCGTTGGGACCTCCCAGCCCAGGGCAAGGAGAGGAGGCGGTGGGTCAGTACAGCCCGGGTGCGGGAGCAGCCACCTGTCCATGGACTGGAGTCAGGCCCAGGAAGCCTCTTCAGGTGGTGGCAGGAAGTTAAGGATGGGGTGGCTGGGCCTCTCAGGCAGCCCGGCAGGTCACTGTGCGGTGAGCAGTGCACCGCTGATGGGGCGGGCCACAGCACTCTGCCAAGCGGCTGAGATCGTCAGGGCAAAAACAGGCACAGCCCGTGACCCAGTCCACCTCTTTGCTTCTGTCCTTGAGAGGACACTTTTGCATGTGCATAAAGATTTTTACTGCAGGACAATTTCTACAGTGGAAAGCTGGGAGGGGAGCCATGCGCCGTCCAGGGCTTGGGGAATGGCTAGATAACCTTGGTGATACTGTGTGTAGGATGTGTGTGGTTGTGACGAAGGATGAGCCATCGACGCTTGACGATCCTGACATGGAAAGATTTCCAAGGTACGCCGCTGCACGCCAAGGGGAGCTGAAGAAGCATTCATCTTGGCTGATGTCTTGTATGTGAAACACTGAAAGCAGGGAACAGCATCATGGATTTTCTCTGGGCACATGAACCTGGTTGTAGGGAAGATGCCCAAAAAGGTTTGGAAACAGGAGAGAGTGAAAAGCATTGTGCAGTGGACGCTCCACACAGGCTGGCTGCATGGGCCATGAAAGGTCGTGAATCCTGCAAAGAGCTCAGGCTGGATCTGGGATCATGGAACGCCCCCGGAGGGCTGCATGTCTTTGGACTGGGTGAGATGAGGAGGCCCAGGGCACATAGCAGAGAGCCCAGGGGGTTCAATAAGCCAGGTCAGCTAAGGAAGGGCTCAGGAGCTCATAGGGCTGACCTAGGAGCTGTGCAGAAGGGAGAGTCTCCAAGACCTGGCTTTGGGCTGGAAGTGGGTGGGTGGTGCTCATGGGGGGCAGGTAGGGGACTTCTGTTTGTGGAGGAAATGGTCAGAGAAATGGAAGCTGCTAGAGGCTCAGCAGTGAACTTTAAGTCACATAAACCGTCAGTGAGTAAACCAGAAGTGGCTCTAGCTCCTCGATAGGAGAAAAGGAAGAGAAAGGGATGGGTAATAGAATGGGGCAAAGGCTTTTCTTATGACATAACAATTGCTAAGAGAGACAAAATCTGGCTCTGAACCCAGAAGGGAATGGACTGCATCACCTTCACTTATAAGTTCATTCATTAATGTGCTCTATAAATATTTGCTGTGCCTACTCTGTGGATTTGGCCACAAAGACACATGGATCTGTCGTCTGCGAGCCACACGCCCCTATCTGACAATACATTCTCCAGGGGTCGGTTCCAGGCGCCATCAAAGGCAGGGGAAGGTGAGTCCCCCAATTCTCAACAACGCTCAGCACTAACGAAGAGCTAGGCACTTCAGATGTTTTAATTCAGTGAACTTATTTTACGGTGGAAGAAACTGAGACATCGAGATGTTAAGTAACTTGCCCAGGATCACACAGCTAGTCAGTGTCACCATTTGAGTCCCTGACCTCTTTGCATTCCATTTTGTCCAAAGTGGTTAGATCTCCCATTACTTTATGAGTGCAGCAATTACGTGTGTGTGTGTGTGTGTGTGTGTGTGTGTGTGTGTAATTATTTCTCCCTGATACAGTGTTCTTCCATCTCTTGTCCTGTTCATCAGCCCAGGGCACAGTACCTATCACACTGCTCTTCCCACTTCAGAAGCAGTAAACCAAAGCTAAAAGTAAAGAGTTCCTATCTGGGTGATGGAACAAATGAATGGGAGCCCCGGGGCCTGACTAACCCGGAACCTCGAGGCCAGGCTTGGCCCATGGGGTCACCAGCCAGCTGCAGACCTGCTGAGATGCCATGGTCACCCTTGCTCCACAGCGAATTTCCTTCTCACTAGTGGGAAATGTTTCAGGCCAAGGACCACACCCAGGTGAGGGTCGGCCTAAGGAGACCCCTGCTAAATACCCACCGGTCAATGCAAGAAACCCCTATGTGCGCACGGCCATGGGCAAGACCGCAGGTCAGGCTACCCATCTCCATGAGGAGACCTGCCCACAGTGAGCTGACTTCTCTGATGATGACTCCCCCTGACCCCCAGACAGACAGCAACCCGGGGCTCAAACAGGCCTGGAGCAAACCCCAGCCCTGCTCTACCTCCACCCCAGATCAGGACCCAGGGTTCGCGCACAGGCTGAGAGAGGAGACCGGCCACTCTGCAGAGGGAATCGCTAAGGGTGAATACCCACACGAGGGAGCACAACACCGCACAAGGTTCACGGACAGCCTCCGGCACCAAGAGGAACTGACCCCAGGCCACTGGACCTAGGAAGGGGAGGGAAGGGGGTAAACTCTCTGTGCCCCGCGTACCGTTCCTTTCTCGAACTTGTTGGTACGGTTCTCGGACTTGCCAAGGTACCGCTCCCCGGTGTCCCCCAGATCTCCGTAGATGGTGATGTAGACCTTGGCATCCGTCCCTGCCCCAGGAACGTTTCCTGTGAAGATCTGCACCGAGTACAGCACAACTGGGTGGGCGGTGAGACCAACGGACAGACAGATGGACAAAGGGAACAAAAGAACGGCATTACTTTAGACTGGAGGGAACTGGATTTGTAGGAGGTGTTGAGCCTCTGGCCCAGGCCCCGAGGAGGAGTTAGCATCTGCCTTTTATTTGTTCACTTGTGTACATTCTGCTACAAATCCACGAGGATTTGCAGGCAGGGAGTCCGCCCAACCTCTGGACATGGGTAGCCTCGAAGACGTGGAGGACGGAGGCTTCCCCCGGCAGCTGTCAAACCATCTACCCATCTAGCTGCCTGCGCTGCTGGGGGGAGGACACAGGAGACCGGCCGACATGTGGGCACACTGTGGTCACTACGTCTACCAGACGATAGTATGCCTTCCCGTTTGAGGGTGATCAGGATCCATGCCCGCTGCTGCTAAACACTCTTTGGAAAAAATCAAGTATTTTTTTTTTTTGAAGGCATAGCTTGCCCATAGTGTCCATGTCCTTATTTCTATTTATTCTTCAGCTCCCTGCAATCTGGTGCCTGCCCCCAGTGACCATCAGTCACCCTCTCCTTCACCTCCTGTGGTCTGCAGCAAGGGCTCTGTGACAGTTATTAAAAAATTATCAAGGAAAATAAAAACAAATGTTGTCTTGTCTTCGTTTTGCTGTTGTGGGCTCATAGAAGAAGAGTGAAGTATCGCCTTTTCCGACCTCCACCCCAGAGGCAGAGGCGAGCTGTGCATTTTTATGAGGCTAAGGATTCTTTCTCTCCTCCCCCTATGCGTCTGTCCCAAGAGCTTTGGAGTGTCAGACCAAGAAGAGGGGACTTCCCTGGATGATCCCCAGGGGGTGGGATGGAAATTGTGGCTTTGAGGTGGAGGGCGGGAGCGGCCAGACCAGGAGGAAGGTTCGTTTCGCCAGCCTGCAAGGGAGCTCGGGCTCGGGAGTCCAGTTGGCTGGCAGGGACCCCGCATCTGTACACGGAGCCTCTGCGGGGAGGCGGCGGGCTCGGGGGTCCAGTTGGCTGGCAGGGACCCCGCATCTGTACACGGAGCCTCTGCGGGGAGGCGGCGGGCTCGGGGGTCCAGTTGGCTGGCAGGGACCCCGCATCTGTACACGGAGCCTCTGCGGGGAGGCGGCGGGCTCGGGGGTCCAGTTGGCTGGCAGGGACCCCGCATCTGTACACGGAGCCTCTGCGGGGAGGCAGCGGGCTCGGGGGTCCAGTTGGCTGGCAGGGACCCCGCATCTGTACACGGAGCCTCTGCGGGGAGGCGGCTGCGGGGTTATCTGGGAACCTGAAGCAAGTAGGCCTCATGGCCAAGAAGACGGTCTCGGGTTGAGGCTGAGGTGTCTCTGGCCACCTAGACAAATGATGCCTCTGTGTCTGCGGAGAACCAGCAGCTACTGTCACCGTGGGGTAGGAGGACACAGGTGTCCGTAGTACCTGCCCTGGACTAAGGGCCAGGCCCCTCCTGCGAGGCTCAGGATTCTCATGAAACCAAAAAGAGGAATTCTCTCTCCCTGTCGTGACTGGGATGGACTTTCTTCCCAACCCCTGCAAGTGGGCTCAGACCACATTTAATTAAATGGAGAAAAGGAGGGAGAAGTGAGCTGCTCATACTCATGGTTATGGAACGTGTTCACGCCCACCCCGTGGTTCCTATTATTCTCCTCTTTCCCCTGGGACTCCACCGCCTTATTCTCCCCTGCTCTCCATCTGCCCCTCTGGTGGCTCCTTCTGGAGCAGCTTTCCGCGTTCCTGATCTCCTTCCCGCCTCTCAGATGCCTGGTTCTATCCGCTTCCCTCAGCTCTCCTCCTGCACACCCTGGGCACTGAAAGCCGCGAGTTTCTCCACTCTGTATCTCCATCCCAGTTCCCTCCTGGCTCAGATCCACGGCCCTGTCACCTAGGGGACATGTCTGTCTTCACTAGATGTCACAAACTCCCCTGCAAACCTGAACTCTGAAAGTCCCTTTCCAAGCCTTCTCCCCACCCAGCCTCCCTGCCCAGCACTCTGTTCTACAGATGGCCACGGTGCCCGTGAGCGTGGCTCTCGGGGGCCTGTCCCCACCCAGGCCGGGAACCAGGACTAGTCACGCTGCCCTCCACCCCTGCCTCATCAGCTCAGTGCAACACCCATTAGCATTTCACGTGTTGCATTAATAAATAAAAGCTCCTCTTTGGTGTTGAAGAGTCAACATTCCCCAGGTCTGTCTGGCTCCCACTGACAGGAGGTGACATTAGGAATCTTGTCACAGTTTAGACACAACAATCGACTGTCTTCCCCTGCATGTTTCCTCCCCAGTCACTTCCTGGCTGTGGGTTCAGCCCTGCTCCACACTGACGTAGGACCTTTTCTCGGAGCCCTTGGCGCGGAGTGGGGTGCTGTGTCACCAGGGGCTGTGGCTGAAGGGCCCCCCTTCTCCCCCTCCTCCACCCCCCGTTGCTCTTTCCAGTCCTTGGGGAATGGAAAACTGATTCAGCTTCTGGGCGCTGAGCAATGCGGTTGTGCAGCCAAATCCAGCTATTTCTGGATCCTCCCCCCTCCCTGTCCCACCCAAGCCCCACAGCTCTCAGCAGAGAGATGTTTCCCTAGAAACATCACCAGGCACGGAGTGGGCTTGTGGCATGTTATTAATACAGAACAGCCCAAGTGTGCCGCTGGGACAGCTTTCCAGGTTGTCCTCTGGGATCCAAGTAGGAAAGGGAATTCTCCCCCAGACTTAATAGCAAAGGGATTTGGGTAGGGAAAGGCACATTACGGAGGCGACACTTGTTTTTATTTCTAAGCAAGTGGCAGCTGAGATGAAAGGAAATGTTAGAGCTATGGCTGCTTTACACCCCCCTGGTTCCTCATGGGGCCTGGAATCTGGGCTTTCACTCCCTTTTTTTCCAAGATGGGATGCAACGCAACCTATGTGAGCTGGATCTCCAAGCTCCCAGAGCGTCTCTGATCCGCGCAGACTGCCCCCCGCGGGGAGACCGCTGGTATTCTTTCATGTGTCATTGGTGGCGGAAAGCCCGTTTTTTGCACGTGAGTTTGATTTTTGACACAGCTGAAGCTCACTCGGGGCTCACCGAGTCACCTGGGGATTGATGGGACAGCGACATCGCTGGTCAGAAAAGAGGTGCGGCTGTCCCCGTGGTCCGGGAAGTAGGTGTGTGTGTGCGCATGTATGTGTGTGCGCGTGTGCACCCATGTATGCGCGTGCACTGACACGTGTGCGTGCCCATGCAACGTAAAAAGAAAGAGGAAGAGAAGGCCAAGGACGGAGTCTGAGGAACGCCACCTCAGGTAAACAGCACCTGGCGCAGGGCGGACGACAGCACTCAGCGGGCCACGCAGAGAAACGAGAGAGGAGAATGGCCCACGAGCAAAGGAAGAAGCGCACGGAAGTGGGGTCAGCACGGACGGCTGACGCAGAGCCTGCAGGGAACCCTGGTGAGGAGTGGGCAGAGGTAACTGTCCTTAGAGAGAAGAAAGTCGCGGCTCTGGACGCTCGGGGGCCGCTCCCAAGCCCTGGGTGCAGCTCTAGCTACACATGCGTCCCAGGGGCCTCCTGGTTCATACCCAGCAGAGACGGGTGGGTCCCGCCAGAGCAGGGAGGACCGAGCCCTGCAGAGGAGTAGCAGAATCAGTGAAGAGGAGGGAAGACCAAGGGCCAGGGGGATCCAGACACAGGAGAGCAGGCATCTGGAGGCCAGGGAAGGACGTGTTGTGAGACAGCCAGGACCCTGAAGCGCAGCCCGCCATTGATCAGCTGTGTGAACGTGGGCAGCTTAGAGCCCCCTGTGGGCCTCAGATCCCCTCTCCACAGACTGGAGTTAATAACAGACCCTGTGTCCTGGCACGAACACTTGGCCTGGCACGAGGGAGGTGCCTGACAGAGGGCGAGGGGCCGCGGCTGACCATACGGAGGGCGTCACACTTACTGTCCAGAGGTTCCTCCACTTCCTTGTAGACTTGCCTTAAGGACCCATCTTTCATGTATTTCTCAGTGAAGATGTCATAAGGGACCAGTTCTCGAATGGTCTTCTTGTCGTCCTCTGACGTGGCAAGCCATCGATCACAAGGGAAAGTCAAGGTCTCTGTCCCCTGGGGTGAGGAGGCAAGAGGAAAATTCCTTAGTGTGGACTCTTCCGACGTCAGTGGCTCGTCAGCACATCAACACTCGTGGGGACCAAGGACAAGGGTCGTGGGCCCCACAGACAATGCAAAAGCCACAGGGGAGGCCAAGCTCTGCCCTGATTCCAACAAATTTAGTCTTACTTCAATTGCATCAGGGGCAGGCTCTTGAAAGCCGAGTCCCCAGGGTCACTTAAGATGGTATCAGAACCCCATCCCACAGACTCAGATTCCGTGGGTAAGGGGAGGGGCTCAATATTTTTAAATTGTTCTCAAATCTCTCAACCACAGCCACCCCTGAGACTTGCCTTCCATGTTTAGAATTCTGTGGTTTCAGGATGTTTGCCAAGTTGTCCCACTGGGTTTCTGTGAGTTGACCTTGAGCAGCAGGAATGGCATGCTTGGTCACTCACTAGCAGTGCGCCCCTGGGGGTGGGGCGCAGGGACAGCCCTGCCTAGACCCTCTTCCCCAACCCCCTACATGAGGTTCTAAAAGATCCTGCCTTGGACCTGAGCTGGTTCCTACACTGTTTGGGAAACTGGTAAACTGGGTGAATTGTCCTCAGATTTTACCTCAACTTAATAAGGCTACAGGTTCTTTCTTTTTTTTAAAAAAGATTAATTTTTATTTATTTGAGAGAGAGAGAGCGCACAAGTGAGCAGGGGGAGGGGCAGAGGGAGAGGGAGAGAATCTCAAGTGAACTCCCTGCGGAGTGTGGAGCCCGCCACGGGGCTCGATCTTATGACCCTGAGGTCATGACCTGAGCTGAAACCGGGAGTCCGACACTTAGCCAGCTGGGCCACCCAGGCGCCCCATAAGGATGCAGGTTCTTATCAGCAAGCAGTCTCGAATCCCTCTGGAAAGCGACAGAAGAAACAGCAGGACAGATGAGTCAGGAACTCACATCTTTATCTGGGAGGAGCCTGCGGATGTCCACGTGGGAGCAGTGCCAGCCAGGATTCAGGCCTGTATTGTCATGGCCAATCCGAATTTTCTCAATGATTTCCCCCACGTCTTCTAACTGTGGGAAGGAGAGAAGGTACCAGGTGGGAGCCAAAAGTTCCAGGAAAGTAGAACCTCAGCAACATCCTGCCTCCCCAGGACATCGGCTCCTGTGTCCCTTTGAACGTCTAGGGGCCACTTTCTCCCAGCATGTCCCCCTGTGTGGCTGAGCCAGCCCCTACTCTCCTCTGTGCATGCCACGCTCAGGCTTCCCTTCCTCTCTCCCCACGTAAAACCAGCCTAGACTCCAGAACTCAATTCAGTCAACCTCTGGGACACTGGTCCCCCTTTTCGTGGTGGAGCCCACCTCTCCGTCTTCCATTACTTACCATGGCAGCAGCTCATTCCTGGCTTGAGAACAGACTTGGATATCAGAAGATGAGTTCTGGTTCTGCCCATGCCCTGTCTTGCCAGCCTGACCTTCTTCTTGGCTCTTCAAAGCCCCTCTGTCTCCAACTGCCCCTCTTCTAAATGCCTCAAATTACAGTCCCTCAGACTCAACCTTCTCTTGCCGTGGGGCCTTTGCACAGCCTCCTCCTGCCCCTCCACTTTCCTCTTCTTTACCTAAACCTCAACCTCACCATTCACGTATCAGATCAAGGATCACTTCCCCAGGGAAGCCCCCTTGACCACCTAAGGAAAGTCAAATCTCGTTATGACAGGCCCTTACAGCATCCCATGGCACCCTTGTCCCCCACCCCAGCACTTCTGCGGCCTCTCTGCAGAGCTGACCACCTGGCTGGTGCGGGCAAGTCCTCAGTGCTCAGAGACAGCAGTCAGCTCTGGGATGGGTGAGTCCTGTGACAAGTGAATGGCATCTGAATGATAGATGAAGTCATTCACCACATGCAAAGCCTCTAGAACCACAGACAAGTGACCTCTGAGTGAAACGGAACTGCTTCCAACCATGGGTTTCCTTCTTCCCGGCATACACACACGCACCACAGTGGGCAGCCAAGAGCAGGCCCATCAGGACTGCTTGAGGAATGTCCCCAACTCCCATCCCCATCTTCAGCCTTCCCAGTTGGGGTCACGGCTCTGCCACCTATAACCCATGTAACCTGAGGCAGTGCACCTGACCTTCCAGGACTCAGCTTTCCTCTCTATAAAATGGGGGAGAACAATGTCTTACTCAAAGGAAGGCAGAGGCCTGGTAGTCCCTTGAGGTCACTTCGAGGTCTAAGATCCCAGCCATGGTTCTTTTTGGCAACTATTCTCTCCTGGGACCAGCAGGGCACCACATTGCTAGAAATGGCGAGAATTAACAAGGCTTCTGCTGTCTGCAGCACTGGCCCCCAGGCCCTGCTCCCTACCGGCTAGCTCACCCTCGCTTCCCCACAGAAGTGCTGTCCCCTGGGAGCCCCCGAGGGCAGTCTGATCATTAAACACAGATTGGTGGCCTCAGGCTGACGTTAGTGCTCTGGACATTTTTAAGGAGGCTTCACTCCCTCACGACAGAAACGGCATAGAAGCTATGGAGGAAACCCTTGTCTCACAGAAGATCCCCCTGTGGGCATGGAGGACTGAAGATTCACCTGCCTCTCCCTCTGCCCAGGGGCCTCTTCTGCTCCTTCCCCATCCCGTCTCTGAGCTTTGAGATGTGTGGACCTGGCTTCACTGGTGGTGGAAGAGCTAAGCAGACAAAGTCCTGGAATGGAGCTGCTTGGGTCTAAATCTTGGCTCTGCCCTTTGTTCCTTACGACGACCCAAGCAAGTTTCCTAACTTGCCATTTCAGCCAGACAAAGTGATAATCATACCACCAGCGCAGGGGATGGTGACAAGGACTCCCAAGTGCTCAGAGCAGGGCTGGCACAAGGCAGGGGAAATTAGTATTAGTTATGTTTGCTACTTTCCCAGTGACTCCCTGTGTCTTAGGACAAAGCCACAGAGGGAGGGAGAGGCTTGTTCGGAGTCCGAGCCAGAGCCAGAGCCAGAACCCGGGGTCATGTGCCTGCGACCCAGCGCTCTATGTCTCACCTAAAGATCAGTCGGAAAAGAGACATGGAGAGACGGGGACACAAAGCTTTTTCATGTGTTTCCAAACTCTCACACTCCCCCAGCAGCCGGAGAGGTTTGAAAAGGAAAAAGAAAAAACTTAGCAACAAATTACTGGCCAATTATAGCTGCCGATTAGCGGGCATTTCGTTGATAAAACTCCGTGGAAGTCATGCTGGGGTGTAATCGCAGCCCCCCACTGATGGCGTCAGGCTGGGGTGACTCATGTGCCATGCCATCTTGGCGGGGTGAGCTGTTACTTTGTGTGCGTAAAGGAATCACCCTTGCATTTTCCTTGACAAAGACTACCGAGGTGCCAACCTTCCCACAAGTGTTGACGGCTCCTGGGGACGGAGGGGAGGGAGCAGGGAGAGCCCCCCCACCCCCAGCACAGACACTGGCCGGGGGAAGAGGTAGGGGCTCTGGACTTTGTTTCCCATCAGAAGATAAGGGGTATTTCTCCAAAGGTCCCCACGGTCTGGAGAGTCCCGGCTCTTTTCCTTCACAGCTGTCCCCTCTAAGTCTTGCTTCAGCCAGTCCTTTGCCCTTCGGGTCACTCTCCTACTGTCCATCTGGCCAAACCTCATTCCACATGCTGCATTTATTTACACGTCTGGCCTTGGCCCCAGTGTTCCCTCGCTAGGAATGCCTCCCCTTCTTGTCCTGTCTTGTCCCTGCTTACGGTCGCACTCAGTCCAGCTCAAAGTCACCACCTCCAGAGAGCCTGCGTCTTTCTCTGAATACCCATCACACACTCAGTCCCTTACTCATGCTCATCACCAGGGGCCAGTGTCCTGTAGGACACTGAGAGCACATATTCTAAGCCAGTTCTCCTGGGTTTGAATCCTGCTTCCACGACACCCTAGCTCTATGAATTTGTGCAAGCTACTCAACACTCGGTCCTCACTTTCCCCATCTTTAAGCAGGGATAACTACAGCACAGAGTTGCTGTGCGGGTTAAGTGAGTTAACAGATAAAGTCCTATAATGGTGCCTTCTTACCAAAAGGAACAGTTACTCTAAGGATGACCAGCCTCTCTCATTAGCCTTATGTGGAGGTTCCGGGTTCCCCAGCTGGATGCAAGCCCCTTGCAGGCAGAGGCTGGGTCTTCCCCTTCTCTTGTCTCCCCCACCCAACCTAGCGCACAGAGGAGACACTGAGCTCACGTGCATGGGATACCCAGCTGCTGGGACCTACACCTACAGTAAGCATGCACCAAGCAAGGCCCCAGGCCAGAAGGGGAGCTGGGGAACACATGGAGTTTCTGGACGTCTGGCTCTCCCCAGGGATATGGGTGTGTTGCTAGCACTGGAGATGGTCCCAGTGGAACTGGAATTGTGCCTCTAGTTTCCCCAAGGCCTGTCCACCCACTCTCAGCTTAGGTCCTGAAACTTGTTCCTGTGGGACAGGTGAGGTGCTCCATCCTCCTGGTGACTCAGACGTACTGAGTGAGGCCCAGCAAGGCTGGATGAACCGCCTGGACTCCTTGCCAACAGCAGCCCATTAGGGTCCCTCTGGATGCATGGCTCTTCCTGCCCCCTCCTGTGGTGCCCCCACCTTCCGGTGTTGGCTATGGGGGAGGGAGGGTCCGTGTACCTCCATAATGAAGCGGGAGGCTGACTTCCTCTCAAAGAACAGCTTCTGCTCTCTCTTGTTGGTGCACAAGTACTTCTGCTGGGTGCACACTGCATCACAGCCATATATGACAATGAAGATGTTGGCATCTGTCCCGGCGGCGAAGACGTCGCTGGTATACAGGGTGATCTCATAAGGGACAACTGAGGGTGGGCAGAGGGTGAAGTCAGAGGGGAGGTGAGAACAGAAAACAGATGTGGACAAGATCAAGTTCTTCATTGGCCCCACTGCCCCATGCCCCATCACTGGAAGCTGCCACCCAGGGACCTGCATCTTCTTCACACGGTTGCTTAGCAACGGCAGGTGCAGGGGAAGGGGGAGGCAGTGTCCTGTCACACCTACTGCCCGCAGTAAGCCCCTGCACCTCAGACCATGGTCTCTGTGCCTCTCTCATCTCAGAGCTAGTCCAGCAGTTTGGCTGAATACACGGGATCTATCCTGATTTTTTGTGTGACCCAGCCAAGCCACTCAAGAATCTCAGTTTTCTCCTCTACAAAGGGTCCTCACCATGGTCCTTAGCTGTAGAGACTGTAAACAGGAGGGTTACATTTCAAGGGGCAACGAACCAATCAGATCAGCAGAATTGAATAGAATTGAATAAAAAAATACCATCTATGCAGACATCACACATAGTAAGGGAAAACATTTTTTGTGACACTTACTTGTTGCATATGTATATAAATGTATATATACTTTAAGTCACAATAATAAAAAAATTATATTAAAAACTCAGAGAAAGGGTGTAAGTGGAAATCTACCTTATTTTGTGGTCTCAGCCTTAAAAGCGATCGCATTAAAAGTCACCTTCTCACAGGTGGCCCCCTCTCCACATCTGCTCCAAAGCAAATGAATTTTCTTTTCATTAGTTTGTGATGATGTCACTCTGCTGTCGAACAGCAGCTGTGAGGCCCTATAAGAATCATACTTGCTGTCTGTTGCCCTGTGCCCGACTCTCCACCGAGAGTTCTACCTTCCCCATCTACAACATTCACGATGACCTGTACAGGAGACACCATTACACTTCACTTTATGGATGAGGAAAGCAGGGCTCAGAGAGGTGAAGTGACTTGCCCCAGGTCACATGGCTGTTCAAAGGTAGGGGAACTCCAACTCCAACAGGCTTGTCTGACCCCACCATCCTGGGTGGTCAACCCCTGGGGTACTGTTGTCAGAACTGGAGGTGAGTACTGTTCTTACCTACTGGTCAGGGCCTGTCCCCACAGTGGCCTGGACAGGCCCCTCACCAAGGTCAAGGAAAAACGCAGGCCATCGCAATAATGGAGGCAACTTCCTTGGAGTCCTCTTGGGTGTCTCCATGGTCTAAGGCTCAGGAGGCCTTGAGCAGAGATGGACTTGAGCTTTCCTGAGACTAGCTGGCAGTGGGAGAAGCCCTGGAAATAGATGGGCAGGAAGAGCCGACCCTTCCGCCCTCACCACTCTGGGCCTGGGCTCAGATGCATTTCTTGGTCTCTAGTTCTACCTCTGCCATTGAGGAGCTGTGTGTCCTTGGGCAAATGGGTATACTTCTCTGGGCCTTTTTCTTTGTCCATAAAATGAGAGCATTTAACAGAATCTGTGGTTTTCAGACGGTTTAACTGAAATTAATTTTCAGTGGAATATTCTTGAGCAATCCTTAAAAATACCTTTAGGAAGAATGTTCAGAAAAAAAAAGAACTTGACTTTTTAAAGCTGAGGAGTTGCTCTGGATGGCATGAACTGGGGAGCTGTTCCTGCTCATCCTTTCTCCAAATCCACCAGCTGCCTGGAAACTACCCGCCCCCCATCTTTAATACCAGCAACCCTCAGAGCACAGACTTTAAAGCTGGTGCCTCTCAACCCTAACATGGCATGATTCTGACCTTCACGGCTCCACGCTGTGTGGTGCCTTTAAGGGACCATCACAGTGGTCCCTTTCCTAAGGGACACCCCTCTCCTGTGCTGGCAGCACATTTCAGTAGGTCTGGAAGCAGAGCCATTTTGCTCTGTTCTTCTGGTTTCACATGTATTGGGCAGCCTTGATGAACTGCCTGATCTGGGTCTCAGCCTTCTAGACCCCTGAGAACAACACCCGGCCACCGCTCCTGCGACTGCAGCTCCCCAGCCCCTGGAGCTCCCTGGCTTTGGGCCCTCTAGAACTTTCCCAAACAAGAAAATAGGCTCTGAGCAGCAGACCCTCCCTGCTGGGCTTCTGCCTAGTGAGAGCCGCCCTTTGAAGCTGCCTCCATGGCTCTCCAGTCTGAAAGGTGAACCTCTCCTGCACTTTATATGTATGTATGTGTGTATGTATGTATTGGTAAATACGAGCCTAAGGCAAAGGGTAAATGGGCTTGTTTTCATATCAAGCTAGAACTGAATATATTCAAGGTTAGGCCATACGAATCCAGAGCAAGGCCCGTCCTAGGGCGCAAAGGGAGAAACGGCTACTTCTGTTTAGAAGTGCCTCGCCCAGTACTGCTGTCAGGTCTGCGTACATCTGTCAGGGTCAGTGTGTCTGTCCCCGACTGCAGGCAGCTCCTGGGGGCAGTGGCTAGAGCCAGGGTTTGCTCTGTATATGCAGAGATTTTACTAGAGGGAAATGTCACTTTCTTTCAGGCTTTAGACCTGATGGATCAGGTCTTTTCCAGTTTAATTGCTTTAGGCGACCCCCGCCCCAAAACAATACAAAACAAGACCAAAAAAAAAAAAAAAAAAAAAAAAAACCAAAAAGCAAAAAGCAAAAAACAAAAACCCATCACTGATTTATACCGTGTATTTATGAGCTGTTTGGGGGAAATCTTTCGGCATAGCTAATTATTTGGTTAGGAAAAAAAAAATTTTATTCTGTGGGTTTGGTTCCAATGTTAGCATATTCAGACAGATTTTTATAGTTTGGCTGATTTCAGCTTGATTCCCAGCGCCTAGGATGTACGTACACGTAAATAAACATTGGACACATACTTTCTGGTGACACTGGAAAGGAAAGGTCAGAACTTCACCCAATTGCTCCCCTTCCTCCTCTCCTTTAGCTGGTAAAAGGAATCACATTTATCATCTTTTCAAGTTCTTTTTCCCTCCAGTCAGGATAAAATCTGATAGCGGTGATTTTTTTGTCCTGTTACTGACTAGACTGAGACGGATGATGGGGCTGGTAGTGACTTCTCACAGTTTAGACTTTGATCTTTCTTCCCTTTGGGGTCATAGGAGGAAACTGATCCCAGAGAGGTCAGGCGCTCTGTCTATTGTCACCAGCTGGTTTGGGGTGGAGGTGGGACTAAGTCCCATATTTCCAAACTCTTGATCCTAGACACCGCCCATGGCCCACAGAGGGCCCAGGGAATTTGGGAGAGGAGCAAGAAACCCAACTCTGCAAGGTGGGCCTGGCCCAGGACAGGGACGGAGGAGGGGCTGGGACCAAGTTGGGGTAGTGGGTGATGGGATGTGGGAAGAGGGCCAGCCTTGCCGCATACATAACTTACATGGTGTGTACAACCTCGTCTGCAGCTCTGCGTGGAAGAGGTCCCTGACGATCGCTCCGTCATCCTCATTCTTCGCCAGCCAGCGGCCACAGGGGAACGTCATGCACTTCCCAAGAGATGGGGCGTCCACCTCTACCCAGTCTACAAACCAGCCTGGAGCCTTGCCTGGAGAGATGGAGACACAGATCTCACCAAGGAGCCCAATGCAGAGGGTTTACTGTGGGCAGCTTCGGGGACTCCAAACGTTCTTCCCTACCCCACGGCTGACATCCACAGCTGCCCCGCGCACGGGCCATTGCTGTCGCTGATTCCTGTTCCAGCGTACACCCAGCTGAAGGCGGAAGCTGGGTCACGCTCCAGGCTGCTGTCAGTGAAATCAGCAAGAGCAAAGGAGCCTGGGGAAGAGGTGACAGGAGGTGACAGCAAGCACACTGTCCAGAGCGGAAGGCACTCTAAAGGGGGAGCTCAGAGATGAAAGAGAAAGCTCGTACAAACAAGGATTTCATAATGTCACCCCGGGACGAGGATGGTACTCTGAGCTCCCTGGCCTCGGCCCGTGGAGCCTGAAGGGGAGGGAAACTTGCGAAGGACTGATGGTCTTCCCTGGACAGATGAGTGTTTAAAGAAGGAAGTAGGGGCTGAGCAGAGAACCCCGTCTCTCCATCCCAGGGGCGAGCTAGAGGGCCTCGTTCCTCAGGCCTAAAATACTTAGTGAAAAGATCAAGAAAACAAGTCCTCCCTTAATGAGAGAGAACAAAGCTTGGCTGTAGTGTCAGTAGGTTCTGGGAAGAATTGACCAGATCAGTAGTTCTCCAAGTGGGATCCAGGACCCTTACCATCGTGTGTGATAGAAATGCTCGGGCCCTACCCTAGACTTACTGAACCAACACCTGCGTGGGTAAGGTCCAGAAATCTTTGTTTCACAACCTCCAAGGTGGTTCTGTGGCTCACTCAAGTCGGAGAACCACTGAGCTAGATGGGGGATTCGCAGATGTTGCCGCACAAGGAAATAACTGATGGTGGGCTTTTGGGGAACTCACTGGTGTCCAGGCCTGAGCTCGGGCCAATTAGACCAGAATCTCTGCAGGCAGCTTGGGCTCCACTGGACCGAAGGGCCCAAGGGAGCTGTGCCATCATGAAGGCAGCTGACATCCAACTTTCTTGCACATTCTTCCCAGACTCCACCGGGACCTGTCTGTGGTCCTCACATTTTTAGCAGAAAACAGAGGGGGAAGGAAGCCAGACCTGTGTTGTCATGACCAATCCTGACTTTCCACAGATCTCCCAGGTCCAGCGTCTCCACTGTGAAGATTTCGATGCTGTCCCTTTCAAACTTGTCGCTGTTGGTCTTGGAGGATTTCAGGAGGGTCATTCCTGCCAACCAAATGGCCCCACATGACTGGTTGGGCCTGAGACCTTCAAACCTAGACTGACTGCCCGTTTTAGTCCCTCCTCCCAATAACCAAATATTTCTGACTTTCATAAAATTTAGACCTTGCAGGGACCACCCACAGGTACCTTTGCACATTTAGTGGGTACTGTCTTTTTATTGAGCTTTGTAATCAGCTTTCAAGGTGTGTATTTTTATTTCGAGTTTGTATCTAAAGAACAGGAAACATACCAAAGGGCTTATCAAGACCATCCAGGAGAGGGTGGTGGGCCCTAAGTCAGTGTCAGCTCTATTTCCATACTCCTCCTGTTTCCCCATGTGGGAAGGAAGCCTGTGACAAAACCTCCCTCCCCCTGTTCCCTGGGGGAATTAGGGACATCCTTGAACAGAAGGAGAAAGCTGGCGGAAGTCACGGACAACAGACCAGTCACTGTTTGGACTGGGAGGCCCTTCCTTATGGTTTTAAAAGGTAAACAGAGGGATGCCTCTAGGAAAGGCCCAGGAAATGGTAAAAAAAAAAAGGAATGGAAAAAATGGAAAAAAAATTCAGAAAGGCCTAGAGAAAGAATGACCACAGGATCGAGCATATTACCTAAGGAGACACGCTGAAGGGAAGATGATTCCTATGGCTTCCACATACTTCGAGGGTGGTAGACATAGCAATGAGGATGGGAGAAAGGAAAGGAGACTCTCTGCCCCCTGGAGTGGAGTAAGACTGACTTATAGAGATTTAGGAAGAATCTCTAAAGGAACCAAAGTCCACAATCTGGGTAGACAAGTCACCTTGTGTGGAGATTTTTTTTTTTTAAAGACTGATTTATTTATTTGAGAGAGCGAGAAAGGGAGAGAGATCACAAGCAGGGGCAGAGGGGGAGAGAATCTCCAGCAGACACCCTGCCGAGTGTGGGACCCAATGCGGGACTCGATCCCAGGACCTCGAGATCATGACCTGATGTGAAATTAAAAATCAGATGCTAACCAACTGAGCCATCCAGGTGGCCCTCACATGTAGACTTTTAAGGAAAAGGGAACTGCCTTTCTCCAACAGGACTGGTTACATGCAATCTGTCAAGTGTGTGAGGCATGCAGGAACACATAACAGGAAAAGGTCAGTCTCTTCACAGACGGTGCTGAAAAAGTGGAAATCTACATGTAGAAGAATTAATGTGGACCCTTATCTTTCACTGTATACAAAAGTCAACTCAAAATGGATTATAGATTTAAACATAAGACCTAAAACTCTAAAACTTGTAGAAGAAAACAGGGGGAAAGCTTCATGACGTGGGTCTTGGCAATGATTTCATGGGTAGGACATCAAATGCATTAGGCAACAAAA
Organism: Mustela putorius furo; assembly: GCF_011764305.1. Taxonomy (NCBI): domain Eukaryota; kingdom Metazoa; phylum Chordata; class Mammalia; order Carnivora; family Mustelidae; genus Mustela; species Mustela putorius. Next base: position 39,970,642 of record NW_025422010.1, read on the forward strand.
ACAAAAACAAACAAATGGGACTACACCAAACTAAAAAGTTTCTGCACAGCAAAGGAAACAATCAACAGAATGAACAAGCAACTTACAGAACGGGAGAAAATCTATCTGATAGCAGTTTCATTGCCACAATCTCCTACAACTCAAAAACAAAGAGCTAATAACAAAAAATGGACTAAGGACTTAAATGGATATTTCTCCAAAGAGGACATACAAATGGCCAACAGTATATGAACAAAGTGTTCATTGTCACCAAGCTTCAGGGAAATGCAAATCAGAAACGCAATGAGATCTCACCTCACCCCTATCAGGATGGCTACCATCCAAAATCAAAAGACAACAATTGGTGAGGATGTGAAGAAATTGGAACCCTTGTACACAGTTGGTAGGAATGTAAAATGGTGTAGTTGCTATGGAAAATAGTATGAAAGAGCCTAAAAAAATTAAAAATAGAACTACCATATGATCCAGCAATCCCACTTCTGGGTATATTTCCAAAAGAACTGAAATCAGGATCTTGAAAAGATATTAGTACTCCCGTGTTCATTATAGCACTATTCACAATAGCTAAGATGTGGAAAAAACCCAACTGTCCATTAACGGATGAACAGATAGGGAAAAAAAAGTGATATATCCATATAATGGAACACTATTTGGCCTTAAAAAAGAAGGAAGTTCTCCCACATGCAACAATGTGGATTGTCCTTGAAGATGTTATTCTGAGTGAAATAAGCCAGATGCAGAAAGACAAACATAGCATGATCCCACTTATACAAAGTGTCCAAAAGAGTCAAATTCATCAACTCAAGGACTGGAACTGTGGTTCCCAGGAGCTGGGGAGAAGAGAAGATGTGGAGATACGAATCAGCAAGCATACTTCCAGCTTAGTAAGATTAGTGAACTCCAGAGATCTGCTATCCAACCTGTATCTATAGTCAGCGGTGATGCATTACACACTGAAAATTTATTAACTGGACAGATCTCATGGTAAGTGTTCTTCCCACAGTAACATAAAGTAAAACAATAAAGGGGAATTCTTGCAAAAAATTTTTTTTAAAGAGAGAAGAACAGAGACGTGACCAGGATTTCCTTGGAAATTTCTACTGAATCTCCTACTCTCCTTGAGGAGGAATGTGGGTGAGCCTCGGCCCTGCGTTGCTTTCTTACCAGTGTTGTCCTGTGTGCCAAAGAGCGTGATGAAGACATTGGCATCCGTGCCTGCATTCTTCTTGTCCCCAGTCTTTACGGTCACGGAGAATGTGGTAGATTTGTCTGCCAGGAGAGGAGTGTGGAGAAGTGAGTGGTAGAGCACCCCTCCACGGAGGGAGGAGGGAGAAAACACACTGAGTATGCTTCTGCATTCATGTTCTCCATTTCTATGAGTTGCTTTTCTTGCAGCATGTGTTCTTCTGCAGTTCCCTTTAATCTAGAAACTTCCTCAAGGCAGAGGGGAGGTCTCCTCTACCTCCAGCTCACACAGGAAGCTCTCAGTCAACAGAGCTGTAGAACGCTTAGGGGAGACTTGGGCTCATCAGCTGGGAGCCTGGTCTGATTCCTCCAGGCTGAGAAGAGTTTTACAGATGCAAGTTTCAAGGAAGGGAGGCATCTTAGAATTCTTGAAAGTTCATTCTTTCCCTTGACAAAAATGTACTGAGGGCTTATAATGCGTCTGGAGGGGAGGACACAAAACTAAATTAGAGCTAGCTACAACTATGCTGTCCTATCCTAGCCTATCCTATTCCATTTCACTCCACTCCTGATAAGAACTCCATGCTAAGCCATATGTACTTTATCCCAAGCCTTATGCTACACCTGTGGGAACATGTCTTGTCACCTCCCCACTCTTGCCATGGAGGAATGAGAAGGTCGGACAGACACACTGCCAGAGGAGGAGATGTCCAGAGCCCACAGGGAAAAGGAAGACGGAGGCTGAGGATGGGGGCGAGGCAGAAGAGAGGGAGCTAGAGGGAAGAAACCAGCTCTAGTTGAGGAAACCTTTCTGCTCCAGGGCCAGGCTGTCGAGGGGGTTGCTGTCACCACCTCCCCCTCCCTCCTCATTCTCGCTTGGTAACACATAGGACTCGTCCACCGGCAACAGCTCCCGGGACAGCTGGCCATCATCCTCCTCCACCGCCAGCCATCGTTGGCATGGGAAGTAGTACCTGTGGGGTGGAGAACAAGATAAGGTCAGGAACATCTCTTTGGAAAGGTTTCACAATGGAGCAGTCCTGGGCTGCAAAATGAGAGGCCCTCGGGGGCCCAGACACTCCCCTGCCTACTCCCTTCCCAAAAGCATGGCCCTCCCCATACTACCTAGCCTAGGGGTCACCCCATGAGTCACCTGCCTGGAGTGGACAACAAATCTGAGGTGATGGTTTGAAGACACCCCCAGCGAAAATGGCCGGGTAACAGTGCCTGAAGCATGTCAAGTCCTTGTCAGGGTTGCATTGGAAGCATCTGGAAGAAGAGCTTCCAGGGACTATTCCAGCAGTTTCTAGGTGGGTCTGGTAGCCAATGCTACCTTAGTGGAGAGCATTGTACACAGTAGGTGTTCAATACCTAAGGGCTGAATAAATGGATTTGAATGGAATGGTATCCAGTTATGCTTCTGGAAGGTACGAAGGTGTAGCTAAGGAGCTGGCACAGCTGACAGCTGGCACCATCCAGGGAAGGGAGGTCCAAGTTGACTCCTCAGTAGAGGTGGAGCCTAGTGAAATGGAGACACCCAGGCAAAGAGGGGGGTAGGGAATCACAGAGGTAACGACATGGGGTAATTAAGGACTCACCTCTGGAGCCACACGGGGTTTGAATCCTGGCTCTGCCACTTAAAGTCATGTGACCTTGAGCAAGGTTCTTTTCCTCTCTGTGTTAGGGCTGCCAGATTTAGCCAATAAAATCACAGAACTCCTAGTTAAATGTGAATTTCAGAGAAGCAATGAATAATATTTTAGCATAAGTATGCCCTATCCAGTATTTGGGACATACTTAACGCTAAAACATTATTCACTGCTTCTCCGGAATTCAGTAGCTGGCCATTCTGTATTGTATCTGGCAACCGTACTCTGTGATTCAGTTTACCATTCTGTAAAATGAAGATCGGATTGTTTCTTTCAAAGTTGTTAGGAGGATTATGTGAGTTAAACATTTTAAAGTGCTCATCTAAACGCCCGGTAAGAGTCTGCTCATACCATCACTGTTGTTATTCTTAGTGTCGTACTGCCCTGTGTTTCTCCTCTGCCCGTGCGTGGGCTCTCTGGAGCCTGTGGGCTGGACAGTTCCTCTTGGGCACCCCAGTTCCCAGAACAACTCAGAGGGTCAGGGAATGCAGCCAGCCCATCTGTCAACTGGGGCCATTCCACCCCGTCTCTATTCCTCCAAGCCCTCCACCCGGCTGGGAGCCAAAGATGCATTCAGGGACTGATCAATGTCTGGAGAGGAGGAAGCCATGTGGGCTGAGTGTCTCGCCTCTGTCAGAGCCCTCCGCTCCCCAGCAGACATTATAGCCTCCCAGCACCAACACATTTAGAGGAGCAGAACCTGAGAATACCACGTCCGCCCGCGGGCCCACGCTGGGTGGAGAGGGGAATGCTGTGTTCATGGACATGGACATGGATTCAGAGGGTGGGAGGAGCTCCGCTAGGGGCGACGGCGACTGAACGGTAGTTACATCGGAGTTCAAGTGAAAACTGCGTGTGGTTCCACGTCCCAGTCTTTAAATTATGAAAGGGAAAGTTTCATTTTTATTCAACCAATTAACTTATGAATAATAGGCTTTGGTTCTAAATTAGGGCCAATTAAAGGAGAGACAGAAATAAAGAAAGGAGTGGGGTTGGGGCAGAGGAAGAGACAATGCGAGTGGGAAGTCAGAGCAGAACAAGGACAGGGGGAGAAGGAGACGCAAAGGAGGGGAGACTGGTTCCGGGAGAGAGAAAGCAGTCAGACAGACAGAAGCGTGAGGCTCAAGCCCGCCCACACCTGCAAGCACTCGCACGCACAGGGACGCAGAGGCTGGCTTTCCTGGGGTGCCCTCCCCGCTCTTCTGGAATACCTGCACGGGGACTGAAGCTCCCCAGCACGCCCGGAGCCAGCAGGTGGAAGCCCCTCGGCCCCCGCCTCTCAGTCTCCCCCATCACACCGTTCACCTGCCTTTGTGCCTTCTGTTCCAAACACCAGACATCAAGGCCCATCTGAAATGCCGCCTCCAACAGAGCACCAGAACACCCCCACCACAAAGCTCCCTGCCCCCTGGAAGCCCTGGCAGCTGGGGGCGCCACCGTGAGATGGCTGCCACCTCCCTTGACCTTGCAGCCCCCATGGCCGCAGGAGCTCCTTCCTGCTGTGCTATGAGGCCCCTTTTATGGGCTGCCAGGCTGGACCTGCCCTGCCGAGGGAGAGCAGCCCGGGCTGCCTTCTGCCGAGGGTCAGGCGGTGGGCCCTCACATGGGTCATCTCAGTCCCCATCACAACCTCGCGAGGGGGTTTGACTATGTCCATTGTATGGATGGAAGAACTGAGGCTCGGAGGCCCCCCAAGGCCACATGTGTAAAGCGTGGGAGAAACAGGAATGGGGCCTAAAACATCGGCCTCTTAGACCCTCATAGTTTTCTGCTCTTCAAGGGCAGAGTCGGAAACAGCCACTTGACCCTCAGCACTGAGCATGCGTGTGTTTGCTGAATGAATGATTAATACATCAAACATAATCTTTATTCATTAGTTGACTTGGTATTTGTGGCATGCCTACTGTGCGCCAGGCCCTCTTCTAGGTACTGGGGAGGACACTGCAGGGAACAAAACAGATGAAGTCATTAGCTTTGGCAGGGTCCTTATATTCAGTTGTGGCGAGAGGAACAATAGCAAAATCCTGCATTTGAGGGGCACCTGGGTGGCCCAGATGGTTAAGCGTCTGCCTTTGGCTCAGGTCATGATCTCAGGGTTCTGGGATTGGGCCCTGCGTTGTGTTCCCTGCTCAGTGGGGAGTCTGCTTCTCCCTCTCCCTCTGCCTCTCCCCTCTCCTTGTGCATTCTTTTTCTCTCTCAAATGAATAATAAACAAAATAAAATGTTTAAAAATATACTGCCATTGAAGGTAGGTCAAATGATAACTGAGGTGGAAAAAAGTAGAAGTTCCAAAGGGGGTTGGGATCTTGATAAGTAGGTGACACCTGAACAGAGACCTTACCTAGAGACAGTATGAGAGTGAGCCATTGTGGGAGGGAGTGCCAGGCAGAGGGGACAGCACATGCAAAGGCCCTGAGGTAGGACCATGACCATCAGCTTCAAGGAATAGCAAGGAGTGAGCGAGACAGAGATCAGGACCAAGAGTTAAGGAGGGGGCATGCGGCAGGCTACTGGAAGTGCTCTAGCTCTTACTCGGGGTGAGTGGGAGCCTCTGCAGGTTATCAAGCAGAGGAGGGACTCACCCCTGCGGGCTGGACTGCCACAGACACAGGAGGGCCGCAGTGCAGGACAGCGACCAGGCAGGAGCCTCTGAGCAGGGCTGGGGAAGCTGGAGAGATGGAGTTTGCCTCACACCAACAAGATGGGGTGGCAAGGGAGGGAGGGAAGATGAGGAAGCCAGGAGCTCCAGGAGTTGAAGAGGGAAGAAAAAGAGAGACAGAGGGAAGAAGATGAGTAAAGAGAAGATACCATTCAAAAGAGTGGTAAAAATACAAAATATTTGAGCATAAACTTAATAGGACTGTAGAAAATTGTAAAGCATTGCTGAGATACTAGAGGGAACAGTTGGCTAAGTGGGATGCATACCTGGGGCAGCACTTCATGTTCTAAATATGATTCTCCACACGTACATTTAATGGCATAACAATCAGAATTCCAACGGGTTTTTTTTTTTTTTCCAAATCACTTAATGTCTTGATTTGAAAAGCTAAGAAAAGTGAATATTTTTAAGGAATAATGGAAGCAAAATAAGCCAGAGAAAAAGAGTTATCCTAGGGTTTCATTCTATATGGAATGTAAGAAACAGGGCAGAGGTCGGGGGCGGGGGAACCGAATCAGAGAGAGAGAAAAACCATGAGAGACTCTTAACTATGGGAAACAAACTGAGGGTTGCTGGGGGGTAGGGTTGGGGGATGGGGTAACTGGGTGACAGGCAGGGTGGAGGTGGGAGATAGGGTGAGCCCTGCACAGAGGGGAAGGCACTCTCTGAGAGATACCAGATCGCAGGCCAAAAATTGAAGTCAACGCACATTTGCTTACTGGGCGCCCACTATATTCCAGGCACCGGCAGGCCCTTGGTAGCTCCACAACCCGCTCAGGATCTTGCCTGCTTTCTTCTCTACCTCCCTCCACATCTCCCTACCACACCTCAGGCCTTTTTTCCTGTCTACTGTCCCCTGACCCCTTTTGCTCAAGAGGCAATGGAACCTACCCATGGAAACACACCAGATTCATCACTGACGATCTGGAGTTCTGGTCGTGGCTTGGGCATGAATTGGCTCTAGAGCCGTGGCTTCCCCTCCCTGGGGCATGATTCCTTCACCTGTCAGGAGGACAATACCCCTTTCCCAACTTAGCTCCTGGTGGTCACTGGGAATCTTGAACCCGGGCCAGCTGGGTTTTGTCCTGGGGACAAAATCTGGCCTGCTCACCTGTTTATGTACATCCCAGAAGCTAAGCACGAAATTTACATTTTTAAATGGTTGAAAGATCTAAGGAACAGGATTATTTTGTGACACGTGAAAATTACATGGAAGTCAAGTCTCAGTGCCCATGAACCCAGGTTTATTAGAACACAGCCACACCCATCCGTTTAGGCAGCACTTGTGGCTGCTTCCCCACTGCAAAGGCAAATAGATTAACTGTGACAGAGACCGAAGGGCCCCAAAGCCTACAATATTTACTCTCTGGCCTTCACAGAAAAGTCTGCTCACTCCTGGTCTAGGACATTAAAACAACGGTACCAGAAGCCACTTCCTATGCAGAGGGATGGATGGGTGACTAAGTCTGTGCATGGAGACTGGCAGGGACAGGAGAAGTCACCTTCTGAGCTGATGGATCTCAGGACCTGGATGGGCGGTCCTGCCAGACTGTCCCCTGCCAGGGCAGTAGCTCCAGGGGGCTGCCCAGTGAGAGGGAAGAAAGGGAGGCGATGTCCGCCCAGCTACCCACCCCCCGCCTCGGCCCTCTTTCCAGGACGGTCTCAGAAGCAGCCCTGGCCTCCCCTACCAAGCCCACTCACGTGATCTCGTTGTTCATGTCCGTGATGTCTATTCTGTCCAGAAACCAGCCTGGTCTGTTGCCCGAGTTGTCATGGCGAATCCGGATCTTGGTCAGAGGCCCCAGGTCAATGGCATAGATGGTGAAGGTGTCAGTCTGGGAAGGGCCGGGGAGGCACTCAGAAGGATGGTGCGGCCCCGCTCTCCCCCGCAACGGCACCTCCCCTCCCACACACACAGTCTGGTCACCAGCCTCACCCTCCCAGCGCCTGGGGCAGCCTGAGACCTACTGTGGAAAATGCAGCCGGCTAACTGGTGTACGGTCTGCACAGTGTTTTTTTAACCTGCCTTCCTGGGGGTCTTCTTACTCTCACTGTGTCCCAAAGGGTGGACGGAGGAGGGAGGAGGGCCATGAAGATGACTGAGGGAGAGAGAAGGCAGGTTGGCTGGCACCTGCATTTGTGTTATGGGGTATGTGTGTGCGTGTGTGTGTGTGCACATGCATGTGTGTAGGGCTGTTGTTGGCAGTATGCCGAAACCCCGCATTATGTGTGCGCCTGTGTGCACACACCCCTTCAACCACATATTTTGATGAAGCACCGGGGATGAGCCAAAGTGGATGCAAATCCAAAGTCATTCACAGAAACAGGACACTTGCCCTTGCTCACACGTAGGTGGGAAGACACTGGTTAGACGGGAGCAGGTGCACATGCCCGGCAGGAGGCGGACAGCCTCAGGACCAGTAAGTGAATGGGATTCTTCTGGGCTATAACTTTTTAAACTCTTTACATTGAAAAACATTTCAAGACTACAGAAAACTTGAAGGAATGGTACAATGAAATTTTGCAAGTCTTTCACCTATTTTGTAATATTTGCTTGCCCTGTCTCTTTTGCCCATTGTCCATTTTATTTTTTTTCTGAATCAAGTAAAAGTAAATGGCAGATACCATAATTCTTCACCTCTGAACTCTTCACCGTAGATTTCCCAAGAGCAGGTGATTTGCATATAATCACAGGTCAATGGCCAAATATAGGAAATGTAACATCAACCTAGTATTATTATTTAACATCCAAGTCTGTATGCAAATTTCATCCCGCATGCTAGTTACACCCTCTCTAACAGTTTTCTTCCAATCTGGGATCATAGTGGCTATAATTTCTAAAGGAAAGTATCAAAACATGAAATAAGCCCCAATCCTCAAGTCATGGTAAGGGAGTGTTGGAAGAGAAAGCAGACAGCCTTTGAAGTATATCAGAGGGGCCCATGGGTGCTCTTGTGGGTTTGGTTTCTTTCTCTTCTTGCTCTGTGTAGAGGAGGGAACGTGGCTTTGAGATCAGGGGTAGGAATGAGAAAGGTGAGATGGAAAAGTCTTCCATCTCATGTTGTAAAATCTGGAAGCACAAGGAAGACAGCTGGATTTTTTACACATCTCCCACTATCCCTGGAAGAGGGGCCTGTGTGCACTTCTTTCAACACTTGAAAGTCTTGGTGGCTCCTAACACAGTAGGCAGAACGCGGTCCAGGCTTCTCAACCTGCTTTCAAGGCTCTCATGCCCCACTCCCTGTCACCGCGCTCATCAGGCTTCCAGAGGCAGCGCCCACCCCAGCTCAGCATGAACACAGCACAGGGGAAGAGTCACTGTCCTCGAGCTGGCCTTCCACATTTCCAGCCCGCTCTCTGTTCTGCGGCCCCATCCCTGGAGAACACCTGCCACTGCCATCCTTAGATGTCTATACCACAGTCACCCGCCATGGCCCCGGATACAGCTCTTCTTCCTACCACGTTTTCCCCAAAGCACCGTCAGCACTTCCTCCTTGAACCCCTGCTCTGGCCACTTAGCCCCTGAGCTTCTGCTGCCTAAACTATCTCTGGTTATCTCCTGCGCGCTCCGTGGTGCTCCATACCCCCACCCCGGGCCTTTCTTACGTCCCGCTCACAGGTGCTCACAGGGGACCCACTGCCATGACACTTGGATGGACTGGACAAAGGTCCCTGCTGAACGCTGTGCTGGTGGGAGGACAGGGGGCGGCCTGGGAATCAGCAGAGTCTCAACCACGAGCCCAAGGACCAGAGAGCCCACACACTACCTGTCCCTGCTCAAACTTGTTGGACTTGTCCGACCTCTTCAGGGGCCGCTCGCCTGTGTCCCCATACTCCTCACCGTAGATGGTCAGGTAGACATTGGCATCGGTACCAGCCTTGGGCACATTCCCTGTGATCACCTGGACCTCATAGGTGTTGGCTGGGGACAGAGAAAAAGGCCGCGTTGAGGACAGCGCCGCTCAGGGTGGATCTGAGGCTCCGGCTCTCAGATACAGCCAGCTCCTGGGGAGCGGGAAGGCACCACAGGTTCATCTCCCCTGCACCAACCTGGAGCTGAACGGACCCCTCCTCCCCACACAAGACCCTCCTTTGCCATGACGCCCAAGAGGCTAGGAGTCACAGGAAAATGTCCTGGGCCGCCCTCCTACCTCATCCTCCCCCTGGGAATCATGGTGAACTATATCCACGCTCCTCCTGGAGTCCCCGAGCCCTCCCGAGAGCCACAGGATGGGGCAGAGCTAAGCCAAGACAGAGACCTGTCCGTGGTGGCAGTTCAGACACAGCTCAGGGGACCTAGTTGGGAACCATGATGGGTGCCCCCCTCTGGGGCCTCCAGGTGACAGGAGAGCTGGACACCCCCTTCCCGGGGCCCCCTTCAGCAGACGGGCTGACCCCTCCTCAGGCTTACGCTCAGGGCCCGGCCGGCCTGCCGGCACCAGTTCCACAGCCAGCTCATTGTCCTCTTTGCCCCGGGCCAGCCAGCGGTGGGCTTCGAACTTGTACTCCTCAATCACCTCCTGCATCCCAGGCCCAAACTCCTCCTCTTCCTCCTCCTCTTCCGTCTCCTCCTCCTCCTCCTCCTCCGACGAGGACTCCTCCGACGAGGACTCCTCCTCCTCCTCGTCCCCCTCGTCCTCCTCGTCGCTGCCCTTCTTCTTCTTCTTCTTCTTCTTCTTCCTCTGCAGCTTGGCCTTCAGCCGCTCCTTCTTGAGCAGCTGCCGCAGCTTGTCCTTCTCCTTCTTCCTCCGGGCCTCCTCCTCAGGCGTGAGGTCCACCTCCCGCACCACCAGGTGCCGCAGCCACAGCGTGTCCACGAACCAGCTGGGTCCGAAGCCTTCGCCCGTGTGCCCCAGCCGGATCTTGAAGACCTCGCCCACATCCTCCGCCTCCAGCTGGGCAAAGCACAGGGCAGTGGCTGGGGCGGCCCCTGGCCTCCTCCCCGCCTCCCCTGCAGAGCCAGGCGCGGGCCATCATGCGGAGCCGCAGGACGGGGAGGCCCGGGCCTCAGCTCAGAAGCTTCCACCAGCCCCTCTCTTCTACCACATTCGGCCTGGTTGCTGGACCAGCCTTCCAGGACCTCTTGTAGGTCCTACCCTCCACCCAGACTTCCTTCCTTCTAACCCTGCGTGGTGGTCAGAATGGGGTCCCTGTCTCTCCATCTCTTCCCCTTCTCCCCTACCCCATGTAGGCACATGCAGGCACACATGTGCGCTCACACTCATCCCTGTTCCTCCCAGTTCCATAGCTGTCTTCACGCGCTCCCCCCACCCAGAATGCCTTTATTCCCTCTGCCGCCAAGTAAAAACTATTCATCCCGTTTTCTGAGTTTGATCACTACTTTTCCTTTTTTTGTTTGTGCTTTTCTGCATTCTCTTTCCAACGTTGTTTTTTTTTAATTATAAATCACATATAACTTTTGTAATAAGCAAGAAAAAAGTGTTATCTTTCAAAAACAAAAAAACCTCACCCACATCCCCAGAAGCCCTGAGCCCCTCCCCCAGCACATGGCCTTGTCCATCCCCAACAGCACAGAGGACCCCCCCCAGCTTGGCTATGGTCCTGGCCTGTTCCGAATGCCCTCCCTGTCCACATGAGCTGCTCCCTGCCCACTGGGATGGGAATTCCTAAAGACAGGGACTGTTTGTTCTTGCTTCTGTCCCCCACGGGGTCTGGCACACGGCTGGTTCAAAGGGCAGTGGGGGTGGATTTAGCTTTCTTCAGAAGATTGGGTCCCTAAGTCTTCGGTCTGCCACTCTGTGCTAAGCCTCACACTGCAGTGAGGTCTAGCCCCCGCAGAGCTCAGGGGAGGGCTCACATGGGGGGCCTGCTGGTTGTGCCACTCTTCGGGTTCCCCACTGATGGGCGCTCTTCTGGGTGTCTGACACTTTTCAGTCTGGTGCCACCAATCTTCCCACAGGTGTCCTAGTGAAACTAAGGTCTGGGGCTATCCCATGCATTGCTCAATGCCCTGTAATTGGAGTTCAGGCCTAGATGAGAACTCAGGTCTTCTGACTGTGTTCATGAAGCTACGGTATAGCTAAAACCACCTTTCTGAGAAACTGATGAGCCAAAATAGAGCCCAGGAGCCCCAACAGGCATTTTTTCTTGTCAGCTACTGAGAGGATGGGCTCTGGACCCGGTAAGCCCCTTCTTCAGCACATGAAATCTCCTGTCCAGAATTTTCCAAGTACAGCATCTCTGCCACCAACCTCTGCAGGCAGACCTGCTGACCTACCCCTCTGCCCACATCTGTCTGCCCAGCTGTGACCACGTCCAACACTGCCTCCAGCCACACAGCCCTGCGGCACCAGAAGATGCCCCATTCTCTTATGTCTCCACAGCTGGTCACAATTGCCCAAGGACTTTCTCTGACATGGACTGTTTTGCTCCTTCCAAGGACTGTGAAGCAGGCTGGGGAGGTAGTCTAAAGCTAGGTTTGCACTCATGAAGAATCCAAGGCTCAGAGATGTGCACTGCTAGGGCCTCTACCTCCTCAGCTGTGTAATGGGCGCTTGGACTCAGTGAGGCCGCCTCCAGTGCTAACGTTCCAAGCCCCTGGGCCAGCTCAGCCAGGCCCTAATCTGCTGGGCACGGGGATAGGAATCTTTGCTGAGGACTGTCTGTGGCACACAAACACACAGAGAACACCCAGCATGAATATGCTCCCTGTGTACACACACCTGCAGTAGTTTCCCTTCTAGAACATTCTTGTGTCCCCCAAGGGCCATCACACCTGCATCCTCTTCTCCCATCAGCAACATGTTCACAACCTCATCTCTTCTTTTCTGCTCAAAGGGAAGTACAGAGTCCTGCTGCACTCAGAACAGCCATGAGACTCCTCCCCAGATCCCGTGTGGGAAGCATGGCCTTGCCCACACACAGGGAGAGTGGTAGAACCAGAGCTGGCAATGGCTGCAGTAATCAGGGGCCTCATGCCACACTTGGCCAAATTAGAACCATCAACTCCAGCAGTACTCAGAATTGCAGCATGTTAGACTCCCCAGGAAAGCTTCTAGAGGCATGACCCAGAAAACATACCACCCGCCGCAGAGGTTCTGATTTCACTGATTCGGTTGTAGGCCAGGCAGCCCTTTTTTTCTCTTAAAGCTTTCCAGGTGATTCTAAGAAGCCAGGAATGAGATCAAGTTCAATCCCTACATTCTAGGGCATCCATTGGTGCTCTGTGGATACCCCCATTGCCTTACCCCCACATACCTGGAATGTGTCCTTGGACGCGCGATCAAAAACTTTTGAGCGGCTGGAGAGGAAGAGCACTTCTGTCTTGCCGTCTTCACCATAGATCTGCATGTAGACCCGGGCGGTGGTGCCTGCACCGCCCACGTCCCCCGTCCAAACCTCAACCTCATAATGGACCACTGGGTGGGCACATGGGGGCAAACGGGACAGTCAGTAATATTCACAATGGCAGGGAGAGGAACAAAACAGACATTCCTGACCCTGTACCATGCCTGGGGCTTCATAGGCATTATCTTTATCATTTTCTAATATTTTTCTTTCATTATCGATCATAATGAAATTATCTATCATTATATACCCTTCATTATCTATCATTATCTAATATCTATCCTCATCATTATCTAACCCTCTCATCAACAAAATGATGAGGACTACCATCCCCATTTCGGAGGCTGACAAACTAAGGCTCAGAGAAACTGAGTAGGTGGTAGAAATGGCAAACTCAAGCAATCAGACTCCAAAGCCCAGTCATTCACTGCACCACATGTGACTCCTGGAGCCAGGTATGAGGAACAGTCAACATGCCAGCTAGCATTCTCTGCTGTGTGCCTACCCCTGGGCAGACACCACAGATCAGAAAGAAGCAAAGGCTGTATGTTTGCCTCTTTTCCTTATTTTCAGTAAAGGACAAGAGGTTGAAATTACAATATTATATGTGTGTATGTGTGTGTGTGTGTGAGAGTGTGTGTGCACGCGTGTGTATATTCTTAAATCTATTATTTATTTGAGAGAGAGAGCAAGCATGTGCACGTGGGGTAGGGAGAGGCAGAGGAAGAGGGAGAGAGAGACCCAAGTGGACTCTGCGTTGAGTGTGGAGCCTCATGGGGGGCTCAGCCTCACGACCCTGAGATCAGACCTGAGCTGAAGCCAAGAGCTGGACACTCAATTGAGTAACTGACTGGGCCACGCAGGTGCACATTTTATATATATATATATATATATATATATATATGTAATATATATATTTATATATAAATAATATATATTAATATAATCATATATTGATGTAGATTATATATAATATATTATATATTAATATAATTAATGGAAAAGATATATTTTTTAAAGTAAGCTCTATGTCCAATATGGGGCTTGAACTCATGGCCCCAAGATCAAGCATCTCATGCTCTACACACTGAGCCAGCCAGGCACCCCTGAAATAATTTTCATTTAAATATATGCATCTTTCAGATGATATCAACAGATATATCTACACAGAAAGAGTTGTCCGTATTTTGAAGTAATACTTTATCCAGCGTTAGGGGGTGGAAATGTGTTACAGGTATGCACCACTAGAGGGCATTTCCCAGTGAAGAGCATAATGTCTACCAGAACTATGGGATCATAGCCTTTTTTTTTTTAATTTTTTAATTAACATATAATGTATTATTAGCTCCAGGGGTACAGGTCTGTGAATCGCCAGGTTTACACACTTCACAGCACTGACCCTAGCACATACCCTCCCCAATGTCCATAACCCAACGGGATCATAGTTTTTTGGTGTCTACTGCAAAGACTTGGGCTCTCAGCAATGTCATAAGATGATATCATTATTTTTTTTTCCAAGATAAGACTTATTTTCAACAAGATGGAGGATCTTCCATTACCACAGTTATGTGAGAGATTTGGGGTGGAAAGCAAGAGGACTGGCTGAGAGCCTAAAGAAGTTGAACTAGAGATTCCAGGATCAGCTGGGGGTGACCGTGGGTAAGTGTTTGGACAATGAGAAGATTCAGTAAAAGCTGACATTCCAAATGGAGAAAACCCCAACCCCATTCGCTCTCTCAGATTTTAGAGAAATAAGCAGCCAGGATTAAACGAACCTTGGAGAGAGAAAAATTAGCATTCAGAGAGCAAGAACCAGCTATTGGAAATCAACATGTGGTAGCTGAAATAAAATATTCCATTGCAAGGATAAAATCAAGGACAGTTCATAAGAACAAAAAGAGGAAATTTCCCAAGAACAAAATGACAACTGATAGAAAGGTAAGAAAATCAGAGGCATTCCAACATCTCACCCAGAGCTCAGTTCTAAAAAATACAGAGAATGGAGAGTTGGAAATTGACAAAAAAGTAATATTCAAAGAAGTCCCATAATTGAAAAATACTTCTAGAAGGAGCCCATGAGTTCCCAGAACAACCAATGAAATTAAAATCCCACAAGGCAGTGAGGACATCATGAAATTTCAGAATGCCAGAAATAAAACTAGAATGCTATAAACTTTTAGAGAGAAAAAAATCCCCAAGAATTGGATCAGAGAATGGCATCAGACTTCCCAGCTGCAACACTGGGAGTTAGAAGATGGTAGAATGATTCCTTCTAGACTTTAAGGGAAAATGCGTTCTAAATCAGAATTCTGTAATGAGCCAAATTCCTTATAAATTGTGAGCCATTTACAGACATTTCTCTTCCATGCACCTTTTCTCAGGAAGCTACTCAGTAGAAATGAAAAGAAGGGAGAAACCAAAGAGGGAGACGCGAAGTCCAAGAAACAGGAGATCCAACTAGGAGAAAAAAGAAAGGAATTTCCAAAAAGATGGCTAAAAGGAAGTCTCACAGGACAGCTTCATGACAACCTAGAACCCTTTGAGGTTCCTAAAGGAATGTTTTTTGGGATGGGAGTGAGTGGAAGGAGGTAGAGAGGAAACAGAATTGTTGTTGGGTTTGGATTTATGAAAAGAATTTTAGTTCTACTCAAGGGATGGAGATAAAAACGATGTTCAGGGAGAACTGTCTCCCCTCCAAATTCATTATGGAAGCCTAGCCCCTCGCATTTCAGAATGTGACTTATTTAGAGATAGGGCCTTTAAAGAGAAGATTAAGTTAAAATCCAGGCCCTTGGGAGGTTGGGGTACCAGGTCGTGGGTATTAGAGAGGGCACGGATTGCATGGAGCACTGGGTGTGGTGAAAAAATAATGAACACTGTTTTTCTGAAAATAAATAAATTGAAAAAAAAAAAAAAAAATCCAGGCCCTTAGGGTGAGGCCCTAATCCAATATGACCGCTGTCTTTATAAAAGGAAGAGATTAGGACACACACATGCAAATGCCCAAAATAAAGACCATATGAATATGCAGTAAGAAGGCCGCTATCCACAAGACAAAGAGAAAGGCCTCAGAAGAAGCCTAACCTCCAGACACCCAGAGCCTGGCCATCTGGCCTCTGGAACTGTGGGAAAAGAAATATCTGTTGTTTAAGCCCCTAGTCGTGGTATTTTGTTATGGCAGCTGTAGCACACTAATACAGATAGGTGGGTATATAGAACACGGTACAAATGGAAAATGAGGCTATTACTAACTTCAGAAAACAAAAAATTGTGCCATAATTGAAATGCAACCATCATACAATAGGTGTCCCAGCCGTGAATGATATTTACATAGTCATAATAATGTAAAAATTGAATACGGATTTAATTTTATTGAAGGCTGGAAGGAGGGGAAGCGTGTATGTACACACACATATACACACGTGTGTGTTCACAGAGCTAAACCGTCCTCTTCCATTGTAGGAAGTCAAGAATTAATGTCCATGAATAAAATAATAAAGAAACAGGTAAGCAAATTATTAAAAATATAGAGATAAATTTCAGAGAACAGGTGAAAGCCATTTAAAAGTTGATACTCTGAAGAAGGGGAATAGTAAGGGGGAACTACTTCTTTTTAAAAATCTGCATCTTACTAACTAGTACCCGTATTACTGTGATAGAAATCAAGTTTTAATTTCTAAAAAGAGGAAAAGAGTTGATTTCTTCACACTGGCAGATACCATTACAAAGCATGTATGTGTATGTGACCCTTCAAGGAACCTACAGGGTCCCTGGGGAGAGAAAATGCACACATGAAAACACAAGGAGCTCCGGGCAAGGAAGCAGTGAGTTCACACTGGGGTTCTTCCCAGGGAAGATTCTGGTGGAAGTGAGCCTCGGGCAGTAGCGTTCAGGGTAGATGTAGAAATGCAGAGGTGAGGGAAGTGACATTCTCTGCATCCATTTCTGGTGTCACTATCTTCCTGGCCCTCTAGATAATCTCTTGTTGCTCCGACCCCTCCCATAACTATGGCTCTCACGCCGTGTGCAAATGAGCTTCACCTTCATTTGGCGGTCTCATCACCCTGCCCAAAAGTGTCCTCCACCCCCATGCCATGACTGTCACCCTGTCCTGCTTCATTTTCTTCATAGCTCCTACTTGGCATTATATTATGTATTTACTGTTTGCCTCCCCTGGGGGCAGGTAAATTCCACAAGCGCAAGGACTTGGTCTACTTTGTGCCTAGGGCAGTGCTGGCTCAGAGAAACAGTCAATATATATTCTTATTAAATAAATGCACGAATAAACAGCTTTATCTCTTCCGCCAGTCTTCCCGGAGGAAGACACGGACTAGGTCTCAAACTCTTGCACACAGGGCTGAGGATGTACATCTCTTAACAGAGTCATTTTGCTGCCTTTATTCCAGAAAAAAATGTCTCCTCCACTGAATTCTCAGTTTCACCATCTGTCCAATGAGCCCTTTTGCCCCTCCAAGAGCTGTGATACACAGGCAATCAGAAGCCCCATTATCTCCCTGCAGCCTCCGACTCAGAAACAAGGTCCAAGTTACCCCCACGGTCACTCCCCCTTCCCCACTGCCCCAGCCCACAGGGGAAACGATGCTGATGGTCCCATTACTGTTAATCCCATACGTTTCTGGATCTCCACGACCTCACTGGGGTAGAGCTCCACCTCCAGGCGCCCATCGGCCTGGTTCCTGTCCAGCCAGCGGTTGGCGGGGAAGGTGTATTGCCTGCCTTGGCGGGGCACGCGGATCTGGACGCTGCCGAGGAACCAGCTGGCGTGCATGCCGGTGCTGTCATGTCCAATCACGAGCCGACTGATCTGGAAGGAAACCCAGGGTGTGAGTGAGCAAAGAGCTGCTGCATGGAACCCTCGACGCCTCCATCCCTCTGCACCCCACCCCCACCCACACTGGTACAAACTGCTGTCCTCAGCCCAGATCTTCAGTTCCCCAGAAGAGGGGGGCTCAGCAGGAAGAGGCTGGGTCCCAGGCTTGTCCACCATCAGCCAGCTGCCTGGAGCCTCCCATCCCTCCTCTTAAGAGCAGCTTGCCTCTCGGGGAAGAGGTGAGAAGCCAGTGGGGGACCCTGGGTATGGCGTGAACTTTGAAAGCTCCAGCACGTACTTGGGCAGCGCCCGAATAAGAAACCGAACATTCAAAACATGAACCATTTGCTGCTGATAGCCATGCTATTGATTGGACTTTGTTTTGTTTTGAAAAATACACTATGGTATGTCTTTTCTGCATTTCTTCTTTGACAAACCCGTCTAGAGGTGACCGGATAGGTGGACGACCTCTCAGGACAGCCTCTCTGTGGTTCTATGCTCAAACGCTCCTCTCACTCTTGGCCCTGATGAACATCTTTCTCCAGTAACAGTCAACAGTCTACTTGCTTGGCTATTTTACATGTTAACATCTTTACATTTCACACAGACGACTGCCTAGACCATTGTGTTATCATCCTTAGGACGAGTTGGTTCTTCAATGTTCAAACCGCTTTAGTGCTTTTTCAAAATGCTGTTTGCAGGGCAATTCTAACATTAGGTGGAATGATCAACCAGCCTTTGAGATCCCTGCCAAGCCTCCCCCCCAGATCATCTCTGTGATGGTTTGGAGAGGTAATGCTAGACATGAGTTTGGGGCCAGAAGGCTAGTTCGAGAGGATTGTCCCTCCAAGCCCTGTGTTTGCTCTTACGAGTATGAAGTGCTTCTCTGGGCTGATAATGAAAACACCATCACAACTGTGTGCCTGTAACCCGGGTCCGCTGGAATTGTAGGAAGGAAACCAGCCTTCTCTACAAAGCCCGACAGCCTTTCCGGTGGGCACCAAGGGTCACAGGGGAGCTTCACTGTGGTGCTGGGACAGTGACGGGACCAGCTGGATGATTAAAGATAGGGACAAGGGTCTTCTGCAACACCCAGTGGGAAGCTCCTTAAGGAAAGAACTCAAGTTCTCTCCATTCCAGAAGGCCTAGCACCCCCCTGGAGCAACAGTTCCAGTTCCATCAATAGCACCTAGTGACTGAGGATGACTTGTGGGGGCCGGGGGGAGGGACTAGGTTATTATTAACATAGTTACTGCAAACAGCAGTCCCATTAGCATGCCCAGTTGTTAGAATGAATGAGGCAAACAAAGGTGAAGTCACTGGCAGGCTTGGCAGGAAGTCAAAGGAGGGACCTCAGGCAACCAGCAGCCAGACTGACCCTCCCAACCTCTTAAGCTGAACTGCTTGCTGGGGGGAGGGGGCATTTCAGAAATACAGGGAAAGGCCCCAAGCACCATTCCCCTCCCCTTAGATGTTTCATCTATCCACTGGCTGTTGTAGGAAATCCTCAGTAAAAGGAAGAGCATTTCACTCTACGGTTATTAATTCAGCTGAAAATGTAAATATGTTTTAATGAAGGAAGATCTTGAGTTAGGCTCATTACCATCAGGTATAAAGAACTGACAGGAGCTCTTTCCCTGTGAGCATGTTCTTGGAGTATCTAAAATAGGGTGAGGCTCAGATAGAAAGGAAACGGATTGCAGGAAAGTTGCCGCTAGCCACACCTTGAGAAGGGCAGGTGGTAATAGGAAGCCCAGCTCAGAAATTTCTAGAAAAGTTTCCAATTTTATAAGGGGGTTAGATCTGTGCTTTTCCAGATGAAGAGCTCAGACTGCTGGCAGCAGGGCCACCAGGGCCCTTGACAGAAGGAGACCCTCAGGTGCCATCTTCAAGAGCAGAGTCTCTCCAGTGTTGCTCAGGGTGAGCACTGAAATGAGTGTCCTGAGAATATCTCAGAGGCACACTCAAGTTTGGAACTAGGAAGTATTTTCAGCCCACTTTTCCTGCCCTGCATACCGGTGTCCTTTTCTCCAGTGTCTGGGACCTAGCCACCATGGTGTTGGCTATGTAGGTAAAGGGAATGTTGGGACTACAGACCCTAAAAATAGACATTCCAGGGGCGCCTGGGTGGCTCAGTGGGTTAAGCCACTGCCTTCGGCTCAGGTCATGATCTCAGGGTGCTGGGATCGAGTCCCGCATCAGGCTCTCTGCTCAGCAGGGAGCCTGCTTCCCTCTCTCTCTCTCTGCCTGCCTCTCCGACTACTTGTGATTTCTCTCTGTCAAATAAATAAATAAAATCTTTAAAAAAAAAATAGACATTCCACCCCTACAGGGACTGCAGAAGTTTCCCTACTGTTCACATATCTTCTGCTGCTCTGGGTCATAGAGGAAAGCTACGCAGCTCACCTACCTCCGAGTGGGCATTTTCCCTCTTTGTGCATGTGAGTGTGCGTATGCGTGTGATGTGTAAGTGTGTGTGCACATGCATGTGAGCGGGATTGTGCACCCACATGTGGATATATATGGGGTGGGTGAGACCATGTCGCATGGTCTCGGGAAGAAGACTTACAGTTCCAATGTTCAGGGTCTCCAGGGTGAACTCATCCACCCGGGCGCGTTCAAAATAGTCTTCTAGGTTGTTGTCGGAGACCAGAAGGACTTGCTTGATGGTGTCAGATTTATCCCCGTAGAGCTTGATGTAGACCTTGGAGTCTGTGCTGGCCCCAGAGACATCCCCTGTCTTCAAGCTGATGTGGTAGCGGAAGTCTAGGCAAGTCCAGGGTGGGAGACAGGGAGGGGGAGGGGTTAGAGCAGGTTGTGGGGGGAAGGGCTGGAGCAGGAAGGTGGTCTGTAGCCAGGGTGGGACACCGGGCTGGGGGTCGGCCGCTGAGCCCTTGCTTTAAGTAGACCCATGGTGGGGCGGGGCTGCCTTCCTCTCTGTGGGGGTCCCCTCATGGGCAACACTGGGATGCTGACCCCTGCTTGGCCTGCCCACAAGGTGTGAGCACACCCAGAACAGGAGAGCATTCCAAGAATACGAAGTGCAAGAGACTTGAAGGACCTAAGGCAACCACCTTGTCCAGTTTCTGATCTGACGGATGAGGAAACAGAGGCAAAGGAGTATCAAGCTTTGCAGACAGTGTTGCAAAGGACATGCGCAGTGTTGTTGCTAAGGGTTCTGATCTTGGCTCTACAAGTGAAGGATAAGAGGCTCAGAAGGGTACATGTTTGACTCAAGATGTCAACGGTTCAGGAGGAGCCAGCCAGGGGTGAAATTCTGCTGGGTACCTACAGCACCATTACGAAACAGGGCCCCATGCTGACATTGCTCCAGTATATCACCCAGAAAGATCCATACCCTCTGTGCCTAAGGGAGGATAAAAATGCCTGTTTGGCTAGTGTTACCGCCTCTGTCGCTCGTGTCCACAGAGGCCTGTGTGTGCTCAGGGCCCCACATCCAGTGCCCCCACAAAGTCACCGTGTACACAGCCTAGACAGTGAAGAAAATTCCAGATCTTTCCTCAGAGCCTCTTCCTCTCCACCCTCCCCACTACTGCCCTGGGGGGATGAAGTGAAGAGTTCATGCTTGTTCCAAGGGCTGGCTTCCGGACAGAAAGGGGAGGGCACCTCCCTCACCAGGGACACACCCGCCACCTGGTCATCAGGACGACTCACTCTTCAGTGTTGCATTGCTGTCACTGGGCAGCAACTCTCGGACCAACTGACCGTCATCCTTATCCTTGTCCAGCCACCTGGTGGGCACACAAGGGGCTGTTAGCTCTTTGAGTGGCCAACGACCAACCACCCACTGTCCCGCTGTCCCTGCAGGGTCACCAGGGAGGTCAGAACTGGACACTCAGCAGAGGAAAAGACTCTACGAGAGCTGAGAACAAAGGGTCGCCGCCCAGACTGGGCAAGGGGGACTGCGCTGAGGAGAGGCTCCTGGCTGAGGTTGGAAAGGTGATGAGGAGTTGGCTGGGGGAAGAGGGAGGTGCCCTCGAGAGGGAGCAGCACATGCTGGGATGGAGCAGATCTGGCAGGAGCTGAGCAAAGGCCCTGTGGTTGGAAGGCAGCGAGGGCAAGAAGCCAGCATGCGGGGATAACGAGAAGGTTCACAGGGTGTAAGACTTTGCCAATCAGTAAAGCGTTTGTCTTGAAAGCCAAGAACAATGGAGTCACTGTCCTCAGCAAAAACAATCACCTCTTTTTAGGAGAGCCTACTGTGTGCACAGCACTGTGCCAAGGGCTCTGGGGGAGGGGAAGAAGGCAGAAAAGATACACTGACATCAATAAGACACTGCTCGGCCCCTAGGGAACCTACCGTCTAGTTAAGATAGGATAGACTAGGGGCACCCCAGGGGCGGAGGGTCAGTCGGTTAAGCAGCTGATTTTTTATTTTGGCTCAGGTCAGGATCTCAGGGTCGGGAGAGGGAGCCTCATGACAGGCTCCTCGCTCAGCACAGAGTCCGTTTGAGATTCTATCCCCCTTCCTCTCTGCCCCTCCCCAGTTCGCGCACACGAGGGCTAATAAATAAATAAAATCTTTAATTAAAAGACAAAGAAGATAGGACAGACTAGCCAAGGCACTGAAGGCCAGGAAAAGGATGGCTGTGGGCCCAAAGTAAGTGTGACAGGAATTTAAGAAATGAGGACAGTTTGTGGGGAAGCGGCTTGCTCGGAATCCTCAAGGAGGGATGAGATTTGCCAACAAGGAAAAGCTGGGTCGGGACCCTACAGGGCTGGGTCTGACGGCGGTGTCTCAACCCTACAGGGCTGGGTCTGACGGCGGTGACTCATCTATTCGTCAGAGTGGGCCATGGTCCCAGCTCTCTGCTGGCCATCCACCTGGGAGCAACGCATTGGACTGGTTCACCCGGAAAGTGCCCTCCCCACGGAGCACGGGGATGCATCCAGAGAAATTAGGTGACTGTGCAAAGCGGAGACACCCAGACCCCAGTGCTCACAGGGGTCCATGATACAGGTCATGGCAGCAGAAGAGGCACCCTCAATGTTCTCCAGTGCCATGGGGAAGCCAGGGGGCTTGCCTCTTGATCAGCGTCTCCCCATTTGGATCTACGTCGGAGCTCATCTTGGCCACCCAGCCCTATTCCACTCCTGGCAGGGACTTGCCTTCCTGGCCACGGAACCCGGCAAAGGAAGCCAAAGCGTGGCCTCCCCTCCAGCCTTCCTGACATGGAGTTCAGGCCTCCCTAAACCACAGTCCCTCTGCCAATATACCCCACCCGAGGATAGGGTCCTCATCCCTTCTTTCTTGCCCTCCCTCCCAAGCACGTGGTCTTCTATTCCCACAGGATGTCGCTGCCTGCTGGCTGTTACCTCACATAGGATGTCAGTCGGCAGCTAAGTGATTATACTGGGCATGGGTTTTGGTGCTGCGAGTCTTGAGCACCAAAATTGTCTGGGATTCCAAGATAGGAAGACGCAATTGCAGAATTCTTGGTACTGACGATGGGGGTGGGGGGATGGGAGAGAGATTTGAGAGCAGGGACTGCTTCCCCGAGTCCCTTCAATCAACCCATTAGGAGCCTCTGCCTCTGTCCCGTGGAGGTCACCCGGGATTATCCACAGACAGAGGCTGCAGAGAAGAGTGTGGTGTGGCCCAGCCATCACTCCCAGGGACAGGGAGCGTGGAAGCCAGTGGGCCCGAGGCCATCGGGAAACCCCGCGCACCCTCCCATTGCTCTCTCGACCACTCACCCATCCCCAGGCCCACCCCAGCGGTAAAGGGACACCATGGCTTGTCATCTTCACTTCCAACTGAAGGGTATTAATAGATATTTCCAAATATAGTCATTTTCTTTCTGCTTCAGACACGTGGGCCCAGGTTCAGCGTGAGACGCTGCAAAATCGGTGAGCCTGTCTGCTGGTGATTTTATGGCTCTTTCCCCAAGCTCACAAGAAATGTGCAAGTGTGCACACCACACTCACAGAGCTGCCAGAGCTAACATGCTGGCACCACCTGACCATGGCAGAGAAGGTGGATAAAGAGGCCCTGTGTGCCATCCCTCAGGCAGTACACGTCCCGTGCAGGTGCAAGGGGCGGGAATTAACTTTCTTAAAACTGCACAAACCCTTTAAGTGTTTGGGGGCAGGGAGGGCTCTAGGGCGTTTGGGGGCCTTGGCTGACCTTCTGCCCTGCAATCAGCATCATTTGTGTCATTGGCAGACCCGGCTCCTTTCAGAGGGCAGCCCCATTTCACCCTTGCCATCACCGTGGGACGCGTGCTGGCCGGGAAGTTGCGGAAGACCAGAGAAGTTAAGAAATGTGCCCAAAGCCACACAGCAGGCAGGTGGCTAGACTCCTGGCGCCAAGCTCCTCCCTCACCATGTATATAGCCATGCAGACAGTGTGGACATAGCAACCTCTTCCTCGTCCCCTTTCTGGGTTCCCTGTCCTTCTACTGACCAGTCTCAGGGCTCAGTCCAAACAATTCTCTCTCTCTCAGGATCCTATCCATTTCCCTAATTTTAAATTCTACCACTATGCTCTCATTTACTAGAGCTATTTCTCAAGGCTGGACTCTGCCTACTCAACTCACAAGCATCTCATACCTAATATGCCCCAGCTAAGCCTCCAGAGTCCAGTCTGACCCCATTCTCAGGCCTTCCTCCCCACCCCCCGCCCCAGGCTCTTGGTTTCAGCAGGAAGTGCGGCCTCTGCCCACCCACCAAAGAGAGACTTGGGGTCTCTAACAGTCCTCTCTCTCTCGGGGGCACACCCCATGAACTCTACCTACAGGACCTATCTCTGGTGTAGCCCGTTCCCCCTACCTCCACTGCCACCACCTAAGGCCACCTGCCCTAGGGCTTAAATGTGTTTTAAATGTGTTACGGGCTTAAATGTGTCCCCTAAAAGTGACATGTTAAAGTGATATGTTAAAGTGATATGTTAAAGCCCCAGGACCTCAGACTATGACCTTATTTGGAAATAGTGTCCTTATAGAGGTAATCCAGTTAAAATGAAGGCAGGCCTTCATCTAAAATGGCTGGTGTCCTCATAAAAGAGGGACATGTGAACACAGAGACAGACATGTACAGAGGGAAGACGATGTGAAGACCCAGGGAGAAAATGGCTTCTGACAAGCCTAGAACACCTATGGCCAGCAGAAGCCGAGAGGCAGGGAGCAGAACCTGTTCAGAGCTCCCTCGGCGGGAACTCAGTTAAATTCTGAAATTGCCATACTGTATCTTTAAAATGTAACAACACTCTCGTACTTAAATAGACAGGTCAGGGGTGCCCTGGGACACCTGACCCCAGTGGCTCACCACCGGCAGGTGGGGTGGGGACAGTCTAAGCACCACCAGCAGGGGCCCCCTCTTCAAGCCACAACTATGCTCCCGGTCTGGGGTAGCAGGCAGGGCTGAGTGTCCTCAAAAGCCAGGGCCCCGGACGGAAGCTGGAGTGCACAGAGCGCAGCAGGCCACGCACCTGAGACACGGGAACTCCACGTTGTCGCTCTCTGGCTGCCCCTCTTCTCTCACCAGCACCCGCTCCAGGAACCAGCCGCTGCCTCCGCCTTTGCCGTCATGCCTGATCCTCACCCGCCTCACCTTCCGCATGGTGACCGCCTCGATGGTGAACTCGTCAGCCTTCGGAGGGGAAGACGGCAAGGCCGGTAGGATGGGGCTCCCTTGGGACCCAAACACCAAGCAGAGACACAGGCCCAGAAATCAGAAAAGCCGGGGCTGATGGGTGGGGCTGCTGGTCTGTCACAGGTGGGTTGAGGGGTACCTGGAAAGAACAGGTCTAACCCCTCCTCCAGCTGCTCCCAGTGGGAAGTCATTCCATGTCAAGTTCCCAACAAGGGAGGGCTGTATTTTCTGATTAAACTGTGGCCATTCCCTATGATCTCCTAAAAGGCAGATTCCCCAGGAGGAGGGATAGGATAAGCTGTTTGTTACCAGTCACTAACCATGTATCATGACTTAATTCCTTGGCCAATCAACTCAGGCTCCTGCTACGAAAGGTTACCAGCCCGCTTCTAAGGCATGGCTGGGAATGACTGGGGAGGGCAGGAGAACTAGTGGTCTTGCTAATTGCACAGTTTTGCCTGCCAATGGGGCAGCAGAAGTGCAGCAGGGGCTGGAGAGTTGCCAAACCTACACGAGCACACCTGGGAGCCTCCCGGAACAGGAAGAGGAGGGTGCGATTGATTGATGGATAAAGGATTCGAAAGAGGTAGAAGCGTGGGAAAGGGTGGGTGTGGATGGGAGTGAGAGCGGAAATGTACAAATCTATGTGAAGTCACCCCCTCCGGCCCTCCCCAAATGAGCCTGGGTCCACCCACAACACTCAGATTATTTTGATCACCATAGTTTTCTTGTGTCTGTGACCCCAAGGTCAGCTGGAGTGGCCTCTGAGAGAGACCTCCACTCGATCTCCAGGGTTTGCCCTGCCCTCGCTGAGGATGGGGCAGCAGAGGTGGGAAGAGAGCCCAGGATTGTGCTAGGTCAGTCTGCAAATTGGCTTCACCTGGTAAGCACCATGAGCCTCGCTTGACTGCAATAATGACCCTACTGAACAGCTGCTCTGTGATGCAGGCCAGGCAGTAGGTACAGCTGTGCTCCTAATTCTCATATCAGCTGGCACAGGCGGGCATCGCTTCCCTGTTTCACATGTGGGGAAACTGAGGCTGGGGGAATGGAGCGACTGGCCCCATGCGGGGTTTGCCCCCAGATTTCCCTATTGCCCCACACAACCTACCCAGGAAACCCATTTGACAGGTGGGGAAGGGACCATGACCCCTCCAGGGTCGGTTCTCCAAGTCCCTGCTGGATCACCCCAGGAGCCCAGAGGGTGTCATGTATGCTAGTTTGCTGATGGCCGGGGCACCCATATCAGCTTCAGCAGAACAGGGAGGACAGAGGAAGGGGACCTCAGACCAGGGCCGGGTAGGTGGGGACGGAGTGGGCTGTACTCACATTGCCCTTCTCAAACAGGTCATTGTCATTCCTGCTGTTGTACAGAAGCCGCTCGCCTGTGTCCCCCACGTCACCGTAAAGGCACAGGTAGACATTGGCATCAGTTCCCGCGCCTTCGAGTTCTCCAGTGCACACGGTCACACGGTACCGGGCCACTGTCAGGGAGAGAAAGGGACACACTGATGGCCCCCTGCTCCCAGCACTGGCCCTGCTGCTCCTGCCTCTAAGTGCCCCTCCCCTGCACCCGGTCAGCTGGGACTGCAAACCCCATGCCGCCCAGTCAAAGGGCAGCTCACCTGCAGGTTCCTCTTCCCAAACAAAGCAGAGGTTCCCAGGCCTGCTCAAGGATCAGAATTCCATGGGAAAGTCTTGTAGGAGACTCTGGGGGGGCTTGGCAGTGTTTGGGGACCACAGGTCTGATTCAAACATTTTGACCCTTGGTTCTATCTAACCCAGCAGACTCTTCTGCCTTAGGTTGTTCTCCAATTCTTATGTGTCCTGTCTTCTCACGGAAGAGCCAGACTGAGCTTTGCTTCAGAACGGAAAGGCACAAAATGCAGTCACTGTGGGAGGGGCAGCAGCTTCTCTCCCTGTTGAAAATGTGCCCTGGAGGAGACAGGCCGGCATCCCTGCATATCACAGCTTCCCTTCCTCACTTCAAATATGCTAGAAAGTGAAATTCATTCATTCATTCACTCACTCATTCATTCATTTGCCCTGTATCTATTGGCTGAAGCCCAGTAGGCACTAAGCACCATTATAGAACCTAGGTTCAGCAGTGAGCAAGACAGACAGACTTCTGCTCCCATGGAGCCTCCATCCAACTTGAGAGTGGACGGGTGGAGAGGAAAGATGGACAGTGACATCACACCAAATTATGAACAGGAAAATTCCTGAGTTACATCTGCAACAAAGATTACATGGGAGAGGGGTGCCCCAGAGTGGGATAGAAGTGGAGGGATTATGGCGGGGGAGTGAAGAGGATTTGGAGAGGCAGAAAAGCTTGCAGCAAGAAGTTGACATCTGGTAAGATGCCAAGGAGAAGAAGCCAGCCGCAGGAAGCTCGGAGAGAAGAGTGTGCAAGTAAGTGCGAAGCACTGCCAAGGGGAGGAGGGGGCGAGTGTTCCAGGAGCAGAGAGAAGGTCAGTAGGGCCTGGTGAGGGGGGTTCAATGAAGTCCAGAAGTGGACCAAGGCCAGCATGGGACAGAATTGGTATGACAGGTCAAGGTAAGAAGTGTGACTTCCTTTGGTTGTTTTTTTTTTTTAATACAATGGGAAGTCATTCAAGGGCTTTAAGCAAAAAAGTAACCTGATCTGAATTATATTTTAAAGAGCACTCTGGCTGCCATGCGGAGAACTGATTGTATGGGAAGAAGGAGTGACTCAGAGAGGCCTCTTAGGAGAATAATTAGAGTTGCCTAGAAAAGACAGGAGGGTATCTAGGATTGGGGGTGCTGTGGAGATGGAGAGAAGCCAGTAGATTAGAGATATAATTTTAATGTAGAATCAACAGTACTTGGTGATGGATTGGATAAGTAATTGAGGCAAAGAAGAATCATGGATGACTCCTAGATTTTGGCTTGGGTAACCAGGTAGATAGTATTTCTAGTAAGAAGTAGGCATGCCTGAGGGAAGCATAGGTTTGGAGACAGAAATCAATGGTTCTGTTTGTTCATTATAAATGTGTGCTACTAGATGTTCTTAAAAGAGGCCAAGAAGGCACTTGAATATGTATCTGGAGAGTCAGGATTACTGACATGATATTGGTCATTGGCACACAGATTCCCTTGAAAGCTATGAGTCCAGATGAGATCTCCCATAGAGAAGATTATGGAGGGACACCAACATTAGAGACCAAGCCCAGGAGAAGCTAGCAACTCAGATGAGAAGCAGCCAGTGAAGCACGGGGGAAGAGTACTGCTGGACATGTCTCTAAATCAAGAGAAGGGAGGAATGGTCGTCTGTAGCAAATGCCACAGAGGACAAAGAGTGACTTTTGGTTTAGCTACATGGAAAGCACTGGTGTCAAGGACAAGAGCAGCCATAGTGAAATTGTGGGGAAGGGAAGAAGCCCTATAACAAGAGTCTAAGTACAGAATAGGAGGTGGGAAATTAGATATAGTACCTGGATGCCTGGATGTAAACCTTCCCTTTAGTCTGTTGTGAAGAGGAATACAAAGAGAAATAATAAGCTAGAGTGGGGTATGAGTTTAGAAAAGTTTTATTTTAAAATGTTTAAGATGTGAGGTACTAGATTATTATCTATAGGATCATGTAGAGGATGATGATCCTGTAGAGAAAAAGAAAATGATAACAAGGAGAGAAGAACTAGTGAAGTTCTTTAGAGAGAAAGAAGAAAAAGGACCAGAGTATAGATAGAGGACTAGCTTTGCTAGGGTTCAAGAAACTACAACAATAGGGACTGGGGGAGGGCAGTGATAAATTGTAGGACAGCTTTGAATACAAACTGAGATATACTGAGTCATAATTTTTTTTTGATTTTTAAATTTTTTATTTTTTATAAACATATATTTTTATCCTCAGGGGTACAGGTCTGTGAATCGCCAGGTTTACACACTTCACAGCCTGAGTCATGAATTTTTTTTAAAAGATTTTATTTATTTATTTGACAGAGGTGATGAGCAGGCAGAGAAGCAGGTAGAGAGAGAGAGGGAAGCAGGCTCCCCGCTGAGCAGAAAGCCCAATGCAGAGCTCGATCCCAGGACCCTGAGATCATGACCTGAGCTGAAGGCAGAGGCTTTAACCCACTGAGCCACCCAGGTGCCCCTGAGTCATGAATTTTAAATGAGACCAGTCTGCAAGGCTGCATGTTTTGCTACAGTGAGTCTACAAGGCTACAATAACTGAAAAGGTCATTTGTTGGCTTTACCTAGGATAGGGTTTATCCAGGTAAGCATGATAGAGAGATATAAGGACAGAAAAGGTAAGGGAAGGTTTAGAGGTAGGTTATAATGGTGGCCCATGCAATCCAAGCCATGTAGACAAGAAAATTGAATATAAGGGAAGGTGATAATAAAATCAGTGATATTATAGGTCTTGACAAAGTTAAAAAAATGTTAGAGTGGGAAAGGCAAACCTATGGAGACGTAAAAAAATCAATGGTTGCCAGGGTGTGGGTAGGAGGGAAAGGAAGAGATAAATAGGGAGAGCACAGAGGATTTTTTTTAGGGCAGTGAAATTACTCTGTATAACACCATAATGATGGATACAAGTCATTATAAATTTGTCCAAACCCACAGAATGTACAACACAAAGAGTGTTCCACAAGTAAACCATGAACTCAGGATGCTAAGAATGTATCAATGTAGGCTCATTAATTATAACAAATGTATCACTCGGGGGGGGGGGATGATGATAAAGGAGAGGGTATGCATGTGTGAGGGAAGGGAGTATATGATAAATATCTACACCTTCCTCCCAATTTTGCTGTGAACTTGAAATTGCTCTAAAAAATAAAGCCTATTTTTAAATATGAAGGAGCTAGTAAGATATTCCCAGAAAAGCAATAAGTATAAAACTCCATTGGTGGCTTTATAATATATATATATATGTAATTTGTATGACAGTATAGCACAAAGGAGGGGGAAGAGAACAAACCTATACTGCAGGAAAGTTTTTGTGTATTATTGAAATTAAGTTGCAATTAATCTGAACTAGATTATTGTAAGTTAAGATGGTAATTGTAATTCTCTGGGTTACCATTAAAAAATAACAAAAAATATATATTAAAAGAAACAAGGGAACTAAAATGGTATTCTAGAAAATATTTCTTTAACACACAAAAAAGTGGTAATATAAAATGAAAGGAACAAAAAAAGACACGAGACATAAAAAACAAATAGCAAAATGGCATTCAAAAATCCTGCCACATCAGTAATTACATTAAATGTAAATGGAATAAATATTTCAATCAAAAGGCAGAGTGTGGTTGTCATCCTGCAGAGACGGGATGGGTCCTTTCACTGCCTATTTGCTCAGATATCAAGGATGATGATGACACACATGTACCAAGAGTGAACATAAGAAGAATTATGCACCTAATAAGGAGTTCTTGGGAGAGTATGGTGGATTTCCAAGAAGGTCCAAAATTGGCTTGAGAAGCAGGGAGATTTTATGGTGATTAGGAGATAAGAGTTCCCTTGTGGGGGGAGTGAGGGGGTCAGTTCTTGCATGGCTTGACCTTTCCACCAGTGCTAAGGGAGGCAATATCCAGTCTTCTTATCAAACTGCCCAGATGTCAGGCAGAAGGGGGTGGGGTAGTGTAGCCTGAAAAATGTCAGCAGTCACACACCAAAAAAAGTCATACTATTGCACAGAGATTGGTGAAATTGATAATTGATCTATGTGCTATATACAGAAATACACTGTAGATTAAAAGACACAAATAGGTTGAAAGTAAAAAAATGACCACCAGAACTGGCTATACCTGAATAGACTTAAAACAAGTGTAAAGATCAAATTGGTAATTTTAAAGAACTACTCAGAAAGAAAAGCTCAGGCCTAAATGTCTTCATTATCGAATTCTACCAAGCATTCAAAGAAGAATTAATACCAGTTCTTCTCAAATTCTTCCAAAGAAATTTGGAGGGGAGGATATGTCCAACTCATTTTAGGAGGTCAGCATTACTCTGATGCCAAACCAGAAACAGATATCACAAGAAAAAAAATTACAGACCTATCTCTTTTCTGAATATGGATGCAAAAATCCCCAACAAAATACCAGTGAACCAAATCCAGCAACATAAAGAATTATATACCTTGACAAAGTAGAATTTATGCCAAGGATACAAGTTTTAAAAATCAATTAATGTAATGTATCACATAAGTAGAATAAAAAAAAGTATAACATGATAATTTCAATAGACTCAGAAGAAACATGACAAAATCTATCACTCTTTTATGATAAGAAAACCATCAACAAACTAGGAATAAAATGGAACTTCATCAACCCATAAAGTTATCTATGAAACACCCCCAGCGAACATGTAATTAATGATGAGAGACTGCATGCTTTCTTTAAGGTCAGAAACAAGACAAGGGTATCTGCTCTCATCATTTGTTTTCAACACAGTGCTGGAGGTTTTAGCTAATGCAGTTAGGCATCCAGATTGGAAACAAAGAAGTAAAACTATCTCTGGGCACAGATGACATGATCCTCTACACAGAAAATCATAAGGATTCCACTCAAAATTATTTGAACTAATAAATGAGTTCAGCAAAGTTGTAGAGTATATCAATATGCCTGAATCAATTGTATATCTATTCTTTTGCAATAAACAATCTGAAAAGGAAATTAATAAAACATTTCCATTCAAAAGAGCATAAAAAGAAGAAAATATGAAGACATTTAACAAAACGAGGGAGAAACCTATGCTCTGAAAACTACAAAATACTGTTGAAAAAAATTAAAGATTACTTAAATAACTAAAAAAGCATCCCACGTTGACTGCTTGGAAGACTTACTGTTACTAAAAGGCAAACACTAAGTGTTTTCAGCCTTCAGCCTCTGCGTAAATGAAGCTGATGCTTTTGTGTTTAGCTTCCAGTAATAGAACTGGTGGCAGTAAGAGGGAGGAAGAGCCTCAACTGGCCTGAGTACGGAAATGGAGAGGCACAGAAGGAAAAGAGGAACATGAGCCTCACTCATTCTTAATCCTGACGCAGGACAGTTCTGCTCTTTCAGCTGTAACTATCAGGCAATACCCAGAAGCAAACTGATGAGGGGAGACAGCAATCCCTCTGCCTGGAAATTCCAGTCCTGTTTGATCAGGAGCACTAAGGTCCATTGGGCTGGAAGTTCTCAGGGCTCCTGATCTTCTCCAGGGGCCCCTCCCAGCCCACCAACCATTGGGGTCCCAAGCTCGTTCTCAGCAGGAAGTCCACAGACAATTAAAAAATAACTGTGTTGTTAGCCACCAGCAGTGAAAGACTTCAAACAAATGGGTAACTACCAGAGCCTCTTGTACTTTAATTTAAAAATGACAACTCAGCCTGATTAACAAGAAGCTCCTCTTTTCAGCAGTTGAGTCCAGCGATTCCTTGGCCACTCATCAGCAGTGTGTAATCACTTCAGCTGCAAATGCAGGGGAGCGTGCAGGGCGCATGGCTCCTACCATCTCACCGAACTCCTGATCATAAGCGGTGCGTGTCCAATCTGTGTCCCCAGGCGGTGTTAGTCAGTGAGGTCATTCCTCAAAGCCTCTTGCTGTCAGACATGGCATTAATTGCTTCTTTGACTGGCTCTTGCTTTAGAAGTAAACCCGGAGTAACAGACTTATTTATCTTTGTCTATCTATTTATTTATCCTTATCTATTTACTTATCTTTATCTATTTATTTGAGAACATGCATGCATGTGCTGGGGTTGGCGTGTGTGTGTGGAAGAGCTAGAAGACGAGAGGGGGATGGGAAGGGACGAGCAGACTCTGTGTTGAGCACAGAGCCCAACATGGGGCTCGATCCCAGGACCCCAAGATCATGACTTGAGCAGAAACCAAGAGTTGGACGCTTAACCAACTGAGCCACCCAGGTGCCCCAAGAATGGTTTTAAATTGGTATTATTATATGTGAGTTCAAGGCTTTCCACTCAAGGGACTGCCAGGAAACCCTGCATGTTATTCACAATACCCTGGTGCCAGCTGGGGAAGTGAGACTTGCCATCAACTCTTTACCGTTACAAAGAAGCATCCAGAACACCAAAGGAGATCCAAGTTCCTTTAGAGGTGAGTGAGGATAAGGGGGTGTTCCAAGCACAACAGAAATTTATGTAGGCCAGATAAAGCATCGGGGAGATGGAATCCAAGTCGACATAGGCTTGAGAGTACTGCCAAGGACCCCCCCAAGAAGACGTCGAACTTCATTTAAAGCCAGAACAGACAGCCCTTCGATCTAATCCTGTTCACCAGAGACTTTTTTTTCCATTAAAATGGTTCTTTGATAGTATTACAGAGGACAAAAACCAAGAGCTATCACAGCCCCACATCTTGCACACTGTTTAAAATGTGACATGCACGTTTACCCATGTAGCTTACAGACACACTCTTTCTCCCCACCCTTCCTACCACCGTCTCTCCTTGTCTGTCAGATCCCTACTCAGAGAAGACCTAGCTTAAATGGCACCTCACCTGAAGGTTCTCCCAAAGTGTGGGCAGAAAGCTCATCTGGCCACAGAGTCTCGACACCATTCTTTCACTGAGTCCGACCGGAGCCACCTTCAAAATAGCTCTTGAATTTACCCTCTTTCTAGTCTATTAATTCTTGCTCACTTTGAGTACCTCTTCTCCCCCCTTGATGACTTCTTTTTTTTTTTTTTTAAGATTCCATCCATTTATTTGATAGACAGAGATCCCAAGTAGGCAGAGAGAGAGGGGAGGAAGCAGGTTCCCTGCTGAGCAGAGAGCCTGATGTGGGGCTCGATCCCAGAACCCTGAGACCATGACCTGAGCAGAAGGCAGAGGCTCCAACCCACTGAGCCACCCAAGCACCCCCCACCCCCATTGATGACTTCTTATAGGTTTGCCTCTAAGATCCATCCTCCACACACCCATGAGTCAGGCCAGGAGAAATGTTGGGGAGAAGGAGCTAGAAGGAGTTGCAGGATGGAGCGGAGTGTCACCAAGGTCATGAGAGGGCTGGGGGGCAGAAGCCTGAGCCAGGGGTGGGGTGCATCACTCATTCATGGGATGATCCGAGGAAGGTACTGGGACCAGGATGTGGATGAGGGGATTTTCCATTCAATCACTGGAAGGAGTAGGACAGAGGCTCTGAAGTCTTGATGTGCAAAAAAATTACTTGGTATGCTTGATAAAAATGCAGATTATCAGGGATAGCTCTCAAAGAATCTAATCAATGTCTCTGGGATGCAGCCAAATTATGTCCCCCACGCCCCCATCCATATGTTCAAGTCCTAACCCAGGGTGCCTGGGGGACTCAGTTAGTTAAGCATCAGCCTTTGGCTCAGGTCATGATCCCAGGGTCCTGGGAACAAGCCCTGCATCAGGTTCTTTGCTCAGCAGGGAGCTTGCTTCCCCCTCTCCCTCAGCCTGCTGCTCCACCTACTTGTGCTCTCTCTCAGTCAAATAAATAAATAAAAATCTTTTTTTTTTTTTTTAAAGTCCTAACCCCCAGTATCTCAGAGATGATTAAGCTAAAATGAGATCCTATGGGTGCATCCTCATCCAATATGACATAAGAAGGGATTAGGACACAGAAAACAGGACACTTGGAGGGAAGACTGTGTGAGGACACAGCAAGAAGGCTGCCACCTACAAGCCAAGGAAAGAGGCCGCATAAGAACCCAAGCCTGATGACACATTGATCTTGGACTTCCAGCCTCTAGAACTGTGAGAAAATGAATTTCTGTTGTTTAAGCCTCCAGTCTGTGGTATTTTGTTATGGGAGCCCGAGCAGATTAAGAGACTGCCCTAGAACAATGGCAGGAGTTGGGGGTCTGGAGAATGACTGAGAGAAACATTATACCACCTTCAGTGGAAGGAAAAGTAACCAGAGGACACCAGAGATGGGATTGATCTGGAGCAGAGGCAACATCATGAGATGGCATGGGCCCGTGTCTGAGAGTGCAGAGGGAGTCTGGCAAAACCCCCCTCACCAGCCCCACAGTCTGTGAGGTGGGAAAACAGGTTTGGAGGTAAAGAACATCTTGGGCATTCTAAGTAAAAATGGTAGATTTCTTTCTGGAAAAACCTCACTAAAATGACAATACACAGGTATTTTCAGGACTTAACAAAAAAAAAAAAAAATAGGGACAAGTACAGATAATAGCAACAAGACTTGGGGAGTTTGACATCCCCTGGGAAAGTGATTAATGCCTTAGCAGCACCACTTAGAAATGCATGAGACAAATTCCTGAGTCTCACCCTGGACTTCCTGAGTCAGAAACCCTGGGCTTGAGGCCGTGTACTCCGTTGCCACAAGCTCTCTGGGTGATAATGCTCAGGGAAGTTTGAGGATCCCTGACTCACCAGACCAGAGAGAACCGATCGGAGTTATCACTTGTGAAATTTGAAAGCAAAGGCTGAGGAATGAAAGCACCAGGTAACTTCAGAAACAGGACATGAGGAGCTGAAGTCAAGAGAACTGGTTAGAAAGATCAAGGAAGCAGTTGGGTCCCAAGACCCCCTCCCCATTAGTTCACATCTGCAGGCTCTGTTCTGGCACACGAAGGGATAGATCTGACGAGAACAGGCGTGTTTCTGCCTCAGTGGGCTACATTGCTAAATCAAGTCTCAGTCTCGGGCAGAATCCTCTTACCTACCATGTTCCCAGGAAGATGGCTACCTTGCTGCCACAGAAAATAGTACACAATGTGAAAAGAGTATAGTCGCTGTGCACACAGGAGGCGGAAGACCTTGCTCTAGGTCTGACTCTGTCTCCAACTGTATAATCAGGACAAGAACTCCTCGTTTTCCCGAGTTGCATTAGGCTATTTTTTTATCTATCTATCTATCTATCTATCTATCTATTTATTTATTTATTTATTTAAAGGTTTCATTTCTTTATTTGACAGAGAGAGAGACACAGAGAAAGGGAACACAAGTAGGGGGAGTGGGAGAGGGAGAGGGAGAGGAAGAAGCAGAAGCAGACTTCCTACCGAGCAGGGACCCGATGTGGAGCTCAATCCCAGGACCCTGGGATCATGGCCTGAGCTGAGGCAGATGCTCAACAACTGAGCCACCCAGGCGCCTCTGCATTATGCTATTTTAAAGGCCTTCGAATGCAAATATGCTATGCTATGGTCACATTTTTAATTACAAACGAAGAAGCATCAAGCAGATAACAGAAAGTGCTCATCACCAGCATTGCCTAATTAGATGACTAGATGGTGCGATCTCTTAACAGATATTTGCCATGTGGAGTTTCTATGTTTTTGAGTATTTACTTCTATTTAAATCATTTCAACAAATACACACAGAGCTTCTACTGGATGTACAAATGTCTGAGGAGTGACGCTTTCCAAATATTGAGAAGAGCTACTAGAATGATGAATGACATTGTTTTCTATATATTCTTAACTCTTGGTAATTTTGTGGTATTACTATATGATTTAAAAATTAGGACTGCCACAGTGATAGCAAATGGGTTGATTATCTTAAGTGCCAGTTCTGATCAATTGCTAATGTCTGCTTAGATCAACTGCAAATGTCTGCTTAGATCAATTGCTAATGTCTGCTTAGAGTGCCCTGTAGGGAGCTTTGAAACTCATTTCAGACTCAGTGAGAGAGAAGGCTGTGATTGCTCAGTAATGTCTGCCAGAGCAAAGGACAGGACATGT
Source organism: Mustela putorius furo (assembly GCF_011764305.1). Classification (NCBI taxonomy): domain Eukaryota; kingdom Metazoa; phylum Chordata; class Mammalia; order Carnivora; family Mustelidae; genus Mustela; species Mustela putorius. The sequence goes on from NW_025422010.1 coordinate 40,007,529, forward strand.
GCTGTGCCTCACTCTCTTCTGCCGCTATAATCTAGAGGCAAAAATGATCTCCCTTTACCCCTGAGAATGTGCAAACTGGACCCTAGATTAAAAGCTTAGTTCCTCTCCTATGAGCCTTAAATAGACACAGAGGACTCATCCGGGGCCGCCAATCATGGCTTCTGGATACAGTCTTCCTTTTGGGGAGACTCTTGTGCATAATTTGAAGAGAATATTTCTTTACTGTTAGGAAGGCTGTGGAGAAGCACTGCTTGGAGAGGATCCTTCTCATCCCCTCACCCACCTGAAGAGCCATAAATGTTGCCTTCCTTCCCCACACCCACCACCACAGAGCTCTGGCATCCTGCCTTAGAGATTCCCACAAGCCAGTCAGAAGGCTGGGAATTTTCTAACTCCATGCTGGCATGTGGAGGGGGTGTGATGAGCGACAGCAGATGAGACCATCCACTCATGGGCTGGACCCCCACGCACACGCCAACTAGGAGTTCCACCGCCTCGCCAGGGATGGAGAACTGCTCAGTACTTACTGCCCATTATCCTCCGCACGGTCGGGCCCTCGGCGGTCATTTCTCTCACGATCTCATTGTCATCCTCATTGGCATCCAGCCAGCGATTACAGTTGAAGTTATACTTGTCCTTGGTCAGAGTGTTCACCAGGGTCATCTGGAATGAAGTACTGGGGTGAGCAAGAGGGTGGACCAGAGATCTATCACACCTTGGGGTCACCATTCTGCTATCTCATCCAAGGGAGGCCAAGGCCATCCCATTGAGATGTCTCTTGTGGAAGGTGGTCCAGATTTCACATCTATCCCTCTCGCTCCCTGGAAACCCATGCTTGCCTAGCAGCCAGGCAACTGGGGGAGAAGGTAAGTCTCCTGAACACCTGAGCATTTTCTCAGTCAAATTTGGAGGCCCTCTCCCCATCAGGAAGTCCCCATGTCTTAGGTCCAAATTTGGGTCTCACCGTGAGACCCATGCTTACCCACCCCCACTCCCAATGGACACAAAGGCAAACTTAGGTGACATGGTCATTAGAAAGGGACCATACAGGTTCCTCTCCCATGCACCTCCCAAACCTCAGGATGGCACACCTCACCCTTTCTAAATGCCATCCAGAACCAGGGCTCCTTCTGTCATGCCATGCCCGAATCTTGTAAAACCTGCCAAGATCTGGGAGCTCAATCTACAGGGAGAAATGACAAGGTTTGGGTGAACATAGTCAAGTGAATTGTGTTTATCTCACAGCTGACCCCTTCCCAGGAGGGCACCCGCTCTGGGCCAAGTCTTCAGCAGTGAGGATGGCTTTGCTCCAGGCTGCTCTCGTAGACTGTATTCTCTCATGCCCTGGCAACCAAGGGCACATGAGGGCGAGAGAGCTGTGTAGCGCCCAGGTTCAGTCTGGCCTGGCGAAACTGAACAAAAATAACTGACCCACAGTAGGATCCAGAATAAAGAAAATCTTCCAAGCAATAAACTCCAAGTAACAAAATCCATTCGGCAACCCTGCAAATTAGCACAGGTCCACAGCCCCAGGACCCCACTGGGCACTAAAACAGACAAAAAGATCAATACAGCAGTCGTGCCCTTTCCCTAGGGGCCTGCAGTCTAGCCGGGAAGACAAATACATGAAGAGCAATGAAGTGAGTGTGTAGCAGAAGCAGCAGTGGGGTGCTCTGGGAAGACAGCTGAAAATTACAAATCATTCTCACCTAAAGGTCAGAGCACACTTCTGTTGGCAAAACAAGCCTTGCTCTAGTTATATACACATCAGAAATTTAAAGCTAAATTTCTTTTAAAATATTCTACTATTTATACTTTCCTCTCAATTTGCTACTCACTCTCTAATTCAGTTCAGATCAGGCAGTTTGACACTAATGTGCTCAGGGTCTCTGTTCTACAATGATTCCCCAGGTTTCTAGGCTCCTGAAGAAAATTCTATACCTGCTTCTTTCTCCCAGGCTTGGTTCTGAAGTGTTTGATTCAGAAGAAGGGCCAGACCAAAAGCGGATGCCTTTCAATCAATAGATCACTCTGGTACCCTTGCAGGGGCCTGAATTTTGTGTAGCACCCGCTTGTCTTAAAACGTGATTCAAAATCTGGCTTAGAAAACCATCCTCATCACAAATACCTCTTACATCCCTTCCTCCTTCCTCCTCCCTCCCGCCCTCATTACACTTCCTTCCTACCCTAAATTTCTCGATTATGCCCGGTTTGAACCACTTGTTGTTGGGATTCAGGAGAATCTCGTCCGTCCGCCCCTTTTGCCCATAAATCTGGATGAAGATGGGAGAATTGGTACCAGCTTTCTTCAAATCGGTTGTCCAGACCCACAGGGACCAAGGGAATTCTGCAAAGACACGGCAAGTTGTCCCATAAAGACTTCAAGAGTACAGAGTTTTTATGTTACCAGTGGGGGAAGAGAAGCAAATCAAAGGTGTTTAGGACTGAAGCGCAGACCATGCACAGGTGTGGCACACTCTCAGTAACCCATTCTAACAGGTGCCAATATTAGGGAGCCCAGGATTCTTTGCTGCTTGAAAAAGGGTATCTCAATGATCCTTTTAATGGCAAAAGCCTATAGTATGTTTTAAATAGGAAAAAGAGTTGACTCCCTGCGCCCTGTGTATATTCAGAGTGCGCTATGTTGAACCATTCCGTTCACCTTCTAGCCCATCACAGCAGGTTATTCAGTTTGGGGGTCATGGGGGTGCTGGCCATGGTGCTGACTGTGTAACTCTTGTGTGGCCTGTACCTTGGAGAGATGGGCTTCCTGCGGGGCCCATTCCCTTCCTCTTTAGAAGAGAACTGAGAAGCAGAAGTGCACTCCTTCACAGCAGAGCTCTTGCCCAGGGGGCTGACATCCTGGCCTCTGCTGGCCCTGTCTGGGAGGACACCAGCCTCTGGGTCCTCACCACCTACTTTTCAGCCTCTTCTTCCTGAGAGACACCATCTCGTAGAGCTGCCTCTCAATCAGCCCATCCACCTTCTTCTCATCCAACCAGTTGCGGCAAAGGAAGGTCTGCTGGATGCCGGTGAAGGGGCACAGAATCACCACCTGCAAGGGGGTGTGGTGCAGATCATGAGTCTCCTGCAGCAGGTGCCCTGGTTGGGACCTCCTGACAATGTTTGACAACCTCTTCATGCTAAGGTGGTCTACATTAGGATTCTCAGGGAATGGCACTTTTCTTCCTGTTGCTGGTCCCATTAAGTCTTAGATCAAGAAATACCTCCTCCAAGGAGTCTTCCCAAGTAGCTATCATCCATCCTCCAATTTATCAGCCCAAATCTCAAATTCTTCCCCCTACACACAACACTCTCTTTGAACACTGTATTTCTTTATGCATATCATAAAAATCTCAGTCCAAACCAGATGAACTAGTATACTAAATTAATTCCCTTTATTTGTCTGTAGAAAAAAGGTTGATCACATAAAAAGGAATGAGTATCTGGAATATAACACAAAAATAAACAACTTTCTTCTGGGCTTGAACCCATTCAAACCTCTTTCCCATGCTTTCTCTACTCTACTCACATTCTCAGCTCATGGTTTTAGAACTCAGAAGTGCACCCCGCCTAGGTCACTCACTCACTCACATCAGGTATATCCAAAGGAATGTTCTTGTGACTACAAAATTTTCTATCAGCCAAGAATTGACTATTCACTCTGCTAGATTCTCAGCTTTACCTTCTTTTTAATCTCGGGACTCTGGGATCATGACCTGAGCTGAAGGCAGACGCTTAACTGTGTGAGCCACCCAGGAGACCCCAAAATACTTGTTGACTGAGAGATTTATAAGCTGAAGTGAAACAACACCAAGAATCAGGACAGTTTATAACTACCAGCTAGCACCTGCGTTTGGCCTTTGGATGCATACATAGAATAGCCCTCATCCCTGACCATAAGCAAAACAAGGTGAATGGTCACATTATCAACCCAACTGCCCAATGAAAGGGCCTGTCCATGTGCTCTGACACTGGTCCAAAGTAAGTAGGAAGCAGGAAGCAGGTCAGCGTTTGTACTTGGCAAATTAAAGAAGAGGGGTTGAATCAGGAAAGGTCTCCCCCACCCCCGGGGAGCATCCCTTACCTTCTCACAGTACCAGCCTCTGTTGACACCCACATTGCCGTGCCCGATGGAGACCCGACTCAGGGGACTGAGAAGGACAGCCAGCTCGATGTTGAAGATGTCTGTGCGGCCACGGTCAAACACACCGCCTTCCAGGAAGATTTTCCCACTGTTCTTATTCCCTCTGGCCCCATACATGACCAGGTAGATTTTGGATTTGGTCCCAGCCCCCCGGACATCCCCAGTGAAGACGGTGACCACATACGAGATAGCTGGTGTAGAAGCCACAGGGGAGGAGAAAGTGCCAGCTGGTTACAAAATCCATACCCCACCCCCCACTGGCTCCAGCCTCCCTAGGCCCTCCCTCCTCCATACATCCTCAACACCCCCTGCCTCCTGCCCCAGATGACATCCAGTGCCCCTCTCCGCTTCATGTTATCTTTTTCAGAGTTTGTGTGTCCATGCATCTGAGTTCCAGAATAAACTGCAGGGATTACTCTGAGAAGCTGCCAGCCCTGATTACAAGAACTAACAAAGAGAAGGCAGGATTTGAGTTGGCTGAGAATAGTACTTGCTATTAACATTAATTACCATGTGCCTATTATTAATAGCTGCCGGATGAATTCTGTTATGTCTGATTTAATTATAACAGCCAACTCCATTAATGGAGATTTATATCCGGGGCTATCTGATTCATTTTGTTCGGTCTTTTGCTCGTAACTGAAAAAAGACAACTTTTAATAGAGGGCACTAGTGTCCTCCTTGGCTACCTGACGTGGTGGGAGGAGGGAAGAATGAGGGAAGGAGAGAACACTGTAGTTGGGCCCTGTGGGGTTTTGGTCACTCAGGAGGCAAGATGAGGACATGAAGTTCTGGGCAAGCACCAGCAAAGGACAATTAAGCTCTGGGATGGGGCTGAGGAAGAGGAAACACTGAAGACAAGCATCTGGACAGGAAATCTGCTAAGGTCTGGCCTCCCTTCATGATGTTCTGGAGTCGAAGGCAATGGCCCTTTAGTCCTTGTTAGTTCTCCCGAGCCTGCACACAGCCCTCCACCCGACCCCCAGGCCCACCCTTAGCCCCAGAGCCCAGGGAAATGAAAATCCCAGCTTTTCTTTGGAGCTAGCACGTGCGGCTTCGCGGATGCCTCCCTCATTTAGACATTTACGCCCTCCTCTGTCCATCAAACGCTGACTGAGTGCTTACTACCTGCAAGGCCTCAGGGAGACTATGAAGATGGGGAAGGTGGCCCTGCCCTCAAAGAGGGGGTCTCCAGCTCCACTTCTCCAAAACACACAGACCCGGGATGTCCGCCTATGGCCCAAGCTACCAGCCATCCCCAGCCCTTGGCGGTCATTTCTTCTGCTCCTCTACCCCTGGGGACAAGGAAGAGTAACATGGTTAAGGGGGTCATAGCAGACCCACTCTGGTATCTGTTTTTAAGTAAATACTTTGCAAGCCTCAGTTACAAATGATGTGTGAGGCTGAAAGGTGTTGGAGCAGGGGCACCCTGGATTTCCTGAGAGCAGTCATAGTAAAGGGCAAAGGAAGGGCATGTCCTACCCACACGAAGGAGGGAGGACTCCAAGGGAGTGGCGGGCAGCACAGAGAAGAAGAGAAATGGCATCATAGTCTGAGGAGAAAGATGTTCTAAAGATAAAGAGAGAGAAAGAGTAAGGCCAGCAGGGAGGGGAGGGGAAGGCATGTCTGAGGTAGGGGAGGAGAGTGCAGGGAAGCTGAGCAGAAGACAGGTAGATGAGGAGGAAAGGGGGTAACTGGGCATAGGTTCAGGAAAGAGGGACAAGTGTATGGATGAGGCGGAGGGGGATGGGTGGGGAGGTGGAAGTGGGGAGATAAGATGCTAAAAGATGCTCCCGAGAGCTGGAGCTGCACTGTGGGCAGTTTGCACATGGTTCCCCAGAACCTGGACATATTCTCTGTGCAGTGGAGGGCAACAGGAGGCTTTGTAGCAGAGCACGTTCTCAGGTGTGCACATTCACAACCCTGACTTGCTCAAACATCCACGACCTCCCATGCAGGGAGTTGCAGGTTTTCTGTGGAGTTCATACAGGGTAGAGATTTAGGTGGCAGATCAAATCCTGGATCTGTCACTTATCAGTTGTGACCTTGGACAGGTCTCTTAACAGCTATGTGACTCAGTTTGCTCATCTGTGAAATGGGAGCATTAACAGTTCCTATGCTATAGTCACTGTGAGGATTAAAGGAGCTGAAGTGGGTCAGGTGCCTAGCAGAGGGCCCGGCGTATAGTAAGCACTCAAGAGTAGGAGGAGTTGAGGGCCAATCAATATCCTCATAAACGTCTGATGGAATAGGAGTCCCCATCCCGGCTATATGCAGTGGATAACCTCTTTTGCCCTGGGACGTTAGTATTTGCTCAGGGGCATCTCCCCACTTCCTCTGGCATCAGCAGAGCCCCAGGTTCCAGCCCAAAGGGACAGAAGACTTTCAAGAGCAGGAGGAGTGGCTGGCTCCCACTCAATCGCCAGCCTCCAGGCCCATGCACAAGATCAAGGAGCCTCGGGCAGAAACCGAAGTGTCAGCCAGTTGGGCCTCCCCTTTCTTCAGTTCTACCTGTGGTCTCAGCTCCGCCCACTAAGATATCCCTTTGGATTTTGCCGTCATCTTCGTCCAAGGCCAGCCAGCGGTTAAGAGGGAAGTCATATTTCCTTTTGTTCCCAATATCTTCAATGATAATCTGGGAAGAAGCAGAGAGGGAGGGGATGACCAGGGTCATGGAGGGCTCACCTGGTGATCGAATCCCTCCACCACCTGGGTGAATTCTGAGAATACACTCTCGGGATGCCTGGATGGCTCAGTCAGTTAAGCGTTTGCCTTCAGCTAAAGTCACGATCCCGGGGTCCTGAGATCGAGTGCCGCATCGGGCTCCTTGCTCAGCGGAGAGTCTGCTTCTCCCTCTGCCTGCTGCTTCCCCTACTTGTGCTCTCTCTCTCCCTTTCTGAAAAACAAATAAAACTTAAGAAAAAAAAGAGAGAGAGAGAGAGAGAGAATACACTCCCACCTTCTTAGTGGCCCTTCAAAGCTTCTCACAAGGACACACCTGGCACAAAGCACTGAGAGGCATGTGACGATGACTGGCAATGATTTCCCACTTGAACAACTGAATCACTCTTCCCTCTTCCGCTGCAGATCGTTTAAAAAACTGAATGCAGGAAATCTGGCAGGATGTAGCCTGTGAGACCCGAGCGTGAAGCCAAGATTTACAGACTTCAACAAGAGCATCACCTTCCCCACCTGCTGAAGGTTGGGACCCTAACCTTCTTAATGAGAAGCAGAGTCCATGCAAGGAGAACTATGAGCCCTAAATCAGGCACACAGAATCCTGAGATCTGGTGATGAGGTCAGAAAACACCAGCCATGGACAGGGAGGCTAATGGAATCAGCCATCTACGAAGCTTCCTCCAGGGCACTCACAAGGTGAGGTAGGCTTGTGAGGCTGCAGATAAGGGGTGGGGGTGGGGCGTCTTTCAGAGTTTACCAGGAGCCGAGGGACCTTCCCAAATGTCCCAGGAACCCAACTGAAAACCCACTCTAAGATAAGCAGATTGGTCCATCACTAGAACATGCCCTCCATTCATAGCACTGTGCAGGGTAAGTAGACATGTCTGCCCAGGTGGTCCCAAGACTGCCCAAGAGAGAGGGGCTCTGATTTCAATGAAAAACTCATTGCCTAATATCGAAGTGTCTGTGGTGTGCTGCCTATGTCATCTCACCTTGTTTTAATTCCGTGTTCATTAGAGAAACTTCTGGGCCAAGCACAGTCTTCCTGAGGACACAACCCATTGAGGGGAACCAATGGCCTGAGTGAGTGATTAGAAGCCACTGTCCTACCAGGCTTCTCTCCTCCGATAAATCAACATTCCAGCTTTGGTTTATAAATCAGGCCCTTGTGAGTTTGGTTGGTGTGAGTCACCCTTCAGAACCTGCCAATTTGATTGTACTCTCAAGCTGAGTGCCTGGAGACCACGGTGGCACAGCCCAGAGAGACTTCTGCCACTGAAGTCCAGCCTCTCCCAACTCTCCTGTCTGCACATTTCTCTGTGGCTTTCATCTCCATGTTAGGGCGAGTCTGGGGAGTCAATGACAAAGGTCTGAGGCTTCAGCCTGCCTCCTATCCCCCTTACTCTGACACTCACAGAGCTGGAAAAGCAAAGTGAAGGAAGATAGAACCTAGTTTATCAGATAGGCTGTCAAGTCTACTAATAAACCTAGATGTACAGCTTCACCATCTCTGGATTTAAATGTTCACACAGACAAGTGTGCCAGCCACGGTTTCGGGAGCCAGAGCAGCACCCTCCCAGCCCATGGAGCTGTCATCAATAAGGGCCTTCTACTGGCCTGGTGTCTGATGGAAATTCCTGACCTGAGCAGGTCAGCTAGTCTGAAAAATGGAACGGGCACCATTTAACACCTCTCCAGGACAAAACTAGCTGAATCACAAAGGAAAGAGGTGATATTTGAAACATAAATTTTTGAATAACAACCAAGATGTTAAAACTAGAGTCTCCAAAAATACTGAATACAAAGAAAGGCCGAGAGAGAAGATACAGATTTAAGTACTGGTACAGAAAGTATAAAAGTCCGTGGACAGTTCTAAAAATTTTCCAGGTGCGTATTACAATGTGGAAACAATCCTCTATGAAAATTCGTGGCCGCCAGGTCTGCAGGATGAAGCTGGAGGAGGCTGGCTCCCTGAGAGCCAAATATCTGGGAGCACTTCACAGCGGGAAGGAAATGACCAATGTATGGAGAGACTAGCCAGGGAGAGGGGGCACAGCTTCTCCCAAAGGCATTTCTGGCCTCTGCTGATGCCTTATGACAGGGTCCTGGCTGACTCCTGCCCACTCTTGCTCAGAAGGGCATACCCAAGGGTCCCTTCTAAGGGAGGAGGGGGCAGCTTTCCCATTTCTGTTCATCACCTGCCCAGACACCTCTGAGTTTTCAAGGCGTTACTTGGAAGAATTCAGGATATCTCAGGAATGCTTTTTTTTAACAGAAGAAAATGTCTGTCGGTGTTCCTACCAGAGCGTGGCTTCACGGATTCTGTTGTTAAGGCAGAGAATGTTGTAGAAGACTGGGGAGATAGAAATCCCCTTCCCCATGACTGAGAGAAGCACATGCCTAGAGAGAGAGAGAGAGAAAGAGAGAGAGTGTGTGTGTGTGTGTGTGTGTGTGTGTCTGTGAGAGAGAGAGAGAGAGAGAGACAGTCGGACAGACAGAAACAATGACCAAATAAAAAACAAGAATGTTATCTCCTGGGGCCATACCCTCCCTCAGAAGACAAGCCCACGGGCAGGGCTTGCCTTCTCAGAGGCAAGAGGGAAAGCTGGGCTCACGAGCCCCTGGGGAGGTGAGGCCTGTCCGTGCTGGAGCCCACTGTCTTCAGCAGCACCAAGGACACAGCGGAGTCATAAGGTGAGACCAGCCAATAGGGAAAGTCCCACTGTCCCGAAGGAGAAGAGCGAAAGATGGAGCCGCCAAGCAGGGTCAGCTCTTCCCTGTTCTTTACTGCGGTTCACAGACACTCCCAAATGATCCAGGGCCTCGGGGCTTCCATTTTTGCACCCCCACTACCCCCCGGGGTAAACACATGTGGGTGAGCCCAGGGAGTGGGGCCTGGGGTCGGCAGCTTTTAGATGGATGTGGCGTGTCAGCTGTGATTCATAACTGCTCTCCCCGCTCTGTACTGGAATAACTTCCACCAATTTAATATGAACGTACTGGAACAGAGGCCTGTTCTGTGCAAAAGTGAACCCTCCCACACACACGGAGCAGCGTGAGGAGGGTGATGGGTCTCCTCACTCTCACGCACGTGCCAAGATGCCCAGGATTGGCACAATCACAGGGGGCTGAAGAAGGTTCCCGCTGTGTGCCAGCCACAACGGCCGGCAACGCACGTAAAACATGCCTCTGCTTTCCAGGAATTTTCAGTCTTCCCTTTAAAAATGCACATAGGTAATCCGGTAGAAGTGGCCCATGACCTGGGAGCAGCCGTCACCACCTCCCCAGAGCCACTGCTGAACTGTGGCTCCCTTTTAGAGTTCTAAAATTATAGGGCAAAGGACAGGTAAGTTTCGACACAGCAGAAAAAACGGAAGAAGACTTTCAGCGCTTATGAATTGACTTTCAAACAAATCTCAGCATCTAGGAGTTAGCAGGGAAGATCCGGGCTCGTGGAAGAGCAAGGGAGTATTCTATGGGGGAAACTGAGGCCCACCAAAGAAAGGTGAGATTTTGTTTCTGTCGTGAGGCTATCCCTCCCCTCAGGCTCGAGGTTTCTCAGTCATCATACTGAAAAACTCAGATAATATAAATAACTGTTCGTGTCAGCCTTCGAATGGTGACGCCCTAACATTCTCTTCCTCCGTACCTCCTCTTCTTTGAGCCCACCCATACCCCCCTACTCCCTCATCACCACCTCAGACCACTGCTCTACCTTGGCCAACAAAGACCTCTGATGGCTTATTATGATCAGATCTGCAGAGACCCGGCCCACACCCACCTCCCTAACTTACTTCCCACTTCTCAGTCTGCTGAACCCCATGCTCTGGCCCAGCGCTACTCCGCATCTGTGGCCCACACTCCAGCCCCTCCTCCTCTGTCCACAGGAGTCCTCCTCCCTGTCCCTCCAGGAAAAACCCTACCCAGGGGACCCCCCTGGTGCCCCGTGAGACACAGCTTACCCCCACAACCTTTGTTTGTACCTGACTCAAGACTTTTTATCTCCCGCTTTGCATTAAAGTCATGGTCATTCTGATTTCTGGTGTCCCCATCAGGAAATCTGGTCCGAACAACACTACTCTATTTGTGGGGATCCCAAGACAGAATGTTTGTTCACTGAAAGCTGGGCTCTCCCTGAAAGTTTGGGATATGATACCCTTATAGCAGAATAGGTATGATCATTTTAGGGACTTGACTTTTTTTTTTTTTTTTAAGATTTTATTTATTTATTTGACAGAGAGAGACACAGCGTGAGAGAGAACACAAGCAGGGGGAGTGGGAGAGGGAGAAGCAGGCTTCCCACTGAGCAGGGAGCCCGATGTGGGCTCGATCCCAGAACCCTGGGATCTTGACCCGAGCTTAAGGTAGCCGTTAATGACTGAGCCACCCAGGCACCCCTTGTCTTACTCTTTTAAGAAACAGAACGATGTTTATCATAACAACTGCAGTTGGCAGTCACATAAATGTTTGTTGACTGTTGAGTTTTAACTGGTAAGGGAAGGACAGACCGAGCTTCTTGCCATCCCTGAATTCGACTCCAGGGGCCTCTGTCTCCTTGTCCTACCAGGGCCGGCGGTGCAGGCTGTGCTAACACCCCCGGGAGCACCAGTGGCGATCTCCTCATCGGGACTAACACGTGACACTGTGGAGGGAGTCCCAGCTGCGAGTCCAGAGGACCTGGGGTATGGACAAGCCTGCCACTGAAGAGCCACAGGGCCTTGAGCCAATCTGTTTACTGCAGCAGATGGACCAAGGACAGGACCCGTTGGTGTGTGATGTTCCATCCTGTGACTGTGGCTCTTTCCAAGTGGTCTTTGAACCGCACTGACCATTTGAGTTGATCAAAATTGCGGACTAACCAGACATGGAGGCCCAAGCCATGGGTAGGGGTAAGAGCTGGGGAAGGATGCCAGCGCCCCCAGCTCCGGGAGAGGCAGAGGCAGGGCAGAAGGGTGTGTGGGTCACCTTGAGGCTTCAGGTCACCCTGAAGCGCACCCTGTATACTTGAGAAGCACACGTGGGCAGATGACTAGAAGGGAGACCACCTATGAATGGGTCAATTATACTGGATTTTAGGTTTATCCCACCAAGCCCATAAAGGTAAACACCAAAAGAGAGGTTGTCATGCGAAGTCTAAGGCAAACAGCCTGGCAATTTCGAGGACCAGGAGCACTTGCTGTGCAAGTGTCAAATCTGGAGACACAGTCAGTTCAACAGCCCCTTTAACTGGCATCCCTGGGGAGCTGCGGGCCCGCAGGTCCGTCAGAGTGAGCGGAGGAGGGACAGCGCGACGCGAGAGGTGAGAGAGACAGGATGCTAGAGCTGGCTGTCCACGGCCTGATCACACAGTGCCTTTCCCTAGCCTCTGGCTGCTCACTTGCACCCACCGTGCCTGGGACTTAAAGTCCTCCTTCCTCCCTTCCTCAGGAAAATAGCAAGGAAATCCAGCACCCTCGCCCACAGAGGGCCGGAGGTGTCTTCTGTCTTATCCCCAGGAAGCATTCTGGTTTGGCTTAAGGTAGAGGAACAGGCTGCTAGGAGCTTTTCAGAAGGCAGCACACCTTGGAGGGGGACACCTGCCTTGGTACTGGGGTGGGGTTGGGGGTGGGGAGCAGGCACATGGGGCCCTGACCTCACCCCTGCACATGTGACAGCCGCAAAGAGAAGAATCGATCTCACGCTGAAAGTAGCCTGCTTGGCCTTCCGGTTCAAAATAGTGTCTGATTAGCAAATAAGGAAAGAAAGAAGAAGGGAGGGGGAAGGGCAGGAGGGAAGGTGGAAACATCATTCCAAAGAAAGAAAGGCAGAACTCTGCCAGGGGTCCCACACAGCATACAGTACCAGGATTCGGGAAAGTGGGCATGCTTCGTGGAGTACAAGAAGTTTTGGTCTTTATGAAATAGGACCACAGCAGGGCAAAAGATGGTATTAAAGGGAGCTAGACTCAATAAGGAAAGGTATCAAAACCAAAAGGCAGCAAATCCGTCAAGTTCTCACCATCCTGTGAGTCCTTTAACCAACTCCTGGGAATTTATCGTAAGAAATAATTCTAGATGTGTATAAAGATAAACTACAAGGATGTGTGTCACTGCGCTCTTTATAGTATGAGGAATGCTGAGGAAAGGGATGTTCAACAAAAGGGGGTCAGTTTCATAAATCATGGTATATCTGTGCACTGAAATACTAGAGCACTCATTAAAAAACTACATTGTAAAGACTTTCATGTCATTCTATTGAAATAACATGGGGATAACTGCAAGATCTATTTCCAAGTGGAAACAAAGCAGCTGTAAAACACTGTTAATGATGACGACATTTTATAAACAAAGATATATGTATAGAGATTCACAGAAAAATAGCTGGAGGGTATGCACCAAGATATGCAGACTGGTTATCTCTGGGTGGTAAAATCATGGTGGTTTAAGTTTATCTCATTTTTTGTTTATTTGTATTTCCTAACTTTTTACAATGAATATGCATCACTTTTTTAAGAAGAAAAAAATAATAGGAACATTCAGAATTAAAATGCACACTGACAGGAGAAAGGAATGGACCTGAGAGTTTGGAAGAGCCAGTCAATGGGGGGGTGGGGGAAGGCGACGGGGGTGCTCACAGGATGCAAAGCGCAGAGGAGGGAAGGAGTCCAAGGGAAGCAGAGAGCTTTACAAAGCAGAGAACCGAGATCCTCTAAATGGCGAATGGTGCTCCCAAAGAAGAGGCCAGAACAGATGCTATCCAGGCAAGAATCTGGTATATAATAGGAGATCTCTTTTCTGAGCTATAAATAAATAAATAAATTATAAATAAATAAATATCCTTTGCATCAAAGTAAAGCCGAATCATGTCCCTGAGAAATTAAAAACACAACCAAATAAAAGGAAGGAAGGAAAGAAGAGAGGCAGAGAGGGAAGAGGACGGGGTTCTAAATGCACCAACATAGTCCCCCTCTTCTCGATTTCTTATTATAAATATAAAGAATTATATATGCTTTATATTTCTATAAAGCATTCTGGCTGAAAAAATAAATAAATAAAACAGACAATCCTGAAAGAAACAAAAATCCCCTTGGCTTCGATACCAAATTTCAGAAGGCAATGGAATGAGATTTACAACATCTTAAAGGGAAAAAAGAAAAGGGAAAAAAACATGTTCTCACTCTGCCAAGCTGCCCTTTCCTTTGAGCATGAAGACAACAAAGGGGCCTGTTCTGGTGTGCAGATCTGCCACCTCGTTTGTGAAGTTTCTGAGGAGAGCATGTCGGGGTGAGTGGGCCCATGTGACCAAGAAGGAGCCTGACCTGGTGGTGGGGAGGAGGCGGGTGCAAAACCTTGTCAAGGCCACACTCAGTCCTGGGGTGCACCTAGCAGCTCTGTGCACTGGCCCTGGGTCTTCACCCAGACTGTCTTCCTTCCCAGGATGGAGGGACAGGGCTTTGAGGTACCCGCTCTGTGTGCCACCCCACCCCCACCCCTGCCTCCTCTCCCTTCTCCTCCCTGAAGACACAACTCTGCCTGTCCAGGCTACTTAGGGTTCTGGACTCCTGCCTCATTTCTTCTCCAATCCAAACAGCATTTAGCCTCCTGGAACCTTGTTCAGCACCAGGCTGGCTACTCTTAGGGCCAGGCAAGCCCCCTTCTTCCCAAAGGAACCTTGGCACCCCTCACTTCACCAACTCGTGCCCCAAGCCAGGCCAAGAGCCGGGGTGGTACCCTCGGGAACTATCCAGCCTAGTCAGGAGGAGTGTGGCAGACATGCGAGGATGCTCACTCAGCCCTTTCCCAAGCACCTTCTTCTTAGCCTACTTCTGCTACAAAGAATGGAAAGCCAGCCACTTGTCCTACTTTCTGCTGTAGCTAGAGCGGCCACACGACTCATTTCTGGCCCATGAAATGCAGGCAGAAAGCCCAAGGAGGGCAGTGTGTCTCTCAAAATAAAGCAATGCTTACCAGAAAAAAAGAAAATGGTTTTCTCCTTTGGTTTTTCCCGTTTTTTCCTGCCTGGAGCACAGATAAGATGGCTAGAGGTTCAGCAGCCATCATGTGATCATGAGGCAACAAGTGGGGAGTAGTTCAGGGATGAAAGCCACAGTGCCCAGGATAGTGACACAGCAAGAGAGCAGGGGCCTAAAAGCAGCTGCACCAGGCCCGAGCTGACAACATCTGGATTTTGTGTGAGATGCGAAAAAGAAGCCCCAGTTACGTAGCGCTGCTCTGCTGACATAAGAAGGTAATGAAGTTAAACACTAACAAAACCCCAGCTATTAGGCAGCCTCATTCTCTGTAGTCAAATTGTTATAAATCTGAGTGGTTTCTGTTTGAAGCAATAAGATCTTTCTCAAAATATTTTTCTAATATATATTCTACAATAACCTTTCCCTATCATTCTGCAATGTTCTGAAATATACTGATAGCCTCACGAAAGGGAATATATGCAAAGAGCTGGTAGCCCATATCTTCTGAGTCCCCACTGTAGTCCTCAATAGCCCTACGTAGTACAATGACTCTTTGTCTCTCTAATCTGCTGTAGGTTTAAAATTGCAGCCAAGAGTTTGCTAGAAGGGATTATAATGAGCACCAGGCTGAGAGGGAGTCTGAGGGGTCTTGCCTTCAAAATCAGGGCAAGGCAAGAGAGAACCAGGGGCATGAGCTCTCCCCACAAACTTTGAACCGGATATGTGTTAGCATCTCAGATGTCTTTTGGTTTTCTTCTGGATTCACACCTTTCTCTTGGGTTGGTAAGATTAGGAGGCACCAAAATGCAGATGTGGCATGGCAAGAGCCCAAGATAAATCACAAGAAAACTTAGGGTCTGATGAATGCCCTAAGCAGGCAGGGTTATAAACATTCATGGGAGGGAGAGGTTCTGGTGGGCCGGAGTCAGGGAGAGCTTGAGTCTTGAAGGGCGATCAGGCCCTGGCTACTTTGGGATGGGAGCCCCAGGCTTTCGGAGAAGGTGGTAACATGCACAGGGTCTGGGAGGCTGGGAGTCGGGCAGCATGGTTGGCCAGCAGGCTTAGGCAGAAGAGTGGAGACAGACCAAGAGAAGGAGGTTAGGGCTGAAATAGGCCCCCCGAAGAGCCAGAACTCCCCCTCCCAGGCAACAGAGAAAACAGACAGCCCACTGAACCTACCTTGGACAGGAACCAACCTGCAGACCCACCCTTGTTGTTGTGGCCAACATTGATCTTCATCAGCTGCCCCAGATCTGGAGCATCTAGCATGAACTTGTCTTCAGCCCCCCTTTCAAAGTTGTCCTTTTCATTTTCCAGCCGACGTTCCCCTGTAAACACACATGTAAGAAACTTACAAAGGAGACCAGAGGAAGAGGAAAAACCCACTTCTAAGCTTAATCATCGGCCCACTGGAGGGTGGTCTCAAAAGTCAACATGGTGGGCGGCGGTAGGAGGGGGGGACAGGGGTACGTAGGTACTTTTTGTACTTCCACTCCATTTTGCTCTGAACCTAAAGTCACTCAAACGATAATGTTACATTTTTCTTTTGAAGATGTTATTTATTTATTTGACAGAGAGAGAGATCACAAGTAGGCAGAGAGGCAGGTGGAGAGAGAAGAGGGGGGAAAGCAGGCTCTTTGCTGAGCAGAGAGCCCGATGTGGGGCTCTATCTCAGGACCCTGAGATCATGACCTGAGCTGAAGGCAGAGGCTTTAACCCACTGAGCCACCCAGGCGCCCCTGTTAAATTTTTTTAAGAAGTCAACACAGAGAGCTTTATCCTGAGATCTCCAGACTCTGTAAATCCCTCCAACCTCCAGTCAAAGCAGAACGTGACCTGCACGGGGCTTGTGCCCAGGTCCATAACTGGGCTTATGCTTTCTGTTTTAGTCTGGAGTTCCCATCCTGGTGAACCCAGGTACACCTCCATCCTGAGAGCTGAGGTCCTGTCTGTCTTGTACCAGCCTCTTGTCTTTGAACTGGGAGCACAGCTGTGGGAGCACAGGCTGTGCTGGACCCCTGACTGCCAAGAGCCCCCATTAGGCCTGTCTCCTTTTCTGGAAACCAGTGATGACAGCTACCATCAGACACTCTAGTTCCACAAAGATTTTTTTTTTTCTTTTCTATTTGTCACCACAATCTAAGAAGGGTATTGTTAATGCTATCTTGTGGGTGAAGAAAAAGGCTTAGAGAAGCCAGATAACACACCAGAAGTCACACAAATGATCATGGATCATTAAGATCCATTCTAACCTTTTCTTCCTACTTTGCAGTTTTCCAGTATTATGTCCCGAAGTTTGCAAGCCATATTAACACTTATAGCCCACATAAGCCCACGTAAGATGCTGATGCCATCCATTTCCTTCCTTCCTTTCTTTCTTCCTTTCTAAGACTATTAATTTATTTGACAGAGAAATAGAGAGCACAAGTAGGGGAGCAACAGGTAGAGGGAGAGGGAGTATCAGGTTCTCCGCCAAGCAGGGAATCTGATGTGGACCTCAATCCCAGGATCCTGGGATCACGACCTGAGCCGAAGGCAGATACTTAACTGACTGAACCACCCAGGTGCCCCTGCTTTCCTTTCTAAAATTTAATTTCCTTGCATCTTTCTACATTTTGAACTGCAACCATTCAAACATATAGAAAAGTAGTATAAGACACCCATACACCCACCACCAGATTTCAAAGGCAGAACAGGTGCTAACACTCTGCCTAATTGGCTTAGACCTTAATTTTTTTTTAATTTTTAAATGTTTTTTAAGATTTTATTTATTCATTTGACAGACAGAGATCACAAGTAGGCAGAGAGGCAGGCAGAGAGAGAGGGGGAAGCAGGCTTCCTGCCGAGCAAAGAGCCCAATGCAGGGCTCAATCCCAGGACCCTGAGGTCATGACCTGAGCCGAAGGCAGAGGCTTTAAGCCACTGAGCCACCCAGGCACACCAGACCTTTCTCTCTCTCTCTTTTTAAAAAAATTTTATTTATTTATTTGACAGAGAGATATATCACAAGTAGGCAGAGAGGCAGGCAGAGAGAGAGAGGGAAGCAGACTCCCCGCTGAGCAGAGTGCCTGATGCCGGCCTTGGTCCCAAGACCCTGAGATCATGACCTGAGCCGAAGGCAGAGGCTTAACCCATTGGGCCACCCAGGCACTGCAGACCTTTCTCTTCTTTAAAGAAGAGATGACAGGTAGGTCTAAAGTCTCACCAGGCACCCCACTCTCTTACTCCCTCCTGTGAATAAACACCATCACCTGATCGTCTCCATGGGTTTTGGTTTGCACGTGATGTCTTCATACAAAAAAAATGTATTTCTTTGCATGTTTTAGAATTTACAAGAAAAACACCCCAGTGCACATCTCTGTATCAAGGTCGTCAACCACACACTGGGGATGCAAATGGCCCCACTGTCTAGGGTCCGCTGGGAGGATGAGCTGAATGGGTCTCCACGATGCGGCTGCCCATGCAGGTGCTGTGTTCATGATGGAGTTGCTACCATTTCCCCCCTCACCATTATATCATCATCCCTGTCATGCTGCATACAACTGACTTTCCTCTCAGTTAATACTAGGCTTTTCAGGTCACCCTGTTGATGCTAGCAACTTGAGTTCATTTGTGTAACTGCTGTGTGATAGTCATCGAACAGAGACAGCCCTGTCATGCTTCCACCTGTGGAAGGCTGGGAGTCGGGCAGCCTCGTTGAGGTTGTGCCTAGTTTTTTTGCCACTGTGAACAACACTAACATGGGCTCTTCCATATCTGCATTCTGCTGCCCATCTGTGACATGTGCTCTGAGTAGGTACAAAGAGTCGCTGGGTCCTGGGTGTGCTCCCCTCCGGTGTGTTAGGTATTACTGTAAAATTGCCCTGCAAGATGGGAGCTCCACAGTGATTACCACCAGCAGTGATGAGGCTCCCATCCTCCACATCATCCTTAACATATATATTTGAAAATTCTATTTCAGTATGTATACAATGGTATTTCGTTGTGATCTTAATTTATATTCTCTTGATTATTTGGAGAGATTAAACATGTACATTGCTGAGAGAGATCTAAACAACCCATGTATGTTGGTCACTAAGACTGGCTCTTCTGTAGTTTTTTTCTGTTCATATACTTTACTATGTTTTTTTATCATCTCTCCTCTGCCTATGGTGTCTTTCATCACATAGATATTTTTCTAGTTTTAGTGGACTTTATCAATATTTTCCTTTGTTATTTGTGCTTTTAGTGAATTGTTCAAGAAACTCCATCTTAAGTTCAAATTCAAAAGACACACTTAAAGTTTCTTCTAAAAATCTCAAGAGTGTTGCTTTTCCACATTTAAGTCATCAGCCCATCTGGAAGTTATTTTTGTGTATGGTAAAAGGTAAAAAGATCTAATTTTATCTTTTCTCATATGGTAAAGCAATTGTTTGCATACCGATATTTGAATAGCTCATCCTTCCTTTCTGCTTTATAACACTACCTCTATGTGTGTTTCTAGACACTGTTCTGTTTCACTGATTTTTTTTTGTTTCTCCTTCTATCAATACCACACTGTTTTAGTTTTTAGAGATCTGTGGTATCTCTAAATTTCTATTTATCCAGCAGGGTAAATATCCCCACTTATTAATATTATTTTCATTATTCAAAATAGTCTTCACAATAGTTAGACCTTTATGGATGGGAATTTTATTATCAGCTTAAGCTGCAGGATATTGCCTTTCAGAAATGTGACTGAAATTGAATTGCATTTATAGGATAATCTGGGAAAAATGAGTTCTTAATGAATTTGGGATTCTATAGCGCATTTCTCCATTTAAATATTCTTGGATATCCTCAAATTTCCAGAAAGCTCTTGTGTTGGAGTTTTTCTTAGGCACCTTGTAATTGATATTGTGAATCATGTATTTTTAAATTAAATGTTTGCTTATTGTTTTTATTAAAATTTGTAAATTAATCTTGAATCCATAACCTTTACTAAACCTTCTTTCCCATTGGTTCTAATGATTCGTAAATCATCCTGGATTTTTTAGATGATTATTATTTTTTATGAAAATTAAAGTTTGTTTCTAAGTGGTGTGAGAGGTTGGCGTTTCTTCTAATTTTATTGACTATGATCAAGGAATGTGAATGTTGAGTCTACCTTACTAATTTCAGTTTGTTGATTTGCTTTGTGGTTTTAGTACGCAGTCATTATATGCTTGAGAAGAACGTGTATCCTCTACCAGCTGGACGCAGGAATCTGTGTCGTTCCAGTAGATCAGGCTTATAAACTGTGTAGTAAAAATCTTCTACACCCATGCTAAATTTTTACTCATATGATTTATCAATTATTGAGAGTGGTTTATTAAAATCTTCCACTGTAATTATGTACTTGTCAAGTTTCTTCAAGAGTTTTGTTTCTTTTCGCTTCTGGTGTTTTGGGAACATCTTGTAAAATTTATACTCCTTCAGAATGATGACATCTTCCAGGTTAATTGTTCCTTTCTTCATTGCTGATATATTTTTATTTCTAACAAAATATTTTTGTCTTAAAGTTTAATTTTATAGATAACAATACAGCTATGCCACCTTCTTCTGTGTTGTTGATATGCTCCTGATATATTTCATTGTATTCTACTTATTTTCAGCCCTTCTGCATCCCATGTTTAAGCTGGATTTTATTTCTTTCATTTAATATAAGAATACCTATCTTTTAACTGATGAGTTTAGTTTATTTCTATTTATTGTGACTATCTGTACATTTATTTTATTTTTTATCATTATTTTTATTTATTTTACATGTTTTTCCTTTGCTTCTCTTTCCTTGTTTCCTGCCTTCTAGTGGATCAATTGAGGTTTTATTCCCTTTTATTCCCTCTATTGGTTTAGAAGTTCTAAGTTTCTTATTGGGGGGAGGATTATTTTTACAATTTTAATATGCACACTTAACTTACTGAAGTCTGAAGTTCACCAATACCTCTAGTCTCCTATCACTTGAGGATGAGCTGTGACCAAGAACATAATTATGTTGTAACTTTCATTATCTACCCTCCTTCTCAAAGATTATTGTGTTCTAGCAGTTCGGGTCCACATTTTCTCATGCCCTGGTGATAATCATTATTAGTACTACTTACTAATACTTGCTTAAATTTGTTACATCAATATCAATACTTTTACTCTATTTCTTTCTTGCATCCCCTTTCTTGTGGGTATGATTTCCTTTTTCTTAAAAATATATTCTTCAGTGGCTGTTTAAGTATAGATCTATGAGTGGTAAACACTATTTCTCTTTGCTTGTATGGCAATTCACTAATTCTGTCCTCACTCTGGAATTACTGAAAGCCTAGCTGGACACAGGATTCTAGACTGATATATATTCTTGCTCAGAACATTAAAGTGATCATTCCATGAATTTATCACCTTGTATAGTTAGCTGAGAGGAATTTGCTACCAATCTAATTGGTTTTGTAGAAGATAATCTGTCAAATCTCGTTACTTTTTTTTTTTTTGTTAAAGATTTTATTTATTTGACTGAGATAGAGAGATCACAAGTAGACAGAGAGGCAGGCAGAGAGGGAGGACGGAAAGCTGGCTCCCTGCTGAGCAGAGAGCCCGATGCGGGACTCGATTCCAGGACCCTGAGATAATGACCTGAACTGAAGGCAGAGGCTTAGCCCACTGAGCCACCCAGGTGCCCAAATCTGGTTACCTTTAAGATCTTTCTCTTTGCCTTTGGATTCACCACAATGTATCTAAATGTGGATTTGTTTTTCTTTTACCCTGCTCAGTGACTCCTTCTGTTACTTTAATTTGAAAATTCATAACTTTGCTCAATTTTGAAGAAGTTTCAGCCATTATCTTTTCAAATATTTCCTTTCACCCGTTCTGTTCTTTATTGGAATTCCTGCTCAGCGTCTGTCAGAACTTATTCTGTCCTCCATGAATCATGACCTCTCATTTGTATTTTCCAACTCTTCATGTCTCTTCTCCGAGTATTTTGCTCATATTTATTTTATAATTCATAAGTCTCTATTCAGTGGTTTATAATTGTGATGTTCAACACATGCATTAAGGGTTTATATTTAGTAACTATATTTTCAGGTCCTATATTTTTTTTCTATGCTTTTCATGGTGTCTTCTTATTTTCTTCAATTGTTTTGTTCATATATGTAGTCCATTTAAACATGTTTAAACTATAGCTTTTCTCAGATTACTCTAGTGTCTGAAATTCTTGAGCATTTAACATTGTTGACTGTTGTGTCCACTGATGTTTAGTCATGGGGGTTATGTCCTTGAGTATTTTGTAGTTTTGGAAAGTGAACTCATCTCTAGTACATTATCTTTGGGAATCTCATGTGGTCTTGCAAATGCTTCTGAAAGCACCAAGGGTATTACTGATGTGGAACCAATTTTCTGAGCCTGGGGGAGGAAGGGTCCCCAAATCATATTTGCAATGTAAAATCAGACATTAAGTCCACAGAAGTGTAAGCAGAATGTATCAATTTCTCAACAACTCTGTCTTTTTAATCTAGAGCCCTTGCAGAGATAAGGTTATTGTACTGATGAGCAAACATTTCCTGGCCTGTTTTTTCACTGAAGATGTTCCTGTGAACCTTCAGGACTCCTGACTTTACCTGTGGTTCTAATTTGGCCTATCTTGCAGGACACAATCTTATTTTCTGGCCCCCAACAGGTATGAAAATCTATCCTGTAGATTGTTGAACATGAAAGCCCCCTCCTTCCTTCGTACCTAATACTCTGGTTTTGAGTTCCCTCTTCATTTCTGGAACCTGAAGATTTCTCTTTTTCTTCTTAAGCTCAGCAATGCATTTTGAATTCTTTAATATATCACATCCAAAATTCAGATCTCAGTAGCTTTTCTGACTCCTACGTTATTTCAGTAATTTGGAGGAAGCAGGAGAGAACCACCTGTCTCAGTTCTATTGGCCTGAATGTCCTCCCAACACCTGTGGCCATGCTTGTGTCCTCAGTTCTTGGTTCACTTACGAAGACAAGTCTAATGATCTATCCCTGGCCCCGTTCTACTCTGCACCAAACCACTGCACTGAATCAGGCCATGCCCAGCCACGTTCAAAATATAACACAAGATGGCCATGGAGCTTAAGGAGATAAAGTGAGAATGAGTTATTTGCTGATGTAAAGCTTGGGTCTGTTCATCATCTAGGATGAAGGACAAGTTTAAATAGACCCCAAACCCAACACCGTATTCTGAAAACACATCATAGTCACACACATAGATTTTATAAGATGGGCACCTGCTGCACAGAAGGCCATGGACAACCACAAAGAAAATTGCAGCTCAAGAGAGGAGACTGGAGCAGCCTTCCTCTGCCAGGCGTGGGGGGAAAAGCCCACCTAAGAAGCAGAACTGGGCACAGCTTGGGAAGAAAGGATTTCAAATCCATTACCTGTGTCTCCATACTCTCCAAAGATATTGATGAAGACATCAGCATCAGTCCCCGCACCAATGACATCACCAGTGTACACCTTGACTTCATACTTGTTCCCTGGAAATGAGGACAGAGAAAGCCTCAGCTTCTTAGGATCCTGAAGAGAGAAGAGCAAAGGCCCCAAGGTAGCTACCACACCACCTACCCATTCCTCCAACACAGCCTGAAGTGTCACCATTGCTGTCAAGAACACAGCAAGAAATGAGCTGCTTGACATTGGTTCCAAATTGTCATTGCCAGGATATATGTGTGTCAAGTTAGTGCACCACACACCTTAAACTTAGACAATATTACATGTCAGTTATATCTCAATAAAGCTGAAG
This sequence comes from Mustela putorius furo, assembly GCF_011764305.1. Lineage (NCBI taxonomy): Eukaryota > Metazoa > Chordata > Mammalia > Carnivora > Mustelidae > Mustela > Mustela putorius. The sequence continues at coordinate 40,031,064 of NW_025422010.1, forward strand.
AAAAAAGTCAAATGGTCATTGCTAAATGGTATACACAGCATACATCAGGTAGACGGAACTTCTGTTTTCATCTACTAACATGCTGCCTTGGGACACATGAATCAGTCCCAATCCAGATGCCTCACTGAACCAGACCACCAGCTGATCTCCCCTGGATATCGAACTGCTTCTTACTGGGCCCACTGCCCATCTACTCTGCCCTCTCCAATCTGTTACCACATTTCATCACAGTGTAAAAATGCACTGGGGAAAATAAATTCTGCGAATGAAAATCGAATTTATATGTAAATTGTCAGGACCATAACCAACTCAAAGACTAGAGGCACCAAGAGTAGCAGCAAATGCATGCCTAGTGGTTACCTCACTTAAAGATCTATATGGTTTCCCGTATCTTTCCCCCATTCACAGAACCCCATGCACTGTAATCCCCAAATGCCTCAGCCCCAGCCATGGCCTTGTGAGGGGGATGGGCTCAATGTAAATTAGACAAAAGGCTGAGCTCTGCCTAGGTCTCCCCAACTGGAGCCTGCCTTAGAATGGGGAGCAAAGGATAGGGGTTGCTGTGCTGTGCAGGAAGGAAAACTCCTCTAGACTCTCTTTGGGTGTTAACCATTCTAAGGCTGGGGCAATTTTCCCAACCCTTTCCCCTTCCTTCAGTGACTTTTTATATTTTATGTAGCAGAATTCTGTTCAGATTTCTTGTGCGCAAGATGTGAAGTTGATAAGAATTAGATTTGTTCCATTAACTCTAAAAGATATCTGTATCCCCATGTCTAATGCAGCATTATTTACAACAGCCAAGACCAGGGAAAAAAACCTAAGTGTCCATCAATGGAAGGAGAGATAAAGAAAGACAGACAGACAATCACACACATACAGGAATATTATATAGCCATGAAAAAGAAGGGAATCTTGACATTTGTAATAACATGAATAGAACTTGAGGGTATTATGCTAACTAAAATAAGCCAGTCACAGAAAGACATATGCAGCATGATTCCACTGATAACGTGGAATCCGAAAAAACAAACAACAAGAAAAAAAAACAAAAATACCCCTAAAAATCCTCTAAACAAAGGCAAACAACCCCAAAGCCAAAGATATGGACAACGGATTGGTGGTTGCCAAAATTGGGGCATAGGAGGTATATGAAATGGGCTAAGAGGGTTGAAAGGTGCAAACTTCCGGTTGTAAGATAAATCATGATCTGTAATGTACAACATGGCAACTATAGTTAATAGTATTGTATTGCCTATCTGAAAGGTGCTGAGAGAGTAGATCTTAAAAGTTCTCATCACAAGGAAAAAAATGTATAATTATATGTGGTGATGGATGTTAACCAGACTTTTTGCAATGCTCATTTCTCAATATATACACAGAGCAAATCATTATTTTGTATACCTGAAACTAATATAATGTTTTATGTCAATTATACCTCAATAAAAATAAGTTTGAACTGTTTTAATTGAGGCCCAGAGTTCCAGACCCTCTGCCCACCCACCTCCTCCCTAGGGCCTTCCTTGATGTCCTAGCCCCCAGGGGCGTTCTCCTCTGCATTCCTGGGCTCTGCCATATTGTCTGTGTCAATGATTTCTAAGTTCACCATCTATCTATTGCTGTTTTCTGCAGGTGTGGCTTTCAAGTTCTTGAAGAACTTAAAAAAGGTCTGGGCAGGACCTCCTTCTCATGCATAGCCCCCCCACCCAAACAGCCCCTAGCCTAGTACTGGGCAATACTAGAATCTCACCAAGTATGTTGGAAAGCAACTTGATTGGCATTTCCTAAAGCTCAAAGTCCCAGGGAAGTAACTCAGGACAAAGGAGTGAGGTAGGGGAGATAATGAGAAAACTTCATTTCCCCCAGTCCCTATCTTGAATCCTGCCCAGCAGCTGCCATCTAGAGATGACACAATGTAGAGTGTTGCAAGGCACAAAGAGAGACACCCCCACTTAGACACAGCCTGGAAGGCTAATCTTTAAACCTGTGAGAACCTGAGCCAGGAGGGAGCAATTCTGTCCTCAAACCTCACTCGGTGAGATCCAAAACAAGAGAGGGAAGACCCTCCATTTGTTTGTCCCCAACCAGGGATGCCAGGATTAAGTGGGGGCCTGGGGAGGACCTAAAGGCCACTGCTGAGCATCATGCAGTCAGAGAGGGCAACGGGACTCCAGAAAGAACTGGGCGCAGCACAGCAGGAGGAAAGGATGAGGGGGGCTGGGGAGCCCTTGGGGGAGGAGCAGCAGACATTCTGCATCATTCCAGAAGGCAGAATTGGACTTAGCACTTGAATTATAAAAAAGGATATTATAGCTCACCTAAAGAAACGTTTTCTAGTAGCTAGGGCTGTCCAACAAAGGCATGGAATGCCCTTGGGAGAGTGAGTTTCCCATCCCTAGAGACATCTCAGCAGTCACTTTGTGACAAACACACTGGTGGAGAGCCATCTGTCAGGGAGCCTATAAAGAAAAAGCCAGAGGTGAGAGAATGTGAGAACACTAAGGGTCCTTTCAGTCTGCAAGTCCTTGACATCTGACCAGGCAAGGCAGCCTGCAGACGAGAGAGGGAAGCCAAGAGATGGGGGCGGGGGGAGCCTCTCAGCAGGGGAGGAGTCACAGGCTGGTGTACACAGGCCTGGGGAGCAGGATCCCACACAGGGCTCTGGGAACACACAGCATCCCCGTCCCAGGAAAGTCCAGAGAAGTAGCATCAGGGTCTGAAATGAGGCAACAAAAGAGACAAGGGTGGAAGGAGCTTCCAGAACTTTCCAGCTGAGGTCAACAAGGCGCCCAAGCCCAGGGGTCAAAAATCAGATGAAGAGAATGCAGGAGAATGTCAGTTCTGGAATTAGGCTGGACTGTTCTCTCACCTCTGCAGAACTCTCTATGGCAAGATGGGGCCCTGGGTCCCCATGTAGCTGACTGGGTGAAGGGAAGAATGCCCGTGTGCCAGACGACCTCCTATCATGCTGGAGAGGGGGTGCGAGCGGCATCAGGGGGGCAGGCCCACCTCAGAAAACTGCTCTTTAAAGGGCCCTGAAGATGGACAATGAGGCTGATTATATTACTGTTCTCCCTGCTTTTCTTCCACATTTCCTCTGCAAGCAGAACCCCATCTTATCTGATGCGCCGTTTTTCCAAACAAGGCCCAGGGCCCCGCGCCAACCGTAAATTGTGATCAAGTGCGTATATTGTTGAAAGAGCAAGACGGGCTAAAAGCAAGGCTTCATTCTCTCATGGCTGGCACACTGTCAGCACAGTGCATCAAGCCTTCCTCCCAAGTGGTCATGAGAGCCCCCCAGGATCCCGTGACCAGAATTTCAATGAGCACAAACTTGCCATTCTGGTCACAAGCGGGTTTGTATATGTTCAATTCACCCCTTAGATCTGATGGTCCGTGTGAAAGCAAAATGCTCATCCTGGTGAAAGGACCGGCCAGAGGGAAAGTCCCAGCCCTGCAAAAATCCCTGCCCCAGAGGCCAGGAGGAAACAACTCGGGGGCCAGAGAAAGCAGATGAGAGCAAAGAGTTCTAACAGGATGGCCAGGGCTGGCCCCCTTGCTCAGGGCAAGTGATACTCAACGGTCATGCAGGCCTTGCGGCTCACGAGGCCCCTGCATGTTCTTGATGTCATTGGAACCATACAATGGCCACACGATACGGGCAGGACAGATACTCTTGCCGTTCTCATTTACAGACAGCGAAACAGAGGCTCAGGGAGCCAGGCTCCTTGTCCAGGGACACACAGCTGCTAAATGATGCAAGAGGGGCCTCAAAGCCAGGGCTCTTGTCTCTGAAGCCAGGGCTCTTTCTAGAATGCGACATGGCCTCTCATTCTCTGTGCCATGTGTAGGCAATTTTTTTTTCTGTAAATTGCCAGATAGTAAATATTTAAGGCCTTCTAGGCCATCTGGTCTCTACTGCAAGGACTCCGCCCTGCAGGAGTATCATGGAAGCAGCCGTGGGCCATAGGGTAGTCCCCTGCCCCTTACCTGCGGGGCTACCACGGAGACCCCAGCGGATGCCTGCCACCCTGGCGGACAGCCAACCCTACAGAAACTAGGATATTTCCTATTTACTCCTAGACATACTGGGATACAGTTTAACTTCTACATTAGGCCTAGTGAGAGTCGACCAGCAATAACGAACGATGTTACAAGAACTGCAATAATCCGCTGTAATAAAAACGGTGGGAAAGCGGGCTCCCTCCCTCAGCATTCCTTCCCGTCCCGGACTCACCCCTCTGGAGCGGATGCGAGAGGACAAACGCCGGCGTCAGGACCCCGTGAGGAGAACGACGCAGGCTCCAGGACACTGAAAGCTACTACTACCCGCCTTCTGATCCCTGGTCACAAAGAGGAGCCTCCGGAGTGCCTGGGTGGCTCAGTGGTTGAGCCTCTGCCTTTCGCTCAGGTCATGATCCCAGGGTCCTGGGATCGAACCCCCAGTACGGCTCCCGGCTTAGCGGGTGGTGCTTCTCTCTCTCCCACCCCCTGCTTGTGTTCCCTCTCTTGCTGTGTCTCTGTCAAATAAATAAATAAATAAATAAATATTAAAAAAAAAAAAAAAAAGGAGCCTGCACTCTGGAGGCGGGCTGACCTGCAACCACCCACAGAGACGACGGGGGATAAGGGGATGCTCTGGCGCAGGCGCGGCCCACGGCGTAAAACTACGTAAGCAAATGGGCGTGGCCTTGTGCCAATAAACTTTATTTATGGATACGGATGTTGGCACTTCTTAGGACTCTCCTGTGTCATCAGATATTATACTTGTTTGATTTCTTTTCAACCGTTAAAAAGTGTAAAAAATCTTTGTTAGCTCCAGGTCCTCGCAAAACTACACGTAGTCGGCCCACGTCCTGTTTGACGTTGGCCACCCGCTGCTCCAAGGGGTCTCCTTCTTTTGGGCACTGTTCTGTGTTTCTAGGCAGGGGACCGCAGGCAACCTTCCACTCGGTGGCCTGGAATGGGAGAGGAGCTGCTTGGTGCAGGCATGGCCAGTTGCTGGTCAGGGGGAGCACAGCACACTCTGATCACTAGCTTAAGCAGTGCAAGGCTCTAAAGACTGGGGAACTGTTACCCTTTTCCTGTCAGGCTGCAAGGGGTCAGAAGGAACATATCCTGTGCCCAGTGTGGGTAGGGAGGGCCAGTTTTCCCTGCCCCTACAATGCTGGGTAACTGGGCTGAGCTCAATGTTTCTGAGTGCAGTGGAGAATAGGGGCCCAGGTTGCAATGTCCTCAAGGTGGGGACAGATGGAAGCATCAGTTCTGTAACCTCAGGCATTGCGCTTTCAGCTCCCAGCCTGGTTGAGGGTGAACAAGGAGCAGAGATGGAAAGAGAGGTGGAAGGTCAGGTTGGAGGAGGGGCTGGCAAGTTCACTGTCCTTCTTGAACAAGCGTGGGACCAATAGGACCTAGTGATGGATCCCAGGACTTGTTGCCCAAGACAGTTCTAGAGTTGGCCAGTTCTCGCTTGAACTGATTTCTCTCTGGCCTTTCAGTGGGTAACCATTAGTTCATAGGGTGCCTTTCTACAAATTAGAAAAAGGCTTCCTTCCTCAAGACACTTTACTGCCATCTGTTGGATAATTGTCATAATAAATACACAAACCTACAACCTCTATGATGTGAAAAGTGTCTCCTTACATAGTCTCAGTTGTGCAGTGCACAACCTGTGTATCCAAACCCAGCAACACTACGTTTCAGAGAGTGGTTGCCTTTCCCTGAATATCAGTGAGAGCTCAAAGAAGCCAAAGTAGTTTGAGGATTAATGTGAACAATATATGATAAGGGAAACACACCAGAGCTTAAGATAATCCCAGGGTACCTTCCAGAGCCAAACAGAACTGCATTGGGGTACTACAGGGATGGCATTTGTTGCAGCTTAAAGACAGGTGGCCACCTGAAGGCCACAGCACAGGGTTGTCTGTGCCCTGCTTGCCCTGCCCAGGGGATCTACCAGCCGAGGCTTGCCCCCTCTTTCCTCAGCAGCCTGCATGGCAGAGGCACAGCCCTGCTCCCTCCAAACAGGAACCATGTCCTCTGTGGGCCAACCGGAAGCTGCCTGTGTGGGCTTCCAGAAAAGGCAGGCCCTGGCAGGCCTGAGCTGCCGCCTGCGCCTGGTGCGCCAGCCGCCTCCACAGCCTCGCCTGCGCTCTGTCTGGAACAGTCAGCACACATCAGCGACAGGACACATCTGAGAGAGCCACCCTGGGCGTCCGGGAAAGAGGGTGTGGGGAGGCACAGTCACAAGTGGGCCGGATCCCCCAGTTCTCGGTGCTGAGCCGCGCTGAGCTGCTCGTCACGTTCCCGATGACAGAAGTCAAGCAAATGCCCGGAAACGAAGCCTCGGTCCCGCTTGCCAAGGAAGGGACCATCCCACACCCAACGTGATCCGAGGCTCCCAGCAGCTCACGTGGCCCGCGTTTTTTTAGGAAGCAGGGAATCATGAATGGAGCGCGGCTGAGTTGACGCCCCGCGTTTCTCTCCGCAGCCTCGCGCCTTCTCGGGTCCTGCGTGGTTAGAACGCGCGGCTTCATTCCCTCGGGCGGGTGAGAGGGGGCGAGCCGTGGCCGGGGGCTGGCGGGACTTGACTTGGGCCCCCTCTCCCCCTGCACCCTCCCCTCCCCCGTGTCCACAGCTGCTCCCTGGCACCCATCGCTTCCGCTCAGCCCGAGCCAGACGCTGCAGAAGCGAGATCTCACCCGCGCCGCGGAGGAGGACACGGAACCGAGTGAGAGACACCGGCGGGACTGCCCCGGGAGTGAGGATGAGCAGAATGTTCTCCCCCAGCCACGGAAAGCCCCTGACTCAGGCCTGCCCCGGTGCGGGGAGGAGTGTCGGGAGACCCCGGCGGATCCCGTGCTGGGGGCTGGGCCACAGCCACTGAGCAGGGAACGTCCTGCCAGGTCCAGAGCCTCGAGTCTACCACGCCCCTTGCTGTCTCCAAAAGTTTCTTCTTCCTTCCCTCCGGTCCAGAGGTCCACATCTCTCACCCAGATTCACCTGATTCTTCAGTTAGAACTGGAACATCTCTGCTTTCCCCGATAATGCACTCAACCTTGCGGCCCCTAAGGACACACGCACTTAGCAAAGCAGTTAAGAGCCTCTGATGCTTACGGAGGCCCGACATGGGCCCGCCACATCTCTTCCTCCTGTCATCCTCACAATGGCAGACCATATTATTACTGTGGTCACCACTTGCTGAGAAAGCAATGGAAGCAGCAGGTTAAGAAACCTAATCCAGTTGCCACAGCTGGAAAGAGTGAAGCCCAGATTTGGCCTCAAGAGGTCTGGGCAGGAAGGTTCTCTCTCAGCTGTCATGTCGCCCACCTGGCCAGGTTGAACATAAAACCCACCTCCGAAGCCCGAGGTCCTCCCCTCCAGAACTCTCCAGGCGTGTATCACTTCTTTGGCTCCTAACACGTGCTCAAGCCCATGCTGAGTCCTGTTACACAAGGACACTAAAATATCACTTAGTCATTAACGGTTGCTCCTGGGCGGTAATCAAAAAAAACCATCCCTTGTTTCACTGCCAAATCTCGGACAGCTAGTATATTTGCCTAAGACACTGTGATGTAAGCCTATTGTTATCAGGGGCTAAAAGGCGGGAGTAGGTTGGCTTTCACTCCTTTTAGCTCGATGTGCTCACACCCTCATTCAATTCATTGCCAAGCCCTGGAGGGCCATTTGCACACGTCCCTTAGACACTCACCTTCCTCGGCTCCTGCTCCCACTGCTCTGCAGTAGACCCTTCCCTTCCACCTGCACACCCCAGCAATCTTGGCTCCATTTCTTCCCTTTCCACCCCAGACTCCACTCCACTGCTGGGAAACCAGCACTTCTCGTCCCCTGCTGGAGGAACCAGAATGCCACACAGCCTTCCTGGAGGGCAGAGTAATACCTGTCAGAAGGCTTACCATTCTACAAGCCCCTTGAATGAACAACCCAATCCCTGTGCATAACAATTCATTTACACTAGGAAATAATTGTGTTCATAAATGACCTATAAAGATGTCTATCACAGCATATCACAGCATCGTTAATAATAAAATATTGAGAGCAGCCTAAAAATACCTGAAATGGGCAATCACGGAGGTAAATTATCATATTCACCCATGCGACCATTTTAAATAATGGGTTAGAAGATTGTTCAATGTTATTATATAGTATTAAGTGGTAAAACCTGCTTACAAAGTTGACTGTAATATAGTACCATTGATCAGTAGGTAGTGTTTAATGCATTCATACATAAAAAAGAAAAGGAAGGAAATTTGCCAAAATGTTAATAGCAGTCTCTCCAGGGCTCTCCTACACAGCAATTAAGTTCAAGCCTCTGGGTTTATTCTTGGGTCCATCACTTCTATGCAAATCACTTCTCTGTGACTTAGTTTGCTTCCCCAGGAAAATGGGAATAATAGTAATAATACAATAATAATAATAATAATAATAATAAATCCATCATGGCAATGTTGTGAAGATTAGATAGAGAGTGATTAGAACAATGTGTGACATTGAGTGAGTGTCTGATAATATTAGCTATTATCATTTTGGGATAATGGGGTTATGGAAGATTTGAATCTTTTTCTTGCTTATTTATACATATGACAATTTTTACAATAGCCATGCTTCTTCCCTTGTAATTGAAAACTGAAAATTGAGGTCACCTAAAGCCAACACTTGAATAAGGAGCTGTTGAGAACCACAAGTCGGAAAGACCCACCTAAGGAAAATCTACACACTTGATAGACACCCTTCTACCCTTGAGCTGGCTTTGGTACCAGAAACCTTTGAGCTTGCTGGTCAGGGAGGCTAGAGGGAGGGTTGAGAACTGGACTAAGGCAGAGAAAAGACAGAGGCAGGGGCCCGCCAGATAGATATCCAGCCCAGGTAGGTGGGAACCCTTTCTCTAATACCCTGCTCCACTCTGGCCAACACTTGGAGCTCAGGGCAAGGGTCCATCAGGAAACCAATAGTGGCTGGAATGGTCACCCACAGCTGGATCATTGCCAAGGCAATGTTTGTATTAGAAGTTCCAATTTTAATGCATACAAAATGCAGATCTGAGAAAGTGCTCTCTACAAAAAGGAAAAAAAAAAAGGTTATTATAAACACCTATTTGAAAACTTCATTCTGTTTGGAAGCCCAACAAACTCCTTCTCAACTATGAAGTCTCAATTGGGCATCGCCTCCTCTATGAAGCCCTCCTGATTCCTCCTTCATCTATGCTTCCACTGGTCTAGGTAATTCCTTATTTAGAACATTCTATCTTTTTGCACTGATTATTTACTGGCTTGACTGTCTCTTTTTAGTCTCTAAATTCCTAGAGAGAAAGACCTGTACATATTTACCCTGAGCAAAGGATCTACCATACAATATTCCCAACAAGTTCCCATTGAAACCCTGAATGATATTGGAAGAGCACAAGGTGACATCTGGAGCCCAGGCCACTAGCTCTGCCCAAACTGGGTGACCAAGAACCAGTGGCTTAACTTCCTGAGGCTTCTGTTTTCTCTTCTAAAAAATGGAGGAAGAGTTGAGTTGATAAGGTCCCTTCCGGTCCTGAAATTCTCTGATATTCCTCACTGGAAACAGTTCTCTTCCTCCCACTCTTTCCGGAGATGATTTTCTGCAATGTTAGGTGGGAGCAGATGGGGTGGGCGGGGAGCTGCTGTGAAGTTCAGAGAAGGAGAGCGCTGTAGGACTGGCCCAGCTCCTCACCCCACCCCAAAACCCTCACAGCTCTGAGTCTGTGGGCCCAGGCCCAGCTCCAGAGGATTTGCAGGAACAATGACTCCCAGGCAGCATCCACACCAGAGCTCAGAGGGGTCTGGATCATGTGTGAGCTGGGGTAAGGGGAAACATCAGGGAGAAGGAAAAGTGTGAGGAAGAGAGGTTCTCCCTGCAGGCTTCCACTGAAATCAAGGTCATGAGTCTATTTCCAGTTGTCTAGATGAGCCTGGTGGATCCTAGAGGGGATCCTGGCACTTGAGGGCCTCTGAGAGGCCATAATCTTGAATCTGAGCATCTCAGAGTCATAATAAGCCTGGATGTGGGGGAAGAAGAAGGGAAAACATCAGGAGGGTAACAGGTACAATCACCGCAATGCTGGTGTCATTTACTGAAGCTGTTACTCTACGGCCAGCATTGCATTAAGTCTTTATGTTCACTTCCCCCCAATGAATCAGCTCAACCACTTTATGAAGTGGGGATTCACATTATCCCCATTTTACAGATGAAGAGATAGAGGCACAGAGCTTAAGACATCTGCTCCTGCCCTACCCAACTAGTGCAGTGGCAGAGCCAGGTCTGGACGGCAGAGAATGAGGGGTCCAGGGACCTTGCTCACAGCAGGGAGATGAGAACTGTGCAGAAGAAGGCTAAGTATTGGGGGGGGGGGCGATGAGAAAGAAGTATCCACAGCAGAAGAGAGGACACCAAAAGCCAGTTTCCTCTGTCCCGTGGAGGAGGGCTAGCCCTGGATCCCTCCTGCTCTCTTCAGGCATGCACTCTGTTAATCCTAAAAAGACCCTCAGAAGCCACTACAGAGGAAGAAGCTGAAGATGGGAGCAGAATGGAGCTCTGCCCCGGGTCTCATCACTACTGGTGGCAAAGCCAGAGCTAGAACCCAGGGTTTATAGTTCCTTGTGCTTTCTGATCCAGAGAGCTATTTTTTTTTAAAGATTTTATTTATTTATTTGACAGAGAGAGAGATCACAAGTAGGCAGAGAGACAGGCAGAGAGAGAGAGGGAAGCAGGCTCCCTGCTAAGCAGAGAGCCCAATGCGGGGCTCAATCCTACCACCCTGAGATCACAACCTGAGCCAAGGCAGCGGCTTAACCCACTGAGCCACCCAGGCACGCCCAGAGAGCTATATTTTTAAATCAATTATTTGATTGCTCATCGGTATCATTGATAGAATGTGGGAGTAAGTCGAGGCTGCTGGGTTATTTGGCAGAGCCGCCATGATGGGCGCTTTCTGCATCCATCAGCCGGGCTGCTTGCATGCTGCGTTTGCTTCTGCACCGGGCCGGTCTCTAGCAAGCCCATCACTACCCACCTCAGGTCAGTGAAATTTAAATTTGCCCATGCCCCAAAAATGTTAATCACGATCCCTCTCTTGTCCAATCCCTTCTTCTGATGCACTGTGGGCACCATGCCCAGCACAGTCTTGCCAAGACCGGGTGCACATCTGGAGCTGTGTGATAATCACTGTGCCGCACCGTGTGGGCTGTAATGAAATGATAACCCACTTGCCTGATGAAATCACTGGGAGTGGAAATAGTGATTATGCCGGACAAACACAATCCCATTTCTACCTGTTCCCTGGCCTCTGGGCAGCTTTCAGCCCAGCATTACCTGTCCCATTTGCTCCATCAAGAAGAAGGAGGAAAAGGACAGGAAGAAGAGGGAGGAGGAGGAAGAGGAGGAGAGGAGGAAGGGGAGGAGGAAGAGGAAGAAGAAAAGAAGGAAGAAGGGAAGGGGAAAGAAGAGGAAGAGGAGGAAAGAGAAGAAAAAGAGGAAGAAAAGAAAAGGAAGAAAGGAGGGAGCGGGGAGGGAGGAAGCCAGACTAGGAGTCAGGACAAAAGGTCATCCACGCCTCCCAACCTCCCGGCCACCCCCATGCTCCTGGCCCACCTGCTCAAGCCGATGCTACTTCTGCAAGAAGCCCTTTCGTCTCTCTGGGGCATAGCACAATACTGGCTCCAGCCACATTTACTATTAACACACTAAAGAAGATAAAACCTCCTTAAGGAAAGGGTTGTCCCAGAGGAAGCCTAGGGTACGGGCTCAGCTGGGAGAAGGGGAGGGGCAGGATCCACTTTCTGAAGCCAGCCATTCTGGCTGGAACGACCCAGCCATTCTGAAGACAAGGGCCTCCTCTGCTGCCTGCAAGGCCTGGGTCTGAAACATCGATGAGCTGTTGTGCCTGCTTTCTGACAGCCCTGGGGTGCGAACAGCCCCCAGGCCAGCTGGAACTCGGCTCTTGGCTTCGGAGGCCTGTCGCATTGCCAAGTTGGCAGAACTTTCCCCGAGTGATGTGGTGTGGGCTCAGTACTAATTTAAGCCACGTGATCTTCTCAGTGCTTTTTAAGGTGGGAGGGTTTGTGGGCGGGTGCTGGGATGAGGACAATTACTTGGCCGGAAAGCAGGAAGTGACATCATATTAGCAGTGAGAAAGCCAGGCAGGGTCTGTCCTAATCAGGTCTGGCCCACTCCGGCCTCAGAGATGTGTCCTGAGCCGCCCTGCGGCGGGAGGGATGGGCAGCCCTGTGCTCTCAGCCCGTGAAACTCTGCACCGTACTCACAATAGCACCTGAGTGCTGGGTCCCAAGAATGTCACACCGGAAGTAACAACATCAAGGTTTGGGGACTGAATTGAGGGAGCCAGGGAGGGGAGACAAGGAGCCATTGAGCTAGCAGAACACCAGAAGAAAGCCAGCGCTACAAAGGACCTCAGAGCACATCTAGTCCAAGCTTCTAGTAAGATGAGGAAGCAGTCTAGAGGGAACCAGTAACCTACCTAAGGCACCTAGTTATGGAAAGGCAAGACTAGAAGCCAGTTATCTGCCCCCATTCCCTGGTAGATCTCTTTCCACCTACCTCTGCTGCTGGTCTGCATACACGGTCTACATGTGACCCCCCACTAACCACCACACACACACATACACACACATGAACCTGTTTCTTACTAATCTCATTCAAGCCCCTGAGTCCCAGTGGCCAGGCTAGCAGATATGAATGAAATCACCGGGTGGGGAGAACCCAGAGAAAACTGAGCTTGGCTGGAGAACCCAGAGACACTCATATCCAGCAGTTAGCACCCAAAGAGGACAACAGCAGTCTTGGAGATGTGTATCCATCTTAAAACACCTTACAACCCACCCCTACAGCCACAGTGGCTTCTTCTGGCCATAAATTAGCCAGATCATGTCTAAATCTCAGAGAGCAGGCTGAAAAGTTCCTCCTCCCTGCCCGTGAGATTCTCTACACATCCCTGGCGGGCAGCTGGGCTGGGGGAACCCCTGAAAAAACACTTCTGTGGGTGGCACAGACTTCGATTTCTCCAGAGTCTGAAGGGGGAGAACCCAAGGCAAGGGAGCAGGCAGTGCTTTCCGGAGAGCCGGGGGCTTTACCCCCCCACCACCCCCTTGCTGGAAAGTGAAGCACAGGATGAGGGAGAGCACACGGGTTGGGGGGAAGGAACTGGCTCTGATGTTTCTTCTCACCCTGAAATATGCTTTGTTGCAGTCTCCTCTCTAACTGGCTCAACGCAGAAGTCTAGGAGCAAGGTTAACCCTTCCAGGCAGCAGTCAAGTAGGACTCTAGGGCTCCTAGGTCCTGTGGGGCTTGAGAGGACAGGGCATGAACCCCAGAAACCTCTGTCAGCAGTCTGGCTTCCAGGACACCATCAGAGAGCAGGCAGGGAGAGAATGTCTCATCCTCAGACCCATTTCCTATGGGTCCCTTGAAACTTCCTCATGGTTTATGAGTGCTGGAGAGAACAGCTTTCAGATCCACAGTCTGCCAGACACTGGAGCCAACACAATCTGAGCAAACAAGTTGAGAAATGGGAACTGCTGGTCCAGGACTAAGAATAAGAGGGCAAGGTGGGAGGTGGTCTATGCACCCTTACCTTGACCTTGATATAGGTATAAAATGGGGACAATAATAAATCTCAACTCCTAGGGGCACTGTGGATTTGTACAGTGTATGCATATGAAGACCCAAGACTATAGAAATATTTTGTCCAAAGGTCACCTGGCTAGAAGGTAGTATTTGGAGGATTTGAACCTAGGACCCTTATGTCTCAAGACATGGAGCTCTGAACCATGTGATGCCCTCCCCTCTCCTTGAGGGTAGCTCATACTGTAGCATTCTGTAGCTCATACTGTAGCTCATACTGAATTGCAAGCAACTGGAGTGCCAGGACCATATCCTTACCCCAGACCCAGCATTTAAGAGCAGCTTGGGGAGTTAAGGGGCATGACCCATGACAACTGCTAATAGCAATGCCTCAGTTCAAGGCCTGGGAGACTGTTTTAAGATTCTGGCCAGCAGCCCTCAGTGTACAGATGTCAAGGCAGGTACTGTGCCTCTCTGGGTTCTGGTCTGTCAAGAGGGGGAAGCCTTTCTAGACAGAAATCCTCTAGGAAGAGTGTCAGACATCCATGGCAATGGGGAGATGCCAAGAGGCAGATGGAGGGATGGAAAATTCACTATAGTTCTGGAGCTATTCAATAGCCAAGACTGTATTCCCAGGGATAGTCAATCCAGACATGCTGAACGAGTGGCTGCCAGCCTTCTGCAGGCCCCAGAAGAATGCCAGGACCCCTAACACCCACTCTAAGCATAGAGATGACTTCTAATTCCCTAATGGGACATATGTATGTCTGAGATTATTAATCAGGAGGTGTGAAGTCTCCTGGACCATTCAGCTCAGATGTGGAGGGGAGCCAGCCAAGAATAGGACACCCACTCCTGCTGACTCACGTGGGAATGAGTCAGGAGAATCCAGGTTGTTTCTCCAGAAGCCTTGAAGTCCTGGACAAGAATTGAGGACTTGGGGTGGAGACAGCATTCTTGTCTTTTCTTCCAGGGGAGTAAGAGTCCTTTGACTGAAAAGTCAATGTGGTGTATTGTCACCATGTTATATTGGGTTAATGGAAAGGCAGGATTGGTTATAAGAAGCAGGACATGAAGGGAGCCTGAATATCCAAACAATCTTAAAAGAAAACACTAAGGTTGGAAGTCTTACACATCATGGTTTCCAAACTTCCTACAAAGCTACAATAATTAAAACAGTTCAGTGACTTAAGAGCAGACATTTGGGTCAATGAACAGAATAGAGAACCCAGAAATAAGCCCTTGTGTATATGGTCAGATGATAATTGACAAGGGTGCCAAAACCATTCAATGGGGAGGGGTCAGTCTTTACAACAAATGATGCTAGGAAAACTGGATCTCCACATGCAAAAACACCAAAATTGGACCCTTATTTCCTACTGTATACAAAAACTAACTAATAATGGATCAATGGCCTAAAAGTAAGCAGTAAAAGTATAAAACTCTTAGAAGAAAACATGGGTCAAGATCTTCATTGACATTGGGTTTGGCGATAATTTCTTGGATGTGACGTCAAAACACAGGCAACAAAAGCAAAAATAACAAATTGGACTTCATAAAAATTAAAAGCTTTCATGCGTCAACACAACTCTTTTCAACAGAATGAAAGGCAACCCACGGAATGGGAGAAAATCTTTGTGAATCAATCGTACCAGCTCAGAGGTTAATATCGACAAATACATTCTGGATGGACCCCTACAACTCAGCAATGAAAGCAAACAACCCAATTTTAAAATGGGCAAAGGACTTGAAGGGATGTTTCTCCAAAGAAAATGTACAAGTGACCCATAAGTGCTAGAAGAGATGGTCGACATCACTAGTCACGGTTATTATTTTTAAAAACCCAGAAAATAAAACACTGGTGAGTATATACAGAAACTGGGACCCTCATGCATTGTTAGTGGGAATGTGAAGTGATGCAGCTGCTGTAGAAAACAGTATGGCCATTCCTCACAAAGTTAAACAGAATTACTGCCTGAGCCAGTAATTCCACTGCTGGGTCTGTACCCAGAAGAAATGAAAGCAGGAATTTGAATAGCTATTTGTATACCAACGTTCATAGCATGATTTACCATAGCCAGAAGAAAGAAACAACCCCAATGTCCATCAACAGCTGAATGGATAAACAAAACAGGGTCTATGCATGTAGTGGACTATTATTCAGCCCTACAAAAAAATGAAGTTCCCATACACGTTGTGACAAGGTAGACCTTAAAGACATTATACTAAAGAAAAATAAACCAGTCACGAAAGAACAAATAGTCTACGATTCAACGTATATAAGATCAAGTAGTCAAATTTATAGAGATGGAAGGTAGAGCAGAGGAAATGGGAACAGGGAGCCAATATTTTATGGGGACAGTTTCAGTTGGGGAAGATGAAGAAGTTCTGGAGATGGATGGTGGTGACGGTCGCACAACAATGTGAATTTACTTAATGCCACTGAATTAGACATTTTAAAATGGTTAAGATAATGAATTTCATGTATGTTTTAGTGCAATAGTAAGTTTTTTTTAAAGATTTTATTTTTATTTATTTGACAGAGATCACAAATAGGCAGAAAGGCAGGCAGAGACAGAGAGAGGAAGGGAAGCAGGCTCCCTGCTGAGCAGAGAACCCGATGCAGGGCTCGATCCCAGGACCCTGGGATCATGACTTGAGCCGAAGGCAGAGGCTTTAACCCACTGAGCCACCCAGGTGCCCCAATAGTAATAGTTTTAAAAAGGAAGTAGGTTGATGGAGTCAGGGAGGCGTCTGCACTCTGTTCTGGGGAGGCCCCATCTGGAACACTATGTTCTCGTCTAGGAGGTCCATTCTCGGGGAGCACTGGCAAACCAGAACTGCTCAGGGAGGCAGGCTGGACATGTGCCCCAAGAGGAGAGGCCAAGAGCAGCCTGTCTTCACGCAGCTGAAGGGCAGACAGGAAGACGTACAGGGCGTTTGTCGGCAGTGGACTGCAACAGACAAGGCTGTCTGGGGTTTAATTTCCGGCAGATCTTTCTGACAACCAGTGCCATTTAGCACTGGAATGGCTGAGCTCGGTGATTGGGAGCTGTCCACCGCTCAAGAAGGCTGGATTCAAGCCAAGGTCGGAGAAGCAACCGGTGCGGACACACGTGGTGAAAGGGATCCCTGTGACTATAGGAGACTGGTCCCCCTGCCCTCCAGGCGCCCTAGCTGTGAGCCCTCAGGCCCTGATCTCTTAGGGACCAGTCTGATTGCCCTGCCCAGGGAACAGGCAGGAAGCCTATTCTGAGAATTAGGAGCCCTGCATCCTAGTGCCAGCTGCATCTGTGGTCGGCTGTTTGATATTAGATGAATCACCCCCTCTCTGAGCGTCAGTTAATTCATCTGCGTAACCAACACCTGCCCACCCTCCTTCACGTTGCCTCCCCCAGAAGTATGGTAGGGACGGAATGAAGCCAGGACTCAGGGAGAGGAGAGCCCATGCATCTTACAAGCCCTCCTTCCTTCCTCCCCTCCTCCCATTTCTACTTTCCCTTCCTCACAGAACAGGGCTGGTAGTGCTCCCCAGCATACATTTCGCACGCTACTGGCAGCACATGGGATGCTAATGGGGATCCAGGAGAGTTATCTACTGTTGTGTATTTGTTTTGATACGTGCTGATATATACCTGATATTTACAGCAAATGATAACAAGTGTTCTTTTTTATGGTAGCAATATGCACTTTCTTTTTAAAATACACTTATAAGACAACGATAAGTTGTCAAAAGTGAGCTTAAGAAGAAGAAGAAGTAAGTAATAAAGGAAGTTGTTGTACTTGTATAAAGCAAAAATCTTGAAGATGGGATGTGAGTGGCTCCAGTGGTGGAAGGGACACAAAAACCTGTCTCCCCATGTCCAGCAACAGATGCCCAAGACCTGGCAATCAGACACACAGGAAACCAAAAGGTGAAATGTTTGGGTTGGCCCTGACACCTGGTTTCCTTAAAGTGTCAGATGTAGAGATTTTGACCAACCAACTGGGAACCACTGAGAAACTGAACTTGAATCTGGGATCTTCCATCCACACAACTCTGGCCGTCATCCACCCCCTTCTTTTGCAACCTCCTGTCCCTGTTTTTTTCTCATGCCCACCTTTGTCAGAGTGGGCTCTATGAAAGAAGAGGGTGACCCTGACCAGGCATCCGCCCCAACATCTTGGGACTATTTGGGGGCACTTTCTCACATTTAAAGAGAACCCCAGAGAGGTAAAAGTTATCTCCACAGCAAAAGTCAGGCACTACACCGTGCAGGGCGGGTGACACACTTGTCTAAGACAGCAGGCCAAAAGCTCCACAGCTCACCAGCACCCACAGGCAGGGCTAGCTTCCCTCATGTCTATGTCTTTAAGCATGTTATACGAGATCCCCTATGGAGGAACCATCTAGAAACCTGATCAAGGTCCAGCCCCTCCACCTCGGCCACTACCTGCTGATCAGCACAGTCAAAGGGTCAGTCGGTCAGCATAGAACACCTATCCTCTCTAAAGAGCAGGAATGAAAGAAGCTTCCAGCTAATTATCAGTCAGAACATCAGAAGACGGTCCTGGGAGTGGGGAGAGGGGAGCCAGGATACCCAATTGATGATCCACCATCTCTTGGAGGGTCATGAAGAGGTGAAATATACACTTAAAATGTCCCCTTCTATTATTGCTCATATCCCACATCTTAAAGTATTCTCATATATCAAACTGCATGGATGAAGAAATAATTATCTTCCCCATTTGGATCATCAGAGACCTTCTGCAGCAACCAAACATCAAGTTGGTATAATCCCAGGTGAAAAGCAAAGAGAGTTAAACTTTTGTTTACCAGCGCAGTCCACTGAATATTTGAAGATCCCCTTTGGAAATACTAAAAGTCCAGTGTCCTCCTACTCAGAAAAGGGCGGGGGGCCCAGGTGGTCTGAATGAGGGACAACGTCATCGGGTCTTGTCTTTCCCTCAAGGCAAGAACACTACCCTGGGTGATTCTCGTGGAAAGCTGGAGAACCTTGGAGTGATGCTAATTTACTCTTTTTTTTTTTCTTTTTAAAAATTATTTATTTCTTTTCAGCGTAACAATATTCATTGTTTTTGCACCACACCCAGTGCTCTGTGCATGCTAATTCATTCTTAATGGTGACTTTTCAGAAGCTCTTCCAACAGAGGAATCCTGGATTTTCGTGTGGCCAAAGCAAAAGGTGGAATGAGGAACTAAATGGTGGGAAAATGTCCAGAGAAGGTGGGGGGGTGCTACAAGAGCAGAGAGGAAGATAGCCAGCTTGACAACTTGCTAAGGATTGATCCTAGTAAAGAGACTGGATCAAGAATCAAAGAAAAATCCTCTTTGGGAAAAATCTATGATATTCACCCCAAGTGAGAAGACATGCATGGGGCTTGGGTGGACAATTCTCTCTCTCTCTCCCTTCTTTCTCTCTCTCTCACACACACACACTATAAATAACCAAGAAATGTATAAAAAATGTCCAGCCTCACCAATAACCAAAGAGATCACATCACAAAGCCCCTGTTCCCATCCAGTTAGAAAATTAAACAGTACTAAGTATTGAGGGTGAGGAAAGTGGGTGCTCTTGCACAGCTGGTGGGATTGTGCACTGATGCACCGTTTCTAGGACAGTTCTAGGACAGAAATGCTCATTAAAAGTCTTAACCGTGTGCATTATATTTGACCTAAAAATTCTATTTAGGAATTTATCCGAAGGAAAGACCCCTTAGTCTGTGCAAAGATTTAGGTGTGTTGTTTATAGTAACAGTAAAATTGCAGAGGAGGACACAATGTAAATCAGACAATAAGGGGTTCAGTGAGTCAAAGGTGGTAGCTGCCTACCCCAGAGCACTCCACAGCCATAGCTAGCAGGAGTGTCAAGCAGTATTTAAAGACACAGAAACAAACGTGCTCTAAAACAAGATGTTGGACTAGCCCATTCTTTCAAACTATACACACACAGAAAAGACTAGATATGAGTGCACAAAAATGTCACCAGGGATGTTTATCCAGGTGATAGAATTACAGGTATTCCGTTCTTATGTCTGCATGTGTCTCTGTTTTATAAATTCTCTACAATGATCAAATTGGCTTTTGCTATGAAGAGAAAGATCAGTAACATATCTTTTTAAGAGAAGAAGCGGTGGGGGTGCCTGTGTGGCTCAGTGGGTTAAAGCCTCTGCCTTCGGCTTAGGTCATGATCCTAGGGTCCTGGGATCGAGCCCCGCATCGGGCTCTCTGCTAAGCAGGGAGCCTGCGTCCTCCTCTTTCTCTGTCTGCCTCTCTGCCTACTTGTCAAATGAATAAATAAAATCTTAAAAGAAAGAAAGAAAGAAACAATGACGTTGCAAATTATGATGATGGCGGCCACAGAGGAATGAGGCAAGTTCAAGGTCAGCTGGAAGGTAGGAAATCAGAGGCAGGCAGTGAGACATGGGATATGTTTTATTCTGCCCAGCTGGGTTGCAAGAGAGGATGGAATTTGGAGACCACAGAGCACATGCTGGAAGACAGAGTCTAAGGAGGGTGTCTGCCTTTGCTGAGTGACCTGGCAAAGTCACTTCTCCTGGCTATCGAATGCCTTTCTTTGCGATGGTCCATGACTCTGCAAGCAAGGTGTTATGATGGTGGTACCCACGTGTGATTTCTCCCTTTCTGGAAAGGCAGATGTGTCCAATATGAGGCAAGGTGAGGTCAGAGCTTTAGGGGACATAAGTGTGATAAAATAGGTCATGGGATAGGGTGTGTGTTTTTACATGATTTGTCCCCCTGCCTCCTGCTGAGCTGAAACGACTGAATTTAAGGCCTCTGGCCAGAGATGCACTTGGAATTAGTTGTTCCCTTCCTCGTAAAATCAATTAGAGATGGGACATCTTGATGGAGCTCTGGACGGGGGGTTCTGATTCCCAGCCACCATGCCCTGGCCAGAGTTCCCCTTCTTTTGGGCATCAGAAGAATGGCAAAGAAATAGGAAAACAGGGAAAACTGCCTTTGACCTCAGAGAGGACTCTCGGTGGATACCCATCAATCAGAGTTATTAAAACACAGGATATGCTCAGAACTGAGCCCACCCCTCCAAGAGGCCTCCAGGTCCTTTCGTTTTTCCCCTTCCCCAGAGCCCCCAGAGCATATAAGGTTGCTCTTGGGAAAGCCACGTGAAGAAGATGGGGCCTCAGCCAGACCCTGGCCAATAGGAAGACTCTAGAGGAGTGGCAAGAGGACAGGGAACTGCCCAAAGCAAGAGAGAGGCACAGGCCAGCCCTGGCAGGGAAGAATGGCAGGCAGGCCAGCCTTGGCACTGACCTCGGGGCATGTCCATGGGGTCGAAGCTGGCCAGCAGGTCACGGCACCACTGGCGGTCTCCTTCCACCTTGCTCAGCCAGGTGTTGCAGTTAAAGTAGTAGCGGAGGTGAGGCCGCTTCATGTCGGTCACTATCACACGATCCAGGTACCAGCTGGCGTTCAGGCCTGTGTTGTCGTGCTCAATCCTGGGGCGGAAGCAGACACCCACACGTCATTGGCCGAACAGAGACGACACCCATTCCACACTAGAATACCCAGATGTTCACTCCAAAGAGGGGTGCCATCAGTTCTTGTGGTTGCGTTACCCCTCAAGCCTCAGTTTCCTCATCTCCAAAATGGGAATACTGTGCAAGGTCGAATCACCAGCAGGATCATAGCACCTTCCACAGAAAATCCAGGATTGCCCAGGACCATCTTGAGCTTCCCTTCCCTCCCTAATCTCCAGACCCCAGACTGCCCCCCCAAGATACTCGCCTTAGTCTCGCCACCCAGATGATCCCCCCCGGCCATCTAGACTGATGTTGACCCGTGGAAATATCACCTGAGCTGCACGTGTGGGCCACATACATAAGCTTAGATTTTCTAGTAGCCACATTAAAAAAGAAGCAGAGGGACCGGTGAAGTTCATCTAAATAACATATTCTATTTCATCCACTTATTATTTCAACACGTGACCATGCGAAAATTTGCTAATAAGATAGTTGATGTTCTTTTCTTTTACTAAGTTTTCAAAAATCTGGTGTGTTTCTATACGTCCAGTGCATCTCAGTTTGGATCAGCTGCATTTCAAGTGCCCAGAAGCCACACGTGTCCAGGGGCTGCTGTATTGGGCAACATAGATCCTCATTCTTCAAAGTCTGGTCTCCCAAGTTCCCCTCACTTTTTTTTTTTTTTTTTTTTTAGATTTATTTGTTTGTTTGACAGACAGAAATCACAAGGAGGCAGAGAGGCAGGCAGAGAGAGAGGAGGAAGCAGGCTCCCCACTGAGCAGAGAGCCTGATGCAGGGCTCGATCCCAGGACCCCTGGATCATGACCCGAGCCGAAGGCAGAGGCTTTAACCCACTGAGCCACGAAGGCGCCCCTTCCCGTCACTTCTTGCAGCCCCACTTGTGCTTTGGCAGCCCCAACTTTTTTCCTCTGAGGAGAAAGTTTTCTCCCCTAGACCTTCACCTCTGGATGGCCAAGCATCTTTGCGCCAAGCATCTCCTCCCTACCAGTCGTAGCGAGGCCTTACCTTCGCTGTTTGTGGGAACAAACACAGCTTAAGACAGCACAGCCCTGATGGACCTATGTCACACGTGACATACCTGGGGGTGTAGACCTCTGCCTGGCAGTAGGACCCCAGAGTACTGGTTGCCTTTCCCCACACCAACACTCTCTCCCCTACCCTCCTCTTCCCTGTTCGTCACCCGCCCCCTGCCCCCCCCCCACACAAAGCCAGTGCCAGGGCGCTCCTATGTCCCTTACTTCCTCAGGAAAGTTTATGGTCCTACACTTTCTAGTGGGAGGTAGATAAAACAGGACTCAACAGAGGAAGCATTTGACCCTAGCCTGGGGGCAGTCAGACCACATGACCTTGACCTCCTGACAAATGAGAATGAACTTGAATGGGCCTGGGTAGTGGGGGGAGGGGCTCTGCCTTAACAGCTAGGCTGATAGAGTTCTTCCTCCCCACATGCTCACACCAACACCCCCAGAGGGACAAGCTCTCTGTCACGAGGTGTCCTGCAAAGTGACTTGGCATCTCTAACCCTTGCTGAGCGCTACTATCTAAGCACTAACCTGTTGAGTCGTCCTCACTAACTCGTTATTACAAGTGAGGGAAGTGGGACTTGGAGAGGAACTTCCTGAAGTCCCACAGCTAGCAAATGACGGGGCAGACATTTGAACCACAGCGATCTGGACTCAGAGAGTCCGCTCCTGGCCACCGCGCTGGTGCCTTTCAGAGCCGATTTCCCAAGTTTGTGAGACATTGTCTCGAACTGTCTTCATCCAAAGAAGTGAATCTCTAATGGGAAAGTTTAGGGTGGGAGGGAAAGATCTGGGCCTTTGGTCACCCCAGAAATGACACTAGAGGGTAATTAATACTCAGAAAAGGTCAGTAGTGATGTTAGTTCCTAATCTACTGGACTTCCTCTCAGTCCCTCCCTGGTCAGGGTTCAGATTCCTACCTGATTTTGTAAATGAGGCCCACATTGTTGGTCCTCACCCGGAACACGTCAACGTTGGCTTTCTCGAAGGCAGATTCACTCCTACAATGAACGTGCACAGTTAGCACAGATCTGCACTAGGCTCACAAGCCCGGGAGGAGAGCCAAGGGCTGGCATACCTCTTCTTCCTCCACCGTCCCAGTCCCGGGAAGAGCTACGAGCAACCGCTCCCATTCTGAGATTCCTTCCTGACAGGGGGCAAGGTCGGTAGGTATCCGCTCCTTGTTTTCACAGTCAAGTTCTCCTGGGATGCCTGCCGTGTGTCGCTAAGACAAGTATGGCGGGCGGTATCAGCCCCATTTTACAAACAGGGAAAGTATCCGTTGGTAGCAGAGCTGGGACCAGAACCCGGATCTCCAGAGTCATGACCCAGTGGGCTCTGGTTGCTCTGGGTTGGGACAGTGGAGGAGGAAGGCAGGCACAGTAAATAGCATGGTGCTCTCGGTCTGCAGGCGCCCAGGCCTCTCCTCACTTGCCTTGCATTTGCTCGGGGGAGTTGCAATGGCAGCCCCAAGCAGATGCAGACCTTGGGTGGTGGCCCACGGTCCTGCCATTCCAACAAGAAAGGAAACACTCAACCCAAACCAGCAACCAGGGGAGTCAGGTGGTGAGGGAATGCATATCGAGCATCACACAGAAGGTGTGAACAGAGGCAAGTACACCTGAGAGGTTCCTCAGAGCTGCCCAGGTGGATCCAAACTCAGCTGCATCCTGGATTCTATCCAGCTTACATGCAGGAGGCCCGGAGCGGCCTCCCCACGCAGTCCTCTGGGAGCAGAAGCCGGGATCTCGTGCCGACACTGCTGCATCCTCTGTGTGGGCCGGGACCCCGCCCGTGGAACCTGCTCACGGCTCTTCCTGCCCCCACGTGCAGGCCTCACAGGTCCGGAGAGCTTGTGGACCTCCCACCGGGCTCCCAGCCGGGGCTCCCAGCACCAGCACACAGCCCCCGCGAAAAGAAAAGTGTAGAACACACATGCCTATTTATTGGCCAGACAAAGAGGGAGGTGAAGAGCCTTCTGTCCAAGGCAACAAGGCTCAGACTCTCTCAGCCACAGAAGGCTTGTAAAGTTCTATGGACTGGGATGCTGTGGGCCTGCCAACAGACCCACTTTGGCAAACAGTCCGTCCTGAGAAGTCTCCTGAAGGTGGGCACACGGTGAAGCAGGAGGCCTCCGGTCCTCCCAAAGCAGGCAGAGACCATGAAGTCAGGTGACAAGCGTACACGGGGGCAGCCTTGTCAGGGGACAAGTTGAGGTCCGGCCACAGAGGGTGGGAAGGAGAAAATGCTAGAAATTTCTGGATTTCTGCTCGAGGGAAAGGACCCATTTTCAGGCTCGTTGCATATACTTGTCAGAGGCTTACTTCCAACAGTGAATAACCACACAGCCCACGTTGCATTGCAGTCAAAGCCATCGTGTGCCACAGTGTGGAACACACATGAACATTATTCTGTACCTCGGGATTGTGTGAATGGGAAAGAAGTGAATAGGAGTTATTTTCTGTTTCAACAAGAGACAGTTTTTGACCAAACAAGAGTGTCTCAGTCTCTACGTCAACCCAAGAAAGAGTGGCCCTGGGAAGAACTGTGGTCGAACGCCGTGCAGCCATCAAAAACGCCTGTTATCAAAGAGGAGTTAATGCAACAGATACAGGCTTACGATAGAGGCATAAAAGAAAAAGCAGATTAAAAATAGAATGTATGAACAGAACGACCAACACAACAGAATGCCAACTGCATTTAAAAACCACGGAGTGGAAGGATTTATTCAAAAACATCGCGTCTAGATGGTAAGACTACTATGAAGCGATGGTTGTTTATTCTTGTCTGTGTACATTTCCGAAGGGAGTGCGTCGTGATTTGCCGTCACAAATATGGGGCAGTCCCATTTCCTCAGCCCCCCACTCCCCACGGCCTACGGCCTCCTGGCGTGAGTCTGTGGGGACAAGTCTGAGGATGGTCAGGCTTCACCTGCTGTGAGGCCTGGAATTGGGGAAGCAGCCAGTGCCAATGAGCAGGGGGAGAAGGGGGCGATTTGAAAGGAAAGCAGCTGCAGTCCTGGGAAGCCTCTGACCACAGCCCCTTCTGGAGAAGCTCTGATAGCTGCCTTTGACCTTCAGAAATGCCCTATGGCCTTGACCAGGTGGGCTGTGAATTCAGACGTCCCAGTGTGTTTGTTAATAGTCGACCATAGTGTACTGTCCCGCAGAAAACAAATGTTCAAAAGCGAGGTGGAAGGAGGAGACCAGGAGAGAAAGGTCTATCAGGATGGGCAAAGGGGCTCCGCACCCCAGCGGAAGGTTCCAGCATGTCACAGGAGGTGTGGAGCAATTGTCCACGGAGCTCATGTGATGGGGCCCAGCATCTCCCTGGCCGATGAGAGGAAGGCCTTCTGGGGCCCAGAGCCTCTCCCCGGTGGAAGGAAGGGAAGGACTGAAGAGACACACCTCCCGGGACCGTCTTCTTCCAGAGGGGGGCCATGATAATCCCAAACAAGCCCCAGCCACCACCCGCCAGGTCAGATTCTGAAATTCCTGCTTCTGGGAAGTCAGAATGCAATAGAGGTTGATTTCAGAAAACTGACTGGGGGCGAGAGAGAAGTACCAAGGGCCAGAGAATCCCCTCACAAAGGAAACATTAGAGATGCAGACGTCCTCACGTTTCCTTGCGGGACGCTGTGGCTTCCCCATGGCTCCTGGTCGCTCAGCAAATGAAGGCTAATGCAGTACACAGGCCCCTCCCTGGCCGAGCCCACCCATTCAGTGGGGACCCCTACCCAGGAAAGCCTATAAAGGCTGCACAGGGCATTTTAGCCACCAACATGGCCAAGCTAGTGGGCTAAAATGCCAGGCATTCTCTGACACTCAGATGGTGAATTCTCCACGGGAGAACCATGTTCCCGAAGATGCATGAGATCCCATCCTTTTGCCATATTCTGAACATGTGACCCAGGGCTGGGGGTGGTCCTGGGTGATGGGGAAGGGCACCCAGAACATGGGGCCTTCCTCTGGGAGCCACGTGGCTATTGATATCCAGCTGGTGTGGGGTCTGGGTGGAGGTCAGCTGGCAGGGGATCAAAGTGAATGTGCCACGCTCTTTGCTGCCTATCAGAGGACCTGGTGTGTACCGAGGAGTCGGACACTAGACCACGAAGGTCAGAACAGTCAGCATGCTAACATCAGGTGCCAAATAATTGAGCAGAATTCATTTGTATTGGGAAGTAAACATTCTGTTAGGCCAGATGGGAGGCAGGTGAAGTCCCGGGGCATGGGAGAAAAGGCAGAAGACGGAGCAGGAACAGAGGGGAGAGAGAAAAGAGAGGGTGAGGGAGACACAGGAGAGGAAGATGGGGTGCGGGAGTGCGGCCAGACACCGTGGAGAAAGCAGCTGTGGGAAATTCCAGGGGAGGCAGTGGCTGCATCTTCAGATGATGGGGTCTGTCTAACATTCCATTTCAAGCTGTTTGCATTGCTGTGCCGGGCACTCACTCTGGTGCCCCAAGTATTAGGGAAGTCTATACACTCAAGAACACCTCGTAGCCTCTGTGTGTGTGTGTGTGTGTGTGTGTGTGTGTGTGTGTAAAGCGAGGAAAGGGAACTTAGTTTCAGTTAGCACACGAGTTGGCTTTGGGGTCACACCGAGTAGTGAGGAGGGAACAGCAGCCCACAGTGAGCCGAGAGACTGGGAGCCAGACCCCAGGGCTGGGGTGCGGGCAAAGGGTGGGCTGGAACACCTCCATCTCAATGTCATAGAGCAAGGTGACCTCGGCAGCCCTCACATCTGGGGTCCTCCGGCAGCCCGGGAGTCCTTGGAAAGCGGTGCTCCCTCCCAGGCCCAAGGTCTCCGTCATGAACTGAAGGCATCTTAGATGGCGAAGAGTGGGTCTTTGCCATTCTCTCTGCAGACACTTCCCTGGATCTTACAGCGGCCAAATTAATCTTTCCCCGGGCATGTTGTAAGTTGGGCTCCTACTAATCAGCTTGCAAGCAGGGCCTTCTAAGGCCCGGCCCTCCCCTCGCAGCCCCTTGCTGCCTCCATGTGTCTGCAAGCTATTCCCTGTGGTCTGAAGTACCCTTCCCCTGTCCCCTCTCATCTGGGTCTTTTTCACCCCCCGAGGCCCAGATCACCTGCCTTTCCCTGTGAAGTCCTGCTCCGGCAGCCCTGACAGGTAACACTGAGCTCTGCCTGTTGGCAAGCAGCTGGGAGAGGGGCTGGAGGGACAAGCCGGCCACCCCTCACAGTCCTCCTCCCCTGGCACCCCTCTGTACATCTCCTCTCCAGCCTCCCAGGACAGAGAGCACAGGCTACAAAATGAGCCCCACCTCTGAAATCACCCATTCCCCCTGGGCTCCTACAGAGCCGTCCAGGCCAGCCCGACCGGGGTCCTGGCCAGACCCATGCCTTTGCTCCCCAGCCCGGAGCATAACACAGGTCCGGAGAGACCCACTGAGTCACAAGGAGGGGGTGCCCATTTCTGTCGATGGGGCTGGCGTGGAGATGCTGGCCGATGTGTGACGCCTGGAGGCCTCCCTGCCCTGTCTCTCTCTCTGCCATGATGCAGGCTTCCCTTCTGCACTGGGAAGGAAGGCTGGAATTCAGGCTCCTGGGAATGGGGACTCATTGACCAACCTTCCTCCTGGTTTATGAAAGG
The DNA here is from genome assembly GCF_011764305.1 of Mustela putorius furo. Taxonomy (NCBI): domain Eukaryota; kingdom Metazoa; phylum Chordata; class Mammalia; order Carnivora; family Mustelidae; genus Mustela; species Mustela putorius. The sequence continues at coordinate 40,058,841 of NW_025422010.1, forward strand.
TGACTCTGGGGGCCTTCCTGGGAGGCTGTTTTGACAGAGGAAAATAGTTGGGGGTGGGCGGAGTGAGGGTACTAGGTGCAGAAAGTAGAAAAAACAGCAAGGAACCACCAAGAAAGGAGAAAAGGGTTCTTTTCGTTTAAAAAGAGGCAGGCTGGGGTCTCCAGAAACCACCCTGGCTGGTTTCCCAGAGCTTAGTGGCTTCTCCCTAGAATAGTGCGCTGGGTGGGGAAGGGGTCACATGGCAAAGAGGATGGACATTTCATGTCTTCTCTTTACCGTGCCCACATCACTGGAGAGAGAGACTTCCGCAAGCCAGTCACTCCACAGAGTAAGCGGTACAAGAAGACGGGTACCCTGTTCTGCAGAAATGGACAAAATCAGACGTTACACCTGCCTCGATGGGGCCATATTTAGGCCACAGCCCACGCTCAGGGCAAACTTGGGATGCAGGGCCGGGTCAGTCTGCAAAGCACAGAGTTCGGGGATATCCTGGCCTGGGGGCCCCACCCTTCCACAGCCTCCCCGACTGCCCCCCCACGCCCCAGGAGGTCACAACCCGGGGGCTCAGGAAGCCTGCAGGGGATGCGCACACACACCCTCTGGGCCACAGGGCCCATGCTCGAGGAAAGTGTCCGCATCTCCTGGGGTTTGAAGACCAGCTTTACCGTCTAGAAGCTCCATGGCTCAGAGCTATTGGCCCCTCCTCTCTAGGTCTCAGTTTCCCCATGAATGAGTTGAAATAAATGTAGTGGATTTTCACATTTTTCTTGGCTATAGAACTCTTGGCACAAATGAAATCTGACTCAGAAAGTCAGTGGGCAAGGCAACCTTAAATCGGGCTGCTCTGGAGGAAGGAAGGATAGGGGTACAGTGGGCTCAGAACCAACAGACCCATCCCCAGTTCCGTTCAGCACAGACTGAGAGCCAGCTGCCTACGACACTGCGGCCGCCCCTAGACAGCCCGGGGATTGCAGAACTCTGCTAAAGCAGCCCACATTCTGCTCGGGGGTATCTGTGTGCACACGCGGGTGGTCGGGGGAGAGGATTAAAACCAAGAGGCAGCAGCCCTGCTGTGAATGAATTACAAATGACACAGCGCATACACATGAACACACACACAGAGCATGTCTACATAAGCACATGTGCACAAGTGCACAAGCCCCCACATAGGAGGAGTCTATGTGTGCGCGGGCTAGCTCACAGGCGGGTGTTGTGAGGTGCTGGGCCCTAGGAGAGACACAGATCAGAGCATTGTAAACTCCTGGCTCCTTTGAATGCATGGTTTTGCTTCCTCCTCTCAACTGCCCTGTGAGGTTCCTAAAAAGGGGGATGATCACTCCTAGATGCTAGAGGAGGGAGCCAAGGCCCTGGATGTGAAGCGGTTTGGCCAAAGTGACATGGCAACTATGTGGTAAAGCTGGACCCAGACCCAGGGTTCCTGGTCCCACATCAAGGGACAGCTAATAGAATTCTTGGGGATTCTGAGATCCAAAGTAAGTATTACTTCACACGAAAACCTACAGGAAGGTTGATAGGAGGTCACTGGGAAGGACCCGGTTGACCTGTGGTCTGTTGTTAGCAGAAGCCTTGTGCCACTCAATATGCCTGTGGCTACACAGGTCTTCTCCCTGGCTTCTAGAACTGCATTAATCCCAACTAACAGTTGACGGTCCCACCAAGGCCAAGTTGGTACTCACTTGCTAGTGAGATGGAGCTTGGGAGAGAGCCCATTCTCTCCAAAAAGGGTGATGAAGACATTGGCATCTGTCCCTGCACCACGAACGTCCCCCGTGGCTGTGACCACCTCGTACACTGGAGGAGAAAAGAGGACAGGTTGCAGGCTTATCAGAAAACCCAGAATCCTACATGGGCTTGAAGAAGCCATAGCTCCTACCAGCTCCTCAGGGGGTTCCCAGGGGTCTCTATAAACCCCTGGTACAGCCCACAAGCCTCTGAGCCAGGGTCAGACCCACACCAAGTTCTCCCGTAAGACGAAAACCGCCTATTTAATGGTGCACACTCATTTTACAGGTAAGGAACCTATAGACAGGGGCAAGCCCAGGTCACACACCACACAGTGTCATCACTGGAGCCACCCCAGGGCCTTTCCAGCACAGCACCTAGATGCCTCCTAAATACGGCCTTCAGAGCCTGCACCTGCTTTCACATTCCTCTCTGTCCTCTATGAACACAGTTGCATTGTCAGCCCTCACCTCCCCTGACCTCCTGAGCACCTCCCCTGACCTCCTGAGCACAGGCCCAGGAAGAGCTGTCCCAGAGCTGAGTGACGCAGAGCTTCGTCAGGGCTCCCTTCTTGGCAGGGACACAGATTTCCCCTCTCTTGGGTTCCTAGAAGTTTGTACTGTTTGCTTTTGATGTCTTTTCTTTGAAGTCCCTGGTTCAGATGAAGATCCTGATAACAGCATCACGAGGAAAGAGAGGAGGAAGTACATTTGCACAACTCCTTGTCTCCTGTGATAAACAAATCCTGAATTTTTCCCTCGTCTGCACCACAGGGGTGCCTGATCTGTAGACAAGCCTTGGATTCCTCCCTGGGAAAACTCCAGGACCTAAAGAGTTGCCCACGTGGCTTTGCACGTACGCAGGGACATTTCCAAACTGAATGTCCACAGAAGAATGAGCAGCGTGGTAGAAATTCCAGGACCACATCACATGAGAGAAGACACAGAGGCCTGGAGATGCATGGCTTGGAGAAAAGGAGAGTCTGGGGTGCGAGAGGAATGAGGAAGCTACCTCAAGGGCACACAGGTCCTTCTTAAATAGCACACTGGCCATAAAAAAAAAATTGGTAAATTAAGACTTACTGAAATGAAGCCCATTATCTGAATGAAAAGGCAAGTCACAAACTAGAAGATACTTGGGCATGCATACACCTAACAAAGGACTCAGGCTCAGAAGAGATAAAGAATTCACACAATCAATAAGGAAAAGAGGTACCACACTCTTTTTTGAATGGGCAGCAAATTGTTTAAAGATAAACACACAATTACCATAAGATCCAGACATTCCACTTTTAGGTATTTACCCAAGGGGAATAAAAATAAAACATGTCTACACAAAGACCTGCATACAAATGTTCATGGCAACTTTATTCATAATAGCTCTAGACTGGAAACAACCTAAATTTCCAACCACAGATGAACAGATAAACAAGTTGGGGTATATCTGTACCATGAAAGACTACTCAGCACCAAGAGGGAATGAACCACCCTCATATGCGATAGAGGTGAATCTTGAGCAGGTTATGCCGAGAAAAGAAGTCAGATGCAAACTCTATGCACCATAATGTTACTCACAGGAACCTTTAGGAAAGACTAATCTACTTTAACAGAAAGCAGAACATGGTTGCCCTGGCACTGGAAGCAGAGGAAATTGACTGAGGAGGGACACAGGGACCTCTGGGAATAATGTAAATGCCATATGGTTGTACAGATGTGTGTGTATGTCAATGCTCATCAAACAGCACATTTAAAATAGGTGCATTTTATTAGGGGATCATTATATTTCAATAAAATTGTATTTCTATAAAGTTGGAAAATGGGCAAAAGGCGTAAACAGGCATGTCCTCGGAGAAGATACCCAAGTGGCCAATAAGTATATGGAAGTGTGCTCAGCATCATTATTCCTCAGGGAAATGCAGATTGAAATTATGAGATACTACCATACACCTACCAGGATGGCTAAAACTAAAAAGACTGACAATTCTAAGTGTTGACAAGAATGTGGAGCCCCTGGCACTCTTGCACATTGCTGGTTATGAGTGTAAATTGGTACAAACACCAGTAGCTAAACATATGCCCACTCTGTGACCCAGTGATTCTATTTCTAGTTACAAATCCAAAAGAAATGAGTCCATGTGTCCATCAAAAGATGTAGACCAGATTAATAGCAGCTTTATGCCTAGTAGCTAAAAACTAGAAGTAACACAAATGCCCACCAGCAACAGAATGGTTAAATAAATGATGTATTTATAAAATACAATAGGACACAAAAAGACCAAACTTTCTAGAAAGTCACAAAACAGGTAAATCTCGAAGGTAGAACGTTGAGTGAAAAAGAGGAGCTAGATACAAAAAATGTGTCTACTGTATGGTTTTGTTTATCTGAAACTCAAGAGTGGTAAAAACTAACCCATACCGATAGAACCAGGAGAGCTGTTACCTATGGAAAGGAGAGTGAGGGAACTTTCTGGAGCCTTGAAAAGTTCCATGTCCTGATCTGAATGTTCATTCCACAAGCATGCACATACTTGAAAAGTCATCAGGCAGTACTTTTAGGAAAAGCTTTGTACTATGTATACATTACTTTTCAATTTAAAATTTTTAATTAAAAACTCAGTTCAGATAGCGAAGAGACTATCATGTGGGGGCCAAATATCCTGTGGAAAACACAAGATTCTGTTTGGCTCCAGAGGGGAGGACACAAAGTGCGCAGGGCTGCACAAAGAACTATTGAGGGCACCATAGGGTTCTAGCCCCAAGTCTGGCAAGCGGGAGGGGCCCAATAAATAATTACCTGGGGGAATGAATGAGCAAATGAATGAATGAATCAATCAATGAAATGAATGTAGACAACAGAACTAAACTGACCAATATTTGAATCCCAATTCTACCATTACTGGCTGTGTGATTTCAACTAAACTTCCCACAGAGTCTCAATGGCCTCATCTCTGAAGCAGGAATAATTTCTTCCTTGAAGGATTATGAGAAGGATTAAATCAGATGAAACAAAAATTCCAGTGTTCATGCTCACTGAGTCAAGTATTTCCACTTCTGGGAAGTTAGCTTACAGACCCCCTTCCACAGTGAGATGAAAGATCTATGTTCCTTAAGTAGTAGACTGCCAGCATCATCACCATTACATCATCTCCTCCATGGTCATCATTATCATCATCATCACCTTCATGGTCACTGTCAACATCATCACCATCATAACTATCAGCATCTCCATCGTCAACATCAACTGCATCATCATCATGCCTGCCATTATCCCCATTAACAACATTCTCAGGGAGGCTGCCTTGGGATACTGTACCCCCAAATTGCTAGGCAACCCCTGTCTGGGATGGACCAGAGGAGAGCATCCCAGGGCTGGAAGTTTGTGCAGGATGGCCTCCAAGATCCCTCGAATCTCAGGTTCTGATATAAGTCACTCTCTTCCCCTAAGGGGTCCTATCATAGCTAGGAAAGAGACCAGTGCCCTGGGCTCAGCCTTCCCTCAGGGCACTGAGGGAGCCACTCTGCTCCCTCCGGCTGTTGGTGAACTCCAGTGTAGCCCGGAGGTGGCCTGAGGAACAGAGAGGGAAACGTAGGCCTTTCTCCTTTTCCTTCCCCATCACACTCACCAAGAGTCTCCCAGTAATGCAACAACCCAGAGCTCAGGGCGAGAGAAAACAAATCATTCTAGAGAATATCAGTGACATGGCAGGTTTGGTGTGTGACTACTGTTAGTGTCACCCACATTTACTGCCAGTGTCCTGCCCTGACTGAAGAGCCTGTGGTTTGCTCCGCTCCAAGTGTTTTCACCACAGTCAAGAGCAAGGACCAACCAGAACAGCTCGACTCAAAGTTTGAGTCTGCTACTTACTAGCTCTGTGATCTTGGGCAGGTTACTTAACTTCAGTTTCCTCATCTGAGAAAGAAGACAAGAATGCCACCTCAACCTTGGGCAGTTGTGAAGGTTACATAGGTTAGTATGAGTGGAGAGCTTCTCCATGTACTTGGCACTCCCAGTGTCATCTGTGTGGCGGCCCTGAGGACGGAGTGGGGACTTGCCTTGAGAAAGGTTATTTGAACTTCTTGTTCTCTCTCCCACTTGCGACTTTGCTCAAGTCACTTAAGTTGCCAGGGCCTCCGTCCTTAACCTGTGAAATACAACTAATCCCATCTGCCTTGACTGTTCTCGGGAATCTTCAAGATTGAATGTGAGCCTGAAAGTAAAAGGACTTCACAAAGGGTAAAAAGAAGAGCAAACATGTGAGGGATCAGATAGTCACACAGGCACCCAGAGCCTGAGCAGAAGTGGACAGGGTGGTGGCTCCCGGAGACTTGAGAATGCACTCCCCAGCAGCCACGTGTGCTGGGGAGAACACCCCAGAAGCTGAGAGTGCTTGTCAAGGGTGCTACACGCACACTAGCTGCAGTCCCCTCCCCACTAACCGGTTTGAGTTGGGGCGCCTGCACTGGGGCAAGGCAGTACCCTGTGCTGGGGGAAGATGGCAATGCCTCACTTGCTCCAGGCCTGCCTTTTCTTCCCACAATGCCCACCCCCCACTCCAAGAGGCACTCAGAACACCATGCTGGGAAAGGAACCTCCTCTGAGCCACTGCCTTCATGTGATGACCACCTTCTCTGAGCCTGGGTCTGTGCTGGGAGCTGGGTGAGGAGTGAGGACAAATAAAGGGGGGGCCCGCCTTCATGGGGGACAGGATGGCCGAGGTTCAAGAAGTTAGAAGCCCAACACACCAGGCTCATGTGAAGCAACAGAACCATGAAAAAGTGGACGTAGGTAAGGAACTTATGGTGGACTGGAATTAAGGAAGTCTTCATGGAAGAGGGGAACCTGAGCTGGGCTTTCAGAGTCAAGATAGAAAGAGGGAGAAAGGGTTGGGTGAACAAGCCCATGGACAGGCACAGAGCAGGCATTCAATAGACATCTTTCTACTGAATGGATGAACGGGTGAATGAATGAATGAATGAATGAGTGGATGGATGGACGGACAGACGGACGAATGGAGGGACAGATGGATGGATGGACGGATGGATGGATGGATGGATGGATGGATGGATGAGTGAATGAACAAATAGGTGAGTGAATGAATGAATCTGGAGCTTCCAGGAACTAGTGAGCCACTTTGGAGTAAGCCCTGAGAATGTAATGCCTTCAGGGACCAGGCAGGCAGCATCAGTGAGTGAAACAGATCTAGTCTGAGCGATAGGGAGCAGAGGAGACTGTGACAAACTGGCCGTCCATAGCCTACAGGCACTCACAGGCAAAATCTTTCAAAACATTTTAAAGACAAACACACACAACCAAACCAAACCAACAAAACTCCTCTTCAGGCCAAAATGAACCCCTGGATCCCCAGTCTAGCCGTCTCTGGTTACTGCTCTGAAGGAGCCCCCGTGAGCCACAGGGGAGGATGAGCCTGGAAGGACAAGCCCCAGGGTCTAGAGCAGCAAATGCCCTCCCCACATGGGCCCCAGACCCCTTCTCCATCACCAGGGTGGCAGCAGGCCCTACCCCCACCGGGAAGGTGGTGAGGGGTCACGCCTCTTCCCCATACCCCACACCCCACACCCCTCTGCCTGAGCAGAACAGGGGGCTCTGGGCCATCAGGCTGCAGGGCGGAGACCGGGCTGGCACTTGGCTCTTGGGATGTATAGGACTGGAGAGTGTGGGCACTGCGGTTCTAGTCTATTCCATGCCACTGAGATCTGTGTCTGAGGGCAGCTGGCCTTGACCCTGTACAGGGGACCATGGTTGAACGCCCGCCCGTTACTCCGCGGTGATGGAGGACAGCCGCCGGGCATGCGGCTGCGTTGGAACCTGCCCTCCCTCCTCCGTGCACGGGAAAGGGCCGTGTGCCCCACTCGGCCCTCCGTCCGCACCTTTGGCCTTGTAGTACTCGTGCTCCAGCTCCTCCTCATCGTCCTCCGAGGCATAGTTCAGCAGCTCCTCCTCATACAGGGCGAGAAAGTCAATGTCTTTCTTTCTCCTCTTTTTCTTCTGGGGCATCATTTTGCCGGCTGGCCCTTCTCGGCACTTGCGGACTCACAGCGCCCACCTTCTCACACTTTCTTGGCCCCGAGGTCTTTCTCCCTGACCTCCATGCCCACCTCTGGGTGGCCCAGAGCCCAGGCTTGGGTTCCCTGTGTCCACAGCCTGGTCCTGCCCCCTCTCCTCTCTGGCAGCGGAACGGAGCCTCAGTGCCCTATCTCTGTCCTGCCTGTCCCTGGCCCCTCTCTCTGTCCCCCAGTCATCAGCCACCTCCTCCTGCACCTGCCCCGGGGTTTCTCCTCGGGCCTTATCCCTTATTCATGGGGACGGAGGGCAGGCCTTCCTCCTTACCCACCCCCTCTCCTCCCTTCAGGGAGAATCAGGTGACATCAAGCCCTTGGCATCTTTTTCCCACCTGGCTTCACAGCAAGGGGGCCCCCTGGGGCCCCTCCAGGTCACCCCAGGGACAGCTGGGAGCCTCCCCCATGGAGGTCCCCCTAACTTCTGAGCATTCCAGGGCTGTGAACAACGTCCCCAGGGCCTGAGGCCTTCCTGAGGAGGGCGGGCCCCCAATCCTCCAAGCTCCCAGAAGTCTGCAGCCTCCATTTCTCTCCATTATTCATGACCTCTCCTCACCTTACGGAGCAGGCAAGGCTCTTACTAGATCCTTCTCGTTCCATCTCTCTGCTTCTGTCTCCTTGAGACTGCTGGCTTCTGGAAGAGACCATTTGGCGGGCAGAGACCTGCTGCCCTTCAGAGACACTGCTCAGAGTGGCACTCTGACAATCCACAAAGCATTTTCTGAGCCGTGAGTTCCCAGCATTGCCAGGCCAGAGCCATGGACGCTGGAGAGGCCCACCACATTGGGGGGGACCCCCCACATGCTGGGCCAGGCCAGGCACGGTTAACCAGCATGTTGTTTTTTGTTGGTTTTTTTTTTTTTTTTTAAGATTCTATTTATTTATTTGACAGAGAGAGAGATCACATATAGGCAGGGAGGAAAGCAGAGAGAAGGGGGGAAGCAGGCTGTCCGCTGAACAGAGGGCCCAATACGGGCCTCTGGAACCCAGGACCCTGAGATCATAGCCTGAGCCGAAGGCAAAGGCTTAACCCACTGAGCCACCGAGGCGCCCCTAACCAGCATGTTTTAACAAGAACTCTCCATTTGCCCACGTTGCTCTCTGCATTTTCAAATGAAATGATACAAACCCTCAGAGCCCACTCCCCTCGGCCCTTCCTTCTCCAAGTGCAGCCCCACACAGGGGATTCTGAGCTAGGGCAAGAGAACCAGGGCCCGGAGGACCCTCCCCACACCATTGATCACCAAGAAAAGTTTCTCTTGGGACCGCCGGACTCCTCTTCCTTGCTTATTTTATTTTGTGAAGGTTTTATTAAGGCACTTAATTAAGATTTTATTAAGATTTCTTACAATCCGAGTTGTAAGATTGCTGTGTCAATCCGAAATGCTAGAAATTTCATATCTACTTGGAACTCATCCCTCTGACTTGGCAGTATGAGGTCTTCGGACAGAATTAGAACTGCTCAGCACCTGCTGGCCGTGTGGCCTCGGACAAGGCCTGGCTCTCCATCTGTGGAAGAGGGAAAATGACCCGTTAAGGCATATTGAGAATGTAGAGAAAGCGCTCAATCAGCAGAAGCCTCTGGAACAGAGTAGGGGCTTACTAAAGGCCTGTGACTCCTAATCAGGGTTTATCTCTTCTTTGGCACGATGTGTGTGTGTGTGTGTGTGGTCAGGGGCGTGACAGGTAAATGCTTTGCTATCATCTCAGATTGTTCCAGAAGCCCTCCTTTGGTTCCTATTTGCAAAGACTGGCTCCACGTGTCCTCCTCCCTCTGTGGGGCCCAGCTCACAGCAGCGCATCAGAGACCACGGAATTGTCTGTGTGCTTCCAAGTTCCTGGGAGGACTATCTTGTAACAGCCTGTTTCCTTGACCATCTTCCCCATGCCTCTCTCTGCCACGAGCTCTGTGGAGGGCAGAGGTCATGCCTCCCCATTCCCTGTTAGGCTTCCCTATCATACAGCTGGCACACGGTGGGCTTCGTAAGCATCCGCTGGACAGATGTAGGCACATGTGTACACAAGCACGTTACAGGCAGGCCTGTGAAACAACCACAAACACAAGGCCCACTGTCCGCACAAGGAAAACGCAAGGAACGGATACCATTCTGAGCACATTCAGCCTAGAGAAGAGGACGTGGCCTCCCCTATAAACGACCGTCCCGTAGAGCAAGCTCCAGACTGGTCTGTGTGCCTAAAAAGGCAGTCTTAGCACTGTGGGCGGTGACTGCAGAAAGGCAGGGTTCGACCCAATCCAGGAAGAAGGACGGGGCCCTGAGTGCTGCCTGGGATGACATACAGTGGCCAGGTGGCATCGCTTGCCACCCGACAGCAGGGGACGCTCCAGCGGCCCTCGTGGGTGGGTTTGGCTTGGACAGCCGTCCATCTGCGAGCCGGGATGCGCTAGGACGCTGGATGGCAGGTGCAGGCAGACTGTGCATGAACCAGACCCAGCCTGGGGCCACCAGAATGCGCCAAGGGCCAGAGAAGAGCACTAGCCAGCTCCAGGCTCTGCAGCAAAAGCCAGAGCCAGAAAGCAGCTCTATCCCCAGACCAGGAGGAGGAAAGACCGTCAGCCAGGACTGCTCACCCCCTCCCCAGCCACGGCGTGACATGGGGTTTGGAAAGGAGAAGGGAGCTGGTCTGCAGCCATCATGAGATGTTTCACACGCTGCTCCTTTGTCACCTCCATGTCCTACCACCTGGCTGCTCCGCGCTGAGCCCAGACCCTGAGCCTGAGCTCCCAGAAGATGCAGGACATCTGAGCAGCGGTAAGCACTCACTCCCTTCCCCAAAGTCCGTGGCAGCTTCATTTTCTGGAGCCACCCGCATCCCCACTACGGGGAGACATCTCTGACCCAAAACATCATGGCCCAGGAAAGATCAACTTCACCTCCTCCCCTGTTCTGCGGAGGGACATCCTCAAATGCGCTCAAAGTCCTGATGAAGGAAGCAGAGTGAAGTTCAATCATGGGTGATGCACGCCCCCTGCTGGCAGCATGTGCTTTGACCTCTTGTTAATTCTACCTTTAGAAAGAGACTTTAAATACAGGGAAATTACTAGGATTACCACAGAAAATAATTCCCGTCCAGATAAACTATAAATAAATAAATAAAACGCTCACTTTGCACAAGGGCCAATTCAGATAAAAAACAAGAAAGTGTTTACTGGGCTGGTTTTTTTTTCTTCTTCAAAAAACTGAAATCAAAATACATTTCGAGCATCCATGGCATTGAAACACAATGTTTAAGAGAACAGGGTCTGAAATGGCACCAAATGTTGACAAGGACACAGAGCAGCTCGAACTCGCATACCGCTTGTGGCAGTGGTAAGCAGTACAGCCACTTTGGAAAAGAGCTCGCACTTGTTTTCTAAAGCTCCCCAGACACTTCCCACACAACCCAGAAATTCCACTCTTGGGTGTTTCCCTAAAAGAGATGAAAATACATGTCTACATGAAAGCCGCATGTGAATGTTCATACAAGCCTTATTCGTATGAGCCAAAGGCCAGAAACAACTCAGATGCCCATCAACTGGCTAATACTTACTCAGCCAAAAAAAAGGGAGAAGCAGTGTTACATGCTACATTCTGGACAAACCTCAAAGCACTAAACCAAGTGAGAAGAACCAGCCAGAAAAAACTGACTTCTGTCTGATGACAGTTATGTGACATTCCAGAAGACGTAATGCCAGAGCAGTGGTTGCCGGGGCTGGGCGTGGGGGCAGGGGGTTGACAGCCAGGCAGCCGGAGAGGGCAGTGCTTTGGCCCAGGGCTCCACCCCATCTCTCTTACTAGCCTGGCCCATCTGCTGGCTTTCCATGTCCAGGTGAGAGCCCATCTGCGTATGCCCCAGAGTGCAGCCTGGACACCGACCTGACCTCATCCCCAGATCCGTGGTGTTAAGACCCCGTGTGGGGTTGGCGGGGAAAGGGTGCTCCGAGGAGGTTTCTCAGACCCACTCTGATCCCAGGGAAGGCCATGGTTCTGTCCACCGCCCTCCACCTAGGTTGAGCATTCTCCAATCTAAACTGGGCAGGGTGGCTATGTTCCCTCATTGATGACGCTGATACTCCTATCGGTTTCTCATGTACTGATAAAAACACAAAGAGCAGACATGGTAATTACAGGAATCCCCAAGCTCTGATTATAGGGAAGGGGCTGTTTATCCCATGAGCCATTTGTGTATGTACACAAATACACACACACACACACACACACACACACACACACACACACACATGATCTCATTGCCCCAGGCTCATTCCCCCTTGAGTGCTTCCTCCTGCTGCTGAGTGGATTCTCCCAAAGCTTGCCTTTGGTCCTGTCTCCTCCCAGTGTGAAAACCTTCCCTTACACCTCAGCACAAGCAAATTTTGTCAGCCAAGATTCTGGACTGCGAGCAGCTGAAACGAACACTGGCTAGTTGAAGCAGAAAAATTACTGTTTGAAAAGTTAGTGTTGGGGAAGAGATCTCAGAATTTCCAAGTGGTCTTAGGGGCTACATCCTAGAAAGGAAGCCTGAAACTGGACTGACTGGGGAGGCCTCTCGTGCTCCCAGGACCAGGTCTGGGCATGCAGTCTGGACCAACCTTGGGCACAACCTGCTGTCCCTGCTGGCACCTCCCCTCGCCAGAAGAGCCTCTGCTGCCTTCTGCCTACTCAGAGTCTGGGGCTTATGCATCTGATTGGCTGAGCCTAAGTCACATGCCTACACCTCACTGCAAAGGAGGCTGGGAAAGTGAGTATTTGGCATTTTCAACTCTTATGTGGGGAGCTGTCCTCTCCTCACATTTTAGAAGGGCACTCAGATGCTACATTGCCAAAAGAATCCCAAATGTCCCCAACACGACTTCTAACTCCTCTAGCTTGGAGGACCTTCTGTAATCAGACCCAACCTCCCCCTTAGGGGAGTTAACACGAGTCCAGCTGAAGACCTCCCTGGTGTTTTCCGTCTGCAAGCCCTACTTCACTCTGACATGAGAGCTGTCGCATGCATTTCTGTACCCGCCAGCTGTTGCTCCATAACAAGCAACCACAAGACACTCAGGGCTGTAAGCATTCTTTCCCACGTGTCTGGAGCTTGGCTGGGGTGACTTACTTACCCTGGGCTCAGCAGGCAGCTCTGTGTCAACCTGCAGGACTGGCCGAACTTGGCTAGGGAAAGCTTTGTCTGGGTGGGTCCCTCTGGGCTCTTCTCGTGGCCGTGGTGGAAGGGCAAGAGGGTGACTCTGACGTTGCGAGCACACTTGAGCCCTCCCCTTACATGTTGTCTGCTAGCATCGTCGGCTGCGCGCAGCAACACCCGTGGCTGGGTTCAGAGGCAAGGGCTGTAACATTTCATAGCAAAGGATGTGGACAGACCAAGGGGTGAAGAATGGGGACCTGTAATTCAATCTACCTCTATCCCTCTCTCTTCCACCAGCCTGTGCTCCCTTTCAAGGAAGTTATGTGTTCCCCAGTGCCTCCTAGAGTATGAATGTGACCCTCAAGACCTGCTACAGGAATGAGCCAAACACAACTGTGTGTGTTGGGGCGAGTAGGGTGTAGAGAGCACATGTAAGTACGAGCAATTCGAGCGTGTGTCCTGGAAGCTCTGGTCCCCACCTGTGGTTCCCCACCACCGCGTGTCTCCAATGTCTCACCCAAGGTAACCAGCTAGTCTGCGATCTTGAAATGACCCAGCTCCTATTCTGGAAGCAGGACAGCTGATGCAGTGTTGAGAGGCTGGTGGCTTTTCTGTTTCATGGAAACATTAGTTCCCACAGCCATTGTAGGCTCCCTGGGGTATTAGAAAACCTTGTCTTCAACCACTTCTGCCCCCTCCAATCCACTCTGCTCAGAGCCATCGAGGGATTTTACTTAAAACACATCATGAGCCTTTGATAAATGTTTATTAAATAAATAAATGAACTCCATTCAACTTCCATCCCCCAGCTTACTGATACATGCATTCATTCATTCAAAAACATTTACTAAACTCCTGCTTCCCTGAGCCCTGGGTTTGCTTCCTCCGATGATAGACTAGAACACAGTGCTCAGGTCTCAGCACCCCTGGATCCCACAGTTGCTTGCTTGAGGGTCTGGTATTTTACATTTGTAATAAGAAACGTTTAAACATCGTGCAGCTAGCATCCAGCCAATTCATTCAGAGGAAGGTAAAAGGTGAGCTGAGATCCAGGCTTGGTGGGAGACCAAATGCACAGAGATACGTCCTCTGCTGAAGGGAGTTGAGGAGCTGGGGGCAGGCAGCCACAGAAGGGTCGGAAGAGGAGGGGCCAGAGAGGTGGGCTGAGGCTGGGGTGGCACAGCCTGTCCACACCGGGAGGCTGGGCATTTGAGGTTGCATATCCGGAAGTGATTTCCATCCCTTTCCCCTCCCCTCCTGCATTCCTCGGGGATGCATGATCCGATCACTGATATCAAGGAATGGTCTACGTCTAGTACCACGCTGGTTAAGGGATAGAAAACCAAATCACGCGGAGCAGCAGGAGTCTGAAGACAGAGGTACCGTGAAAATGTCAGGCTCTGGGAGTTTGCACGTTGTCTTCCCCGATGGGAAAGCACAAGGAAGGCTCTGGACTTGCCCAAGATGCAGATCTGGGGAGTCTTTTCTACAGGCTAGCCTTGGTCAGGCTGTTTGTGCATGAATTTTAAAAACTGTATATACGTTTTACATATATATCCCTATTTTAAACAAACCAATGGAGATTGGCATGGAAAGAACTTTTATAAAAAATGTTTATAAGATGGTAATTAGTGCTCAGATGACTTTTGACGTGACTCTAGACCCTGACAGCGACCTTGCTTGAAGAGCGGTAGGTAGGTCTCTGTGGCTTCCAGGTCTGAGCCCATCTGAGGCACCGCCTGCTCCGGCAGCCCTCCAGCCCTCCTGGACTCTCCCTCCTCTGACTCGAGCCTGTGTTCCCCTCTCCAGGTCCTCCTGTGTCCTTCAGAGTGTCGCTGCTGCATCGCACCCGGCTTGGCCTGGCTCTGGTCTCTGAGCCCGGCCAAAGAGCCTTTGCTGGATGAACTGTCTGGCAGGTTTTATCAGGTGGAAATGGAGGGCCTTTCAAGCACAGTGACAGATAAGAAGTACCCTGATTATACTCAGGAGAGATCCGTCATCACGCACGGATCCCTCGGGGACAGCTGCACACTGCTGGCAGCGGGCTGCAGGGGTGCGTGTGAGCCCCGCTCCGGAGCGCGGGTTGCATGAAGAGAAGGGGAGGGCTGCAGCCCGGGCTCCCCTGCTTCCTGACTCCACTGGCGGCACAGGGCACCTCTCTCCGCAGTGATCAGGGCAGCAGAGGGAACAAGCCAGGAGACCCAGGGCCGGATGGTTTTCAGCTGCAGTCCATTCCACTCAGATCGCCTGTCCCCATGTCCCAGCAAATGACATCCAGTCTCCTGGTTCTTCTGCAGTGGGAAAGGCTTTCTGGAGCACGATCCAATGTGATTGGCTCCTGAGAGAGGACAGCGTGGGAGGCGTGGGGCCGAGAAGCACACGGAGGTCACGGCCACGTGGCCACTTTGTCTCCACACGCAGTAGGCCGCGCGGGTTGAGTCGGTGCCACCCCTCAGGGATAAACTGCTCTGCCTTCATGGGAGCCCTGAGGCAGGGCTTCCTGGAAAATGACCTGGAGCCTGTCTGACGCCGTGCACAGCTGCGAGGCAGGGAGCCACGTTTCCACCGCTCCTCTGCCGGACCTCCATTGTCTGTCATGGCTTCCTTTGGGGAGCAAGGGGGTGGGAGAATGACTCCAAACTGTGACACTGAACACCCCGCCTATGCTCATTTACATGAAGTGTTGTTTAAAAAAGAAATAATACATACACATATGTTTCAGTTCAAACAATACAGATTGGAAGAAGAAGTATGGCTTTCTGAAGGAAAGGTGGCTGGGCCCAGGAAGAAAATTTTGCAGGCCACCAAGATGACCCTGTCGTATCCCTAAAACATTTGTGCAACGTGTGGGAGCCCCAGGGAGGACCAGCTGTCCCCCAAAGCAACCTGGGGCAGAAGGACATGCTCAGGGAAGGCAGCCACAGTGAGCGCCAAGGGTCCTGCTGAAGAAGGGTAGGGGAGAGCTGGCTCCTGGCTGGGCTGGTAGGATCTGTCGCTTGGGAACCCCCTGGCCTCCTCCCAAACAGCCACAGCACTAGGGGCTGGATTACTGGGTCTGATGTCCACTCCCTCCACAATCCCACTTTGCTCAGGCCTGTGGCTTTCGGTGACTCCCTGCCAAGTACAGCTGTCTCCACTTCCAGCCGACTGGGTACAACCACCGAGTGTTCTGACTCTGGGTACCCTGAGTGCAGGACCTAGAGAGGAATGAATACCCAAGAGAGCCCTCCCCAGACCCAGACACTGGAATGAATACCCAAGAGAGCCCTCCCCAGACCCGGACACTGCGTGAGGCAGGGGGTGCAGCCCAGGCCTGGACCAGATGCCAACCAGCCTGACCAGCTCAGAAGGAAGAAAGCAGAAAAGCCCCCAGAGGCTAAAGCAGGGACCCCTTCCACCACTCCAGCAGCTTGGGCGCCCAGCACCAGAACTCCACTGCCAATCCCAAGTGCCCTGGGGTGTGCAATCATCGTCTTTCCTGGCTTCAGTCAAGTGGGGACACCCCTAACTGCCCCAGCCTTCTCATAGGAGCACAGCCAATCCTGGTGAGAAATGGGTGATGAAGGTGTTTGGAAAGTAGAAAACTGTGTGGGCCGGGATGAGGTTCTTGGAGGCAGGGGTCATTCATATTCTTAAATTCACAGATAAATCCAGGCTGGGTCCCTGCAGAGCCTGCCCAGGTCCCAGCATGACCTGGGACCTGGTGGAAGTCACCATAGGTGGAAGCACAGATGCAGAAGGAGAATTCCCTGCTCCCCCACAGCCCCTCAGCCACCACGCTGCACTTCCCTTGGAGGGGGAGGGGAGCTGCGAGGGGTGCGTCCCCCTCTCTTCTCGTCTTTTTGTTCTTAGGGGAAGGGGAAGCAAATGTCAGAGGGAACACGTGAGTCCAAAGAAGTGACTTTGGGGCACCTGGCTGGCTCAGTCCGTGTAGCACGTGACTCTCAATCTCGGGGTTGTGAGTTCAAGCCCCACGTTGGGTGTGAACAGTACTTAAAAACAAAGGAGTGACTTTGCCCATCTCATGTATCCTCTGTTGTCAGAAAATGAACTATTGCACCTACCTGAACTTAAGATGACCGAGGGCTAACCCTTGAAGCACCAAGATTTCTACAACGGTGTTTTAAGTTTTGGGGGTGGAACTAATTCCAAAATGGGTGAGTGGCTTCTCCGCCTTCTGAAACACAGTACAGTGAATGCTGTTTTTTCCTGCACTCTGTGTGGTTGCAGACATCACAGGGTGAGCAGATCGAAAATGCTTTGTTGCCCTCGGGGTTGTGGCAATGTATCTGCCCCTCCACTAAATGGCCTCCGATCACTGCTGTTTGCGGAGATGTAAAGATTTGGTCTTTTTAATGCGTTACTGTTGGGCTTTTAGCTGCCACTTCTTGCTGGGTCTAGCACCTGTTGTCATTCTCTTCGTTCACTTTATTATGAGAAACCAGAATCAGGTTCCCTAGAATTGAATTTAAAATTAAGGTGGATGCCACGAGGGATCTGCTGTTAGCAAAGCATTTGGTCTTTACTACAGAGCTTTTATAGCATCTATTTCAGGGGCTCAAAATTAATTTTCCTTCCTCTGAGTCCCTAGCGACCTAAGGGCTGAGTGAGCTTGCTTGGGTACTGGGAAGTGAGGTGTGCTTTGACCTCATTTCGGCAAGATGGTAGCCATATTCTCCCTTAACAAGTCTTCAAGGTGTTCAGGGTGTCTTGTAAACATTGCAGTTGAGTGCGGGATCCTGAGCTGCCGTGCAGAGAACGTTCTCACTGGGACCACACCTTTGTGGGCGTCTGAAGAGGGAAGGGGCAGGGGACTTGCCTCTCATGGGAGGGAGGAGACAGAGGCAGGATGCAGATATTAGGTAGCTGGTTTCTACTGGAGCCTTTTCCAAAGGCAGATGGAGAAGGAAGAGCCTAACGCAATGGGGAGGGACCCCTAGTCCCTGGGTCACACAGACATTTCTATGGGACGTCTCCTCATCACTGCCTTCCTGCTTGTTTTCCATGGGTGCGGTGGGGGCAGGGACAGATCACTGCGCCCATCTTCCACCCCCAGGGGCCCAGGAACTGTGCTGAGAGGGCAGGGTGGTGCATAGATCCTCCCCAGCTTCCAGCGCCGGTCATAAAACTGGTCACAGTTTTGGTTGTCCCCAGTTCCAGAGACATCAACCCCTTAGTTCTGATCACAAATGCATCCTAATTCCAGGCACAAATAAATTCTCAATTCGGCACACTCTGAGCCTCCTAACCTGGGAGAAGAAATCTATGTGACTTCACTTTAAAAATATTTCTTCATGTTTATTTCAGTGTTTAAAATGTTCGGAAAAAGAAAAGCTATTTGATACCTTTACGAAGCCACTGGCTTGAATCAGCTTTTCCCAACCCCCAATGAGGAAAAAATGTAGGAGAACAGGGTCAAGCTAGTTAGGTCTAAAGCAGTGGCCAGGGACCAGCATCACCATCCCTTGGGAGCTGGCTCAGAAAGGCCCCACCCCCAGGATGGGACCCAGGAGCCCGCCCCGCACCCGCCCCTGAGCTCTCCAAGTGATTCGGACTCTGACTCGGGTTCAAGTTCAAGAACAGCTGCTCTAGAATAGCGGTTCTCAACCCTGGCTGCGTATCAGAATCATCTGGAGAGTTTGAAAGCCCCCAAGACCTCGGTCATACCTCAGACCAACTGGATCAGAGCCTCTGGGGTCAGGCAGCGGGTGGCAGGTGTATTTCTCAAAGCTCCTCGGGTGACCCAAAGGGCTGTCAACCTGCAGCCCCTCTGCCTCAGGGCAATGAATCTTCACTGCTGCGCAGAAGAGTCAAGAAGATTTTTAAAAATAAAGATAGAGAGGACCTGAGTGGCTGAGTCAGTTAAGCGTCTACCTTCAGCTCAGGTAGTGATCCCAGGGTCCTGGGACCGAGTCCTGCATCGGGCTCCCTGCTCATTCCGGAGATTGCTTCTTCCTCGGACCCTTCCCCCAGTTCTGCTCTCTCTCACTCTCTCTCTCTCAAATGAAAACAAAATCTGAAAAAAAATAAATAAAGATAGGAAGCCCTATCCCTAAGCCAACAGAATCAGACTCTCTGGGAGGGTGAAGTCCATGGGGGGTCAGGGGGCTATTTTATAAAGATCCCCAGGTGATTGTATATGCACACAAGGCTGAGAACCACAATTCCGGAGGAAATAAAACTTTTACCCCAAAGCTGAGCAAGTCATTTTGTTGAAGGAAATGAGTTACTTAGTTGCCAAGGGAACCATCCCCCAAATGGAAAGAAAGACAGTCACTGATTTCTGGCTTTTGTGCCAAGAGCTAAATCACTGACTAAAGTGTGTATTTCTCTCTTGCTCTCCCTCTCCGTGGTTTTTTTGAAATGAAAAGAAAAAAAAAAAAGGTGGGGTGGGGGTTGTTAACAGAAGACACTACACAGGGGAAAATATCTAAAGACTTTAAAAAGGTGGGCAGAACTGCTGCCTCTGAGGACACTGTCTGGCCAGGACAGCAGAGACCACCAGCAAAGCAGACCAGGTCTGCTCTGAGCCTCCGCAAAGGCACCAAGATCATCATAAGCAGGGACAGACAGACCAAGGGCCCAGGACAGCTGCTCCAGACAAAAAGGAAGATCAGAATTCTATTACAGGGACACTAAAAACAGTTAATGTCATTTGAGAACAGCTTGTGCCTACCTAAATGATTCTCTATGAAATAAACCAGTCACAAAAAGACAGATACTGTATGATTCCACTAATACGAAGTACCTACAATAGACAAATTCACAGAGATTGAAAGCAGAGCTGTGGTTGCCAAGGGGCTGGGGCAGGAGAAATGAGAGTCATCCTTTGTTGGGTGCGGAGTCTTTTCTGTGACATGAAAAGTATTCTGGAGACTGGTCGCACAACGATGTGGACGTCCTTACCACCACTGGACTGTACACTTAAAAATGGCTAAAATGGTAAATTCAATGTCTTATGTATTTTATCCCAATCAAAAATAGAAAGAAAAAGAAATCTGATAGTGTCAAGGCCAAAACAGATTTCATAAATGTTTCAGATTCCCAATTATTTTTTTGATGGCTAGTGTAGGAGCAGCTTATATTTTATATTCATATTTATAGGAAGTGCA
Organism: Mustela putorius furo; assembly: GCF_011764305.1. Taxonomy (NCBI): domain Eukaryota; kingdom Metazoa; phylum Chordata; class Mammalia; order Carnivora; family Mustelidae; genus Mustela; species Mustela putorius. Next base: position 40,078,900 of record NW_025422010.1, read on the forward strand.
GAAGTTGGGTTGTGTGTCAGATTTTGACTTTCACTCTTTTCTCATCTAAGACCCTCGTCTGAATTTCCAGCCAGACCCCCTCCCCTGGTGGCAGCCCCTCAATGGCAGACATGGTGGGGTGCGGCTCCCCAGCAGTCGAGCTGACGTGGAAGGTGAAAGAGAAGGAAGAGCCTAGGGTGGCTCAGGTTTGTGGGGTGAGTGCAGGAGAGCTGTTCACCGGGGGAGGATTGGGGGAGGGTGGGGAGCAGCAGAAGCTGCACTCACTGAGTGTCTAGTCTATGCTGGGTTCTGTGCTAGGCATCGCCCGACCATACTTCCCTTGTCCCTCAGCACAGCCGGAGAGGCTGGTCTCCTGGCCTTGCCCCTCAGAGAAGGAATCAGAGCCCCCAGGGACTTCGGCAGCCCCCTCGAGGTCACCCAGCTGGTACATGGTAAGAGGCAAACTTGGAGCCAGGTTGTCCTTTCAACAATGCCCCCTTGAGGACATGATGAGTTTGGAGATACAAGTGCAGGCTCAGAGGCCGTGGTGAATGTGCTTCCGAGGCTCGAGGCTCGGAGGGAGAGCCCGCCTGCCAGGGAGGGGGCTGAGACCCAGGAGTCGTACAGACAGGCCGTGAAGAGATGAGATTTCTGCAGGAGCGCTCCTGCGGAGAGAAGAGAGCCCCACTGAGGAAGCCTCACAGAAGGCGAATCGACAAAGGGGCCCGAGAAGGAGCATTCAGAGACAGGAGGAACATCAGGTTAGGAAACGCAGGAGGAGAGGACTTGAAAGGACAGTGAGGCCATCCCTGTCACCTGCCTTGTTAATGTCAGGGATGAGGCCTGAGAAGCAGCTGCTGCTTTGGCAATAGCTCTGGCATGCCCTGTCCTCTCCCCCTGATAACTGTCCCCGAGCCCAGACTTGCCAGCTCCCAGCACAGCTCCTGAGAAGCGGGTGGGCTCTTGGGCCCCGGGAGGGCAGGGGCTAGGGCGGGATCGCTGGTCCCCGGCACCGAGGCAATGTCCTGGCACAAAGTGAGTGCTCTGTAATTCCTCCTTGAAGGCCTGGCTGAAACCAGCCCTGTGCTCTCCCTCACCTGGCAGGCCTGGCAGGCGGTGCGTCCCCAGGCCCCTACCCCACTGGGCAGAGGGGAGAAGCCGCAGGCTCTCTGCTCTCTGCAGCAGCAGGTGATTAGCGGGCAAAGTTGCCTCGGCAGCACTGTGAAGCCTCAAAGGCTGCCTCTGACCTTGAGCCACCTTCCCTTCTGCTTGGCTAAGCACTGAGTCATTTACTTGGTTTTGCTGCCTCTCAACCCCGGAGCAGTGGGTTGAGCACAAAGAAGACATGACGGTTGTTTTATTTGTGGGGAATCGATTTCCCTTAAATAAGAATTTAACTGGTAGTCTGCACTGCAGATGGTGTTGGGGCTGCAAGGAACACGGTGGGGGCGTCCTGAGTCAATGCCCAGGAAACAGTAGGGGCATCCTGAGTCAATGCCCAGGAAACAGTGAGCCTTTGGAAACCATGTTTTCCCCACAAACATGGACTGCAGGAGAATCAGCATGGCCTGGAAGTCGGGACACTGGGTGAGTCCCACCTGAGGCACTGGCTGGCCATGGGGCCCTGGGCAAGTCACTCAACATGCTGTCACTTACCGGGTACTCTTTCTGGGCAGCTCTCCTCACCTATAAGATGCCGAGATGACCTCACCTCCCTCCAGTGCCCAGATGGCACCCATTGGACCATGGGCGGCTGAGTGCTGCCAAGGTGCATGGTGGTGGGGGACATCTCCAAGCAGAGACGACCTCCTGGACCCATGACACCTTCCCAGAGCATTTGTCCCCAGAGCAGGGCCCCGTACTGCCCTGCAGTGGCACCTCCACCAGGATCCCTCTTGTTCCAGCCCTTGCGACACTGGCCAAGAAGCGGCTAAGACAGGTCGGGGCACAGGCGCTCCTCACTGGTCCCATGGGAGCCTTCTTACCTAAAGGGGTCTTGTGACCACAGGAGATAACTGCAAAGAAGGTGCTCCGTGCTGGGTCTGACACAGAATGGGAGCACACTACATGTTAGCTGTTATAATAATAAATACTACTTGGGGCTCAGAGCCCTATATCAGGAATAGCTCAAAAAAAAAAAAAAACAAAAACAAAACAAAAAAAAAAAAACCATGAGAGGTTGTAAAGACCCTAGTGATCTTTCCCAAGGCTCTAGTTGCAGAGATGAGGAAAGAGATCTGTGGGGAGGAAAGAGACTTGCCCTAGGACCCACATACAGAAATGAGACCATGATTCCCCTGTGGGGTAGATCATGGCGTTTCATCCCCAGCTCCTACGAGGGCCCTGCTGGGGCAGACGCCAACCCGTGGCACCCTCAGGCAGTGGGAACCCTGATGCCTGATTTGCCACAGCTCCTGCCCCCAACACGGCCCTCCCTGGAACAGAAGTGTTAGCCAGGAGGCTCTGTCCAGAGCAAGCATTCCGTAGAGCCCCAGACGCAATTTGACCCAGGCCACGTTCCCATTCTAGACCTGTTTCGTTAAATGGGACAAAACGGTCTTTAGGAGCCTCACAGTCCTGACATGCCACCGTCTCAAGAGCTGGGCTCCATTAACCACAATGTGAGGCTGGAAAGCTCAGCCACCCGGAACCTTCCCCAGAAGTACCTTCCTTGGAGGAACAGGCAGAGCCCAAGAAAGCCTAGTCACCCCCTGCCCTCGCATGGTTTTTCCAAGCTCATAGTCCACTAGGGTCTACGTTGTCCTGCTGGCTGCTTCCCCGCTCTACAGACAAACAGCGTGAGGTCTGCCCAAGTCAGGACCAGGGCTCAGAACAAAGGTGGAAGGTCCCATCCTGAACAGTGCTGTGCACGGAGTGTGGCCACCCACCCACACGAAACAGAAGTGGTTTTGTCAAGGACGGAGCCCTGGACCGGGAGCCTGGAGCTGAGCACGCGTGTGCCCCTGTCTCTCACTGGCAGGACCTGCTGCTTTGCCTATAAAAGACAGTCATCGGATGGCAGGTCCCCCTCCCTGCTGAGACCCCGCAGCTCCCCGCCCTCCTCAGGGCACCTACCAGGCTGGGCTGGGGTCTGTGTACGGTCTGCCCGCCATCCCTAGAAGAAAGCGACTCTGCCTTTATTCGTCACCCTGTCTTCCCAAGCCCACCCCCAGACCCAAGCAAAATAGGCTTCTGGAAAAAGGAGGGAGGGAGAGTGGGAGGAAGGGGCCTGAAGTCCCTCCAGAACTAACACAGCACGAGTCCGTGAAGCTAGGTCCTAAAGCAAGTCACCAGGGTGTCTCTTAGGTGGGACCACACTGATGGCGGAAACACCATGGGGAAAGCAAAGGGAATGAACTTCACAAGTGAAATGCCATGTTAACCCCTTTCGGCCCAGGCCCAGTTGACCTTCCAAAGCACAGGCTCTGTGGGTCCATGTGTGCGAAGGCCAGGCTGCGTGATGTGGAAGTCCTGCCTTCCCCGTGGGCCCCTCAGTGATGCTGGTGTCAGAGGCCATGACGTACTTCCATCTGCAAAGCTCATCGGTTTCATCTCTGTGCTTTCCAGCCCGGAGCTGACAGTTCCCGGCCAGGAACACAATGTAGCAGGATTCCGGAGCAGAAAGAGGAAGGGATCTTATAAATAACTCCTGGTTAAAACGGAGCTGAAAATAAGGAGACAGGAGAGGAAGCAGATTGAGAAGCACGGGTTGAGTCAATACCATTGGTTTGAAGACCTTTGTGCAAACGGCTGGTCCTTTTCATGGGAAGATCGCACACAGGATGGGACCGGGAGGGGCCGGGACTGTGTGTGCGCCTGAGGACGTGTGTGAAAGAGCGCGGCTCCCAGCTCATGGTGTCGCAGCGGAGATGCTAAGACATAGGGCTTGCATTAGATCTCATGGTGTTGCTTGAGGGACTCCAATCCGTTGGAGTGACTGTGGTTAAGATGCTGGACCTCCCTGTGCCACTCTATCTTCACGGGAAGGTCTGGCTGCTGGATTGATCTGTAAGCTCTGAGATTCTAGATTGCAGTTCACGGCTGAAGCCGTAGGATAAAACCCTGGAAGCCAAAAGTGAGTTAAATCTTGACGGTGCTCCCGTGTCCTGTCTCCCTCGTTTCAGTCCTGGGGGGCCTTCCTTTAGCTGCGACAAGGCCACTGCAGTGTGTGCTCTTCCGAATGCTAAAATTGAGTGCAAATGTGCTTTATTCACTTGCAATCCCCCAGGCCCCCCATCTCTGGGTGTGGCTCGGCAGCATGCTCCCCCCCCGCCGCCCCACGCGGAGGCCAAGGAGCTTAGCACGCAGCCAGCTCTGCTCCATGGGGGGAACCCCCAGCCCTGCCTCCGGGTCCACACCACCCATGCAGGAAGTCAAACGCCGCAGGTAGTGACCGCCTGACTGCCAGGCGCCCCCAGTAGCACCCGGCGCAGAAGGGAAAGGAGGTGCGTGCTTCTGCTCGCCGGGTGGCCGGCCGGCCAACCCGCGCTGCCCTCAGCAGCAGGAGCAGGTGCCTGTGTGCACGCGCAAGATGCCTCGGCTGTGCAGGTGCAGGAAGTTGAAGATCTCGGAGGGCATGGCGTGGAAGCCGGGGCGGGGCTTGACGTTGTCATAGTAGTGGTGGGTGATGTAGAGGCCTGAGGGGTTCATGGGGAAGGCCCAGAAGCCGAACAGGTGCACCTCCTCGCAGAGCTCGAGGGCGGCCGTGGCCAGGATAAGGCCGGTGCTAATGCGCTTGGCGCGCACCCCCAGGCTGAGCCAATAGCGCGACACGTTGACCAGGTACTGCGGATGGAAGTAGTACACGGCCTGCGGCGACTCGAAGTCATCCAGCACGTACTTGACGCGGATGGACACGTCAGTGTTGCGCGTGTTGTAGAAGGCAGGCAGCAGCACCGACGCGTTCTCGTACACCTGCAGCACCCGGTAGAAGGGCCGCCGCCACTTCTCCAGCTTGTGGAACCTGGGCGGGGCCAGAGCAAGAGGGTCGGCAGCCCACTCCCCAGGCCTGTGCCCCCCGGAGCCCCTGCTGCCCCCACCCGGCACCCCGGGACCTCTTTGGAGGCCGTGGGGGACTCAAGTGCACCCTGCTATTCCCCATCATTTCCTTCACCGCCGAAGATGAATGCCCTGCCTTTCTCGGGGGCGGCTATTTTGTGTAAGTGGACCCAGAGGGACAGCAGTGTGGGGACAGCTGTGCTTCACCCCCAGGGATGAGGGTGTCCCAGGGTGGCCTCGGTGGGGAAGGAGTAAGGAAGTGGAGGCTCCTCGGGCCATTCGTCTGTACTTTCTTTCCCAAGGTCCCCAATGAAGTATAGGGAAAAAGTCTGCCTGCCGCCTCTTTCCCTCCTCCCCCAAAGCCCCTCCCTCACCTCCTGCTTCACCTTAAAGTGTCCTCCCGGGGGCTCATATCCCTCCTCTCCAGGGCTCCCTCACGTTGCTGACTCTGTCAGTGACCTTGGGCATCGGACCCGATTTACCAGCTCCCCATCCTCTGGTCTCTGGCTGTCCCCCTTCTTGCTCCTAGCCTGACCTGGAAGGTGGGACTGTGTCCCTGCTGGAGTTTTAACCCCTTAACCCCCTTCCCCCAGGCCTCCCACACAGACAGAGCCTAGGAGGGACACTCGGTGGGGGCTGAGATCTTCACCTAAGGCTTCTTCCCAGAGCTGCCTGGACACACCAGCTTAGGAAGCTTCCTGCCCCCATCACACACTGGAAAGCTTTATGGCCTTTCCAGGTGAAGCCTGTCTGGACCAGTGCTGTCCAGGGGGAAATATAATACAGGTCACATATGGAATTTTCAATGTTCTACGGATCACATTTAACTAAGCAGAAAGACATGGGTGAATTAATTTTGGTCCTATCCTATTGAATGCTTGCAGTGTTTTCTTTAACTCGATAGACCCAAAATACTACTATTTCAACATGAAATCAATATAAACAATTGAGGAACTGTGGCCCAGTAAGCCTTTGGAATCAGGTGTGTGTCTCCTGCTACAGACAGCACCTGTCCATCTGGATGTCACATGTCCAGGAGTCATGGCTCACGGCTACTCTACTGGGCAGCAGGAGTCTGGAGGAGGCTCACTGACCTCTCTGTGATGATGCTGGGGTTCACAGTGACCACGTCCGTCTTCACGCCCACATCCATGGTGTACTTCTCCGAGATGGGGGGTAGGTTGCACCTGCAGAAGACACAAGGCAGCCTGGCTGTGCTCACTCACTCCTTCCAGAGGGAGCTGGAGCGCGGGCAGTGCGAGGGTGTGGGGAAGGCAAGATGGTGCTCCCACGGGCAGAGCAGTGCCTGGGCAGAGCAGTGCCCAGGCAGCCAGCAGGCTGGAATCTTGGTAGCCTGTGCATAGAGGGGAAAGTTTAACTCCTTCCCCCTCCCACTCTGAACGGCACCGTGATTATAGATCCCTGACCCGTGAGACCCCACTAGAGCCTCGATCCCAGTCCCTTTGCTTTAAGCTTTATTTTCAACCCATCTTCTTGATCCTAAAGTGAGGATCACCACAGAGATGAGAGGGCTCTAGCTAAGGAAGGAGAAAATACAAGGACCAGTCTCCAGCTTAAAGCCAGGGCAAAGCCAGCAGTGGTGTCAGCCACAAGGCTGCACGGGTTCCAAGCACTGCTTTTGGAAGATAGAATTCAGCCAGGGAGGTAGCCGCCCAGATGGCCTCTCCAGCAGATCTGCCCGGCCTCCGGGAGTGTTCAGTGTCCTCACACCTGCCAGGCTCTTCAGGCGCCTCCCATTCTGCAGATATGGAGACTGAGGCCCTGAGTTTCAGCCATTGGCCCTGAGCGACAGGACTGGAGAAGGTAGACTGTAATGGTGTGCAGGAGTGGGGAGCGGGGACCGATCAGCTGAAGGACGGGGGGGGTGCCAACAGAGGAAAGAGCAGAGAGTGGGAGCACCAAGCCGGTAGCAGGTGCAGAGCCAGGGGGATTCTCTTACCGGAAGACAAAGTCAGCACTGTTGATCTCCCTCCCACAGCGGCTGTTCTTCAGGATCCCCCCATTGCCCACCACTGCACACTTCTTAAACTGAGACCGGTAGTAGGGCATGTCCTGGGGGAGACAGATGCACAGCTGTCAGAGGCGACACCCTGCCTGCCTTCTCCCACTGCCCTCACCCCTGTACCCATGGCCGCGTGCCCAGCCAGCCTGGCAGCGACTATGGGGGGAAAGTGATTATCGCACTTTGCAGATGAGAAGAGAGGTCAGGACACTTGTTCCCAGGCCCCCTGGCAATTACAAATAAGGTGGAGGAGAAGCCAGGTCTCCACTGCCTTTTCAACCAGCCCTGGGATACCTCAGGTTTCCCGAAAGAAAGTATAGGTGATGGCCAGTCCTGCTTGCTTTTGGTTTTCCCGATGCTTGGAAGTTCATCTTCTGTAGGACTTCCCAGATGCATATTTTATTGGTTTATGCAGATGTTGCTGGGGGATGACAGCAGCAGAGACAGGGACAGGGGCCTAAACCCGACCCTCCCCCCTTTCAGCTCAGGGCCAGGTATACAGGGAGGACGCAAGCCTGGGACACAAAGAGACTGGGACCGATGCAGCAGCAGGGACTAGAGATCAAGGGCTGAGGAAGCCAGGCCGCCACCGGGAAGCAGTAAGGGCCTAGAACACCTCAAAGCTCGGCAGAAAAAGGGCTCTGAGGGCGGGAGAGCCTGGGTCTCACCCTGAGTGACAGTGGCACTCTCAGGAGCCCTGGGAGTAACGATCTCACAGCAATTTGACCTTGTCATGCCCTGACTGCTGGGGTTACTTTGGTCTGGGCTCTGGCTGCCCACAACGGCTCCAGGGACACGCCCTCCAGGGGACCACAGACAAGTTGGCAGGAAAAAGCAAACGTTGGCTGGCCTGACGGTAAAGTGTCCTGGTTCTGTCACGTCCCTGCTCTAGGTCATAAACCCCTCCTGGGCAACCAGAGGCAGATGGAGCCCAGCAGCCACACGCATGGCACAGACAGAAGCACAGAGCCAGAGTCAAGGGTAGGGTGACCAACCACCCCAGCTTGCCCATGACCGGGGAGCTTTGCATGCAATACAGGAATTTGCTTGGGTCAAACCAGAAAAGTCTAGGGCCAGCCAGGATTGGGTACCTGAGGCAAAAGCCCCAAGGCCAGCTCTGATTTTGTCCCAGCATGAGATGAAGGAGCTATGGACAAGTGTTCTGAGTTCTCAGGAACTCAGATTTTCCATCTGAAAATTCGGATAATAACATGCAAGTGTCACACTTTTCAATGCGATGGTGTAGAGCAGAGTGTCTCAACTTGGTGCTTGTTGACATTTGGAACCAGATCATTCCTCGTTGTGAGGGACTGACCTGGAGCTGCAGAATGTTTAGCAGCATCCCTGGCCTCTCCCCCTTAGAGGTCAAGGGTAACTCCCCATCTTGACAAACAAACTGTCTCCAAACACTGCCAAGGGTCCCCCACGGTTAAAAACCACTGGTGTAAATGAAAAGCCTACCCAGTGCGGTGCTTGACCCAGAGGTCCCTCTGCATGGGGACCAGGCTCCTATCACTGTCACGAAGCCCCAAAGCTCGCCCCTGCCCAGGAGCCTGCAGGGCAGCTCCCCCACTAGCACACTCGCAGCTGGCCAGCCCTGAACAACAGTAGCCTAGCGGCACCTTGGACTTCCAGTGGGGCCCGATGTCAGGTGGGGTCATAGAAAATCACACCACAGTGGACCAGGAAGGAGTCTAGGTCTGCAGGAGAGGCTGCATCCGTCTGTGGGAAGCTTTCCTGCCAGGCCCATTTTCCCTGGAGAGACGGGCCCAGAAGCCAAGAGGGGGAACAAGGGTATCTCAGAGCCAGTGGGGGAAACTGCACTGTCTGACTTCTACCAGGGAAAGGAAAAAAACCAAAGTTATCTTTGGAGAGATAGAGACCTTTATGTTCTATGTCAGTGCTTCCCAAACTTCTGTACATCAAAAACAACCTGGAGTACTTTCTGAAAATAGAAATTCCTGGGCTCCATCCCAGAACCATGGAATCAGAATCCCCAGGGCGGGGGCAGGAGCCCGAGAAGCTGTATTTTATACAAACCTGAAGAAAGACTTAACCCTGAGGCAATACTGCTATATCACAGGCTCTGAATCTGGGAGGGAGAGGGGTTCATTATGGCCAGTGGGCCACGTCAGACCTGCCTGTTTCTGTATACCCCACAAGCTAAACGTGGATTTTATCTTTGTAAGTGGTTGGGGGGGGGGGCGGGGATCAAAACAAGATCTGGGACGTGTAAAAATTAGATGAAGTTCCCATTTCAGTGCCTAATAGGAGCTAGAGTGTTCCTGAAACCCAGCCATGCTCGTTGGCTTACGAAGGTCTGTGGGGGCTTCGTGCTGCTGCCATAAAGGAGAACAGCGGTGACAGAGAACATATGGCCGGCAAAGCTTACAATGTTTACTCTCTGGCCCTTTCCAGAGAGCGTTTGGCAGCCCTGCTCTAATTCCCCGGGACTCGGCAGTCTAAACCCATGGCCCTCCACGGACCCGTATGTCATAACCGCCCGCAGGAGAAACAAATCCACTTGCTGTCCCCCGCTTCCTGTCCCGGGCCTCGCAAGACCCACCTCGTAAAGGTGGCTTGTATCCATCATCCTCCAGCGCTGTGATGGGGGAGAGTCTGTGTGACATGTCCCCTCCTCCACCTCCTCCACCACCGCTGCCCCCACAAGGCCCAATGTTATCTGTGCCCTCTGTGCAAGCACCAGAACGCAGGGAGCCCTGGCTGTGGTTTATGAGCCCTTCTGTGGAAGCAGGGCAGCCCAGACCCTCAGATTCCATCTGGAAAGACCTGAATATGCCCCCATTCAGCATGTCTACACTCTGGACCCATTAAGTCCTGCTCTGGACCCAGCGCTCTCCAGGAGGTGCTTATATAGACATCCAGCGAAATCTTCCTCCTCTTTAGAGGGTAACCATCAGCGTGAACTGAAAATGCAGGTTACAGGGCCCCTGCTCGGAGAGTCTGAGGCCGCGGTCAGGCCCCAACAGAGTGCATATGTCGAGCCTTCAGGGACACATTCCATTCATGCAGGGGGATCACTTACCCTGGGGCCCCCCGCTGACCAGGGAGTCACTGTCCTAGCTTTGAAGAACAGCCTACATCCAGATTTCTTTTATGGAAAGGAGAACAATTAACATCTACCTTGTTTAAGTGAGATTTTTCTGCCACACCTGTTCCTAGCCCAGGGACAGGGAGACTGAGACCTTGGAAGATACCATAAGTGCCCAAGGTCAGCCAACATGAGATCAGTCTTTCTTGCTTTGCTTTCTACTGGTCTGTGATTTCTTGGGCACACAACCTTTGCATGAATGTTTTTGCTCCTGCTCCTGCCTCTCATGTGGGGAAAAATGCTTAATCACCCTCCCAGATAACTTCAGGCTGTCCTCGGCAAGCAAGGCAATAACCAAAATTTGACAAGCACTCTCCTGCCTGAGTCACTCAAAGAGTAGCCAGTTGGCATTCACCGTGCTCGGATGGTCTACCAAGAGCCTACCAGAGCCAGGACGGTGGGTGCAGAGGGCCCAGCAGGTGGATGCCATACCCTGTGGGCAGAGCCACTTAGGGCCACGTGGGGTTGCCCCTTTGCCCCGCCCAGGCGGCCCTGCCCAAAGCGGCACCTTGGGAAACATGCGGAAGATCTCCTGGTTGATGTGGTAGATGCCACTGGTGTCCACTTCGTACTTGAGCTTTGTCCCCAGGGGAGTGTTCTTCTGGGTGGTGAAGAGGAAGGAGGGAGCATTGCAGCACCTGGACAGAGTGGACCTGCCAGGCAGGAGACAGAGCGGGAAAGAGGTGACACGGGGCAGAGCCAAGCCTCTGGAAAATGGGGGGTCATGGAACTCAGGCCCCTCAAGATGGCCAGGAAGCCCCCACCCACACCTTCCCGCACTCACCCCCCTCCCCACACCTCTGCTCACGCTGTTCCCCTGCCTTCGACACGCCTCCCAATGCCTGGGCCTTTCCTCCTCTCCTCACGCTGGCCTTGCTCCCTGAGAGCTCCCGGCTGCCCACCCCACCGACCTCACCGGCCTCCGAAGACCTGGAGCACAGACCGGATACCACCCACTTCACCACCTACAGTCTCTCTCCCCACCCGAACCAAAGCCCCTTGATGGCAGGGACCCTGCCAGTGGACCCTGCCTGGTGTTAGTCACATGAGTGTGGACAGCCAGCTGCTGGCCAGCCCTGGGCTGAGTCACGCCTCACTCAGGCGCTCGTCAAGGTCCACTGGGCATTCTGCTACTCGCTGGAAATGCTGTTTCTCCAGCCTCGATGGAAATCTGGGGGTACCGAGCTCATCCTCGGGCCCCTGGCCCTGATCAGACTGTAAACAAGGCATTTACCCCATCTCATGGGGGCAGAAACCCAAGAAAAAAATGATCAATTTCAATCATTTAGAAAGTGTCTTAGGAAGGGGGGTGGTCAGAGAGAGGGGTGGTGGGCTGGTGCCTGTGGAGAGAGGAGTCTGACTGACTTCCAAAACAGGTTCTCAGGAGTTCACTGTTTCTAAAAATAAATAGTAAATAAGTAAATAATATAAATAAATAAATAAATAAATAAATAAATAAAAATTAGATAAATAAATAAATAATAAATAAGAGCCCCTGGCTTTCCCTCACAAAAAAAAAACCAAACAAGCTACAGAAGGCGTAAAGCTCAGATGATGCAAGCAGGCATCACAAAACTAAAGAGTAAAAAGATAAAGGCTCCTAGGGAGAAGGTGGCTGCTGAGGCCGACCGGGGGCCGGCCTGGCGGGAGAGGGTGGAGTCATCTGTCATCCCTCGGGCCGCAGCCAGTGCTCCCCCTGGTCACTCCCTCTCCAAGGTCTGGTGAGGGGTCCAGCCCTGGGCCATCCCTCCCCCTGCCCTAGGGGCCCAAAGCTCTCCCCACCGGCTGCCCAAGGGCTAGACCTAACGGAGCAGGCCAGCTGCTGCTCTTTCACATGGGGCTCTGAACCCACAAGGCTCCATTTCCTCCGGAAGCAACAGTGAGGTGCCGTGTCCACGCTGGCCTCCTCCCCCAGCACTAGCTCTAGGTACGGTCCCATGCAGCACCTAGGTGGTCCCAGGAGGGATGGGACACCTTCCCCAAGGAGCTGGGATGATGACCACCAACAATGTTTGAGGAAGAACTTTCTGGAAGCTTCCCCTCAAGGTCTGGGATGGAAACATGGGGTTGCCACGCCGCTGTCAAGAGGCTTCTGTTCTAGTTTCTGTTCTGCCCGAGTGGGGCCCGAGGCAGGGGTCTTCCCCAGACCAGACCTCAGCCTCTTTGTCTATAGAATACAGCCTTGTGGGGCACCTGGGTGACTTAGTCGTTAAGCGTCTGTCTTTGGTTCAGCTCATGATCCCAGGGTCCTGGGATCGAGCCCTGCATTGGGTTCCCTGCTCAGTGGGGAACCTGCTTCTCCCTCTCCCACTCCTCCTGCTTGTGTTCCCTCTCTCTCTCTGTGTCTTTCTCTGTCAAATAATAAATAAAATCTTAAAAAAAAAAAAAAAGAATTCAGCCTTGGCCCTTCCACCTCTGACCCTCTGTAATTCTGTGACTGTAGGTTGCCAAAGCCAGGAAGGTTATAAAATTATTTTTTATGACTTTCTCTCTTGCAAGGATTTCACTGGGGAGCTCAGCAGGCTGCTGGTCACAGAGAGAGGACTTTACTGTACAGTGTTGAGTTTCAGAATGTGACTAAGGCCTCCCAGACTGGAGGCCAGATGACTGGCCAGGTGGAGGCCATAGGTCAGTATTTAGTTTTGCTGGTCCAGAAACTCAGTCTTGTCAGGCTGCTGGAGAGTACTTCATTGAGGGGGAAGAGGGGGGACTGTCTCCCATTAACCAAGCTCACAAGTGACTGATATATAAACCGGAAGGCCAATGTTTCTATTTGTAGGCAGTAAGTTACAGGACCCCTCTCCTACAACTGGAAAACTCATGTCCATCTTCTAGCACACCCCTCCTAAGCTGCGCATTTCACTGTGCTAGGCTCTTACAAGTCTAAGTGAAGAATCGCATCATGGTTCAATGAGCCTGTGACAAGAGCAAAGGGAGGCAACCTTGAAGTTTTTCCATTTAGAGCCTAGCAAGGCCTGATGGCCTCTCCCTTCCCCACACCTGAAACTACTTCCCCACGCCCCAGAAGGGTGTGGGCTCCCCTGGAGCCTCTCCCCGGGATCCTGCTGACTGATCCCTGCTGAAGGGATCCTTGTTTTTCTGTCAACCATCTTCCTGTTGTTTCATTATTTCCTTAGACATGAGGATCCCACCAAGGAGTCTTCCGTGCTGCACTCAGCTCTCAGCCAAGAAGACACCCTTTCACATCTCCCTGACCTCCGCTAGGCAGGGTGTTGATGAGCTGCCTGGTCAGTGCAGTGCCCACCGTGGCACTCCTTGCTAAGTGGCAGATTTTTGGGGTGGGGGGCACCTGCCGCACAGGTCTTGGACCCATTCCCTCCTCCCAGCACTGGGCTGAAGTTCATGTTTGACTTTTATGATGGGGAGCATTGGGGGAGGGAGGGGGTCAGCAAAACACCTACACGGCCTCGGACAGGAACCCACAGTCTCACTGAGACCTATGGGGCGACGCTGCCAGCATCTGTTCTTGAGGGATTACCACGTTAAACATCCACATTTCTAAAAACGTGCCACTTAAAGCTACAACTCGGTCTCTAGACAGGGCCTGGAATGGGGGCAAACTGGAACAAATGACTTTTAAGTTAAAGACAAAATGCTGAGTGTCATTTGCTTCTCGAAGCCTCCCGGGTAGGTGGGCCGCGAGCCCATGGCTCCTGGGTACGTGGGAACTGCCGCCTGACTTGCCCGCAACTGGTTCCTGCCCACGTTCCTCAGCTCCCCCCAATTCCATTCCGTGAGCTTTGTCTTGCACTGAAACAATACCGTGAGCTCCCAGAAGTTCAGCGAAGGAGAGAACCCTACGATCAAAAGGAATTTGTGGACATCAGCCAGCTGCTTAGCTCCCCCAGAGAGGAGAACCTTAAGCTAGGGCTCTCGCCTCTCTGGGAGCTGATAATCTATTGCTTTGGGTTAGAAAAGAGACGAATCTGCAGCAGGCCTTGGGCCAAGGAGCCCAGCATGGTTCTGTGATGGGCTGTCAGGAGACAATAGCTCCGAGGCTGCTGTGGGGCCCAAGGGCCGTCATGTGGGGGACAGCAGCCAGCAAGGTGCCCACCTCAGCCTGGGCACGGAATCAGAACCTCCCCATGGCCCAGATCCCAAAGCCCAGCCGGGGCCAGCTCTGGGGAAGATGAGCCCGGGGTGGGGCCCTGCGGGACGGGGCTGCAGAAGGAGAACGCGGAAGGGCTGGGAAGGGCAGACAAATCACAGATACTTGAACTGGTTGGCTTCCGAGATATTCATCGCCCATCTGCACATCTGCAGGCTCTTCCATCTGTCGAACAGCTCCGACTGCTTCACCCTTGGGGAGTGGAGGACAGAAGAGCACCAATAAGGGCCAGGCTGGACAGTGTCAGCATTCCCAAGCCTCCCTTCCTTCTCCCCAGGTGCCGAATCCTGGTGTGGACCTTTACTTGAGCTGTGTTTTCTTATTTGGGGTATGCTGGGTGCCCCGGCATCTGGGGTCCTGCTCATTCCTAGACAGAGCCAACTGCTCTCCCGCAAGCCCGCCTGCCACCTGCAAACCAGCCAACACCGAGCCGGCAGCCTCAACACCAACTTCGTCCACGGAGCCACCAATCTTAGGGAAACTCAGGAATGCTCTGAATTACAGACAAAATCCCCAGTCTGTCTGCCCATGTGCTATCTTGGGGGAGAATCTCAAGCTTTCATTGGCTGCCCGAAGAGGTCTTTGGTTCACAAAATAGGGCAAATACTCACTTCGGTGTGAAGTAAAAACCAGGCTCATTCTGCAGAGCTGGGTCCCCTGTGTTTAGCTGGAGGGGAAACAGTTGCTCCCCAACAGGGCAAACCTCCCCCACAGATGCAACGCACACATGACTGGTGTGGAGAAGGGTGACTGCAGGAAGAGTCATATAGGAGAGTGGCCAAGTGCATGGATTTTGGAGCCAGAAGAGGAGCTGGATCCCAGACCAAGTTCAGATACTTCCTAACTATGGGACCTCAGACAGATAATTGACCTCTCAGAGCTTCATCTTTATAATGAACATAATAATAGATTATCATTCACAGTCCCAGATTTGTTAAGATTATTAAATAAAGTGATGCAATAAAGGGCTAGGCTTGGGAAGTGTGCACAGAAATTCCCTGAGACAGGTAAACTATTTTTATGGTCAAACAGCACCATCTTGATGACACTCACTCACCATCCCCTGGATTTCCCCTTTTGTAAAACCCATAACCCGTTCCTACCCACTCCTGATCCTTCCCACAAGAAAGTAAATACTGCAGGGGCAGGGGGTGGTGCCCGAGTTCACCCCCATAAATCCAGCGGTAAGGCACATGGTGGATGTGTGGGACATAGGCACTGAGCCTATCAATAAATTAGTGAATAAAACCATAAGTCTGAGTTCAAATAGAGTCTGTAATTACTGGTTGAACTCCTCTATATGGCAGGAACTGGGGCTAGAGCATGGAACAAAACCTTTCGCTGTTCCCATGGACTTTAAATACTAGAAAGGAGGCAAATGGAAAACAGGTATGCATGCATAGGACAACAAGAGCACAAAAGACAAAAGCAGGACTGTGTCAGACTACAGCAAAGGACCACAGCAGAGTGAAAAGTCAACTTAAAGAACGGCAGAAAGTATTTGCAGACCATGTATCTGATATGGGGTTAAACCTCAAAATAGATAAGGGGCTCTTACAATTCAATCACAAAAACCAAATAAGCCGATTTTAAGATGGGCAGAAGACTTCAACAGACATTTTTCCAAAGAAGACATCCAGACAACCAACAGGCACATGAGAAGGCGTTCAATATCACTCACCATCAGGTAAAGGCTAATCGAAAGCGCAACGAGCCATCCCCTCACACCTGTTAGGATGGCTAACAGCGAAAAACAAAAAATGATCGCCAGCGCCGGCGGGGACATGGAGAAAAGGGAAGCCTGGGACAGTGCTGGTGGGAACGCATGCCCGTACAGCCGGCACGGGAGGCAGCATGGAGGTTCCTCCAAAAATTAAAAATAGAGCTACCATATGACCCATCCACTCCACGTCTGTGTCTGTATTCATAGGACTTGCTGTCAGGATGGGAAAGAGCTCAGGACGCTCCCTATTCACGGTGGGACTACTTGGTAGTAAGCAGGGAATGGAAACCAGCTCAATGTCCCCCGATGTGTAAAAAGAACGTGTTACGGACACACAACGGAGTATTCTTCAGCCTTTCACAGGCAGGAAATCTGCCACAGATGACAAGCTGGACGAAGGCAGCGGACCTCGTGCCGCGTGCCATAAGGCAGTCACGGAACGACGTATATGGCGTGAGTCTGCCCATGGGGCATCTACACAGTCGATCTCTGAGAAACAGGAAGTAGAATGGTGGTTGCTGGAGGCTTTGGGAAGGAGAAAGGGTGAGCTGCCTGCCACCCCACGGGTCTAGAGCTTCAGGTTGATGAGGTGAACATGGGCTAGAAATCTGCTGTACAACTTCGTGCAACATTTAACAATACTGGATTATACGCTTAAGAATGGGCTCAAGGGGCAGATCTCAGCTCAAGGGTTCTTACCCCAACTGAGAGAAAGAAAACAGATAATAATGCCATGTCTGGGAGAGGCAAGGGCTCTGAAGAAAAATGAAGCAAGGTAAATGAAGCAAAAAGTGACTGTTTCAGAAGGGCTGGTCAGGGGGGGCTTCCCTGAAGAGACCTTGGCACAAAGAACTGAAACGATTAGGAGGGAGCCATGCAAACACCTGGGGAAGGAGCAGTCCAGGCAAAGAGAAAAGTGAGTACAAACACACTGGGGCAGGATCTTAGTTGGCCACTTTAAGGAGCTGGAAGGAACCCCTCTTCTTTCCAGGCTGATGCCTTCTTTCTGGCTTCCACAAACCTCTCACTGCAGCCTGCCCCTCTCAGGCTAATGTGACATTGGAGGAGAGGCATTACACAGCCCACCCCTGCCTCCCCCACGGCTTCCCTCCCCTGCTTTCCACAACCCCCAGGTCCCTAGAGCAGCACCCGACATGGCCAATGCCTCAGACACCACGTGGAAACAGTCCTCACAGGACTGTGGGCTGGGGTCCCAGGTCCAAGTCTTACCAGCATCTGGGTCCCATTCTCTGTGCCTCCAATACCTGTCACACACTGGACCAAAGCTGGGGCCTGAACGCCCAACCTTGAATCCTGGCTCCATCCCCGACTTGCAGGGTGGCCTTGGACAAGTCATTGAATGTCTCTGAGACTTGGGTGCTTTATCTGTACAACCAATATAACAACCTCTGTCCTGTTAATCTCCAGGGTTCTCAGAAAGATCAAATGAGATAATAGCTTTGCAAATGTGGAGATTGCCTTTCCTTTAAAAATGAAGGGTTGATCTCAGGCTCTGATCTCCTTTCTCTGCACACACCACTGAAAATCCAGAAGAGGAACAAAAATGTTATATAGACCTAGAATAGATTGATGGGGACAGGGAAGTCCAGAGGAAGAGAGAACTTGACAAGTGTGCGCAAGGAGGAGGGGGGACATATGGAGGGGTGACATGGCCCAGAAACAGTGTTCAACCCCAGGGAACACTTTTAAAGAGGGTGGAGGGTGCGGATGGGGCATGGTGCTGAAAATGAGCATCAGTTGTAAGTCTGTATCCAGAACCTTCAAACCACAGCAGCCAAATAGTCAGTGTCCAGCAGAGGGAGGGGAGGGGCTGAATCAGACTGTCAGTTCCTACCAAAAAATAAAAACAAAAACAAATTATCATTTTCAATGAAAAGATCTGGACAGCATAACAGCAAAAAGAGTAGTGTCTCCAACAAGGACTCTTGAGGAAGGCCTGCTCTTCAGCTTTTTGTTGTTCTAAATGCAAATATGAATCCGATGAGCAAGGGTCACCTGGTCAACCGGAAGGAACCAGATGAAGAGAAACCATCAGTTAAAATATCCAAAGAGAAAAATAGTGGAGGAACAAAATACAACTTTAAAAGAGTCTACTTAGTGTCTCTAGAGAGCCTAGAAGACATGACACCCTTAAAGACAGGAATAGATAGCTCTGAGGACAAAGAAAGAGCTCTGGGTAGGGGTAAGTTCGCTCAAAGAGCTGGAAAATGAAGTCAAGGACTTTTCTCAGGAAGTGGAAACAATGGGCAGAGACAGAAAAGAGGACATCGGACAGGGAATGCTACACGAGCGATCCAGAAAGTCGGGGGTGCGACTCTTAGAAGGACTGGAAAGAGGAAGTAGAGAGGAATGGAGAGAAGGGAATATTTTTAAAAATCCAGAAGAACATTCAAGAGTCTGGACATGAATCCCGGATGGAGCGGTCCGACAGGTGTCTGTCCTGAAACCCACCCTCCAGACATTTCAGAACTGTAGGATCTGGAAACACTGCAGAGAGAAGAAAACAGAACACCTCTAAAGGAAAAAGAAGCATCAGGCTCTCATCACTCTGGTTGCTAGAAGGGGATGGGGGAAGTCTTTAGCGTTCGGGGCGGTGGGGGGAATGGTTTTCTCCCAAAATTCCAACCCCACCAAACCATTAATCAGGTATATGGGAAGAATTAAGTCATTTAGACACAGAACTCAAAACCTGACCTCCTACCCATCATTGGGAAAAGACTGGAAGATGGTTAGAAACAAGAAGAAGCTATGGGTTTTCCACAAGAGTGAATCCCAGCTAAGAGGCAGGGAAGGGAATTTCCCTGGACAACAGCGTGTGGCCCACCAAGAGAGCAGCCTGTCCACACTGGAGCACGAGGATAAAGAGAAACCCTGAGGGGAAGGTCTGATTGGAGGAGAGGCTGGCAGAAACCCCAGACAGGGCATAACAGATACAAAGAGTTCAAGGGGGAAATGATGAGTTGATGCTCCAGTAAAAAAGGGGGAGGGGGAGGATGCCCAAGAAAGGACATAAAATAACTATTTCCTGTTCTTCAAAACTTGGAGTCAACCTATAGAGCAAACCCCAAAATAGGCTCATTATGGATACCAAGAGAATGTAAACGTTATCAGCCTTGACCTTTTAAAGGTAAATGCACTGATGACTGGAACCAAAACATAGGGATCATTTTAAAAACCCCATCTTACAAAGTACAGGCTCAAGAAATACTGCCAGTATTTGGCAGAACCAGAAACAAGTTACTCAGGCAATCTAGAGATGGAAGAACTAAAAATAGCAATTCTCCCCAACCCAGTAGGGGTGGGGGGTATCGTAAGGGGGCTGAACCCTCACCCAAACGACACCCAACGAGACCCGACGTCAGTGCACATCGCGGTAAGTCAAGAAACAACCAGCAGGGGTGTGTTACTGAGAGCTGTGGCGGTAATGACCAGAAGGAACAGCCAGAGTCGAAAGGATCAGGACTGAGGGGGTGGGGGGCGAAGGCATGGGGCAGGGGCCTGTGGCTTCTTATTATCACCAGCCTCTCTATCCTACTTGATTTTTCCCACCATGTGCAAGAGATGGTGAGGATAGGAGGCGATCCTGACCGTCTCTCTTCTTCTTTCTTCCCCTTTCCTCCACTGGCCTCCTCTGTCTCCACCCAGCTCTCGTGTCCATGCCCCGCCCACCCATTCGTGTCACGGCCACATCCTGAGCCCGTGCACACTCGGGGACTCCGAGATGCATGGGCACAAAGGGGCCCCCAGCCTGGGTGGCCCTGGCTCCCAGACTCTGTTCCTGGGTGCAGCACTGGCCCCCCGCCACCGCAGAAAGATAGGGAAGGGGCAGCAGGAGAGGGCCTGGGGTGATGCCCCAAGCACCAGCCCCACTGGGTGGGAACAGGCTCAAAAACCAAGAGGTTCTAGAATGACTACATTCAAACAAATAATTTGTACAAGTATTAGTGACAAGACACATCATAATACATCACCACAGAGTGACTCCTCCTGCTTCTGTCATCGTCGGAACTGAGGCCTTCTCCATGTGGGAATTTGCCGGCTGACTGGTTTCTACTAGCGTTTGGAGCAATTTTGGACCAGAATTATTCCCAGATGAATCCCACCCCTCCCTGTTGCCTCCCTGTTGCCTCCAAATGCCAGCTGTCATTCTTACGCCTTAAGGGCCTCCCAGCCCAGCCGTGCAGCCCCCTCCATGCCCATATGGTGACTTAACCTTCCTCCGATGACTCAGAGTCTCCACTGGGAGCAGCATGCATGGCCGCGGGCCAGTGAGGCCCGCAGGTACCCGGATGATGCTAGGACCATTCGAGTCCGAGGCTGGTCTCCGGGCTCTCTGATGTCAGCCTTGGAGGTCCCACTGAACCTCAGCTTGCTGACCCAGGAAAGGAGGCACAGACAGCCTCATGCCCGTGCCCCACAAACAGCCTCCGCCTTTCCTCTCAGAGCCCCAGGGCCACCGGGCCCAGGCTCCCAGGGTCTGGGGACTACAGGGATGTGAAGGAGACAGAGTGGTGCAGGGCCCAGGGGTCACCAGCTGGGACGGAGCTCAGCTCAGGAAACCAGAGCGGGTGGCCCAAGGCAGAGAGAAGAGTTCAAGGCGAGCACCAGACATGCATCCCTGATGAGGGACAAAGGTGGACACCGACTGTGGGAAGATTCCTCACCGCACCCCACCCCATAACGTTGTGATGCAGGGCACGGTGGAAGCTGGGATAGGGACTCTCAGGGTCCAAATCATCTCTCCTTCAAAACTCTTATTTGCGATCCTGACCTCTGAGATCTCAGAATGTGACTCTTTAGAGACAAGGTCTTAAAGGAGGAGGTTACGCTGAAACGAGGCCATGAGGGTGGGCCCACATCCGGTCTGACCGATGTCCTCATTAGAAGGAAATGAGGACACGGGCAGGTACAGAGGGCAGTCCACGCGAAGGCCGAGGGAGAACACGGCCATCGGCAAGCCAAGCAGAGGCTTCAGCAGCCAGCCCTGCCAGCACCTCGATCTCAGGCTTCCCACCTCTGCAGCTGTGGGATCTAAAGTTCTTTGAGGGCCTGAGGTCTCTGAATTCCGGGAAAATACAAAGGGTCTCTGCTGAGGAACTGATGAATTTGACTCATGCCTGAAGCGTGGACAGCCACGCTTGGTTTGCCACTAAATGGCAACTCCTCACTGATCACATCACACACACCCCACTGCCACCTGCTTAAAGCCTTCCATGGGTTCCTGCGGCCCTCGGATAAGGACAGAATCTGAATCCTGGTCCACACTGCAAAGCCTCATCAGGTCAGGCCCTGGTCTGGCCCTCCAGCAACAGGGCTGCCCCATCTCCCCTCTCACGCTGGTATTCAAGCTGCCCTGACCCTTCAGAGCCGGGGACACAGCGGGCTTTCTCCTGGCACAGGGCCTTTGCACAGACTGTTCCCTCAGTCTGGAACCTGCCTGGCCTACTTACCTCTTATCACCCTTCCAACGGTAGTGCCAGCATCCCTTCCTCAGAGGAGCTTTGCCTGACAACCCCCTCCTCGCCCCGGTCCAAGTCCAGTTCCCTGCCATCCCCTTGTCTCCCTAGGGTAAACAAGTATTAATGTCCGCTTCCCTGCTGGGCTGGGAGCTCCATGACGGCGGGGACCAGGCTGGCTGGGGCTGATGGGAAGGGGACCTGCCTCCCACGTTTACCTCTGGAGAGGGTACAGAGACCTTAGGTTGGTACCAGGACCATAACGCAGCTAAGCCCAGGGGGACACAGCCTGGGAGCTTTCCTGCAGCTATTAAACTTACAGATTCTGAAAGACAGCCCCGAAAAGCTGCTGCTGCTGGCAGTGGTTCCAGAAGCAGAAGAAAAGGGAGGGAGGCATATGAACATTTAGGCAACACCTATTACGTGTGCTACTATGGACGCGGACCGAGGGGCCATCTGCCCTCACATACGCTACTTCTTCTAGTCTCTGCGGTGACCTTTAAAAGTTGGGTAACAGTGTCCTAATTTCTATAGGTAAGGAAAGGCTCAGAAAGATTAAGGAATTTGTATAAAGATGCAGAGCTGCTAAGATCCCAGGTCTGACAACTCCCCCGGCGCATGCTCCGTCTGTGACCCACACTACACAGAAACTGTGTCAGATGGCAGAAGGTCCGGTGTCTCCTGCCCGTCGGCCACGGACCATGGTCCCAGGGATGGCTCACGGGCCCACGAGAG
This sequence comes from Mustela putorius furo, assembly GCF_011764305.1. Classification (NCBI taxonomy): domain Eukaryota; kingdom Metazoa; phylum Chordata; class Mammalia; order Carnivora; family Mustelidae; genus Mustela; species Mustela putorius. Next base: position 40,101,076 of record NW_025422010.1, read on the forward strand.
CCCCCAACGCCACCGGAGTCTAGATTAACTATAGTCCTTTTCCACATCTAAGTAGAAATGTTTTCAAATACACACGGATTTTACTTCAAACCAAATATCACGACGAGCGCGGCACATTCCTCTCAGTGGGTGGTGAATTTGTGGCAGTCCCACGTGGGAGGGGAGGGTGGTGGAAACCCACAGACACTGAAATGTGCTGCATCTAATGTGCTTTTTCTCCTATAGGTTGTAAAAAAGCCATGGGTGTTGTGCTGTTGGGTGAGGAGCAGAAACTACAGTTTTTTTGTGATTTGTGAGCAAAATCCTAATAAAGCGTGTTTGTGCACAGGTGCTGGTTGAAGCAGATTCCCCAGGGGAGTGCACAAGGACACCCGTGCTGCCTCTGCGGGGAACCGAGGGGCTGTGAGACGGGGGTTTTTATTCTATGCCTTTTTGTACCATTTGAATGCTGTATTATTGAAATAATTTTAAAAATACTTAATTTAATGACTATAAAAGGTTGAAAGATGATAGCAAAAGAGCGCCGCTTAACCCTCCGCTCGGAGCGCTGAATTTTGGGTGAGATGCTCCTGTGCTCTCTTTGGCTTCCATGCAGCAGGAGCCCAGGGACAACCTCACAGAGCCTGGTAATTGAGACTGGGACTGAATCCCCTGAGTCACCAGAGGTGACCTTGTCAACTTGGCCTTTTTTCATAAAATGCACAATTATCCCTGCTCTCCAAGTGCCAGAGGCCCGGGGGAAGGAGATCTCATTCTCGCTCTATGGGGCGCCTGCCCCATCCCACGCCCCCTCTCCCGGTCCTGCCCCATCCCACATGTCCCGTTCCCCCCACCGTCCCGGCCACACTCACATGGACAGCACCTTCACTTCCAAGATTTCGTGCCTCAGCTCCAGGCATCTTGTGGAGTTATATTCAAACGGGCCCTCGTAAAACTCAAAGTACCTAGGAACCAACAGGGACAGAAGTTACTATATGAAGAAGCCAGGCAGACTTTGGGGGGACTAAGGGGCTCTTGATGGGGACAAGTCGATCCTGGTCAAATTAATAGAGCACACCAGACCCACCCCAGCAGATGACCTCATAGGGGGTCCCCAGGGCTGGTGGGACCCTCTGGCTTGATCTCGGGGTGGTTGGTTACTCCCAGCACCCCACTGCTGCAGGAGTGTAACCCTTTACAAGGCATGAACTCATCTCAGTAAATCAGGACATTCAGAAGAAGGTTTGGCTGCAAAAAGGAAGGGAAGTGGGAGGATGCCCAGGGCCTGGTCTCATTAGCTTCGGTGATCGGTGCCTGATGGAGGCGGCACTGGGAGTCGGGGTGGTGAGACCCAGACTTTCAACTTGAGTCCTGCCCTTTCCTGCCCCTTTCTCCTCCCCCCAGGACACAAACACAGTGAAAATCTGCTGCTTTTTCCGCTTGTCAGTAGCTCACCCGGCTCTCGAGCTCACGCTGTGACTAGGTGAGGCTGACGTTTCTTTCTCCCCATTTGACAGCCGAGAAAGTGGAGGCTAAGGAGATGGAGCTCAGGTCCCACAAACAGGAGGACGGGGCCAGGCTTGGGCTGGGTCCCACCACAGGGAAGCCCACGCCCTTCCCAACACCAGCTGTCTCCAGGCCTGCCAGAGCCACATCAGGGTCCCTCCTGCAACTCCACACAGAAGCCGATTCTAGCCAGTGCTTGCTGAGCCCTAACCTAGGACCAAGTGCTTGACGTGGGTGCACCCACTTGTTGTCTTGCGAACTAGCCTATGAGGAAAGCAGTCGGCATATGCATCTGGAATGAGCTCTGCAGTTGCCCAAAGCCACGTAGATGGTAGGTGGCAAAGCTGGGACATGAGCCTGCACGTTGACTCGAGGCTGCTCTTGTCCACTCACCTGTAAGGACAGCTGGTGTCCCCTGAAAAGGCCCTGTGGCCTCCCACAGTCACTGGGTGAGGAGACCTTTAAAGCTGCCCCCTCTCACACCTGAAGTTCCCACAATCCCAGAGAAGAAAGAGCACCTGCAGACATTAAGCACAGTTCACTGCTGAACGCAGCCACAGAGACAGGATGGGGCCAGCCCTCGTGGCCTCTCTGTCCGGAAGTTGCTCAGAAAAGGCTGGGGGGCCGGATCCCAGAACAGCTCAACACCAGAGAAGCCTTCAGGGTCAAGCCACTCTAAAAGTGGGGTCAGTGGCCTGGGGACAGGTAGCTCTGGAGAATCAGATGTGGGAGTGGTGCCTCAGGGCTGCTCCTGGGCACTGTGTGCCGTGACCCAGGATTTAGAATAAAGTCATTCCTCCAGCATGTCCCAGAAACCTTCCTGGCATGTGGGGGCAGTTATTTTCCATGTGTTCTCACACACCTCATTTCTGTGTACCAATTCCTGGATGTGCTGCTCTATACACAGAAAGGCATTTTACCCAATAAAGTGACTTTTTACAATACCTGCATTTTAAATAACTTCTATAGATCATATCATATTTAATACTTTAAATATGTTTTAAAATATTTGTTCATAACTTTCATATAATTTAATAGTTAAGTGTTAAAGTTATGTTCTTAAGTAGTTTTAACTTATATATGTATGTGTGTGTATATATATATCATACGCATGTATGTGTATAATCATTATACCGTACAGGGAATGATTATACACATACATGCATATGATAGATGGATAGATAGATAGATAGATAGATTTAACAAAGAGAAACACAGTGAGAGAGGGAACACTAGCAGGGGGAGTGAGAGAGGAAGAATCAGGCTTCCAGTAAACTAGGGAGCCCAATGCAGGGCTCAATCCTAGGACCCCAGAACCACGACTGGAGCCAAAGGCAGATACCCAACAACTGAGCCACTCAGGTGCTCCATTAAATTATTATAACATTTTATATAACAAATTGTCTCTTACTGACAAAATGAAATTGACTCTTTATTCTTGTGTCGTGAAAGAAATGAAGCGGAGTTCATAAGAACTAGGCATTGTGGATTTCCAAAATATCATACTCACCTTTTTCTCCCTGTTTCCCCATGTTTTGGAATTCCTTTGTCTGTCTTTCTCATCTGGCAAACCCAAATTTATCCTTCAGTACCCAGCTCAACTGCCCCTACCTCTGAGATTTTTCTCTGACCCTCACTCCTGGGGTCCCTCTTACTTTGTCTCTTAATTAGAACAACTAACATTGTATTCTAACAGTCTGTTTATGTATCTGTTTTCCCTTCCAAACTGTTGTGAATATCTCAAAGACAGGACTCTGTCTTTGTTACCTCTGTACCTTTTGTACTACAGATGCTGTGAAGCGGAAAACTACATTTCCCAGACTCCCTTGCAACTAGGGTATGGATGCCATTTAGGTTTGACCAATCAGAAGCATTTGCATAAGACTGAGTCAGAGTTGTTATCCGTGAAGAATAGCAAGGCTCCAGGCACTGTTTTGCTGGTGCAGAATGTGGCAGAGGTGGCATATCTCTTGGAAATTGCAGTGGTAGCAGCAGCCTCATGATTATATTCTTATGTAAATATATTACATTTATTATTAGATATTATTTATTATTATATATAAACTACAGTAGTAGCAGCACCCTCATATTATATTTATATATAAATATATATTTATTATTATTATATATTATATTCTTTCCCCTAAATAAATCCCCTTCCGCTTTCACTAGCTCAATGGATTTGACTACCTATAATTAAGAACAAGAGGTCAGCATGAGGCCACCAGAAAAGTCCATGACCTTGGCTGTAACTGACATCATTTTCCAGTCACACAACTGTAAGTAAGGTCTGGTGTCTTATCACAAAGATCATCGTTTGCAACCAGAGCCACTGGCACTATGTCCTTTGGAATCCACTGGGTCATCTGAAGCCATGATCTCAGGCTGCTACTAAGAAAAGCTCCAGATTCAAATGGTGCAGGAGTTAGTTAGGAGAAACTTACCCCACTGGTCTTGGGGGGCTAGAAGTCTTGCAGACACATCTTTGTTACGCCTCTAAACCAGCTACGTGATGTGGGTCAATCACTTATCCTCTCTGGGCCTCTGCTTTCTCCTCCTTAAAATAATAGCCAAGGGCCCACCCAGCACACAATATGATCCCCAGTGCTTCCCACTCACTAACCAAACCAGAATGTAACTGTGGAATGATGATCCACAAAGGCAAGGAAGAAACTTGCAAAGACCAGCCAGAGCCAGCCCCTCCACGGTCTCCATCAGGCGCTCCCTGCTCACCTCTGCCAGACTCCACTCAGTCTCCCTCCCTGCTCAATCCCCAACCTTACCCCTACAGGGAACTGGGCAGTACAGTGATTCCAGAAGGTCTCGTATTGTGTGTTTGGTGCCCACTCAGTGGACAGGCTTTCAGAACGGGGTCACATTCCTTTCCTGCCCCTCATAAGCCACCCCAGGCCCACCACGTTTATGAGCCTTACTTTCCTCATCTGTCACATCCACACACACAAAAGTGCCATTCATGTGTAACAGGGCTGAGAGAAGATATTGATGAGAAATTTGGGGAAAGTCCCAGGATAGTGCCTGGCACACACCAAGCACCCAAGAAATGCTCGGTCCTTCCTTTCTCCTTTCTCTTGCCATCAAAGGGCAAGAGTCTCCAGGGAGTCAGTGACCACTTATGGCCCTGCGGCTGGCTGATGGCAGAGCTGGGTCAGGCACGAGTAACCTCAGGAAGCTTCTCTGCCATCTGGACAGACTGGCATCCTCCTTCCACTGCTATCAGTAAACCCCCTCCCCTGCCACTCAGCGGGATGAAGCCCATGCTGCGTTCCGCTTGGACGTGGGGATGTCCCTGGTCACTTCTCTGCTGCACACTCCATGGATAAACTGTGTTTCTGAGGCTTTAACATCTGGACCTTGTTGTCCCTGGAAGACCGGCCCCACCCAGGGCTAGCCGTTTCCTGGAGACAGGAACCACCTGTGAGCACCTTTCCTATGCAAACAAACCAGTGCAGAGCTCACACACACACCCCCCACCACTTCCCAATAGGGGCTGCTTTCCCCCTGCCCTGATCATCCCAGGGCCAGGTACAGACAGCCCCTTAGGCCCCGGAGCCCGCTGAGATCATTCAGACTGACGACTCCCAGGCCTGTGTACCTGTCTCACCTGTTTCTTCCAGAGAAACCACAGTAGAGGCTCTTGCCCACTTTTTCCATCACTCCCTCTGCTCCTGATCCCACCTCCCGGTGCTCCCCAGGGTTTGGTGTGGTGTGCCTCCTGCTTCTGGGCATGACTACAAAACCCTCTTCCTTCCTGCCAGTGACTTGCACGTCTGTGTGTCTCACCGTGCACGACTATAACGAAGCCCAGCCACCCTGAAAACAAGCCATCAAAACCACTCCCTGCCTGGGGCGAAAGCCCTGGTTTTCCCAGCTGAAAATGGAGATTATAGCTCTTGCCTGGGCTCTGCTTCTCTGGGCTGCACTTCTCCATCCCTGTGTCTAAAGATAATGAACTTAAGGAAAGGAGATTGTAACAAGGGCTGCCAAGTGTCCCCTCGCATTCTGCTTCTGATGGGACACCCAAGCATGGCATTCTGGGAAAAGCCGTGGTAATCCGTGTTTGGCCTGGACCCAGACTTCTATGTAGACATCAAAAATGAGGCTTCCAGTTTCTTTGTGGAATAACATGGGAAGATACTCACAGGACAATGCTGAGTGGAAAATGCAAGTTACAAAACTAATGTCCCAGAAGAATGGGACGTACATATGTGAATGTGTGGGGCAAAGGGACGGGCCACAACAAGGCACTAATGGTGGGTTTCTTTGAGTAATGGGACAATGATCAATTTTTAAAATACTTCTCTGTATTTTTATGTTTTCTGTAATGGGGTTATGATTTTTGTGTTATTGGAAATCACCAATAAATGTCCTTTTATTGAAGTCCTAGCTCTCCCTCGACACAGCTCAAGCTCCCCCTTAACCTGCCACAAGACTGAGAAAAGCAGTTTCTCCAACCTTCTCAACTCTATTAGCCTCTCAAGGTGAGTTAGTCACTGTCTCTTCTTCCAGTTCTCGAAAGGTGATCTCTGCCTGGCTCAGAGAGGAGGGGCCCCGCAGCACATTTAGCACCTCGAAGGTATAAATAGTCTCAGCCGGTCAGCCCCGCAGTCCAGCTCATCTCAGATGCCATTTGGCTTCCGGCAGCCACCTCCGGGGCTGGCACCAAGCTGTGTCTGTCCTGCCCCTCCTCGGTGCCCTCAGGGACTTCGGGGGGGGGGTGGGTAGGGCAGCCCTGGCTGCCTGACCAGAGGGTGACAGCTTACCCTAAGTGAGAAGACAATGGCAGAGGTGACCACGATGGTCCTCCTCCTCCTCCCCAGACTTGGGCTCTGGGTTTGCAGGTGGAAGAGGCCTCATTGCAGCATGCCCAGGGCCCCATGTGCATCCCTGCCAGACTTTCTCTGCAAGCCTGCCCCTCAGCAGGCTCTCCTTTGGCCTGAACCCCCTCCAGAGCTTTGTCGGGGCCATGGGGTCTTTCCTGGAGGTCATGGTACTTTGAGCCCTGGCACCACTGGCTGGTACAAGATAAGGTTCGTGCATTCGGCTTCCTACCTAACACTGCCCTTCCTCCCCAGGTGCTGATGGTGTTCAAGAGAACAGGAGCCCAGGGAGATCCCAATGTCCTACAAAAGCTTCCACCAGCCCAGAAAGCAAGGAAGCAGCCCCAGCTCAGCAATCAGCACCCCTGGGCTCCTCTCAAACCTCGTGCAGAATCTCAGGGGACAACAAAATGGTTTATTTATTCCACACTGTGTAGGAACCTGGAAAGGGTATGACACCTCTGTGCAAATTAGGATAAAGTACCTTTTTCTCTGGGTGAATTAAGCCACAAGGCAGTCACATGACTTGTCAAGTGAGAGTGAGCTGCCTGACCGTTGGCTGGGTATCTTTGTGCAGTGCCCACTCTGCACAACCGTCTGTGGCAGGCTGATACTGGATTCCTTAATTTTGTCTTGTTTAATCCTCCCAACAGCCCTATGAGGTAGGCATTGTTTCCCCCATTTTATACCAAAGACTCAGATAGCAAGTGGTAAAGCAACCCGCCCAAAGTCATTCAGCTAGTAAAGAGGGGCACTGGAAAGGGGACCCAGAGCTTTTAGGAGCCCAGAATCCTTGTCCTTCCGTCACTGCAGTACACTCCCTCTCCCTGATTCTGACAAGCTACGGTTATGGGGTGCGGGGAACAGTTCTCAGCGAGCAGCCCCCTCCCCGTCAGGGGGCTCAGTGCGACTTCAGAGCCAGGAGAGCTGCCATCCCAAGACAGCACGCCACCCATCAGCGCACAGGCACAGAAATCAAAATCTGCAAAGTGCAGCCTGAGAATTCAAAGGACTGCCGTGTCTTCCCTAACAGGAAAGGAGAGACTCGAGAAGGGCTCAGCTGTCAACAATGGCAGGTCACAGGTACCAGGAGACACTCCCCTCCCAAGGTGTGAAGAGAGCTGGCTCGGACCCCTGACTAGATGCTGGCTCTCTGGGCCACGATTTCCCCATCTGTCCATGGGAATCTGCAGAGGTACGTGACTATCAGAGCTGGAAGCTAAGAAAGCCCAACGTTCCGAACACAACCTTGATAGTCCTTTGGTTAATCTGCTCCAGGTATGAACTTTGGGGCAGCGTCATTCCTGGCATCAGGCAGGAGCTGGGGTTGCCCCTCCTCCCCCCTGCGGCCAGAGGTTCTGCGGGGCCCCTGATTCAGTATCTAGACAGCCCCGGCAAGAGGTCACATGTGGTGGCCTTCCCTTCTGGACCAGACCAGGGAGCCCTGAAGAACTCCCCTGTTAAAACCCAGCCCACCTCCCGGTGTCCAAACTAGCAGTGGTGGTCCGCTGCTCCTGCCCTGCTTCACCACCCTGCTGCCCCCAGGGGCCCCCAGGGGCTCAGCCACAGCCGATCCGCCTGGCCTCCTCTTCCTTCAGCTCCCACCCAACTGATCACCCCTGCTCCCTCTGAGGCACTTCTCTCCCTTCCGGCACAAAGGGTGTGAGTCAGTCCTCTTTTCTCCCTGGAGGGGTGTCTCTGTCTGAGACCCTCTTCCTCGCTGTGTCTCTCTGGTTGCCACCAGCTTATCCGTCAGAGCCTTCCCCGCCCTCCCTCTGCCGTGCCCACAGCCCCCAGCTCAGTCCTTATTACACTGCTCTCAGTGCAACACCTCCACCGCCACGCCAGGCCCCTCGGGACAGCTCACCGAAGAGTTTCTGACCCACTACTACGTGCCAGGTACCCATTTAGGCCAGGATGCAGCGTCGACCCCTCCGGATAAAGCCCCCACCCTCAAGGACTTCCAGGACAGGAAACACATGAAATACAAATGCAACATAGGGTCAGGTAGGGACGAGCGTCATAAAAGTAAAGCAGGCGAGGGGACTGGAGGGCACCTGGAAGGGCGGTAGGAGGTCAAGGAAGGCCTCTCCGGACAGAGATGGAGCCATCGGCAGGGGTGCGGGAAGAGCATTCGAGAGGGAACGACAAGCAGACACCAACATGCTGAGGATAGACAAAGCCAGTGGGGCTGCAGGGACAGGGCTCTGGGGCCGGGGGTGCGTGGTGAGAGGAACTGAGGCCCAGGGGCGAGTGGCACTGGGTCAAGCTGGGCTGGGGGAAGCACTCGATACACCAGTGCGCTGAAGCAGCAGAAACGCACGGCCTGACGTGAAAGTTCCCTCTGGCCGCCATAGGGACGTGGGTGGCATGTGGGCTGGTGGACTGTGCCAAGAGGCGGCAAAGAGATGCAAGAGACAGAGCAGGACACGAGTTCCATATAGAATCAGCAGGATGTGCTGATGGCAAGACTGCAAAGGTGAAAAGGAATGAGAGAAATCAATGGTAGCTCCTAAGATTTTATCTTGGACAACTAGTTGGTTCACAGAGACATTGAAAGAGGAGGGAATGATGGAGATGAACAGCCTGGGTCTAAACCAAATCTCCTCGGGACCCGTGAAGCTGGCCGAGACTGTTAGACATTCAAGAAGAGATCGTAGGTAGCCAGTCAGGGTCACATGTCTGCAGCCCAGTGCAGACGTCAGGGTCAGAGATACATGCTCCAGGGTCAAGGGACAAAGGGCTTAGCGAGATCTCATGGGAGGGTGGCGGGCAGAGGGCAAGCCTGTGGTCAGCTCCGACAGACTTTCAGAGGGTGGCAGGGGAGACAGGCACCAACAGAGTCTGAGAAGGAGAGTTGTATTAAGGAGGAGAACGTGGAGAGCCCACCGACACGGGAGCCAGGAGCAGAGAGCATTTCCAGGACAGAGGGTCAGCTCTGACCAGACCTAATGGACGCCAAGAAAGAGAAGGTCCCACTGACCTCACGACAAGGCAGTCATTGGTGACCCTGACAAGAGCAGACTCAGGGGAGCAGCGAGGCAGAAGCCCCACTGGCGTGGGTTGAGGTGAGAACAGAAGTGGGAGGTCCTGCGGACAGTGACTGTGGAAGCGTGTGTGATGAGCACTGGTGGCCATGAGGTGGGGTCTTTGGGGGGTGATGAGGTCATGAAGGTGCGGCTCTCGTGAATGGGATCAGGGTTTTTATAAAACGGATCCCAGTGAGCTCGCCTGCGGTCTTCCCACCACGGGAGGGCACCGCAGGAAGATGACAGTGTGCACACCAGAGTGGGCTCCTACCAGAGCCCAACCGCGCTGTCATCCAGATCTCCAACATGCAGCTTCTGGAGCGGCCAGAGACAGTCTGTTGCTTACGATCCCCCAGATCTGTGGGCTGCCGTGGCCACAGCCCACCCGCACCGGGACAGGGAGTGCGCGAAGACTCGGTCCCGGCTGGGCAGCAAGAAGGGCATTTCCCCCAACGCGTGTAGAAGCAGCCAGAGTTAGAAGGAACATGCCTCAGTGTTCTCTGAGGTACTGAAGCCCCCGGTGGGGGGTGAGGGAGGGAAGGTTTACAGGCCACGCGAGGAGGCCCGCATGGGGAGGACAGCCTCTGGGAACCCCACCACCCCCATCCCCTATGGCCCTTGCTGTAGGTGATGTAGGCTACGCACGGGTAGGCAGAGTAGGAAACTGGGAAAGCCCCATGTGCCTTACCATCTGGGCACCCCCTAAACTGCTTCCGGGTGGATGCTGGGTCCTCCCAGCCTGACCCCAGTCCCCTTTTCCTTTTCATCCTGGAAGCTGACCTGGGGCGAGGCCCTGGCAGTCACCATTGATCACCTGATCTGGAAATAAGGCCCACAAAGGGAAGTGCTCATACCCAGTGCTGTGAGTCGGGGTGAAGCAGGGGCCTGGCTCTATCCAGAAGGTCCCCTCAGTGGACCCCACTAGTGACTGAGCAAGACGGGAGCTTACCCAATGGGAAACTGGGGCACAGAACCATTCACCTAAGTGGTTATTTGTCCAAGAAACTCAATTCAGACTCAATCAAGGGCCACAAAGCTCGAGGACCAGGGAGACTCATGGGTCAACACCACTTGACGTGTCCCAGGACACCCACAACCTGGCCTCCACAGACAGCCCCCTGCCTGCTGGCCACCAGAGGCCCTCGTCAGGTACACGGGAGGAGATGGGGAAGCTGCTCCGTCTTTGTTTGGCTTTTCCAGCATGCAGCCCAGAACAGTGCCAAACCTGATTCTCCACACTCTTCCCCCCTTGGACGGAGCCCGAGGACTCCATCCCTCTTTTATTTATTTATTTATTTATTTTTGTCCTTTCCCATAGACTTGAATCTTGACCAGAGAGGCTTAGGCTAAGCCAGCCCACACCCACAGGTCAGGGGCCCAGACACAGGCCCTCAACAACAAGTCACCACACCTCCAAGTCCCTGGAAAATTCTTTCCCCTGGGGTCACCTTGCCCCCAAGGGCTCCTCTCTGAAATGTAGCATGTCCAGGAGCTGGTAGAAGGAAGCATTTGTTAGGTGTAGCAATCGAGAAAGCACTAAGCATGGGATGGGGGGGTAGGAGAATGACACAGAAGATGGGGGTGGGGAGAGGAGAGACCTTAAAGATGGAGTAGGACACTGAACCCTACCCAGGCTGACCTGTCCACAGCCCAGGAAGCAGCAGCCGTCTGTCTTGCACGCCTTAGCCCCGAGACTCGAGGGGAGGATATGCTGTGTGCCAGCTCCAACAGCCACCACCTCTAAGTGGTGACTCAGTTTCCTCATCTGGAAAAGGAAGGCACTAATAGGACCCACGTCAAACACTGGAGGGTGAGGACTGAGGGCAGGAACAGGTGCAGGCACCCAGATCAGTGCCGGGCACACAGTCAGCCCTTATATCACTTGGCTGTGGCCGTCACCTGCCAAGATCCCAGCCAGGTCCTGCCCTTCCACAGAAGCACCTCTGACCTCCACGCTGAGCCCCTGGTGCACTCGCCATCTGTGCGGCGCAATTTATTGCCTGATTATACACCATCTTGAAACAACTATGAATAGCTGACTACAGCCTAATAAGTGCTGCACTGAAGCGCTGCTCTGAAACGTCACCGCCCCAAGGCCCACACCGCACAGTACCTGCTAGACACACACACAGAATGCACCCAGAGTGCAGGGCTCCAGCCCAGGCCCTGGACACACACCCAGCTCCCTCTTCAGTGGGGCAGAGTCTCCTGTGTTATCAGTTTGGGGCTGACTCTTTTCTCCCACGGCTGGTGCTACCCTCCCACTTGGGAGGTCCCCTTCAGCCAAGCCTGGAAGGCTGGCAATGTAGGGACAGTGCTGTCCCAGGCGAGGGCAACGTGGATGGGCAGCAGCCTGAGCCAGCTCTGCTCTGGACCTCAGAGAGAGTGCTCTGTGCACTGCCTCTTGGCATCGCACCACAGCCCAGGAGGGCCAAGGCTGTACAGAATCTGGGAGAGGGGCTGATGAGACTGACAGCCAGGCCACCTGTGGGTTGTATCTGGAGCAGGAGGGTCTGGAGGGCCCCGGCGATGCTTGCACAGGTGGTCCAGGCCAGTTCTCGGGATCTGGGGAATGCATGAGCAAACACGGAGAAGTTCGTGTGCACTGGCTGGAGAGCTGACTGTGTGTGAAATGATAGAAAACAGCCCTCCATGCAGATGCTTCTTACAGAATGTACAGTTAAGGGGGCTATCCAGGAAGGCTTCAAGGAGGAGGTGGAGTGGGAGGTGGATATTGACCGGACGATAAGGACTTGATGTGGAGCAGGGTCCAGGAGGCAGAAGCTGAGTGAAGCCCTTTGTGCTGTGACTACGGGCCTGATTCAGGGTCAGCACCTGAGAGGACTCCTGGCCCAGCCACCCTCAGCCCCTCTGACTCGGTCCTCTCCCCGGGACAGGCTCAGACAGTGGGTGCAACACCGCCCACCTTGCAGGACTGTGACTGCTAAGGGCGCTCCTGCCTCTCCCTGCCCTCTGGGCCCACCCTGGGAAGGCGGGCAAGGGGCCGCAGCTAGAGGGCTCGAGGCACTGAGCTGGCCCTAGAGGACGTGGGCCCTTCCCTCCCGCTCATCTGCAGTGATGCTCTGTGGCATCGTTTGGGAAGGCTTCTCAGCCATGGCAGGAGTGGATACTCTGCCTTCACTGCCTTCTCTCTCCTTCTGAGCCAGCCCCCTCCCCCTCCTACAGGCTCCCTTTCCCGCCCAGCTGCCCAGATTGCTCCAATGGTCCTACTCCCTGTTCTTCTCAAGAGAATGTTCTCCCATCATTCCGAACTGGGAAGGAGTTTATGATTCAAAGCGCTTCCCCTCTGGGGATTAATTTTCAAAAACAGTGCCAGAGACAGGTTTATTCAAAGGAATACATCACTAAGGGAGAATTTGGGAACCCTGAAATGTAACTTTGCTTTTTTTTTTTTTTTTTTTTTTTTTTAAACCAACAGCCCTTACTCTGCGCCTGCTTAATTCATTCTTTTATTCCAGTAACATGCACTGAGCTCCTTCTGCATGTGAGGTGCCAGTCTGGGTGCTGAGGGCTCAAAGGTGAAGGAGCGCCATCACTGCCTCGTGCGGGAGATAGAGACACAGCATAGCTTGGACCCAGGGAGAACTGTCCTCAAAGACCTACCCGCTCACGTTCAAGGCACCCACTTGCATAGCAGCATTTGCGGATTCAAACGGCTTCCTATCTGCTCACTACAACAGTTCCCCCAAGGACTCTCACGGATGCTTCTAGACTCATGCTTGAAATTAATAAAGCCATATGTCGATGTATATTTTATAATGCACACACTTTCTAATTTGGCCTGGACTTCCCCCAACTCATGTCCAAGGGGAAGACCTGACCGCAACCGTTCTGAGCACTGTCTGGCCTGGATTTTCTTTGTGGTCTTATTTGGAGTTTTCCAGACCAATCGTTTGGACCTGCTCCTTCTCCCATGGCTCCTGTTTGAATATACAGTTTATGAGTCATTTGCTTTTTCTGCCTCTCTTGATCCTCTGGTTATATATGGTAACTCCTGACTTCCCCTCCAACCGTGTTAATAATAAATAACACACTTTACCACACCACGACATACCACACAACTACAGAGAGCAAAATATGGCCTGCGCTGAATTATTCAGTGGCTGAATAATACCACAAAGCACATCACATAATCCGGGCGTGGAGAGCTGCTCACCGCCATGATGTTCTTTCCACAGCGACAGGAGACACCCCCTGCCCAGCCCTGCAAATCTGCTGCCAGGAGCTGTCCTACCCATTATGAAGATGGCAGAAGCTACTCCTAAACCGAGGTTAAAGAAAGAAAGAGAGAGAGAGGAAGAAGGAAGAAAGAAAAAAAGGAAGGAAGGTAGGTAGGTAGGTAGGAAGGTAGATCTCCAACATATGGTTCAGTTCTAAAGACATTAACCATTATTTCCCAAACCTGCGAACTGTGCACATGACGGTTTCTCACATGTGTGATAGTACTTTGGGGGTCAACTCGAAATGGCGATCTGACATTGGAACTGTCCCAGAAGAAGCTGCGCTGTGTGCTCGTCACATTTGTTCTGTGACGAAGGGGGGGTCTGGGTCAAACAGCTGCTCCCCAGGAGGAAATGAGCTCAGCGGGTGAGCACGCTGGAGAAAGGGCGGCTGAGTTCTAAAACCAAATGGTTAGAAGTTAGTGGTGGCTCTGACTCCGGGGGACCCTGGGTGACTGGGAACGGGGAGTGTCTGTCCAGGATCACTGGGAGGGGGGAGAAAATAAAAGGGAGGGGACGGGAAGAAGGGAGGTAGGAGGGAAGCAGGAACTAGGGAGCAAGAAAGGGCGGCAGGAAGAAAGAGGGGGAAGAGGTCAACGAAGAGGCAGAGAAAGCAGCAACACAAGGCAGAGAGAGAAGGAGAAGGAAAGTCTGCCGGCAACAGGAAAAAGGGCAAGTAGAGCTCTTGCAGGGTGTTCCCCGCAGAGACAGCTCCCAGGGACCTGTCCCATCTTGTCTTGCTCAGGGGATTTGCATCTTTAGCCAAACTCTTCAGAGAGTCCGTCCAGGAAGGCAGACACCCGCGGGCTTACCTAGATCACGCCCCCCCATCTGGGTGGGCTAATCACACAGCAGAAAGGCCAACACCGGAGGTGCAACACTTAGAAGGGACAACTCTGGACACCCCGCTCTTCCCGGGTGACATCCCAGGGGCCGAGTGGCTGGCCAGGGCTCCACCACACATATATGGAAAGAACTGGCCAGGATAGGACCCGGGTCCCCGAGACTGACCCACACCCTAAGGCCTGTCTGTGAACACTGCCCCCGCTGACATTCTTCTGACATTGGAACCACATCCTTAGTTTTTCAAAGCAGCGAAGAGAATCATACACGTGGGAGGGGTCCCTGAAAAACACATTACTTCTCTTCTGCGTCTTCTGTGGGGTCAGTTTAATGTTTCAGTGTCAAAATTAACAGCAACAAAAACTCGGGCCATTTTCCCAGGGAAACAGACCTGAGAGTCAGTGCATCCTGAGAAATGCAAAACTTAAGGGGCCCGAACAACTTAATTGGCCCCTGGAAACCCTTAGCTGGCAAGTTCCAGCCACACCCAGAGAAAGTGTTCTGCCTTGTCTGAAAGACTTCCCCCCACTGCCCTCCCCGCCTTGAGTGTCCCCCAGTAGAACCCCCTGCATTTTATGTGTCCAACAAACCCCGAGCTCCTGGGTTTACAGAGTGTCTTGCGTTACTGTTTCGTGCCCAACCTGACAGCAGAGCAGTAAGGGAAAACCACGCTGTGGTCTGATTGTCAAATCTCAGCATTTGACATTGAGGGAATGGTTCTTCCCTAGCCAAGGTCAGCCCCAGCTGGGGGCAGAGTAGGAACAGCCTGTGCAGTGGGACATCCAAGGAGCAGAGCCCAAGCCCCACACCCACCCCGGATGCCACACACACACACACACACACACACACACCTACACACACCTGCAGGCCGGCCTCCAAAACCCCTGCAGCAGGGGCGCAGCAAAAGCCCCGACTCCCAAGGAAAGCTTGAGACCCACATTCTGCACCCCTTCCTGCACCCCGCTCCCTGGCTGAGAGGGGCCGGGGCGTCCCTGCTGTGCTGTGGTTGGGTCCTAGCCCTCAGCCCTCATGTCAGAGGAGACAAGGTGGGATGTTAAAACGCAGTGAGCTTTGAGCCTGCTTCTTCCCTGAGGGTAGTTCTGGGGGTGGACCACAGGGCAGGGGCTATGAGGCCACCTGGGGACGGGGTTACCCCCCTCCCAGGCCATTCACTGGGGTCTGTACCTGGAGCTGGAGTCACTGCCGCTCTGCACTGCTGGGTCGTCCGTGACATTAAAGAGCCCCGTCCAATTGGCCAGCGGGTCGCCACTCTGCCAGCCAAACTGGAGGCCTCTGGCAAGAAAATGAGGCAGTTGGTACTCAAGACTCACATACTCGATGAAACCCATCTAACTAACAGCGCCTCTTGCTGCTGCTGTGCCAAGGGACATGTCGCCCTGATCACACCTTCACTGGAGATAAAGCGGATGCCCACCCATGAGGGGGATGGTCATAAACCACAGCCCTGTATCCTGTTCTCTGCTCACTTACACCTGTGCCCTCCTTCCGCCTCTCCCAGCAGAGCTGAGGTTACACACTGTAAACATAGGGAAACTGAGGCTTAGCGAGGTCAAGGTCCTATGTGGTGCATTCTTCATAGCTACCTCCCCAGACCTGAGAGAGTGGAGCCCGGCTGTTTATGGGGTAATCTATTCCCTGTGCACAACTCAAGAAGGCTCTGAAAATGGGGGCCCAGGGCCACCAAGGGCAGGAGTGCAGGGCTGAGCTGTGCCCCCCAGTCTACTGTCTGGATGCCAGGAGCACCTCCTTCCCCACTGTCCCACTGGGACGATCGCAAATGTCTGCAGAGGTTACCCTGCGTCCCCAGGGGGTCCACATGCCCCCAGCGGAGAACCACTGTCCTAAGACAGTGCCCACCTCACAGAGCTCCGGTGAACCTTCTGGAGACTGGCTTGCCCTGAAGTGTGAACAGGCAATGAAAGGCCACAAACCAGCAAGTGAGAAAACCTTAAACTTCAAAGTCAGAGAACAAAACAAATAGCAAAAATAAAGGGGGGGGGTGGCGAGCGGAGGTAAACTCAGGGGAAAAGAGACAAATGAAGGAGAAAAAAATTTTTAATAAAACTCTTGATAATAAATAGCCTCTAAGCTGAGGGGAAGGGACAGCGATGGTTGTCGGAGCTGCTGTCCCGTCGGCCCGGAGCTGCCCCTGTTGAGCCGAGCGACCTGAGGGAAATCTGCATAACTCCCTGGCATCTTCCAAGCAAGGAGCGCTGTCTAGGATGTCCCCCAGGGTCCTTGACCAACGTATCAGGGAGGTGAGCTGTCTCCCCGATGCCCACCCAGATCCCTCCGTGGGCATCTAGGTCACCCCAGTGTTTAAGTGGGTTCATGAGTTCTAAGTGGGGACACTGTGCAGACCACATGCGCAGTGCTGGCTGAGGTCCGGGGACCCCCGCCCCCACCCCCACCCCTGGGGGCCCCTGTCCATAGAGGGAGACAGTGTGCCTCATCTGTCGCAGCTCAGGGGATGTCCTGGGTCCCATCGCAGGAGTCTGCTGCCCGCAGCACATCTGAGGGTCTTCTGTCCTGGGGGCTGGCTCAGGCAAAACAGACCAGCTCAGCACCGCGGGGGGCGCCCACCTAGGCAGCCCAGGGGAGTGCGGTCCCCGGAGCCTGTGACCACCCCTTCCCCGCCCCCTCGCCCACTGGCAAAGCCAGCCATAGGACTGTAAATGCCTGACCTGCTATTATTGCCAGGACAACCTTGAGTTGACTCCATGGGGGAAAAAATAATAAAAGAAGAAAGTCATTCAGAAAACAACAGTACTTAACTTTTGTGGGAGGATAATCTATTGAATTATTCATTCCCTCCCCCATTCCAAGAAGGGAGCTGGGCTTTTTATCCTCTTACTTTAGGGCCCTGTGGGTTGTGGGGGCTGAAAGCTTCCCGGCTCCCTGAAGAAACTGTGCTAGGCGTCCAGGAGGGGAAGTCACGGCCTTCTGGTCTAAGAGGGGGACAGAAGATGCCTCAAGTCCAGGAAGCCTGCCTCCTGCTTTGGGGCTCCACCACCACATCTCCCTCTAAACAGACAGCAGGACCTTAGAAAGACCACAGCGTGGGGCACCCCCGGAGGCTGGACCCATGGCTCTGGGAGCCTCCGGAGAGCAGTGAGCAGACTGACTAAGGCCGGTGTGGCCCTGGGAGCCCCCAACTGCACTGTTCTCCACAAACCCGGAGCAGTGGGGGGGAAGGGGTGGATGGAAGCCCCTTCGGGGATGATAGACTCCGTTTCCCACCAGCTGGTGGATAAGGCTCAATTAAAAGAAGAGAAGGAAACAAACTCTTCCTTTCATACCAAGTTTGTGAAATCAAAGGTATGACTCCTTTTCTATCAATCATCAGCAAGTCGCTTGTGTCGTACCTCACAGCTGACTGAGGATATGTTTCCTTTATCTCCAAGCTATTTTTATTCTATTATACAGGCAGATATATTTCAAATATTTATTTTATTATTCTGTATTTATCAAAGAGCCCTGCCAGGCTGGGTGCCAGGGTTCAACAACAAACCAGTCGAAAAAGGCTCTGCCCCAATGACAATCGCTACCAGAGGGAGACAGATACAGTGACAATAAGCCAACAGGTGACACGATGTTTAGTGTGTCAGATGTGGATAGTGCTGTGGGAAAAATTAAGGGTGGCAAGGGGGGATAAGGTGTTTGGAGTGGTGAGGGTACCAGTCCACACTGGGCAGTCGGGGGGCCTCTCTGGGAGGTAAAATGGAGAGGACGGGAAGTGGGTAATGAGGCAACAGGTGGCTCCTGAGGAAGAATATTCCAGAACCAACACCTGTGGTGGCCCTGAGGGGTGTGATGGCTTCTTCTGGGGCTGGCAAGAGGGTCTATGTAGTTGGGGCTGAGTGAATCAGGGCAGGTGACAAGGCCTGGGCTCAGAGAAGCAGCGCCACATTTCTGTGCTCCCTCAAAGTCATCTAAGAGGGAGGTGGGACCATGTCATCTTCTGAGGAGCCAAGAATTCCACTGGACCACCTGGTTGCCTTCCACCGCTCTGGGTCTCCAGAAGGAGCTGGTCAGAGCTGCCAGGACCTTCCCACCCAGATCCAAGCGGAAGTGCCTGCCAGCTGGGAAGCCTTTTCAGTGGGATTAATGGGCATAATTATCAGGTTCCACATACTCCTTTGCCTGTCCCCATTCCTGACACACCAGTGACTCATGGTATTTCTGTGAAGGGCTGGATGGTAACATACTCCCCAGAAGAGCCTCGGGGGGGGGGGGGAAGGGAAGTAGATTCATCCCTAGGGTTCACCTGTGGGGACTTTCATTTGGGGCAACAGAAAAGCTGCTGCAGGTGGGGACTTGCTGAGAGGGGAGAGGAGGGGGGCCTGTACTCCCCAGTGGCCCTGCCCAGAGGTGGCAGAGGGCTGCCCTCCTTGAGAGTCCCCAGGCCTGGAATGCATGGGCCCAGGGAGCAGATAGAGGCTCCTGGATTCGAAGACCGTCCACTGCCCTGCAGAGGCCTCTGACTAAGGAATGGCTGGGCCGGGGCCCAGGGGTCTCAGTACTGGCAGTGCTAGGGCAGTGACGGGGGTGGGGGGTGATACACACGGGGACACCCAGCCATGGGAGGGGTCCAGAGAGAGAGAAACCGGACAAGCTCCAGGCATAATTCTGAGACCACCTTGCCACCTCCCATTTAGGCACCGCAGAGGAGTCTGGGCCCCCCCAGGCCCACGTCCAAACCTTGTGCTCCCTGGGCTGGTGCTCCAGACCACCCCTTCCAAGAGAGGCTGTTGCAGGAGGAACACAGGGTGAGGGAGGGGCTGGGGGTACACCCACAACCTTCCAGCTGTCCTCTGGCACGAAGGCCCCCAATGGTGGACACAGTGAACAGAGTGGGGACCCCCTGCCCCCTCGGAGGGCAGTGGAACGAGGAGGACACATGAGGGGCCCCCCAACACTCATGCGTTCATTCACTCCAACTACTCTCTTACGAGCTCCCACTAATTCAATCTCCTCCATCTTATGACACGTCCCAGATTCTCCGAGGTTAGCAGCCCGCACTCTCCCCCCACGCTGGGGAGCCCCCTCCACCTGAACTTCTCCAATCATTTCGTGCACCAGCCTTTGCTCCTGCTCATTCCTCTGGCTCTTATGGGTTGAACTGTGTTCCTCCAAAATTCCTATGTTGAAGTCCTCCCCCACCCCAGTCCCTGTGAGATAGGGTCACTGCAGAGGTAATTCGTTAAATTAGGATGAGGTCATGCCGAAGTGCGGTGGGCCCCTAATCCAATATGACTGACTGGTGTCTTTATAAAAAGGGGAAATCCGGACACAGGAAGAACGCCACGTGAAGATGAAGTCAAGGAACGCCAAAGATCACAGGCCAACCAGTAGATGCCATGGGAGAGGCATGGAACAAACTCTCCCTCATAGCCCTCGAAGGAACCGACCCTGCCGACACCTTCGCCCCAGATATCTGGCCTCCAGAACTATGTGACAGCAACTCTCAGTTGAAGCCACCCAGTTCGTGGTACCATTACAGCAGCCCTGACCCTACACTTGGGGTCCCTCTCTAATCCTCCAAGGTGAGACCTTACTCTTTCTTCAAGATTCCATTCAGATGCTCAGCCCTGGCCCCTCGTTTCCAGCTTGACTCTGTGGGGCACTGGGGGACCCTTTGTGACTCTGTAGAGGAGGGAAGGGACATGGCAGAGGGTGGGGTTGAGGAAGAGGCACCTGGGTGGGAAGGACTGAAGCCCCCACTCTGTGCCAAACGAGTACCCACTTTTCTCCATGTAAGAGGCTTCATGTCATCTGAGGCCCTGGGGGTCTCTCTGTGCCCAAACCCCAGCCCACGTGGCACTTAGCAGAGTTCCATACATCTTGGCAACCAGAGACTAGAGTAGTACTATCCAACAGAAATACACCAGGAGCCACAGATGTCATCTAGAATGTTCTGATAGCCACATTATAAAAAAATTAAAATAAAAAGATCAAACACATCATAAAATTCCATAGAACGAGCTACACACAGACACAAATGAGTACATGTAAAACTAGTATAATCTGAGTAAGGTTGATGGATTGTATCGATGTGGATTTCCTGGTTATAATATTGTACTGTAATTTTGCAAGATGGTAGCAGCTGGGTAACAGGAGTAGGGTACGCAGATTCTCTCTGTATAATTTCTTACAACTGTATGTGAATCTACAATTCTCAAAATAAAAAGTTTTCTAAGAAGTAAAAAAAAAAAAGTTGAGGGGCACCTGTGTGGCTCAGTGGGTTAGGCCTCTGCCTTGCTCAGGTCATGATCTCAGGGTTCTAGGATCGAGCCCCGCATCAGGCTTTCTGCTCAGTGGGAAGCCTGCTTCCCCCCCTCTCTGCCTACTTGTGATCTCTGTCAAATAAATAAATAAAATCTCTTTTTTTTAAGTTGAAATGAATTTTAATAATATATTCTTATTAACCTCATACATCTAAAATATTGTCATTTCAATATATAATAATTTAAAAACCAATGGGGGCGCCTGGGTGGCTCAGTGGGTTAAGCCGCTGCCTTCGGCTCAGGTCATGATCTCAGGGTCCTGGGATCGAGTCCCGCATCGGGCTCTCTGCTTGGCAGGGAGCCTGCTTCCCTCTCTCTCTCTCTGCCTGCCTCTCTGTCTACTTGTGATTTCTCTCTGTCAAATAAATAAATAAAATCTTTAAAAAATAAAAAATAAAAAAAAATAAAAACCAATGGGATGGGTTACATCTTTTTTCATATTATGTCTTTGAAATCTGTTTTTAAAAAAGATTTTATTTATTTGACAGAGAGAACAAGCATAAGCAGGGAGACAAGCAGAGGGAGAAGCAGTCTCTCTGCTGAGCAAGGAACCCGATGTGGGACTCAATCCTAGGACCCCGAATCATGACAAGAGCCAAAGGCAGACGTTTAACTGACTGAGCCACCCAGGCTCCCCTATGTCTTTGAAATCTAGTATGTATTTTATACTTACAGCACATCTTAGTTTAGAGTAGTAACATTTCCAGGGTTCCATAGCCACACATGGCGAGTGGCTATTATACTGAACACCAAAGGTCTGGTACATGCTTGCTGGATGAACAAACAGATGAATGAATGAATGAATGAATGAAACAACCAACCAACCAATCACTCAACCTTAAGTAAGAGGAGGCGGAGACTGGACGTGCAGAATGGCACCTCCACCAGCTGGAGGCCCCGGGAGTGGGAACATCAGCTCTGCAAGCCCTGGTGGGTCAAGAAAACCCAGAGTAATGAACTTGTGTCAGGACAGCAACCCAGCCTGACACTGAAGAAAGAGGAAACACTGGGGGGAGTCTTGAGTCCTCTAAGCCTTCTTCTGGAGGGTTGCAGCTTATTTCTGGGGAAAGAGCAGAGTTGGTCCCAGAAATACTGATCCTCAGCCTGATGGGCCGGGAGAAGCGTGGAAAGCTGGTATACTGGGGGACCAGGGAGAGGCTTGGGTTCCTTTGCTCAGAGGCTCAGCAGGAGGAACACAGATCGGATACGATCTCAAGCTGGAGCAAGCACAGCACATTTGATTCTCCCAATAACCCTGGCACCCCCAATGCATGGTGTCCCACCCACATCTCCTGGCTTACCAGCCTCATTCCCATCTCCCATCTCTGCAGGACCCGTGGCTCCCTCACAAAGAGGACTGGCAAAATCTGGCCCAAGCCTTTATGCTGAAGGGCTGGCCCCCCCTCATCAGAGCTGGGAAAAACAACTAACCTCCCACTCACCCTCTCACATTACAGAATACTAAACGGGGACCAGAGAGGGCCCTCCGCCTCACAGAGCACCAGGGAATAAAAGGAAATTCAAAAGCCTTCTGTGACTCCCATCCCCTGCACCTGCAGTCTTAACACCCCAGCCTGTCCCCCAGAATCACCCCCTGGAATACACTAGCTCCCCAAAGCCCACATCAGGTCCTGCCAGGCTACTCATCAGTCAACTGCTGTCTCCTTTGAACCCTACAAGCTTTATCACTTATGCCACACAACTGCAAGTTCATTTGTACAGTTTTACATATTTTTCAGGTTTGTCTCTTTATGTGTGCTCTAAGCTCCTTAAGAACATGTATTTTATCTAATAATTCCTTATCACATCACTTTATCCCCCCAGTATTAAGCTGAGTGCACATTTAATTGATGTTTGACAATAATTAGGAGAAGATTGGGGGTTCCTTTAAAAAAAAAAGGTATTTACTTATTCATTCATTCATTCATTTAGAGAGAGCTGGAGTGGGTAGCAGAGGGAGAGGGACAAGCAGACTCATGGAACCCGAAACGGGGCTCCATCTCATGACCCTAAGGTCATGACCTGAGTGGAAATCACGAGCCAGATGCTGAACTGCCTGCATCCCCCAGGAGCCACGAGCGGGTCCCTCTGTGTGCATCCATTTGTCCAGCAATTAATGTCAGGCACTGTGCTAGGTCCTGGGAATGCAGAGATGGATAAAACGTCTCGTTTACGGGTCTTGCAGGCTATGTGACCTTATACAAGTTACCCGCCTCTCTGAGTGAGTTTTAAAGGAAGATGATTGTATCTGTTTAACAGGACTCCTGTAAGGATTACATGAAACAATCCTCACTTAGGATTACCTCCTCAGGTCGGAGACTGGCTCATGAACACTTAAGGAATGTTAATAATGCGTATCATTACCTGATGGATCCTTCAGCTGTGTGGTGGGGAGGGGGCAGGGGTCCCTACACATAGGGTTAAGGCCCAAACTTGAGAAGTTTTGGATGAGAGGGTATTAGAGGAGAAGTGAGTGGGGCCTGGATAAGTCACAGAAGAGATGCTAAGTCCTTTAAGAGGTACAATTTGCCTGATAAGTAGGAATGTCGGAAAGAAAAGAATGGGACCGAGAGGGGGGTGGGGAGAAGAGTGAGAGGACAGCACTGCATCCCTGGGGGTCATCTGGGGAAGGGAGACACAGCTGACAGATGACTAAGTGCAGCCTGGGCACACAGCAGGTCAGGGTTGGGACTGGACTGAGGCAAGCAAGGTTTCCAGGGGCCAAAACTAAAGGCGGCCCCTACCACTCAGACTCACACGGGTGTAGGGCACACCCGTAGAAGGGAGGCCTCCTTGAGTCCTGTCCCCTGGGTGCCAGGCTTCCCTCACCCTAATCCCAGCCCTGCATCAGATTCTCAAGACAAGCTTGCTCTGATCAGCAAAACAAGAAGGTCATCCCGCCGGCCAAGCACACACCCCGGTGCCAGTCAGCTCAGAATCCCTTCTCCTCTCTGGGGGACCATCCATTCCCACCAGGTCCCCGCGCGGCACTCGTCCCCTCCAGAAGGGGAAGGTAGATGGACCTTCCCACCCCCGCTGTCCCATCTCCTTTGCTGTGCCTGTTTCTCAGGGCAGTCGAACAGGAGGGTTGGTTCTGCGAGAAGAGCCTTCGCACACAACTTCAGACTAAAGCGTGGAGTCAGGCTGTGCTTTTCCTTGACCCAGTTTCATATCCTCAGGTCTCAGGCCTGCACCAGCCATGTGCAGGCAGCCCAGATTGGCACCCTCCGAGCACAGGAGAGAGCAAGGCTGGAGGAAAGGCAGCAGAGAGGAGAGCCGGCTCTACAAAAGGCAGGATGAAATAGACCCAGCCTCGGCTCCTGTGTGGTTGGAGAAATCATCCTTAACCATTAAGGAGATGGAATTAGTAACTTACAGTCTTCCCACTAGGAAAACCTTAGGTGTGGATGGCTGTACAGGCAAGTTCTACCAAACTTTCAAAGAATAGATGATCTCAGACCTGTATAAATCATCCCACAGAATGAAGAGGGAATATTCCCAACTCCTTTTACAAGACTGGTTTTAAGACCAGAGACTGCATTCTATAAGAAGATGAGATGCTGATATTATTCACTAAAATGAGATATAATACCGTACATAAAAATACTGGCCAACAAAATCTCACATCGTAGAAAACAAATAATACACCATGAACAAGCTAGGTTTAGCCCCCAAATTATAAGTTGAAAATCTATTCATGTAATTTATCACATCAAAAATTACATGCAAAAAACTACATATCACCCGATAGAGGTAGAAAAAGCATCTGATAAAATAAATATCCAAACACGGTGACACAAGTAAACAAAACTCATTAGCCTACTCCAGAAGGGAGTCTTAATATCTTAGAGGTTATCTACAAAACATAAAAAAAAAAAAAAAGAAAATTTTAAGCAGATAAATTCAATGGGGACACTTGTACCATAATTCTCCTTAAAATCAGGTTTAATCATACACTAGACAAAAAATAACTCAAAAATGGAGCAAAGACCTCAACATAAGAGCTGAAGTTATAAAACTCTTAGAAGAGGGTGGCTGGGTTATGGACACTGGGGAGGGCATGTGTTATGGTGAGTGCTGTGAGGTGTGTAAACCTGGTGATTGACAGACCTGTACCCCTGGGGCTAATAATACATTATATGTTAATAAAAAAGGGGCACCTGGGTGGCTCAGTGGGTTAGGCCTCTGCCTTCAGCTCAGGTCATGATCCCAGGGTCCTAGGACCAAGCCCTGCATCGGGCTCTCTGCTCAGCAGGGAACTTGCTTTCCCCCCTCTCTCTCTGCCTGCTTCTCTGCCTACTTGTGAGCTCTCTCTCTGTCAAATAATAAATAAATCTTTTTTTTTAAATGTTAAAAAAATAAAAATAAAAAAAATTTTTAAACTCTTAGAAGAAAACACAGGGATAAATCTTTGTGACACTGGGCAGTGTACATAGGCTGTGATTTAATGGAAACAGCCCATAAAGCACAAGCAACCAACAGCAGCAACAACTATATATATATATATACACAGACATACATATACATGAATTACAATTCATCAAAACTAAAAATTTTCAAAGGATATTATCAAAAAAGTAAAAAGACAACCCCTAGAATAAGAGAAATGTTTTGCAAATCTTATTCTCATAAGGGACTTATATTAGAAGCTATAAAGAGCTCTCACAACTCAATCAGAGGAAGACAAATCATCCAATTTAAAAATGGGCAAAGGATGTGAATGGACATGTCTCCAAAGAAAACATCCAAATGGCCCATAAGCACATGAAAGTATGTTCTACATCATTAGTCATCAGAGAAATACAAAATCAAACCCACAACGGAATACCACTTCAAAACCACAAAGATGGCTATGACCAAAAAGATAACAATGAGTGTTTTTAAAAATAGGGAAAAACTGGAAACTTCATGCACCTCTTGGAGGGAGTATAAAATGGCAAAACCACTTTGGAAAGGAGTGTGGCAACTGGAAAAGTGTGTGGCAACCAGATGGTAAAACACAAGAGTTACCATATGACAGAACAATTCCACTTGTAGGTATATACCGAATAAAAAGGAAAATGCATGTCCATACAGAAACCTGGACACAAATGCTCATCACAGCATTATTCATAACAGTGAAAACAAAAAGCCAATTTCCATCACTGAAGAACAGACTGACAAAATATGGTATATTTATAAATGGAATATTATTCATCAATAAAAAGAAATGAAATATTGGGTACCTGGGTGGCTTAGTCCATTAAGTAGCCAACTCTTAATTTCAGCTCAGGTCATGACCTCAGGGTCTTGAGATCAAGCCCCACGTCAGGCTCCACATTTAGCACAGAGTCTGCTGGAGAGTCTCTGCCCCTCCCCTCGCCTATGTTCATGTGCTCTCTCTTTATCTCAAATAAATAAATAAATATTAAAAAAGAAAAAAGGAAGGTTAGTACTGACACATGCCCTAACATGGATGAGCCTTGGAAACCTTATGCTTAATGAAAGATGACAGTCATATTGGACCACATATCATATGATTCCATTTGTAGAAAATGTCCAGAACAGACGAAGCTATAGAGACAGAAGATGCATTAGTGTTTGTATATCCCTACAGCTAGAAGTGGGAGTACTGGGGGAAGATGGTTAAGAAGTCTAGTTTCTTTTTGGGGTAATGAAAATGTTCTAAAATTGACTGTGGTGATGGGTACACAGTGATGTGACTATACCAAAAATCATCTAATTGTACACTTCAAATGGGGAAATTATATTTGGAGAAATCTATTTAAAAAGAAAGTTAAAGGGGCACCTGGGTGGCTCAGTGGGTTAAAGCTTCTGCCTTCAGCTCAGGTCATGATCTCAGGGTCCTGGGATCGAGCCCCACATCTGCTCTGCTGAGCAGAGAGCCTGCTTCCCTCTCTCTCTCTCTCTCTGCCTGCCTCTCTGCCTACTTATGATCTCTCTCTCTCTGTCAAATAAATAAATAAAATCTTAAAAAAAAAGTTAAAAAAAATCAGAATTAAGGCCAAGATATTCATTATGGCATTTTTACTGAACCTTATATCAAAGGTCCTCACCAGCTCAATAAGACAAGAAAAATAATTAAGGTATAGGGTTGCGATAAAAGGAAAAAAAGTCTATGCAGAAATCCCAGAAGATTTTCCAGATAAACTATTGTCATTATGTATACATTATCCAGTTGCTGTTTATAAGATCAAAACATAAGAAAATCAAATTTATTTCTATATACTAGCTACAAATGCTATACAAATTCTGTATGAGACACACACACACACACACACACACACACACTTTAGTATATGTTTTTGTATATATACTATATATAAATGTTTCAAAAATACAATTTTAAAAAATAAATTTTTACAATAGCAGTTAAAGCTATGTAGCCTGAAAGAAGTCTAGCAATGTTCAAATTCTTTATGAAGAATTATAAAATTTCACTGAAAGACATAAAAAGAGGACATGGGAGGCCCATGCCTATCTGGTCTTCCTCCGAGATTAAGTTTAAAAGGCAGGTTGATGCCAGATTGTAAAAAAATAAAATAAAATCTACAAGGACTTTTATTTCTAACTAAAGGAGAAACAACCACAAAACAGAAAAAAAAAAAAAAAAAAAACGACTGCCCTTTCCTGCCCCTCTGTTAAAGTGTAAGTACTTTTAGTCCTCAGCACTTTAGGGACAAAAGTTTATGTAAAGATTTTAGCACTAATAAAGGAGCTTGGGGGCAGTGGGAGGCTTAAAGGAAGAGGGTACCATTTCCATGACCCTGATTCTAGAAAATCCTTTTGACCCATCACTCCCCCAGACCTGTCCTTACCCACACAGCCAAATCTGGATAGGTTTTATCTTACCTGATCCCTCTGCAATGTGTGCCACAGGGGACCACTCTCTGCCTGGCACCATCATCCCTTGGTTTCCTCAACAGCTGTTCCCCTCTACCTCTCTGCAGCCTCAATTTCCAGAGACAGCTCTCCGCTCTGGACCCTTAGATGCAGGGATTCCTTAAGGCTCGCCACTGTGCCCTGACCTTCATCGTCCCTTACTCTGCCTTCTCCTGGGTGATCTCATCCAACCTCATCATGGAACCAGTGCTTTTCTAACAAAGGGTTCCAAACCAATAAGTTATAAAATCAACTTCGTGGTTTACCCCTAGAATTTATTTTAAACTTTCGTATTGCAGTGAAATAGACATAACAGAAATTTACCACTTTCACTATTTTTAAGTCTACAGTTCAGTGGCATTAAGTGTAGCCAATCTGTTAGGCAGCCCTCACCACCAGCCATCTCTAAAACTTTTTCATCTTCCCAAACCGAAACCCTATACCCACTAAACACTAACTCCCACCCCACCTCCAGCCCCTGCAACCACCATTCTACTTTCTGTCCCTATGAATTAACTAATCTAGGTGGTTCATATAAGTAGAACCATACAATGTCTGTCATTTTGTGCCAGGTTTATTTTAGCATAACATCTTCAAGATTCATCCATGTTGGGAAAAAAAAAGATTCATCCACATTATGTATCAGATTTCCCTTCCTTTTAAAGGCCGGATTTATTTGTCAAATGAAATGGAATAGAAAATATTAAAGCAGGTTTCTTATAAGAAGGTCAAATATTGTTTCACAGAATGGCTGTTTCAAATGGATGTGTACGTGAGTGTGTTCTAGATCCCTGGGTGTAACATAGTTCTTACGGCGGCTAACGATTATAAAAGTTGGGAAAACACTGATTTTGGTGGTGACTAAGTAATCTCCATTGCTAGCCTGGCTCTTCTCCGCCCACAGTTCCGGAGCTCACTTCCAAGGAGCTGCTGGATAGCTCCCTGTCAGCTCCTTGCAGTGAGTTTCCTAACAGATCCAGACTCAAATTTGTCCCTCTTTCCCCCAGACATGCTTCTTCACACACATCTCCTTGATTCTCCACAATCAGACCCTGCCTGCCTCACCTTGCCCCCAGGTACACAGCTGTGATATCTGAGTTATGTTGAATTACTTAGCTCTCCCTGGCACTGGCTATCCTCATTCAAGCTGGCTCTCATCCCCCTTCCTTACCCTTCTACCATGCCTACGGGTCATTTTCCTTTCTTTAGGACCCATTTCTTTTTTTTTTTTTAAAGATTTTATTTATTTATTTGAGAGAGAGACACTGAGAGAGAACATGAGCGAGGAGAAGGTCAGAGGGAGAAGCAGACTCCCCATGGAGCTGGGAGCCTGATGTGGGACTCGATCCCGGGACTCCAGGATCATGACCTGAGCCGAAGGCAGTCGTCCAACCAACTGAGCCACCCAGGCGCCCTAGGACCCATTTCAAATGCCTCCATGCACCTTGAAGCCATCCTGATCCACTCTGGGTCCCTCCGGATTTCTGGAAGCCCTTGCTCACATCCCCAATTTGGCTTATGTTTGTATTACCCCTTTCCGTCTTCCTAGCAGACCACAAGCTCCCCGGAGACCATGGACTGTGTCAGCCTGCCACACCACTGTCCTCAGCACTTAACGTGGTGTTCGGCATAGAGCAAATCTTCATTAAGTACGTGCTCAATCAAGTACGGATAGGAGGAAGCCAAGAACATCAACGGGAAACTTCAGTTTTGTCCCCAGAAGGGGCGACCACACAGCACAGACAGAGACCAGGGGTCCAAGGGAAGAACACATACCGACTCACATCCCCCACTCCCTTCTGGTGAAGTCTGGCCCAAATTCTCCCTGAAATAGCCTGTCATCTCTGTGCTCCTGAGCTCTCTGTGAGATGTCAAACAATGGAGGCTTTGCTGAATACATCACCAACTAACCCAGCTCGGCACAGAAGCGAAAAATGGCAGCCTTCAGGAATCCCCAAGGTCTAAAGTAGATCTGCCTTCTGCACCAGAGTCTCCTCACTTTGGACGAGGCTGTCACAAGAGCCTCCCAGGCTTTCCCCATCACTCACCTCTCCTTACAGAGCCTGAATAGCCTTCCTCCCCAGAGGCTTTTATCCCATCATTACCCTACTCAAAGACCACATGCGGCTCCCTGTGAGTGAAGGAACCCGGTTCAATCTGCCCTTCCCCATCCACAAAGCACCTCACAGAAGCTACTCACCCAACATTAAATCTGTCCCCGTTCTCCACATTCTCCCTTTTACCAGTTGGATCCATTTCTTCACCGTGTCTTCCAATTACCAGGGGCGCACGTGGGCAAACAGGTGCATGTGCACACACACCCCACCCCCACGTGCACGTGTACGAACACACACACCCAACTTTCAATCATTTCTTCATTATCCTGTATTTATTGAGAGTTTACTATGGACCCGGCACCATGTTTGGTGCTCAGCGTGCAGGTGGGACCCAAGCGTGGAGGACCCTGCCTCGTGGAGGTTCCGGTCCAGAGCGGGGGTTTCTCCATGTCAGCCCTATTGCTATTTGGGGCTGGGCAATGCTTTCCTGGGGGAAGCAGATGATGCAGTTGTAGGATCCTTAACAGCAGCCCTGGCCTCTCCCTGCAAGACGCCCGCAGCTCTCTCCTTTCCCAGTGTGAGAAACAAAAATGTTTCCAGGTACTGCCTGGGGTAACACTGCTCTCCCTTGAGAACTGTGTCTAGAGCAGCAGGGGGAGCTTGCTAGGAGCCCTGTGGGGACCTGGTAACAAGCATGAACTGGACCCACCCCCCAGAGAATCCAATCCTGAGCCCAAGCACCTGCGTATCAGTGGCCCCTGCAGGTGATTCTCATGAGGCTGTCCCAAAACGTGTTTGGGGAACACTCAAGTGGGAAGTGTTCCTAGACCGGACACAGACCAATAATCACACCCAGGTGGTTCATTACAATTGAGTGGGTGGTCCGGGCATGGGAGAGCGGAAGGGAGGCGGTGCCCCATCTCTGCACGTTTGCTTACATGCTCTTTAGCTCTGGTTCTGCATGTCACCACCCCCCCCACCCAGACACACACCTAAATTTCACCCTTCCTACATGGACCCATTCAGGTTCTACCTCCTCTAGGCAGTCTTCCCTAACTACTCCAGCCCATTCATATGTCCTTCCTCAGACAGGTTAACACTCACTACTTAACTAGCTCATCTGTGGCCATTTGTTTCCCCAAAGAGACCTCAGGCCTCCTGAACACCAGGACCACACAATCTGCTTCTCCACAGACCCCCACAGCATCCTTCCCGTATCAAGTACAGGCCAGTTTTTCTTGCTTGACTGGACTGAACCTATGTCCCTGGAGGGAGGCCCCAGAGGTGGCATCTGAGATTCAGGGAGTCACGATCTGGGTGTGAGGGAGGGATGGGAGGCAATCAGCATGCCTGCTGAACTCTGGGTGGCTCGCACAGCCACCCAAGACCAGGGCAGGTATGGCAGAGCAAGCAGTTAGGAGTTGAGCTGGTGCTGACCATGAGCACGGATGTTTTCTCACTGTCGACCAGGCAGCATGGATCCCAACAGGCCCAGCAGTACTGAGTCAGTGCCAACGGGGCCCAGGAACCCAGAGTGGGCCTGCTGAGGAGGAAACAAGTGCAGCAGGTGGAGGCCAACAGGGCAGAAGCAGGCCATCTGGGACCTGCCAGTCCTTGCATGGGCTTATCTTGGAGTGGCAGTAGGAGCCAGAAGGGGAGGCAGACCCAAGCCAGCCAGGGGACTCTGAAAATGTCCTTTAAAACCAGCAGCACCATGCAGAGCTCATCAGCTGCCTTCCATGAGGGAAGAATGCAGTCTGGGGAGGTGGGGGGGGGGGGGTGTGCATGGCTGGTTAAATGCAAATGTCCCAGGCAAGGAGCCTCATACTCCCCAGCACAGGGATAGGGACAGGGACAGGGAAGGGAGTAGCCTAACAGCAGCAAAGAACAAAACTCCAGGCGAAAGGAGAGCTAGGCTACTTCCAAAAGGGGCTCCCATGTGGGAGCATCCTAGGGTCAGCGCTATCCCCAAGCTCTGGAGCTAGGCAGAGTACCCCGAAGCATTTCTCCTGGCCAGCAGAAGGAACTGGCTGGCATTTTCACACACGCAGGGACCCAGGCTGTGACACATCCTCCTACTGCTCTTTCTCTTAACAAGAGTCGGCGGGTGGATGGGGTGGGCTGGGAAGAGAGCCCAAGGAGGGGAGAGTTAACTTCGTCTGCCGCTCTGACCTTCTGTGTAAGGATGAGAAAGAACCATCTGCTACAGGAGGAATCAGGTTGTGTTTCGCACGCACCGTGGTTACCGGTTTATGAAAACTGACGATTCCAGTCACGGTCCCAACCCATTATCACTCCCCACCTAACCTGCCGCTTTCCCCCCAGGAGCCCCCACAGAAGTTCTGGACTCAGGGTAATCCTGTTCGGTTTTGAGCCCTCCACACCAGGGAGCCTCCCCTCCAACCAAACGGCCATGGCGCCGTAGATTTGGGGGTGACCTATCTGACTCCTGTGGCCCCCCTCGGGGCATTCGGATGGATTCGTCATCGGCGTAGCCACTCGGAATTCCAACCTGTCCCCCCATTTACACAAGAAAACAAAGTTGTCGGGCCCCTCCGGCCCACGCAGGGCAGGCGCTCTCATGCCGCTGGGAGGAGAGATGCGCTTCGGAGCGCCAGGACCCAACCCCAACGCTGCCGTGCTCGCGGCCAGGTTCCCAACCCGGGCCCCTGACTCTGGGGACGCCCGGGCCGACGCTGCTGCCGCCACCTGGGGACTGGCCCGCGAGCTCCCTGCACCCTCACCCGCGCTCGTACTTTCTTACCTCTTGATGTAGTTTCTGCCGTACAAGATCTGTTGCAGCAAGGTTACCAAGGCGAAGGCGCAGATGAAGATGAAGAGCAAAGTTCGGTTCCCCAACAAATCCCGGTTCGCAGAGGGGTCCGCGTAGCGCATCCTGGCGGCCGCTCGCGCACGGCGGGGCGCGGCGGGCGCCGGACGCCGGGGAGCCCCCGCAATCACGCACGGGGTTTCGGGGCCCCGGCGGGGCGCGCGATCGACCAGGTGCCTCTCGGCGCTGTTAGCCGGGCGGGGGACTTGGCGGGGCAAAGTTTCCGCCTGGCGGGGAGGGAGCAGGGGGCATCCGAGCGTGACCGGCGCCGGGGCGGCGGGCAAGGCAGAGCTGATCGCGGGGAGCTCGGCCGCGGCCCGGGGCCTTCCCTCCGGACGCCTCTACCTCTGGGCGCCCGTGCACGGCAGCCGCCGATTTCCCTGCGGAGAGGCGACTCCAGGTGCCCCGGGCTCGGGGCGGCCCCTCCCCGCCGAGGTGACGACCAATGAGGAGCGGGGCCTGGATGCCGTCCGCTGGTGCACCCGAGAGCGCGGCGCACCGCCCCCTCCGGTCGGGCTCCGGATCGCGGTCGCCTCGCGCCGTGCCCTGTCCGGGCCGGCCACGTCCGATCCCAAGGCCCGCAGCGAGGCAGCGCGAAGGTTGGCCTTCAGTTCTGTAGATGGGAGGTGGGGGGACCAAACACCCGGACAGGCTGGCGAATGACTGGCGGGCGGTGGAGAGGGGGAGGGGTGGAGCGGAAAATGCCAGGTTTGAATCGTGGAATTAAAAAAGGGGGCAGGAAGGGGAAGGCGCGGCTGCGAAGCTGGGCATGCTGGAAGGGAGCGTTTGCTTGCGGCGCGCAGGGTACTGAGTCACCGCGGTGGCCACGTCCTCGCGCTCGGGAGATTTCTCCGGAGAAAGCGGAGCAAGGTCAGCGGGCAACCCTTCAAGGACGGGCGCGCGCGGCTCCTGCATGCTGATGGCCTGCGGGGCTGCCCGCCTGCGCTCCGGGCACCCAACTCTTGCAGGGAGAAAATTCAGAGGCTCTACACCCCAGCCACAGGCCTCCTTCCTCTCCGCAGCTGCGGCCCGCGGCTGTTCCTCAAAGACCTGGTTGTCACCGAGACACTGGGACCATGTCTCATCCTCGGAGCCGCTCATAAATCTTAGGTCAGGCAGCCGGCCTCCTTAGGGTACCACGGTCCCCCAAAGCTTGAGTAAGTCAGCAGGTCTGGAAAGGCTGGTGCTTCAGAGGGCACAGAAAGGCAACGCCAAAGTCGTGCCTCTTCAGAAATCCAAGCCCCTAGATGCGCTCCCCTTTTCCTAATCCCCCTCACCCCCCACCCCCGCCCTGCAAGCCAAGAGCCAGCCCTGTCACCTTGACCCCGCAGTCTCCCACGTCCTGGAGAGTCACGCGCCCACAGCGTTCACCCCTGAGGCCTCCTGGATTATTTCAGGGCGCCCTTTCCAAGGGCCCTACAGCCACTGGGGACGTTCTGGAGTCAGGGTGAGGATTCAGCTCCCAAATAGACGGAAACTATAGTCGCAGAAAGAAAAAATGGCTTTAGTGACGGGCCTCCAGTGCTCTGGCCTTACCCTTTAGTGCTTTGCTCTGGAGCTGGAGAGAGCAAGGAACGGGATGGCAGATCTCATGATTAGGGATTCACCAATAAGCTTGGAATGGGTTTTAATGCACAAGGTGGCAGCGGACCTTGGGCTGTCAAGAGTTTATGTACCAAATAAATACCTGTGAGGTCCATTAAATAAAGAACACAAACATTAAGATGGCCCATTATTATAATAATCCCCATATTTATTTGGTGACTTACTCATCAAAATAGTGCTTGCTTTTGCATATTAATTGAATTAGTGCCTGCTAGCCTCTAACTAACCCTCTTTACAATCAAAAGAACCAAAGGTCTAGTTGTCCAAAGTAACTCACCTAGCAAGAAGTGTTTGGAATGGGAGTGTGGCATTTGCTCCCACAGAGGCAGGGGAGGGCTTTATTGGTGGGGCCAGTGCCCTGCCCCACCCCACCTCACCCTTGGCTTAGAGTTCCACTCTTGCTGTCTTTAATAATTGTCTCTTAATAATTTTGAACTAGGAGGCCCTGCACTTTGCTTTCCACTGGAACACACAGATTATGCGGTGGGTCCCGCACAGTGGTCCAAGTTGACAGAGTCTAATTTTTCACTTAGTTGGCCCTCCCCTGCAGAGGTCACGGGCTACGGTCACTGCTGGAGAGGCACTCTCATCTCCTTTCTTTTCCCGCTGGTTCCCCACCACCATCAAGTACTCTGCCAGATAGTTGTCTTTGAACGCATAGTGCCTTGGAAAAACAAGACGGATCTATTTTAAAACAAGAAATCTAAATTATTCTAAAAATGTACAGCTTGCTGAGTTTCCACAAGCTGAACACTCTCGTGTAACCAGAACGCAGATCGAGACACCAAACATCTTCAGTCCCCCTCCAAGACCCCTCTCCTGCTCCTTTCCAGGGACGTTGTGCTGAAGAGTAACCATTATTCTGACTTTTAGCCCCAAAGATCAGCACTTCCCATTCTTGCATTTTATACAAACAGAATCATACCTCATATATTCTTTTCATGTCTGACTTCTTTCGCTCGCCACAGGTTGGAAGATTCCTCCATGCCACTGTGTATGGTAGGGAGCATTCTAATATGGCCCCCGAGATGCCTCATCCTCTCTGGCTCTTGCACTTTCTCCCAGTTACTCAATTGAACATCCATCTAGGTGTTGCTGTAAAGGGATTGTGGGATGTCATTTAGGCCCAAATCAGTTGGCTTGAAGATAGGGAGCATATTTTCAGTGGGCCCGATCACATGAGCTCTTCAAAGGGACTAAGCTCTTCCCAACGTAAGAGATTTTGAAGCCATGAGACAGACGGACTTGAGGGAAGCTCTTCACTTTTGGCTCTCGTGACAGAGTCCACACGGCAAGAGCTCTGGACGGCCTCTGAGAGCTGACACCGGCTCCTGGCTCACAGGCCGCAAGAAAATGGGGGACCTCAGTCCTCCAGTAACAAGAAAGACCATAAATTTCGCCATCACCTGAATGAACTGGGAAGACAGTCCTGAGCTCCCGGCCTGTGAGGCTGTCTGAAGAGAAGCAAGATTTACGAGCTGTCCCACCATGAGCTGGTAAGCTTGTGCTGTCCTCAGTCCCTAAGTTGGTGGTCATGTGTTTCCCAGAGCCAGAAAATGCACGCTCCGCACACTATGGGTTAGAGGCTGATGGATACCATTGTTTGTTCTATCTTCTGTCTATATAGAATGTCATGGCTGGACTGTAGCACAACCGACTTATTCACTCTACTGTTGACAGAACCCCAGAGAGTTGCGGCCACATACCTTCCAGTGTGTCCTTTGATGAATATATGCACACCTGCCTGTGGGGTAGCGGTATTTAGGAGTGGGATCGCTGGGTCACAGAAGGCTCAGCTGTAGTGATTCCTGCCAAACAGTTTTCTAAACGGCTGGGTTATTCTTTTCATAGGTATTTGATTCAAACTTGCCATGACCTGATGGGAATTGGGCCCCACCCTAGATGACGCTACCATTAACCAGCTAATCTAACAGCAAAAAAACCCACCAAGCGAAGAGACAAAATAGTCCAGAGAAATGAATTACTTAATACTGGGTGTGGACTCTCTCCGTGGCCAGGTAGCTTGCAGGAATCTGCAGCAAGGGCCAATGCTGACTTTGGCCACAGCTGGAATGCTGGGGTAGTCTCCTGTGTGCGATGCGTTTGGGTCACTTGATCCCCAGCAATAGTCCCGCACACCTCTGCTGACAGGGCCTTCCTAATCCTAACGGTGAATCCCACCATCTTCGTATCAAGTCAGAAGGTACCTTTAACATACACACAGACTTAAGCATCGCGGAGGAGTCAGAGACCAAAGATATAGAGACACGGAGGTCTGCAGTCCCTGTTGTTGTTATTAATATATGGATCTAGGTTCCATTTTAAGCCAAATCCATATTCCAATTGGGGAACTGCTACAAACCCTCGGAAGGCCTTGCAAACAAAAGAGTAAACCGTGGAGAGCTGATCCCTGTGCCAGATTCAGTGCACACCATTTTTATATCCTAATTGCCAGCAACGGGGACAGCTGCATCATTGTTTAAAACACACACGCACGCACAATTAAGCCAAGAAGAAATGTCAACACTGGCACAATCTGCTAAACTGCTGATAACTGATGGGCATTACTCATGCAGGGAGCATTGTCTCTGACAGAAAACGGAAAGATTCCTTTAAAAAAAAAAAAAAAAAAACCTCAGAGATTTCAACTGGTTTAAGAAAACCGGGGTTGCTAACATTATGGCACAATTGCAACCTGCCAGATTATGTAAGTGACATTCCACCCATGCGTTCGCAGAGTCTGTGATAAGTCCAGGCTGTTCTTCTGCCTCTTCTATCTGTGTTCGCAAGGCGGCTCCAAGAGGCTGATTCCTGGTTCGGGGACACTCTGTCTGTGCTGAGGGTGTCTTGCAGCCACCGAGCAGAAATGCCCAGGGATAACCTCTGAATCTAGAGAGCCAGAGCTCGCCATTGCTCGGGCATCTGTGGACGCTGGATCCTCCTGCTTTTCACTAAGCTGTTATTATAGAATAGAACTAGAATTTAAACTCCTCATTCGGTTCCCTTATAATTCACCAAGCATGTTCGAAATAACTTATTAAATGATCCTGAACGAGGCTATGAAGTCACAGTGTGGCCTTCCTGTGTCTCACCTGAGAGACAACTTCCTTTTGTCCTCGCACTACTCCCCTCCTCCCCCAGGGATTCTCCTTCTGTATCTGCCCTGGAGGACCCAGTTTGCTTCCAGAGGCAGAGACAGGCTTCTCAGTATTAATCCACAAAGGCTCCTGCATCTCAGGGCAGAAAAGACTCATTTCCCCCTGGGGGTTGTCACATTCCCACAGGTAGCCAGAAACAGCTACACTCTTCATAATGAGGTCACTTGGGGACACACTGAGATGACACAGTGTCTTCTTTGCTCACCTTCAAGGCCAGGCCCTGGGCTAGAAACCCCTGGGATCAGGTTCTGCCCTTTGAGGAGGAGCTCTGACAAATTCAGCTCAGAGAAGGTTTCTCATTTCCAGTCCAGGGCAGGTTCCTCGATGCGTTTTGCTGGTGGTCTGTGTAATGCTGAGACTTCAAAAGAATGCCTGGGAACACAGCGGCTTGGAAATGTTTAATGTTCCTTGGGTACCTGTAAAGAGAAAAGCAATACGTGTCCTACTATGATCATCCATTTCTAGAACACCAGAGATTCCCGGTCCTAATGTCACAGCCACAGTCAAGTAGGTTCACTTAGCCTCTGTCCTGGTTTCTCAAGGTCCAGGCTTTCAGTGCCTGTGATGGGAGTGTCTACTATGTGGTAGGTATTGCATGATGAGCCAGGGAAATGAGGATCTGTAAGTCATAGTCTGTGCCCTTGAAGGAGTTTAGGTGGCAGTGAAGAGGGCATACACTGCCCTCTAGTAGGAGAAGTAAGCCTCTAACCAAGTGGGAAGATCGTGGGTTGTTGGGAGGTAGGGCAAAGAATGGCAAGGAAGGGGTCGAGACGAGGTGGTCTTTGAGCTGAACTGTGCCAGGGAAGGATGATTAGCCAGGTCACTGAGTGGGGCAGGGGCAATGCGGACAAAGCCCAGCAGCAGGAGACGACGTGACCCGGTCAGCTCAGGGTTGCTGGAGAGATGAGGCTGGAGGAGAGGGCAGGAGCCAGAGCACAGGAGTGGGGCTCTGATCCACCATACCATTGCAAGATTTTAAGTAGCAGAACAACATGATTAGATTTGCATTTTGGTTAAACCAACCTCCGGGTTGGTAGAGAGCAGCTGGAGGGAGAAATGCCTGAAAAGGCACAGACATGAGAGCCTCTCTCTCCTCTGGCTGACAGCACCAGACCCCTCCCCACCGCTGTGGCCTCACCCACACACCCCCAGAGGCAGGCAGCCCCACCGCTCCTGTCATTGTTGTGCCAACCTGAGAAAGAATACCCTGCCCCCTTCCAGGGGAGCAGGCAGGGAGCAGAGGCACAGGCTTACTGCCTCGGATGTGATCGCTATCTCTGTATGAAGGGCGTCATCAGCCCTCTTAGTTGGTGTTCATGGACATTGGTGAAGCGTGGTTGGGGCCAGTCCACCGCACACTGGTACAATCCCAGAGCATGTCGCCAGGACACCCTTTTTGCCATTTTCTGGGGTTCCTTCTACTCCGCAGGTTTCTGGTACAAAAATTCTCTCTTCCTCCTCCCTTTGACAACCCTGCCCTTGGAGAAGGTTCTGGTAACTTTCATTTATATCCTACTGTTCCTGATGGGGAGAAACATAAACTGAATTGTCCTCTGGGCCTGTAGTAAAGGTGATGTCCTATTAGAAATGCACACAGAGACATATGAAGGGACCTATGGGTGACCACCACCTGACCCATATGCTCAGACATCGCAGCCTAATGGGGAGAGGGTTTTCTAGGAGAATACATACCTGGTATTATAAATATGGAGTAGTGGGAATGGGATTTGTTTCTAAAAGAAATTTCTTTTTTTTTAAATTTATTTATTTATTTTCAGCATAATAGAATTCATTGTTTATGCACCACACCTAGTGCTCCATGCAATCCGTGCCCTCCATAATACCCACCACCTGGCTCCCTCAACCTCCCACCCCCCCGCCCCTTCAAAACCCTAGGATTGTTTTTCAGAGTCCATAGTCTCTCATGGTTTATCTCCCCTTCCAATTTCCCCCAACTCCCTTCTCCTCTCCATCTCCCCATGTCCTCCATGTTATTTGTTATGCTCCACAAATAAGTGAAACCATATGATAATTGACTCTCTCTGCTTGACTTATTTCACTCAGCATAATCTCTAAAGGAAATTTCTTGTCATCTACCCACATCAGTACTTACATTGGAAGAGCAACAGCATTGGTGTCTTCCACCTGAACACCCTGAAAACAGATCATTGTTGACAAGCGTGGTCACTGGTGTGACAGCCTTCGCCCAGCTACATTGTGGATTTGCCCAGATGGCCACTGCTTACAGGCCAAGTGGACAGTGCTGTGTACGGGGGTCAGCAAACTGAAAGGGCTTTGCGAGCCATACAGTTTCTGTTGCACTCAGCTCTGCTGTTGTGCTGTGAAAGATAAATGATGCAGAAACACATGAGCGTGACCAGAGTTGGTCCACAGGTTACAGTCTGTTGCCCCATCTGTGGCCACACCACGTGATTTGCAGAGCCCCGTGCAAAAGACCCACCCCACTGAACTAGAGAATCACTGTGAAAGGGAGTCCCCTGTGTTCGGGCATTATGTCTACAAAGGACTGATAAATTACAACATGCGAATCCGTTATCCACTGTCAACATGTTTGCACAGATTCAATTATTCCTGAAGTACAGCCTGGAGATCATGGGATGACATTTCCACAAAGAAAGTGCCCCCTAACTTGGACCACTTGTTTCATAGACATATGCCCCTGGTCACCAGGGACTCCTGAGCACAAATATGGGCTGCTTGATGAGACTCCATCTCACTTCTGGAGACAATAAATTCTTGTGTCCTAAAGGTCATCGTGTCAGTTAGGAGCTTTTGACTAAAGTAACAAAGACCACAGAGAAATGTACTATCCCACCTACCAGAAAAACTGGAGGTGGGGTGGGCTCCGCAATTGGCCAATCAGTCTTTCTAGAACCCAGGTTCTTCCCATCCTCTGTTGCATCATCTAAATTATAGGCTTCTTCTCAAAAGTGGCTGTCCTCATGGCTCTATGAGAGCTGCCATTAGTAACTGGGGAGAAGCAGAAGAGGGGGGTGTGTAGAGAGAGAGAGAGAGACTCCTCCAACCTAGGACCAATAATATTCAGCAGAGGGATGCCATGCCTTGACTGGGTTGCACCGGGTCCCTGAACCAGTCACTGACAAGGGAGGGTATTATCCTAGTTGGTTTAATCTACCAAAGAGGCTCCCCAGGATCCAGGATCCATTCCAGAAACCATGTGGCTGCTTCCACAGATGGAGATAGAAGATGTTGGAGAGTCAACCTGATATCATTGAGGGCATCACTTTTTCATTTATGTTTCCTTTCTTCCTTTCAACAGGGTACCACTGCTGTCATTGGTTAGTGCTGATGACAGACAAACAAGAGAGTGAGAAAAGGTGCCCCTCCAATGTCCCAGAAATGTTTCAGAACCATGAAGAGTATCACGGGTAGCCCTGTCTCCTGCCCATTTCCCCAAACACACACATGTTACTCGTTCACTGACGGTAGCACGTATGACAATACTTACAAAGCTTGTAGGAAAAGAGAGAAGCCAGGCAACGGGTCAGCTAAATTGTAAGAGTGGAAACAGATTATGTTTGTGTCTGAATGCCTTGGTGTTTGGCTGCAAAGACAGTGACAGGCTGGGGAAAGTAGCTGCCAGTGTGGGAGTGGGGAGGTATTACAGGTTGGTGGGAAGGAGCTCAGTCTGGGGAGTCAGAGGAGACATGCTTTAGGTCTCAGGCCTAGGAGTTCAGGAGAGACCCCTGCCTTCTCTAACCCACTGGTGTCCTCATATGGAAACTGGAAAATATAATATCTATCCCTCAAAGTAGGAGTTTTTGAAGATTAAATATAAAGCTATAAAAGCATTCTGTAAACTATAAAGCCATATGACTCTAAGATAAATTAAACCACATTATTTGCAATGGCCTGGGAGAGAAAGATTTCACAAATGTTGAGTTTCAGCAGATTCGTGAAGGGGGCCAGGTGTCCTCAGCAGCCTCCCTTGTCCCCATCAGCCCTGCCTACTCCAAGTGCCCAGGACTGTCTACTGCACATAACTCTGCAGCATCCCCACTGAAGCCCAGACTGGGATCTGCCCCCTTTGTTCTCCTCCCATGGAAACTCACTCATCTCGACTCTCACTATCCCATCTCCTTAACACACATCTGCAACTCACCTAAGGAAGTACGAAACGGTGGTGAGCATAGTCCTGAGTCAGAATACAGAATTGTAGGCCCGGCTCTGCCACTAACTAGCCCTCTGATTTCAGGCTTCGTTAACCTAGTGGCAACCTTGGACTTTGAACCTACAAAATAAAAAAAGAGTTGTAGTTTTTAAAACTCTATCCAGCATGGAAACCAGGCTTCAAAACACAATGGTGCTCCATACCCTCCATCCAGCCTTCCCTCCTGCCCGTCTTGACCTGAATGGCAGCAGAGAGTTACCATCATAAAAATGCAAGGGCTTTGCCGAAGTGTATTTTGAAAACCACTGAGCTAAATGATCCCCCAAGGGCTCATTCGTCTCTACAATTCTCTGTTTCTACTTCTAAG
Organism: Mustela putorius furo; assembly: GCF_011764305.1. Taxonomy (NCBI): domain Eukaryota; kingdom Metazoa; phylum Chordata; class Mammalia; order Carnivora; family Mustelidae; genus Mustela; species Mustela putorius. Next base: position 40,142,872 of record NW_025422010.1, read on the forward strand.
ATAAATGACTTCATGCTAATGTGAGACAGAATATAATATGGTTCCCCCACCTAGAATCATTTGTATCTAAGTAGGAATTCTCAGAGATGCATACTCTCCTGAGTTCATAAATGAAGATGGAATTTCAGGCACCCTGCATGTGAAAGGGGTAGTTGAGAGACTCCCCGAACCCCCTAAAATCACTCAATTAGGATTATCCACTCAGCGTTCATGTGGGACCTCATCTTGAAGCAGTTAATGGCATTTTGGGGGGTGGTGAGCAACCTGGTGGCTTCTCAGTTTGGGACCTCCCAGAGCATGGCTCCCATCAGCTCCATGGTTAACCACCAAGGAGGACAAGGGAAGTCACCATGTTTTTATGGGGCAGGGCTGGGAAGAGGATGAGCTACAGCCGGGTTCAGCTCTGGGCACAGAAATTCCCCAAATGACAAGACTTAATATACACAGGGTTTTTCTTTCCTGTGACATACCGGACATTCAGAGGTGAGCGATTCAAGGCTCAGAGGGTGGGTCCATTCAAAAAAAGTCTTCAAAAATTCAAGCTCCCTCTAGCTCATTACTCTTCTGTTCCAAGGAAGGAGGACCCATGGCCAATGGTGGGTTCCATGTCAGGAGTTCGTCAGCCATAAGGAGGGGAGAAAACAATCCCCAGAATTTCAGTTCTGGGATCTTTATGTTGGCCCAGACGCTTGAGTAATTTACCAGAATATCTTCAGATTCTTCAACATAACTTTTCATGTCATTTGACTAGATGTAGATGAGAGCTGCATAAGTGATAGAGTGTGTGAACTTTAAAAATACATTTGTACTCAATAACTATATGCTACAAAATTCCTATTTTCTTTTTAACCGTTTTAAGAAGGATAACATATGTACTGATAGGTACTCAAATCTTGCTGTACGGCCCCATGAATGACCACAACATGAAGACACCCACAGAACCACCGCTAAGATAAAAGAGTGAAGGAACTAAGATAAAAGAGAAAAGGAAACCACCAGCCCCCAAAACCTGCCTTGGGCTCCTCCCAATCTAACATGCCCTGTCCTTTTCTCTTCTTTTTTTCTCATCCTCTGTCCTATCCTTGTCTTCTCTTGTGCTCCCCTCACATCCCAGGCCTCTCAGAACCCCCAGGGCACAGGGATGCTGGTGGCAATGGTAATAATTTGAGGCTGTGTTGCCTTCTGGCACACAGCATGTGGCAAGAGCAGGACCTGTGGAGCCAGACTTCCTAAGATCCAGCTCTTAGCTCCTCTGCTCACTAGCTTTGTGAATCCAAGCAAGAGATATATCTCTGTCCCGTGGGTCCGATCACAGTTTGGCAGCAGGCTGGGCACTCCGCGCATGGTGACCCATGTGAGGTCACTGCATTTTCATTTTTATTCCTTGGGTTGGATCTTTTAAAAGCCCCGGGAGGCACTTGTTATTTCTATTTCACTGAGACGTCCAATGAGGCAAAATGACTTGCCCAACACAGCACGGTGGGTCGGAGGCAGAGGAAAGGCCAGCCTGTGAGCCCTGAGGCTGCACCGGCACGTGTCTTGGAGCTGCAGGCCTCCTACCCCTTTGGGGCTGAGACCAGACAGGTAATTCAGACAAGCCTACAGGTGCCCGGCCATCCAGATGCTTGTTTGACCCAGGGGTGCCTGGTTCCTTAACTGATTCACTCTCGGCTTCATGCTTCTCTCTGCTGCGCCAGAGAGTTTCTTCAACAGACGCACAGACGCCAACCTTACAACACCTGCTAATAAAACCTTCCTTGGCAGGATTGGGTTCCGGTGGTGTCTAGTAACTCCAGACATGAAGGAGTAAATAGCTGGTCATGCAAAGAGTGTGCGGGACCCTCCAGGAGCAGAGAGAATGCAGAGCGATCAGGGTCAAGGCAGCATCTATGGCCAGGACAGGGACAGGGCTAGGAGCTGGCAAGCAGGGCAGCTGGTGGAAAGAGGAGGACAGTGAACCAAAGTCACGCCCCAGCCTGGCTGTGTTGGCAGTGCTGGGGCCATTCCTGCCGTTACCTGACAACTGCTCCTGGATAATACCCCTGGGACAGGTGCTGGGCAAGACAGGCGTCTGTGTGGTTTGGGGGGATCAGGGGGAAACTCCTTACCCCTCCCTAAAGGGGTATTATTATTTAAAGGGTCCGGGCCTTTCCTTCTATGAGATACAGAAGACTGTCAAGCAAGTAACCCTAGGAGAAGAGGCCCAGGGATATGTCCAAAGTGATGTAGGTAGCATAGGGATGAGAGCCTCCCCCTGGAGGCGGTTTGACCAAACCCTGCTTCTCCTATCCCACTTGGGAAGCCTGTCCTTGGCTTGCTCACTGTGTTACAGCTCCCTCCCTTCTCCATGGGGGGCTGTGAAACAACACCATCAAGGCACTGAATGCTCACTGTGTGCTAGGCACTCTTCACAGAGCTTCCCTGCTCTTAATGCATTTAATCTCCCTTGAATGAAGGTAGGTGAAAGGGAGGAACTCTTTTCAAGCCTACACACTTGGGGATGGAGAGGCCCCAAAGGTTCAGTAACTGTCCAAGGTGCTGGATCTACGTAGAGGTGGGAGTGCGATCTGCACCCAGGCCCCCAGGCCCTAGAGCCCAACCTTCCACTTCTCACTGCAGGCTGCACATTCCCTAGACTCCTTGTTGTCTCCCAAGCCACAGGACCCCAAGGCCCAGGGCAGGGTCAGTTTGCTCCTGGGTAGCCAGAGCTGAGCCCTTCATACCCTTCCAAGGCTTCCATCACTGATGACCTACCTTCCCCTCAGACTGCTCTGTAAACTCAGTGTTTGGTACTGAGGCTGGCTGCCTTCCCCTTATCCTGGGCTCCTACTTCCAGGCTGGGGTGTTGGGGCAGCATCCAGAAGATGCAACCAGGAGCCAGCCTCAGAGGCCTCCACCTCCCTGCACCTGCACGCTTCTCCTCCCTCTCCCGGGGAGCCCCCAGTGTGGGAGGCAGAGTAGCCTGTCCAAGAGCTCGGGCTCTGGAGTCAGGCTGCCTGGGTTCTAATGGCAACCCAGCCAGTGATGTTTTATTCTCCTTGAAAAGTTTCTTGAGCTCTCTGAGCCTCAGTTTCTTTCTTTATGAGATAGAGTAATAAAAGAAACTACCTTCCGGAGTTATGCTGGGGACTGAGATTCAGCACATCCTTACCCACTTAAAAGCCAGCCAGCTGCACAGGAAGCATTCGGGCAATGTTAGTACGTACTAGGACCGCATCTTGTCAAGCACATTCTGAAACCATAAAGTCAGAAATTCTACTTTCTAACCATAGCTTCCTACTTTCTCTTCTTAAAGCTCTTCAGCCCCCATAGCCTGCTCTGCTGAGTTAGTGTGCCAAGGGCTGGAGTCCCTGTTCTTCTGTAGATGGGCCACCTCCTGGCTTCTTGTCCTTTCCTACTTCATTAAATAAAACCCCATGGTCAATCACTTTACTGACATTCTTATAATTACTCACAATTTTCTCATGCTTGGTCTGTTTCTCTCAGGATCAGGTTCAGTGGTATATAATAGAAAACCCAAAATAACCATTCTCAAAATAGTTAAGAGTATATTTCTCTCATATAAAAGAAATCCAGAGGTAGTAAGCTTAGAGGTGGGGCGGTAGATCTGAGTGCATCAGGGACACCTGCTCCTCTTCTCTTGCTATTTTCTCACGTTCTAGCACACTGTCTCGGAGTCCACAATGGCTGTGGGAGCTCCAGCCGTGGTGTCTACATTCCAGAGAGCACAATGGAGGAAGACAGCCTCCCCATCCAACATGTTCCTCTTACATCCCAACAGCCAGAACCCCATCACATAGCCTCACCTGGCCACTGCTTACTTCCTGTCCCAAATAAGAGGGAGGAGGTGGAGGGTCCCCACCACCCCCACCCAGCCAGTCCCCAGACAGTGATGATTTTGCCACCCACTCCCACTTTGAGGCTGGCCTGCTGCTGGAGAAAATCACGTGCTGACAGGCACCTCTAGAGGCCGTGGCTTCCAGCCCCACTGAGCCCCCCACACTCCTGGATGAGGCCATTCCCCTCTCTTTTGCTTGCCTCCTGGTAGTCATTCCAAGTAGTCAGTCACTCCCCTGAAATGCTCCCTCCCTTCCTCCCCCTCGTCTGTCTTCAGATGTCCTTTTCGTTCCTCTGCAGCTGCTCCAGCTCCCCTCAGGGGTGACTGCCACCCAGGAAGGAGGGGACTTGCTCTTTTCCCTTGAATCCTACAACCAACAGTGATGACCTGGCGAGAGCTGAGGTGCTCCTGACTAACCGCTTCATCCAGACTCTCTCCCTGGGCGATTTGTTTCTAACGGTGGTATTGATGGTATCGATGTTTCACTTGGAAGGAGGCTCCCAGGGGAAGTCGGAGGCTCCAAGCAGGCTGACTTGGCTTGTTTTGGGGGACACGGTCCCCCCAGCAGTCCCTCCATCCTTCCTCACATCAGCTGATGGGCCTTGGAACAGAGAAAAGTGCTCCCTGAAGAAAGCTTAGCATCCTGAGGCTCCATGAGCCCCAGACCCCTCCAACAGCCCCGCCAGGCCAGCACACGGGCGCCACACACTCCGTCCACCTCTAAAAAGAGGAAAAGTGGCTTGAGAGAGGGAATTCCCCCATGCTAAAAGAACCGTGTCTATATTCTTATGAAAACGTCCCCTTTGCATTCCTAGCTGCTTGTAAGGAGCAGTCTGAGAGCAGATGTCCCCGGGTTTAGGGACTGGCTGAGGCAGCCACCCCATCCTTCAATAAATGGAGGGGAAGCCACCAACCCGCTTCCATACAGAACCTTGGTTTCTGCCCTGCTGGGAGGACTGGAGTTGGGGTGCGGGTCTGGGGGCTCACGTTGGTTCTTGGGGCCCCGTCAGCCACCACCCTTCTCTGCTGACCCTGTCAGGGCTAATGAGGGCTAGGGCCGGGAGACTGCTCAGGAGCTCAGTGGTTCCTACTTAGTGTGAAAAGTCTGCCTTCTAGGTTGCTATAAAAAGGAGCAAAAATAACAGATGTGCCTCTTCGTCTGTCTTTATGTTCCCTGTTTCATTTATCACACACATCTTGCAATAGCTACTCATTTTCACATTTCCCTCACTTCCTCCCTCCAACGTGAATTACTTAAAATAACAGCCACCACTCAGGGTCAGCCCCAGCCAGGACGAGGGAGGTGCTCAGGGATGAGGACTGTGCCCGAAAGAAGCCTCAGGTGACCCCTGCCCTCATCACCGTCCCTCAGACTCCTCAGCTTCTCAGAAGCCCCTGGTCTTTCCTTCCGAAGCCAGAGGCAGTACTGAGTGAGGCCCCCTGGGAACTCACCTCCCACTGCAGAGGCTTCGATGACACTGGAAACTTCCCTGAGAACAAGGTTGGCTGGGAGAGAAAGAGACAGCTGGACATGACCCATGTGGCATGGAAGGAGAACCTGACCAGAGACATGACCTGGGTTCTGGTCCAATACATTCTCTCAGCATGCTGTGCGCCATGGGCAAGTTGCATCCCCTCTCTGAGTCTCAGACTCATCATCTGTAAAACAAGGGGTGTGAGGGCCCATCCTGTGCTGGGTTCCTGCCTGGAGCCTCTACAGGATTCAGTCCTGACCCCTAAATCTCTCTTCTCCTTCCCTCACCAGTTATGTTTGCCAATGCCTTAGTTAGCTGCCTATTCACATCACGCCTGGTCTAATGTAGGACACTCTGGACTGCTCTTCCAACCCCGCTGCCAGCCTCTAGAGTCTGTTCTCCATACTGCCACCAGACTTCTTAATGCTGATCTCATGCACTGTTTAAAACCCTTCAGATGCCTTCCTGCATTCGACTCCTTACCCAGGCATGCAAGGATTACCACTGTCCCACTCTCTTTCCACAGCTCCTGACCTCATTCACAAATATTTATTGAGCCTGCTCCATGCCCAGCCCTGTTCTAGGAGCTCAGAATATAGCAATAAATCTTCAAGAGTCAATTCAATTGTCACCTCCCTTGAAAAGCTTCCCTGCACTCCACTCCTTCGTGCCCACCAACAGGGTGAGTTCATTGCCTCTTCCTCCTGTGTGTGCAAACTGCTAAACATGACAGACTGGGAGGGAGCTGAGAACAGCAACCTCTCCTTCATGGCTGTATCACCAATGGGCATACCTAGGGAAGTTGTGTTCAGTTAATGTTTGTTCAATATCATGGTCAGTTTTATGTGTTGACTTGGCCAGGGCAAGTACCCAACATTTGGTCAACATTACTCTACATGCTTCAGCGAATGCATTTTTTAGATAAGATTAACATTTAAACCAGAAGACTTTGAATAAAGCAGATTACTCTTCATAATGTAGGAGGGCCTCAACCAATCAGGTGAAGGCCCTAGGAGAAAAATGATTGACTTCTTCCCAAGGAAGGGGAACTTCTACATTTGGACTGCCTTCAGACTAGAGCTGCAACATAGCTTTTCCCTGAGTTTCCAGCCTGCCAGCCTGTTCTGCAAATTTAGGACTCACCAACCCCCACAGCCATGAGAGACAGTTCCTTAAACATTCTCTCTCTCTCTCTACACACACACACTCTGTTGGTTCTGTTTCTCTGGAGAATCTTAACATACTGAGTGAATTATTTCACCCCACCACTACCACCGCCACCCCTACTTATCTGATACCTGTGGCTAAAGAAGGTGTAGGAAGAGGAGGAAGAAAAATGTGTAGCTTTTTCATATGATTATTAGCCATTTTTTAAATCTTTCTTTATGAAGAACCTGCATAGGTCTTTTGTCCTTTTCACAATGCTGTTGTCTTTTATTATTGATTTGTAGGAGGTTTTCAACATTCTGGACACATGTTCTTTTTCAAATGGAATGGCTTACAAATGTTTCCTCCTAGAATGTGGTCTGTGTTTTTATTTCTTAAATGATTAGAATTTTTTTTGATCAATAGAAATTTTTAATTTTGATGACTCTACCCATCAATCAAATCTACCTATTTTTTCCTGCTATGATTAGAGCCTTATGTGTTTTAAGAATGTTTTCTCTAGAAGCTTTGTAGATTTACCTTTTGCAATTAAATTTATGACCTATTTCAAATTAATCTTTGTATGGCATGAGGTAGAGGTCAAGGTTCATTTCTACTCCATAAGGACATTCAGCATTCCAGTCCCATTTTTGGAAAATTCATTTAGTGCTTTTGTTAAAAATCAAGCTATACGCTATGGGTTTACTTCTAGATTTGTTTGATATTCTGTTCCATTGATCTATTTAGTTATCCATATGCCAATACCATATTGTCCTATCTATTATAATTTCATAGTGCATCTTGAAATCTGGCAGTATAAATTCTCCAACTTCAATCTTTAAGACTGTTTTGCTTATTCTAGGTCCTTTGCAATTTCATGTACATTTTAGAATAAGCTTTTCAATTTCTGCAAAAAGTCTAATGGGACTATAATTGGGATGGCATCTTAACAATATGACATCTGGACAAAATTAAGTCTTCAAATCTATGAACATAGAATACATCTCCATTTATTCATATCTTATTTAGTTTCTCTCAGCTCTATTCTGTAGTTTTCAGCATACAGGCCTCCCACATCTTTTGTTAAATTTCTTTCTGAGTATCTTATGGTTTTTGATGTTATTGTAAATAGTATTTTAAAAATTACTTTTTAGAACAGTTTTAGATTTGGGGCACCTGGGTGGCTCAGTCAGTTAAGCATCTGACTCTTGACTCAGCTCAAATCTTGATCTCAGGGTTGTGAGTTCAAACCCCACACTGGGCTCCACGTTGGGCATGGAGCCTACTTAAAAAACAAAAAACCAGTTTTTAGATACAAAGAAACATTGTAAAGGTAGTACAGAGAGTTCCTAAATAACCCACACTTAGTTTTTCCTATTGTCAACAAACTATATTAGCATGGGACATTTATCACAATTAAGGAACCATACTGATATGATGTTATTAACTAGCATCCAGCGCTTATTAATATTTCCTTAGTTTTACCTAAAGTCGCTTTTCTGTTCCAGGATCCCATCCTGAACACCACATTACATTTAGTTGTTATGTGTCTTTAGGTGCCTTTGGACTGTAACAGTTTCTCCGAGATTTTCCTTGTTTGTGATGACAATTTTGAGGAGGTATTTTGTAGAATACCCTTCAGTGGGGTTCGTCTGATATTTTTCTCATGATTAGACTGAGCTTCTTGGTTTTTGGCAAGACGACCACAGAGGTAAAGTGCCATTTTCATCATATCATGACAAGAGCACATACTATCAACATAACTAATCACTGTTGATTTTGACCTTGATCACCTGGCGGAGGCAGTGTCTATCAGCCTTCTCCACTGCAACGTTACTTTTCCCTCTCTCCATCCTATACCCTTTGGAAAGAAGTCATCACTATATGTAGCCCCGCTTAAGGAGTGGAGAGTTACGCTCCAAATCTTTTAGGGTAGAGTATAAATTATTTGGAATTCTTCTCCATGGGCAATCTGTCTGTTCTCCCCCACTGATTTATTCCCCATCTACAGCTGTGCTAATGTATACATTATTTGCCATCCGTATCTATTCTTTGGTGAAATTTCTGTTCAAATATTTTGCCCATTTAATAATTGGGTTGTTTTCTTATTCTTAATTAAATTTTTGCCCATATATATTATTGTCCAGATACAGATGTATCTTTTGCAAGTATTTTCTCCCAGTCTGCAGTTCCTCTTTTAATTTTTTCAGTAGTGTGTTTCAAAAAAATCAGAACTTTATTTTAGTGAGGTTCAGAGTATCTTTGTTTCTAGTGAGTGTTTATGGTGTTGACTAAGAAGTCACTGCCAAACACAAGATCATAAAGATGCTCTCACTGTTTCCTTCTGTAAGTTTCACAGCTTCAGGAATTACATTTAGTTCTGGGACTCATTTTTTTTCCCTCTTTTCTTCTTTTTTCGGAGAGAGAGAGAGAAAGGGCTGGGGGTTGGGGCAGGAAGTGGGAAGGGCAGAAGGAGAGAATCTTCAGCCCCAACTTGGGGCTCCATCTCAGGACTCTGAGATCATGACATGAGCTGAAATCAAGAGTTGGACGCTTAATAGACAAAGCCATCCAGGTAACCCTGGGACTCATTTTCTCTTCATAATTCCTTTGTTTAGAGGCAACTACTGCTAGTTAGCATTTCCATGCAGTTTTTTTAAGCTGAGGAGGTTCAAAGTGTTTGTTTGTGTAGGTTGCCTTTAAAAAAACAAACAAACACAATTTTATTTTTTCAGAGCAGTTTTAGGTTCACAGCAAAATGAAGCAGAAAGTACAGAGTGCTCCCATGTACCTGCAGCCCACCCCCTCCCCAAATGCACAGCCTCCTTCACCATCAACATCCCCTGCCAGAGCAGAAAATATGTCACAATCCATGAACCTGCATGGGCACACCATTATCATCTGGAGCCCACTGTTCCTATTACAGATCACTTCGTGTTGTACATTAGATGGGTTTGGACAAATGTATAATGACATGTACCCACCCTTGTAGTATCTTACATAGTAGTTTCACTGCTCTAAAACTCCTCTGTGCTCTGCCTATTTGTCTCCCCTTCCCTATCCCCACCCTTACCAACCCCTGAGCTTTTTACTGTCTCCATACTTTTGCCTTTCTAGAAGGTCGTATAGTTGGAGCCACACCATATGTAGCTTTTTCAGATTGGTTTCTTTCACTTAGTGACATGCATCTCAGGTTCCTCCATGTCTTTTCATGGCTTGATAGCTCATTTCTTTTCAGTGCTGAGTAACCATTCCAGTGTCTGGATGTGCATGGTTTATCCATTCACCTACTGAAGCACATCTTTACTGATACCAAGTTTGGGCTATTATGACTAAAGCTGCTGTAAACACTAGGTTTTTGTGTGGACACAAGCTTTTAACTCCTCTGGGTAAAGACCAAGGAGCATGATTGCTGGGTCATATTGTAAGAGGTTGTTTGATTTTGTAAGAAGTTGCCAAACTGGCTTCCAATGCGGCCGTACCCGCAGCAAATGAGAGTTCTTGTTGCTCCACATCCTGTCCACCCTTTGGAGTCGTCAGTGTTTTGGATTAGGGCCATTCTAATAGGTTGTTCTAATTTGCACTTCCGTAACAACCTCTCATTTGAGCATCTTTACATATACTTACTTGCCATCTGTTTATCTTCTTTGGTGAGGTGTCTGGTTTTTTGCCTATTTTATTTTTTTTCCTTTTAACCATTTTTAAATGGATTTGTTTTCTTATTGTTGAGTTTTAAGAGGTCTTTGTATATTTAGAATAATGATCCCTTATCAGAAATGTCTTCTGCATGTCTTCTTCTGTGTCTCACCTTCTCATTTTCTTTACAATGTCTTTCACAGAGCAAGAGTTTTTAGTTCTTATTTTTTCAAAATTTTAGATAAATTTTAGTTAACATACAATGTATATTGGCTTCAGGAGTAGAATTCAGTGATTCATCACTTACACATAACACTCAGTGCTCAGCATAAGTGCCTTCCTTAATGCCCATCACCCATCTGGCCCACCCCCCACCCACTACCCTCCATCAACCCTCGGTTTGTTCTCTACAGCTAAGAGTCTCTTTGTGTTTGTTTGTTTGTTTGTTTAAGATTCTACTTATTTGACAGAGATCATAAGTAGGCTGAGAGGCAGGCAGAGAAAGTAGGAAGCAGGCTCCCCCACTGAGCAGAGAGCCCGATGTGGGGCTCGGATCCCAAGAACCTGGGAACATGACCTGAGCAGAAGGCAGAGGCTTTAATCCACTGAGCCACACAGGTGCCCTAGTTAAGAGTCTCTTATGGTTTGCCTTTTTTTTTTCCTTCCTGTATGTTCATGTTTTGTTTCTTAAATTCTACATGAGTGAAATCATACAGTATATTTCTTTCCCTGATTTCTTTCACTTACCATAATATACTCTAGCTCCATCCACATCACTGTAAATGGCAAGATTTCATTCTTTTTGATGGCTGAGTAACATTACATTGTATATATACATCACATCTTCTTTATCCATTCATCAGTTGACAAACATTTGGGCTCTTTCCATAGTTTGGTTATTGTTGATAATGCTGCTATAAACATCAGGGTGCATGTGTCCCTTTGAATCTGTATTTTTGTATCTTTTGGGTAAATACCTAGTGGTGCAATTGCTGGGTCAGGGTAGTTTTATTTTTAACTTTTTTGAGGAACCTCCACACTGTTTGCCAGAGTGGCTGCACCAGCTGCATTCCCACCAATAGTGCAGGAGGGTTCCCCTTTCTCCACATCCTGGCCAACATATGTTCTTTCCTGTGTTGCTAATTTTAGCTATTCTGACTGGTGTGAGGTGGTATCTCGTCATGGTTTTGATTTTTATTTCCCTGATGATGAGTGATGCTGAGCATCTTTTCATGTGCCTGTTAGCCATTTGGATTTCTTCTTTGGAGAAATGTCTGTTTGTGTCTTCTTCCCATTTCTTAACAATTATTTGTTTTTTGGGTGTTGAGTTTGATAAGTTCTTTATAGATTTTGGATACTAGCCCTTTATCTGATATGTCATTTGCAAATCTCTCTTCCTATTCTGTAGGCTGTCTTTTAGTTTTGTTGTTGTTTCCTTTGCTGCGCAGAAGCTTTTTATCTTGATCAAGTCCCAATGGTTCATTTTTGCCTTTGTTTCCCTTGCCTCAGGAGATGTGTCTAGAAAGAAGTTGCTACAGCTGGGGTCAAAGAGGTTGCTGTCTGTGTTCTCCTCTAAGATTTTGATCATTTCCTGTCTCACATTGTCTTTCATCCATTTTGGATTTATTTTTGTGTATGGTGTAAGAAAGTGGTCCAGCTTCATTTTTTTGCATGTGACTGTCCAGTTTTCCCAACATCCTTTGTTGAAGAGACTTTTATCCATTAGATATTTTCTCCTGCTTTGTCAAAGATTAGTTGACCATATAGTTGTGGATCCATTTCTGGGGTTTTTTTTAAGAGTTTATTTATTTATTTGACAGACGAGATCACAAGTAGGCAGAGAGGCAGGTAGAGAGAGAGGAAGGGAAGCAGGCTCCCTGCAGAACAGACAGCTTGATGCGGGGCTCGATCCCAGGACCCTGGAACCATGACCTGAGCCGAAGGCAGAGGTTTTAACCCACTGAGCCACCCAGGGACCCCCATATCTGGGTTTTCTATTCTGTTCCATTGATCTATGTGCCTGTTTTTATGCCAGTACTGTACTCGATTGATGACTACAGCTTTATAATAGAGCTTGAAGTCCAGAATCATGCCTCCAGCTTTGCTTTTCTTTTTCAGGATTACTTTAGCTATCTGGGGTCTTTTGTGGTTCCATATACATTTTAGGATTATTTGTTCTAGCTCTGTAAAATGCTGGCGGTATTTTGATAGGGACTGCATTAAATGTATAGATTGATTTGGGATAGTATAGACAATTTAACAATATTTGTCCTTCCAATCCATGAACATGGTATGTTTTTCCATTTCTTTGTGTTGTCTTCAGTTTCTTCTGTAAGTGTTCTATCATTTTCAGAGTAGGAGTTTTTAGTCTTAATTAAGCGCAGCTTATCAACTATTTCCTTTGTGGATTTTACTTTCAATGTTGTGTGTAAAAAGTCATCATCATACCCAAGATCATGCAAATTTTCACATGTGCTATCATCCAGCAAATCTGTCATTTGCTTCCACTTCTGTGAGCTTGTGTTGCATTTCTTCAAGAAATCATAAAAACCTCGAGGTTTTAAATCTCTGTGTTCTCTACAGCACCTTGCATGCAGCAGATGCTCAACAGAAAGATGGCTGAACAGGCTGGTTTACCAGTAAGAAAAAAAATGAAGGTTCCATAACTAGAGGTTGTACCCTATCTTTCTGGACCCAGCTCTCATGGACCCACAGTTCTTACTGTATACATGCAGGTAGAAAGATAATGACTGGAGACCTCAACAAAATTGTGAAGTCCCTGGAGCCGCCTTTAGACCACCCTCCCTTTCCTATGCCCTTGACACACAGTGGCCTCCATGGTTTCCTCATCTTTTTGCCTGGTAGCTGTCCAAAAAAAGAAAAAAATTATTATATTCTTGGATAGAGCTTATTCACAAGAATGCTTGCCAGGTTTTTTTATGTCATGGAAGGATTTTTCTCTTATAAAGGAAATAAGGGGCAGTAATAAGTAGATGAAGAAGGATGTTCAGAGAATGGTGCCCTGAAATCATGCTATGCCTAACACTAGTCCTGGAGAGCATGCGGCAAGGTCTGGGTCTGTCCCGAAGGTTGTGTGTGTGCGTGTGTGCATGTACAAGAAAGACAGAGACATCAGCTGAGAGAATATGATTAATAGTTAATATATGGGAGTGTTTACACAGTGAGAAGAGGAAAAATTTTAATGAGTTGTTTATATAAAAATGATACTAATTACAGATACTTCGTAGAACTGTTTGCCGTTTCTAGCAGATTACCATGCAGCATCATAAGTACAGGAGTCAGGGGTTTTTAGACCCTTCTTCCAAACATGGGTTTCCATGGCAACACTCTCAGGACCTCACCACCCCCATTCCACCCGAGCCACTCCTCTTCATCTAATTACAAGATTTAATTTGAAAGACAGTTTCACTAAAGATGAAGAAAAGAGAATAGGGACCAGGGGCAAGGAGGGAAGGACCCTGCAAATCACTGACATAAAGATTAAATCTAGGCTAGATAAGCTTGCGACTAGGATTAAAGCTTTTCCTCCAAATCTGAAAAAAAAGCAGCTCGATAAGAACGAAATGGCTTGACCAGATATTAAAATGCATTACAAAGCCTTGGTAATTAAAGCAGTATGGCAGTGATACATGAAGGGACGGATTACTAAAAGAACAGAATCGGAAGTACAGAAATAGACCAAAACATGCACAGCCATTTGGGGGAAAAAAATGAAGACGGCTTATAAAAGAAAAACAGCTGCTCTGAGCTATGAAATGACCCTTGACAGGGAGACAAATGAGAAATCTCCTGGATTCATGAAGGCAGTATGCTCTGAATGGGGCCTTTACTTTTTGTCCTTCTACCTATGCTGTTCGGTTAGCCTGAGTTAAAATAAAATAGAGCACTTGCCATAATCATGCCTTCTTTTCTAAATGCAGATAATTTGGGGCAGCTGGACAGCAGGCTAAGTTCCTGCTTCATTAAGTCTCCGTTCAGCCAAAAGTCCTTCAAAGCTGCCCCACTCTGGCCCTTGTGCCTCAGGCTCCATGTCCCTCCCTCTGCTGGGCCAGCTCCTCCCGGGCAGTGATGGCGAGCATCCTCAGAGGCCAGGGGCCCTTCCAACCCTCACACGGGCTGAGGCCCAGATACACATTAAAGCAGAAAGCAGCTCTGCCATGTGGCCACCCCTCTGCCTGGCTCCTAGCCCGGAATTCTTGTTGGCCTGGGGGCGATGGGGTGACCACAGATTTCCTAAACTCCCCAGGTGTTTCAAGCATGTAGCTGGGGTTGACATGACCACTTTAAACTGTAAGGTTCTCTTTTTATCCACAGAGCGCGGTCTACCATTCTCCGGCAGTGCGGGATTAAAGACAAGGCTGTGTGTGAAAGCGCTGGGAAGCTATGCAACTGCCCTCCGGTGGTGTCATTAGAACCTTCCGGGCGGGGCCCTCAGCCTGTCACAGGCTCACATTCTAGCTGCTGTTCTGTGACATGTGCTGGGTGACAAGTGTTCGGGATCGGCCTTCCGTTACCAATGTTGATTTCAGGCAGGTCGACCTCCTCCGGGTGTTTTTTTCTAACAACTCTATTGCTGCCCATGGATGGCAGAGGCTCTTGCCATCCCCGGCAGGAGTTCTCAGGTAGCGGGCTTCATGAGCCAACGGGCATCCCTGCTGTTCAGCCTGCATCTGAGGGTTGTAACAGCCTCTTTCCTTCTCCAGGACTGTCGCTCCCCACACAGCACAGGCGGACGCTGTCTGTGACTAGCCACCCACCCTACTCCTGTGTCTTAGTGCTGGAAACAGCACGTAGCTGTTCACACTGCCTTGGGAGGCATCTCAAAATACTTTCTTTTTAGCCAACATGGTAATATGTTGTAGTTTTCCACACTCTCTGCTCTCCTCTCTCTCGCTCTCTCTCAAATAAATAAAATCTATAAAAATGCATACATATACATAGAAGAGCTTTAACGCACCCTCTGTTTATAGCAGTGTTCTTTACAATGGCCAAGATATGGAAGCAGCCCAAGTGTCCACCAAAAGATAAAGAAAGATAAAGATGTGGTGTGTGTGTGTGTGTGTGTGCGTGTGTGCACACACGCACACACACACACACACACACAGACACAGGAATATTACTCAGTCATAAAAAAGAATGAAATCTTGCCGTTTACAATGACACGGATGGAGCTAGAGTATAATGCCAAGTGAAATAAGTCAAAGAAAAGACAAACACCATATGATTTCACTCATGTGAAATTAAAAAACAAAACAAATGAGCAAACGGGAAAAAGAGAGAGACAGACAAACCAAGAAACAGACTCTTAACTACTGAGAACAAACTAATGGTCACCAAAGGGGAGGTGGGTGGGGTGTTGGGTGAAACAGGTGATAGGGATTAAGGGGTGCCCTTGTCGTGCTGAGGACGGGGAGATGCATGGAAGTGCTGAATCACTGTATCGTACAGCTGACACTAACGTAACACTGTATGTTAACTGGAATTAAAATAAAAACTTTTAAAAAATATATAAGCATTTTATTTGTATTCACTAGTTCCTACGTCAGTTTTTCAGTTTTGTTGTTATTGTTGAAAGCCTTTTCATAATAGCAGACTTTGGCATCCACCATTTGTTTCATTTATTCATTAAATACAGACAAACCAGTGGTCAACAATACACTGAAGTTTATGTTCTGATCTTGCTTACTAAATAGTTCTCGTAAAAAACTACCACATATGCTAAATGAAGGAGGCACTTAGATTTGAATCTCTTAGAAAATTCCATGGTTAGTAATAAAGAAGTTTCTCAATTTGTCACTTTATTCAGTTATGCCCATCCGCCCTTTGGTCCTCAGTGGTCCTGGGACAGAACTGAATCAGTAGATTGCGACCCCAGAGCAGGGGCCCTCAAGGAGAAAGCTTTGCAGACCCCCTGCTCTAGACTGAATGTTTGTGTCCTCCCAGAATTCCTGGAAGGAGGAGCCTTCAGGGGGTGATTAGGTCATGAGGCTGGAGCCTCAAGAATGGGCTTAGGGTCCTTCCTTAGAAGGAGACGGAGACCACAGCTCTCTTCGCTGCAAGCTACAATGAAAAGTCAGCAGTCCGCAACCTGGAAGCAGACTCACCAGAGCCCCATGGTGCTGGTCCCCTGATCTCAGACTTCCAGCCTCCAGAATGGTGAGAAACACACACCTGTTGTCTGTAAGCCACCCAGTCCCCGCTATGTTGTAATTCAGCCCAAACGAAGACACCTAAGTTCTCCCAGGCCTGGAGGTCAATTCTGTTCCTCATTTGTGCGGTTTTACACCTTAACTGCCCTAAAGGGCCTGCACACACTCGTGAGCAGGGATCAACGCAGCCCCTTCTCAGCTGCTCCTGAGAAACTCAGCACCATGTTGGGCACAGGCTGGGCAGCTGGTGACTAACCCAGAGGAGGCTTTACCACGAAGCTGAAGAAACGTCAGCTCTCAGGACCCCTTTAAAGGCCCTGCAAGGGCCCTAGTCATGTGCTCCCCCATCACAGGGCGTGATTGTTAAATTTGCAGATAATGCAACATATGCAATTACAAATGCATGATAAGTTTTTTAATGGGAACTGTGAGAAATAAAGTGCATCAGAATTCCACTGTTTTTCAAACACAAACTTGTAGTGAACGGTACTACAAGCAGTGAGCATGTCTGTTCATGAAGCTGAATCTTTTTGCATCCTATCAGCAATAAATTCTGACCAACTACTAGAAAAGTGAACATTCTGTTCTCTCTATAGAAAACCTTACGAACTATGAAAAGACGACAATATGCAGTGATTTAGGAATCAAGTTTTATAGAGGCATGCCAAGCAGTTAAGAAAATAATTTATCCTGGACTTTTTCTGGTATTTATCAGTCCACAGTAAAGGGTTAGCTCAGCTGATTCAGATTGTTCAAACGTGCACATCCTAAGAAAACACTGGCCCTTTATGCGCTCCTGGGAGAGAACTTCTGAGCCCTTGAAATATCCTGATAAGAAGTCGTTTTTAACACACCTGAGGCCTTGGTCCACATTCTGCCAGTGTGAACAGAGAGCTCAGGCTCACAGTGAGACTGATGGTGAATGCCAGCTTCTGTGTGTCCAAAGCCCTAGGCCATACCCTATCTAGGCACCTCTGGAGGGCTGGAGACTGAGTAGCTAAGGTTAGCGGCATGGGAGCTGCTTGCCCTTGTCCTGACACCTCCCCGCAGTACGAACATGGGACACAAGCCTCAGGGGGCCTCACTTGGTCAGTGACACTTGGCAGATGCTGACACGCATCCTGGATGGAAGAATTATGTGCTGCCTGTGCAGCCCGGCTAGGAGAGGACGAATAGGAGCCTGCACCTGCTCTCTGGACCTTCTGTGCCTTTGCCCTTTGCTGATTTTCATCAGCATCCTCTCACTGTCATAAACCACAACCATGAGCGTAACTGCTTTTCTGAGTCCTTCTAGCTTATCCCAGAGCCCGAGGGTGGTCCAACACAGTCAGCTTTTCGGATTTGCAACTGCTGTGATCTTTCTCATTCTCGGTATTTACAGTCCTATCTTACCTTGTATTCCTAATACTGTATCTTCCCAGAGACGGACCCCAAAGCTGCATGTGTCCAAACTCTACAAAATGTGGATCTACTCTTGGGTCCACGTTCTCTCCTTTCTTGGGCCTTTTCTCGTGCCAATACCTTCACTTTGGGGAGGAGTTGGCTGAGCCGACCCACCAGAAAATGTCCTACTTCCTTTGGTTCTGGGCTAGAACTTCACCCTCTCTTCTCCAGGCCAGGGTCGTTACCCTGTCCCCATCATCACTCACGCATCCCACATGACTCTGTTTTCGCATGTATCCCATCATCATAACATCATTGCTTCTGTTGCAGACGTACGTGCATCTGCCTTGCTAGGCCAGCAAGGCCTGGCTCGGTTGCTATTCCCTCCGGAAGGGAGGGGAGACAGGATGAGTCAGAAGCACCCAGCAGAGGTAACGTGGTGAGTTAGAATTTGTGTTTATCACCAGAGAGATCTTGAGGGACACCCCGCCCCCCCGCCATTTACTAGCTGTGAGGGGTCAGGCAAGGTTACCTCTCTCAGTGCCCCAGTCTCCCTGATGGAAAGTGGGTGACATGCCACTTGCCTGAAAGGCTGTCTGGAGCACTGAGTAAGAAGATGCTGGTGAAAACGTAGCCAGCAATCTGAGTAAGAGGCTGCGGCAAGGTGCCCCGAACTCAAGTGTCGGTTTCCCCACCTGCTGGCGTGGGACTTTGGCCACCTCCTCAATGTCTCCATTGTGTAATGGAGACAACAGTGCCTTCCCCACGGGGTCATTGTGCTGATGAAGCGAGCTAACCAGGGCCTGGCTCGTAGTAAGGGGTCTGTAAATGTCAGCTACTGTTAGATGCTGAAGGGAGGCGAGTCCCTTTCCCTTTCGTGGTGTGCAGAGCAGGAATAAATCTGTTCATAAACTCTGGCATTTTGTGTTTGTTTTCTCTATATGAATACGATTCTGCGGGTGCCTCCAGTCCACTCGCAGTCAGGCAACAGGTAGGAACGTCAGCCTCAGGCACGTGGAGAGCTTCCCCACACCTGCACGGAGAGGTGCTGGGGTCTGAAGAGGCTCCAGGTACCAGTCACTGGCTCCTGTGGGCACCTTTGGACATGCTTGGGAAGAGTTCCTGACGTGCCTTCGGCTAACCCTGGCTCCCACCTGATCCTTCGGGCAGCAGCTATGAAGGGGTACCGGGTCCCCATCAGAAGCCCACTGTTCTCTCTCCCCGGCTCTGAAGGCTGTCCTAAGTCTGGGTGGGGAAACCATCCTGACCACCTCAAGGCCCTGCCGCAGTATTCCCTCCGAGGGCTGCAGGCCAGGGCAGCTTCCTAACTGAGCACCCACGCCCAGGGGCTGGCCCCTGCTGGGGTGTGAGGGGAAGATGGAGTAAAGGGGTTAGGAGAGGGAACCGGAGCTTCGGTGTGGACTTCCGCTCCCCCCATTCCTGATGGCAGCAGACTTTCCGCCGCAGCCAGGGCTCTCTCGAGAGCATGGGAGGCTCAGAACCATCCGCCTTCCCTACAGCAGGTGACTGGGCTTCGGGGAGCAGCACCTCCCCAGCGCCCTGCCGGTCCACTCACCGACTCACTCACTCCAGATGCTTGTCCTACTTCCGGCAACCATGGCTCTTAGCCCCAGCTGCCCCCTTGCAATCCCTCCAGCTGCCCCCCACCCCCAACTTCCCACCTGGAGCTTTGAGAAAGTGTCCATTGCTGGAGCCCCATTCTCCAGAAATAGACTTAATCAGTCAGAGGTGGAGGCCCCGTCATAGGTTAATTCTTAAAACACTCCCAAGCGCCTCCCCGATGTGCAGCTGGCGCTGGAAAGCACCGGCTTAGAGCGTGTGGATTTGGGTGGAAGGGGTGAACTCGCGCTGACCCTGGGTACCCACCTGCCGCTACCTCCTCCCGAGTGCTATTGTAGGATGGTTACTGCTCCTCCCCGGCCAGCAGTGCCTGATGGGAAAGGTCTCGGCTGGAAGTCAGTTTGGAGTCCTGTCTGTCCTTTGGTGACTAGTCTGTAGTTTACTTTCCCTTTGGAAAACGAGAGAGAGAAAATAGATTTCTACCCTGTATTTCTCAGGAGATTATGAGATAAAGTTCTTTGGGGATAAAAAAGAATTCTAGAAAAATCCATTTTTTTAATATATCCCCAATAAAGTCAGTGCCCTAACACGGGAAATATGTTTTCATATCTTTACCTCTCTCCAGAGCTTATAGCAATCTTCCCTATAACCTCTGAGGAGAACTGCAAAGAGAAGAAATTGGTGGGGGCGTTGCCAGATTAAGAAAAGCAACAAGAGGTCAGCCTGGACCTAGTCACAAAATAAGAAAAATGTAATAGCCTTATTATAGACAAATAAAAAATATGCTAAAGAGCATTCAGTTTAAAAACCAAGCTGATTTGATTTTAGACCAAACTGATGTTAGATTAGGGACTCAAACAGTGAAATACAGGAGATCCTGCTACCAAATACTTCCACGCCTTTGGTTTCATAATTTTGTCAGCTTGTGTGGCTTCACTACTGTTATTTATTTTGCTTACATTTGTGGTCTTCTTCAGGAGGAAAAGAAAACCGACGATCTGGGCTTGAGTAGGTCTTGGCAAATGAGAACCATTTATTCTAACCTGAGATGAAAACAATCAGATATTTTGATCACTTCCATACACTGAAGGGGAGTGATAATAGTACTTACTAGGTGCTGAGTATTGCTCTGATGGCTTTACCTGTATTTTAATCTTCCAAAACGACCAACGCAAAGGTAAAGTACTCTAATTATCCTCATTTTGCACAAAGGGAAGCTGGAACATAGAGCACCTCAGTCACCCTGCCAAGATCATACAAGTAGTGAGTGGCGGAGAGGGACAGAGAATTTGAACCCAGGCTAGCCCCAGAGGCCACGCTCTTCATCACTACCTCAGGACCTGGCCAGACTCTGCTCCACTCCAAGGGACAGGGAGCAGCTCATGTAGCTCAGGTTCTTCTGGTTCTTCTCCCTTCAGACCTCACACCAAACCACAGAACACGGGCCTTTCATTGTGCTGCTTCTGATGGCGAAAGACAGCGTCATCTCTCATGCTGGTGAGCACTGCTAACAGAGGTATTTTATGTGTCATTTATTCAACAAGGCACTACCGAGTGCCTTTCAAAGCACTGAGGGTAACAGAGCAAAAGAGGCAATGCCCTTGCCTGCAAGAGGTCTACCTTCTGGTGAGAGAAAAGGTAAGTAGCTCATGGTCTGTCTTTGGTGCAGGATAATGCCTCCAGGGGAGGGAAGCATGAGGACCCAGGAGAGCTGAGAGAGAGAAGGGCACCCAAAGCACAGGAGGGCAGGGATTGCTGGGGTTTTCCTGGAGAAGTGTCCCTTCATTTTGGCTGCATATGAGAAACATCAGGACAATTTTAAAAGATTGCCAAGTCCAGGCCACAACCAGGACTAATCTATCAGAATCTCTTGAGAAATTTTTTTGTAAGAGCCCCTAAAACAGCAGCCTCTAAAAGAACAGCATTAATATCGCTTTGAAACTTGTTAGAAATCTCATCCCAGATCTACTAAATCAGCTTTCTGGGGCATTCTAACACCAACTCAAGTCCGAGCAGTGGGTTGAGCAGTGGTTCTCAAATGGTAACAGACATCAGAACTGCCTGGAGGACTCCTTAAAATACGTGAGAGTTTGCAGAGCCTCAAGGCCTCACCCCCAGAGGCCTCACCAGCCCCTCTTCCGAGTCCCAGGTGCACACTTTGAGAACTGCTGCCCCAGTGAAGAGGGTGAAGGGGTGGAGTGAAAACATACTGATCACTCCATTGTGTTTTCCTATTTTATTCTGCTCTTACTTTTTTTTACTTTTGCCCTTCCTTTTTTGGGGGGGGGGGGGCTTCTGATGCTAGTCTTTTTTTTTTTTTTTTAAGATTTTATTTATTCATTTGAAAGAGAGAAATCACAAGTAGATGGAGAGGCAGGCAGAGAGAGAGAGAGGGAAGCAGGCTCCGTGCTGAGCAGAGAGCCCAATGCAGGACTCGTTCCCAGGACCCTGAGATCATGACCTGAGCCAAAGGCAGCAGCCTAACCCACTGAGCCACCCAGGCGCCCCTTCTGATGCTAGTCTTATTCTAACCTTATATGGATGTTTGTCTCACCCATTTTCAGCCTAGCTTTCCTAATACACATCTGAAGCTACAAACCTCCAAGTATTACTCTAGCTGCATCCCTAAAGTTTTGATGCACCGTGTTTTCATCGTCATTCAATTCTAAATACTTTCTATCGCCTATTACGATCACTTCTTGAATTTGGGAGTTACTTACAAATAGGTTTCTTAATTTCCAGACATAGAATTTTTTTTTAAAAGATTTTATTTATTTATTTTACAGAGATCACAAGTAGGCAGAGAGGCAGGCAGAGAGAGAGGGAAGCAGGCTCCCTGCTCAACAGAGAGCCCGACTCGCCCCGATCCCAGGACCCTGGGATCATGACCTGAGCTGAAGGCAGAGGCTTTAAACCTCTGAGCCACCCAGGCGCCCCCAGACATAGAATTTTTTGCACTGACTTCTAGCATTGTGGTCAGAGAACATACTTCTGGTATTTCAGCCCTTCAAGATTTGAAATTTATGGCCTGATCTTTGGTCAGTTTTTAGGACATATCCCACCTGTGCTCCAAAAGAGTGTGTATTCTGCAGTTTTTTGATACAGTGTTCTAGATATGTTCATTAAACCATGTTTTTCATGTTAGTTAATTCTGCACATTTCTAATTACTTAATACGCTTGTTCTATTCATTACAAAGACAGGTTGTGTTACTATTTCCTGCAACTGTTTTTTTTTTTTTTTTAAATTCTCGATGCAGTTCTGACATTTTCTGCAATATGTATTTTGGCTATGTTACTAAGTGCATATAATTTAAAAACTGTTTTATCTGATAATTTTGTGGCTGTTCTGATGTTAATAGAGCTGCATCAATGTTCTCTGGGTTAGAATTTGCCTAAGGTATCTTATGCTATCTTTTTAAGTTCAGCATTTCTGAACTCTTGTGTTTCAGATTTTTTTTATAAACAGCATATTTTCTCATATCCAACCATCTTGGCCACATAAGTAGAGATTTAGGCCCTATTCACTTTATGCCATTTTGAGATATAAACTTTCTAGTTATCCTACAGGTTTTTTTTAAAATTTATTTATTTATTTGACAGAGAGAGTACAAGCAAGCAGAGAAGCAGGCAGAGGGAGAGATGGGGAAGCAGGCTCCCCGATGAGCAGAGAGCCTGATGTGGGGCTCGATCCCAGGATCCTGGGATCATGACCTGAGCCGAAGGCAGAGGCTTTAACCCACTGAGCCACCCAGGTGCCCCTATCCTACAGTTTTGATGTTTCTCTTTCTCTCCTGTATTTCTATCATTTGAGCACCCCCCCCCATTTCCACTTTTTTTTTTTTTTCCCACATTGCCACATAGAATCACATTCTGCTTATCCCCCTAGCAGTTTTTAAACTGCTGGTAGACACAGTTTAATGTGTCAGGATATCAATGCAGTGGGTCACAATCAGCAGCTTAAAAAAAAAAAATAGAAATATCAGAAATACCTATTGAAATGGATATTAGAATAGAGAGTACTAGGGGCACCTGGGTGGCTCTAGTTGGTTAAGCATCTGCTTTCAGCTTAGGTCATGATCCTAGGGTCCTGGGATTGAGCCCCATGTTGGGCTGCCTGCTCAGCAGGGAGCCTGCTTCTCCCTCTCCCCCTGTGCTCTTTCTCTCTCACGCATTCCCTCGACTAAATAAACAAAATCGTAAAAAAAGAAGAAGAAGAAAAGAAGAAGAAGAAGAAGAAGAGGAGGAGGAGGAGGAGGAGGAGGAGGAAGAGGAAGAGGAAGAGGAAGGAGGAGGAGGAGGAGAAGAAGAAGAAGAAGAGAAAATACCTAAGTGAGAGAGCCCGTGGACTCTCTTCAGGAATGAGTCCTGTCTCAGGAAACACTATGGCCAACTGAGACACACAATATAGGGAAGACGGTGAGGGGCAGGTGACGAAGAGATGAAAGGGAAGGAACAGGTCATTTCCTCTTTTGTGGAATGGAGTTCCACTTGATTTTCTGGCACAGGCAGGGTCATTCCTGTATTATTTGAATTTTATATTAACACAATCCAGTCTTGGTACTGTAATCCACTGTCGGTAAACATGTCACTACCCTGACAGATGTTCACTACTCATCATCATTATGATAAGTTCATTTTTTAGGACGAACACTCTCAAGGATAATATTTTTCAAATTGAAAACAACACTTTAAAGTTATCACTCTATTATATTTCCTAACATTCTTAAGAATGTGAATGTTTTTATGACAATGATTAGAATGAAATAAAAATAGAGGCGAGATTAAATCTCATTTTTCTGTCACAAACTCTTCCTTATTTAGTGACTTCCCTTCTGCCTAAGAAAGGACTGGATTTAATATCCAATCAAAATATCCAAAAAATATGTCCAACAATTATTTCTAAGACATTGGACATTGGGCAGCAAAGGATGGTGATCCTCAGGAGTGAGGAAGCAAGTGGGGTGCACCATACTGCCTAGAGAGAGTCTAAGCTGCAGCACAGAGAGCCCAGGCAGAGCCCAGTGGAGCACCCCCCCCACGCCCCCCGGATTAAGGAAATAGAACCAAGAACCCAGAGAGCCCAAGGTGGTGAGATCTGCAAGTCAGAGTGCCAGAGACAAGGAGCTAAACAGAGAGGCACCCCCTAAGAAATTCATCCCAGTGGTTATCAAGAAATGCATGTGAGGAAAGTATCTGAGGCTGGGGAAAGAACTACCTAGAAGAATTAGGGGGAACAATGCTTAGCACTCCCCCAGGGCCAGGAATAGTACCTATCCCCAAAATCCAGAGTGTAAAACCTCATCATTCAAGAGGCACTGGGTGCAATAGCCAGGGAGATCTTGCCTCAGTAGTGGGGAAGAGTTAGCTCTAGAAAGAGCACTGTTCTGGAGGTGTCTAACAAATTATAAAAGCCAGACCTGAAAGGATCAAATGTTTCCAAGTAACAAAACTGTATCCCATGGCAATGCTCAACTGTATTCATAAGAATACAGATATACTCAGCACTTGACAAGGTAAATTGACTATGTCTGGCATATAAACAAAGATTACCAGGCATACAAAGAAGCAGGGAAACATGACCAGTAATGAGAAATAGCAATCAAAACGAAACCAGAACAGACCCAGGTGTTAGAATTTTCTGGTAAGGACAGTAAGACAGTAATTGTAGCTTTATTCTATATGCTTAAAAATCAAATAACTTGGAAGAGACTAAAATTAGACCCCATATGAACTTCCATAGATGAAAAATATTCTGAAAGAAATTACCAGATGATCAGTCATGCTGTATTTAAATGTTAATGAAGTCATATACGCCTCTTAGATACATAAGGACAAATACTTTTTCTCAAAACTTTTTTTTTTAAACGATTTTATTTATTTGACAGAAGGAGAGAGTGAGCACAAGCAGGAGGAGCGCAGGCAGAGGGAGAGAGACAAGCAGCCTCCCACAGAGCAAGGAGCACAATTTGGGCCTTGATCCCAGGACCCTGGAATCATGACCCGAGCCAAAGGCAGACATTTAACCAGCTGAGCCACTCAGGCACCCCTCTCAGAACTTTTATTAAAAAAAAATATGTATAGGGGGTGCTTGGGTGGCACAGTTGGTTGAACACCTGATTCTTGATCTCAGAGTCATGAGTTCAACCCCCTCAATGGGCATGGAACCATGCTGGGCATGGTACCCATTTAAAAAAGTTAAAAATATGTGTATATAATAAGACATAGTGTGAATTATATTTCTTACTGTGGTCACAAGTGAAAGTTTAGAATCACTAATGGAGGGCCTTGTAGGTTGTGGTAATAACATTTGTATTTTATCTTGAGTGAGCCAGGAAAACACTGAAGGGTTGTAAGCGGAGCAGTTATATGAGTCAATCTTGTGTTTTAAGAAGACAAATTTGTTGCTATGAGAAACTGCCTTAGGGAGGCTTGGATGAAAGCAACAAGACATGTTGCCTACAATTACAGTAGTCCAGGTAAGAAAAAGATATATATGCAGCATGACCAGCCCTGCTCCCCACCATGCAGCCAGACCCTGTAATTACCTGCTGAGACAGGACGTTTTCCTCAAGAATTAAAAACCTAGGCTTCTGTATTCCCAGTACACAGCTGTTATGAATGAGAGACAGCCCATCAGCTCTGAAAATATGGAGTCTCTCCAAGTCATTATATAAATCACTGAGAAACCAGTATTGATTCACGTTCCACACATTTTAGATCCAAGTTCTCTTTTATCTTTTAGAGTGAGTAGTATGTGCACACAGTCCAACCTGTAGCACAAAGTTATCATAAGGTTCAGATGAAATAACAATGTTATTTCATCTGAAGTACAACTCTACATTATGTTTAAGTTGGAATGCTATTACTACCATGTCTTCCCTCATTACAATAAAATGCCTTTAAGGACCTAACCCTATTGCTAAGGCTTTCCTTCTTTAACTGAAGACATGAGTGGGGATGCTTTGAGTCAAGTGACCATTTGATGGCATGAAAGAAAAGGGCTGACTCAGAGGTTAGGGTAGGGGGTGGGAGAGAAAATGCTGGGGGCTCTCATATCCTGGACAAGAACAGGTACAACCTGTGAGGAAAAAAGTTTAGAACAGCTGGGAAACTGGCATGACCAAGGGAAATGCTGCCAAATTTGGCTTAGCCACAGCTCTACCAGGGAGGGAAAGTGTTACTTCCTTTACCTCTCAACTTATTCACTTAATGTTGTAGACATGCCCAAGAAATAGAGCTATAAATAGAGGGTGTTTGGGAGGAAAACTGGCATTAGATATTATTATTGAAAATAAAACCTGATGCTTCTGCTTGAAGCCAAGATGGAAGAATAGAAGTCAGATTTAGCCCTCTACCTGACAAATGAAAAAAAAAAAAAAAGTGTGAAAAAGTAGTTCTCCAAGACACTGGATGTAGGGCAACGAAGGAAAGCAATCCAAGAGAGATGGGGAACAAGCCAGATGAGCCCTATGGTTCAGGCCACAGGGCAAGGAGTGGGAGGAATGCAGGAGGAAGCCAAGAGTCTCCTTCAAAAGTTGAAGAGTCCAGTCCAGCATGAAAGGAGCATGGAAGTGTCCCTCCCACCCTAGCAACAGGAAGAAAGCTCAAACTGAAAACCATCAACCCTTCTAGATCCAGCAGATAACTATATCTCCCCAAATTGGGAGAGATGGGCAGGCAGACACAGAGAGAATCACAAGCAACCACAGTAGAAGCCCAAGAGCAGAAACCATCACAGGAACCAAAAGGGAGCCCCCTGCTACCCGGTATATCATGTCTGACTTTCAACAAAAAAAGTTATGAGGCATACTAAACAAACCCAAACCACAGTGTGAAGAGATGGAGCAAGGCCCAGAACCAGACTTGCATATGGCAGGGATACCGAAATTACCAGGTTGGGACTTAAAACAACTTATGATTAATAAGGTAAGGACTCCAATGAATGGATAGATAGCACAGGAAGATTAAAAAAAAAAAACCTCTAAAAATGAATCAAAAATAAATGTTAGAAATAAAACATTGCTGTCACAAAATAATGCCTTTGATGGGCTCACCAGTGCACCGGACATGGCTGAGTACAGAGTCAGTGAGCTTGAAGAAATGTTAATAAAAACCTCCAAAATGGAAATGGAAAGGGGAAAAAAAAAAGGAATGAGATAAAAGAAAGAGAGAGAGAGAAAACAGGAAATTCAAAATCTGTGGGGCAGTTATAAGGGTATAACATACACTTGGTAGGAATACCAGAGGGCAAAGAAAAAGAGAAAGGAATATTTGAAACAATAATCACAGAGAATTTCCCAAAATTAATGAGACACCAAATCACAGATTCAGGAAGCTCTGAGAACATAAAAACCACACCAAGCATATCATATTCAAACTGCAGAAAATCAAAGAGACAGAAAATCTCACAAGAAGCCGAAGGAAGAAAACATCTTACCTATAGAAAGGAGCCATCATAAGAATTACATTGGAATTCTCTTCAGAAACCACATAAGCAAAAAGAAAGTGGAATTAAATATTTAAAGTGGTGGGGAAAAAAGACCTGCCAACCTAAAATTATGTCACTAGCCAAATTAACCTTCAAAAGTGAAGGCAAAATACTCTCTCAGATAAACAAAAATAAAGGGAATTTGTTAGCCACAGACTTGTCTAGCAAGAAATGTTAAAACAGATTCTGGAAAGAAGGAAAATGATACAGGTCAGGAACTTGGATCTGCTTAAAGGAAGAGTATTAGAGGAGGCCTACATGAAGGTAAAATAAAATCTTTACGTTTTCTTACTCTTATTTGAAGAGTTTCTTCAAAATAATAAAAGCAATAAAATATTCAGTGATTATAGCTACAGATAAGTTCACTGAAGGACAGTAGTACCATAAGAGATGGAGGGAGGAACTGGGAATACTCAGTAAAAGACACTTCTGTTACCTGTAAAGCAGGACAGTATTACTTCACAGATGACAGGGATTAGTTGCAAATGTATATTGCAAAGTCAAGGGCAAACACTAAAAAAAAAAAAAAGTTTTTTAAAAAAGGTAGAAAACTGGGGTGCCTGGGTAGCTCAATGGGTTAAGCCTCTGCCTTTGGCACAGGTCAAGGTCTCAGGGTCCCTCTCTCTGCCTGCCTCTCTGCCTACTTGTGATCTCTGACCAATAAATAAATAAAATCTTAAAAAAAATTTAAAAAGGTAGAACTGACATACTGCCAAGAAAAAAATGAAACATAAAATGCAGAAAAAGAGGGAAAAACCCCGTATAAGATGGGCAAAAAACAAAGCAAAAAAAAAAAAAAAAAGGCACATATTGACCCACCTAATATAAAAAATCACTTCGAGTGTTAATGGTGCCAATGTACCAATTAAAAGACAGACTACCAGGGGCGCCTGGGTGGCTCAGTAGGTTAAGGCCTCTGCCTTCGGCTCAGGTCATGATCCCAGGGTCCTGGGATCGAGCCCCATGTCGGGTTCTCTGCTCCGCAGGGAGCCTGCTTCCTCCTCTCTCTCTGCCTGCCTCTCTGCCTACTTGTGATCTCTGTCTGTTAAATTAAAAAAAAAAAAAAAAAAAGACAGACTACCAGAGTGAATCAAAAACAACAACAAAAACAAAACAAGGCCGAACTATGTTGTCCACCAGAAACCCACTTTAACCATAAAGACACAGATAATAAAAAGTAAAGGAAGGGAGAAAGATGCACCATGGTAACACTAATCAAAGAAAGCTAGAATAGAATAGAATAGAATAGAATAGAATAGCTCTATTAATTTCAGGCAAATCACACTTCAGGAGGAAAGCTACTGGGGACAATGGGGTCATTTCTTCAGGAAGACAGAACAGTCCTTAATGTGTCTGCACCTAATAGTAATTCAAAATAGTTGAGTTAAACCAGACAGAACTCAAGGACAGATGGAGACATCCACCACATAGTTGGAAATTTCCACACCTACCAGTAGCGGGCACATCCAACAGGCACAAAATCAGAACGTGAGGACTTGCATAGCGCCATCCACCAGATCTAAGGGGCATCTGTGAAACACCTCATCTGACAACAGTCTTCAAGCCCACACAGACACTCATCAAGAGTGACCACATTCTGGGTAGAACATATCCTAGCACGTTTAAAAGAACAGAAAACATATAATACGCTCTCAGACCACAAGAGAATTAAATTAGGAAGCAATAAGAGAGGACACAGAACACCGCCCCCCCAACAAAATCTTGGAGATTAGATTGCATACTTCTAAATAGTGTGTAAGCCAAAAATGTTGCAAGAGAAATTTTAAAATATTGTTAAATGAAAATGAAAATGCCACTTATCAAAATTTATGGGATATAGCCAATTGCACTCCAGAGGAGACTTTATACCACTGAATGTATATATTAGAAAAGAAGAAATATCTAAAATCAACCATCTAAGCTTCCACTTTAGAAAACTAGAAAAAGAGGACCAAAGTGAGTAGAAGAAATAATAAAAATTAAAGAAGAAATCAATGCAATTAAAAATAGGAAATCAGTGGAGAAAAACCAATGAACACAAGCTCCTTTCCCCCACCCCAAAGTAGTTAAATTGATAAACCTTAGGCCAGGCTAATTAAGATAAAAGGAGAGAAGATACAAATAACTCATAACAGAAACAAAAGAAAGACATTTCTGATACCATGGACATTAAAGGATAATAAAGGAGTACTCTGCACAATTCCATGCCCACAAATCTAATAACCTAGAAGAAAGGAGCCAATTCCTTGAAATACATAAACTACCAAAATTCACACAAGGAGAAATAAGTGATCTGGATAAGCCTATATCTACCAAAGAAACGAAGTTGATCATATTTAGCTTCCAAAACAGAAAACACCACAATGTTTGAATTCTACCAAACATTTAAGTATGAAATGATAACAATTTCTCTATAAACTCTTCCAAAAAAACAGAAGCAGAGGGAGTACTTCTTAACTAATTCAATGAGGCCAGCATCACCCTAATGCCAAAACTGGGCATTACAAGAAAACTACAGACCAGTATCTCTCATGAACACAGCTGCAAAAATCTCCACAAAATATTAGCAAATCATATGTATAAGAATTATACATGATGACTGAGTGCAATTTATTGAGGTATGCAAGGCTGTCTCAACACTGAAAAATCAATTAACATAATCCATCACATCACAAAAAGAAAAACACATGATCGCATCCATAGATACAGACAAAGCATTTCGCTAAATCCAAGACCCATTCATAATAAAAATGCTCAGCAAACTAGGAAGAGAGAAGAACTTCCTGAACTTGATAAAGAACACTGACTAAAAACATACAGTTAACATCATACTTAGTGAAGAGAAATTCAATCTTTCCACTAAGATCAGGAACAAGGCAATGATGTCACCTCTTACACTCTTGATTCGTATTGTACTGGAAGTCCTAGTTAATGCATTAAGACAGTAAGAGCTGTATAGATTAGAAAGGAAGAAATACAACTGTCATTGTTTGCAGATGACATGACCATGTAGAAAATCCAAAATAATGGACAAGAAACCTCCTGGAACTAGTAAGTGATTAAGGAAGGTTGACGGATGAGGATAAAGTCAACTGATTTCTTATACAGCAATAATGAATAATTGGAATTTAAAATAAAAATACAGTACCATAACACCAAAGGAAAACAAATAAATATTTAGGTATACACTTAACAAATTATGTATAAAATCTATTTAAAGAAAAAACTGCAAAACCCTGATGAAAGAAATCAAAGAAGATAAATAAATGTATAGCTATTTCATGTGTATGGGTATGAATACTTAATACTGTTAAGATGTCAAGATTTTAAGATGTCAAGATGTTTTCTTCAACATAATCTATTCATATAACGATTCATATAAATCCCAATAAGTTATTTTGTAGATATTGAGAAACTGATTCTAAAGCTTATAGACAGAGGCAGAAGACCCAGAATAACCAACACAATATTGAAGAACAAAGACAGACACTACCCGACTTTCAAGTCCTAATATAAATCTACAGTACCCAAGACAGTGTGGTATTGGCAAAAGAATAGGCAAATAGACCAACAGAAGAGAATAAGGAGCCTAGATGCAGACCCACGCAAATACAGTCAACTGATCTCTGGCAAAGGAGTAAAGGCAATTCAGTGGAGAAAGGAAAATCTTTCAATAAATGGTACTAGAACAGACATCCACATGGAAAAAAAAAAAAATCTAGGCAGAAGCCTTATACCCTTCACAAAAGTTAACTCAAAATGAATCACAGACCTAAATGTGAAATGCAAGGTATAAAACTCATAGAAGGTAACATAGGAGAAAATCTAGGTGATGTTGGGCTGAGCAATGACTTTTATATACAACACAAAAATGACAATTCATGAAAGAAAAAAAAACTGCTACACTGGACTTCATTAAAATGAAAATTTAAATTTTAGAATTAAAAACTTCTGCTCTGCAAAAGACACTGTAAAGAGAAAAGATAAGACTCAGACTCAGAAAGACATTTGCAAAACATATATTTGATAAAGGACTGGTTTCCAAAACCAAAAACTCTTAAAATTCAGTAATAAGAAAATGAACTGCCCAACTAAAAAATAGGCAAAGGATCTGAACGGACATCTCATCAGAGAAGATGTACAGATGGCAAATAAGCATATGAAATGATACTTAACATCACAAATCACTAGGGAATTGGGAATTAAAACAATGAGATCCTGCTATATAGCTATTAAAATGGCTAAAATTCAAAACACTGACAATGCCAAACACTGACAAAGACGTAGAAAGCATGGGAACTCAAATTTGCTGTAAGTGAAGTCATATGGCATTTGTCTTTCTGACTTATTTCACTTAGTGTAATATCTGCTAGGTCCATCCCTGTAGTTACAAATGGTAAGATACCACCATGTTATGGCTGCACAGAATTCCATTGTGTGTGTATATACACCGTCCATCTATTGAATGTATTCAATCTGAGGTCACTTAGGTTGCTTCTGTATCTTGGCTATTGCAAATAATGCTACAACGAAGATAGGGGTGCATATATCTTTTTTTGTGAATTTGTGTTTTCATTTTCTTCAGGTAAATACCCAGAAATGGAACTGCCGGATCCTTCGATCTCTTTTTAATTTTCTGAGGAACCTCTAAACTGTTTTCCATAGTGACTGCAATACACATTTCCACGGTGCACAAAAGCACCCTTTTCTCCACAGCCTAACACTTGTAATTTCTATCTCTGTTGACTTTGTACCTCCATTCTCATCTCCTTCCCACTTCTGGAACTGGCCACTCCACTTGGTTCTCAAAAACATAAAAGCAAAACCATCATATGAAAGCATTATACTCTCTGCTACCTAACGGGCCCAACGATGTCCATATCCATTTCTCATCTGCCTGATATGGAGCCCAACTTTCCCCTCTTGCTCAGGGACCTGATGTACCAACGATCATGGCCAACCCCCACTATACTAACCACATTCACTTCTCCTCTCCTACAGTCTGCATCTCACTATCTAATTAGTATTGGAACATGAAACTCGAGATTTTTTTCCATCTTAAAAAAAGAAATTCCCTCCACTATACACATTTCTACTGTGAAAACCTCAGCCTTCGTCAGAGCCAGCTGAGTTGTCTGTATTGGCACACTTCATTTCTGTACTTGGCCACCCTTGTCCCACTGAAACCTAGATTTACCCTCATCGTTCCACTGAACTTGCTCTTGGTGCTATCACTAGATATGGCCAGGTTGAGAAAACCAAAGGAAGATACAGATTATCTGTATCTTATTCCAGGATGCATATGCACCCCCCACCCCCATTTTAATGGGCTTCGCCTTACAATCAATGCAACTGAAAACAATGGGTCATAGTTTAGGCTTTCTTCGTTTACACAAAGCTGTTGCAATCAGTCAGGTATAGATTTAATCAAATAGTGTTTCTAAAGTTGGTTCTTCTACTGGATACTTTTTACAGTATAGGAGCTTTTATAAACTCCACTGAAACTTTCTTCTTCTTGGAGTGCTCTATTGTTTTGGACTCTGCTATCCCTCCTGATTTCCTTTCTACCTCGGGCGCTCCTTCTAGGTCTCTTTGCTGTGCTCCTTCTCTAGCTCTTCTCTCACTCATTGACTTCTCCAGGTTGAGGTCCTGCATTTTCATAGTTTCGATACTGCCCATATGTGATAGGGTAAGCCTGTTGCTCATCTAACGGCATGTGGGCATGTCTTCCAGAGACTTCGGATGATCCCATTCTTATTCCAGTTCCAAAATAGACTCCAGTGACGACTTGGGTCAAGATGCTATTAGCCTTGGGAGACGGGCTGATAAATTAGAATTACCTCTACAGTTGTACTGTGTAACTCAGTGTGGCGTACCTGACCCAGATGAGTGGTCTTATGTATATAGATCACACAAATTTCCTGGGAGGAAAGAGGAGGCTGGGTCTGCAGGGGGCTTATTTAGGCTTTCAGGTTTAAATATAGTATCTGCTTATACATTATTATCCTCAGTGCACCCTGCCCTAAAACTCACCATTCCCAGTGCTTGTCCCTGTAAGATTCTAGAATCTAGGTCAGTGCACTCACTTTCTCCCAAACCCCAAGCATGTGTCACTTCTACCATCTGCCCCAAACATGTTTTCCTCTCTTGGTGAACGCCTGCTGCTCAGCTGGTAAATTATTTCCCCTTTCAGTACAAGTCAAATACAAACGGTTACCCACCACTTCTTCATTTACAAATATTTATTGAGCACCTAACATGTACCACATACCTTGTTAGGCTCTGAGATGCATGTGAAGTGAGATCACCCCTACCCTCACGGAGCTTACAATCTAGTAAGGGAAACAGACAATTCACAGTGAACCGACACATGAATAAACACAGGTTGTGACAAGTGCCATAGAGAAATATAAACAGTGGTATGATACAGGACAGTTAGGAAACAACTACTTTTTAGACAATGATCGTGGACAGCCCAAGGTGGTTAAAGGGGCGATTTGAAGCCTGCCTCGCCACTTACAAGCTGCAGGACCCCAGGAAAGTCATGCACCTTCTCGTGATCTGTTTCTACATTTACGAAATGGGAGTCAGACTCCACCAAGGCTGCCATCAACTCCTAATGATCGTGAGAACTGCTCAGGGCCTTTCACTTCTTTCTAAGGCCCTGCCGGATTTCTTGCACAAACGTGCAGCTATTCTGAACATCTTCAGTTCTCTTGACGAACGATCAACTGCCATGGTCCTACTCATAGGGAAACTTCTCTGGGATCAGTCAGTTGCCTTAGCTATGGGCTACTGTAGCACCCTCTACTTTACCTTTTACCGCTGCACTGTAATCTCCCTATTTCGCTCATCTTCATTCTAGTGAATCACAACTTGGGTGAAGGTAGGGATTTACCTGCCCTGTGTTCTGAGTGCCCGACACAATGCCTGGCATGTGACACAGGACCTCATATTTGATGGCTGATACTTCTGTAAGCCAAAAGCAGCAGCAGAGAGGTGAAAGACATTCAGAAATGAGGGGGTTGATGGAGGAAGGTCCTGAAGATGACAGGAGATGAAAGTCAGAAGTCCATGGGGCTGAACTGGCCTTCGGGCCCAACTCATCCTCTGAGACTGGGATGAAGGAGAATGAAGATGGGCACATGTGGAGAGAAATCATACTGGCAAACTGAATCTTGAGTGCATTAGGAAGCAAGGTCATCTGCAGAGACAGATGTGGTCTGAAAAGGAGTAATGTCTGTAATAATCGACAAGAATGGGCAAAAGCAGCATGTGATGCCAAAGCAAAGGATGGATGGGTGACCCTGAAGGAAGGATGTGGGGATACTTTCAAGGCTGTAATAATGTAGGAGCAGTGTAAGGTGGACAGGAAGTACAGAGAAAATGCAAGGGGTGAAATACTGGTTGGGCGTTTCAGTGCAAAAAAGTATCGGAGGTAACCAAAAAATCTCACAAGCTAAGCTGCTGGATGGATGACCTGTCAAAACATTGAAGACCACAAAGTTAGAGATGGCAAGAAAGACTGTGAGTAAGGAAGCAAATTCAAGCACATGGTCAGGTTACTTGACAAGAGTATAAGTGGCTAACAGAACCTCACACGGGCTGCAAATGGGGCAGATTTTCATCAGAGGCCAGGGGAGGAATTACTTAGAAATTACAGTAGAGGAAGGGCAGCAACCACACACCTCTTAAGGTATGTGGAACGTGAATACAGCCCACACTGGTGAGAGGTGCAGGGCATGGCCAGGACTTGAGGTGACAAGGCAGTGAAGAGAAAAATCCAGAGAAAAGATGGGGAGGCAGCTAGCATGGTTTAGCAGGGAGAGTGGATGGGCAACTGGGAGGCAGTAGAAGACCTATAGAATGGAGACCAGTTAGAGTGAAAACAATGAAGGCAGGCCACACATATTCACAAGACTGCAAGAAAAACAAACATGAGTTTCAAAGGCCCTTCCCTTTTGAAATCTCTTGCTCAACATCGAACTGCTCATTGCCTCCCCAAATGACTAATGCCCATTTTAACTGCATCCTCTCTCTTTTAAAAAGATCCATTATCCTTGTTACCTAGGCTTGAGAAATGGACTCAGCCCTCACACCTCTATCTATCTATTCATGCCACCAAATCTGGAGTCTTCGTTTGAAATGCCTCCAGGGTCCACTCCTTCCTTATTTCAGAAATGGATCTAAAAATCAGTTTTTAGAATCTTAGGTCTAGATTCCCAGATAGCCTGATTAACGTCACTTCGATTTAGTCAGAGGGCTTTTGAGATAAGTCTGTTTCAGACTCCCAAGTCCACTGAGAAACTTACTTAAATCTGTTCCCTCATCTGTAAAATGAGGACCATACCACTTCCCTTTGTAGGGCAAGCATAAGGAATGAGACATTTTTGTAAGATTCTTAGCACAATACCTGGTAGTAGGTGAGAATCTTTGATTTTTGAAAAGCTGATTGGGAGCCCTTTGAAGCCTGGGACCAGATTTTTTATTCCACTGTATCCTACACACATTTCTAAGACATACTAAATATGTGAATAGTTCGATGAAGGCCAAAATAAGAGGCATATTCTATTTTAGAACACAACCCTCTTCTTCACTTAAGAGTTAGGCTTTGAGAACACAGAATGAAAAAGCTTTAAAAGCCATTCTGGAAATAAAAAGCAGTCTGGGAAATTATGTGTTATGTCAGTCAATAAAATAATACACCTTGAACATTTGTCATGGTAATCTGCTTTGGGAGAGGGTTTGTTTTTGCCACAGAGCTGCCCTTGGGACTCCAAGATACCACTGGAAACACGAAAGAATACCAAGTGAAATGAGCAAAGCTTGGCCCTGCTTTTGTTGATCAGCCTTACCACTCTTCTAGTTTGGGCTGGACTGCCTTTGGCTTAGGAGATCCCACTGGCTTTGGGGAGCTCAGAAAGCCCAAAATGGAGCCTATAAAAAGAGGAAAAAAAGAAAGCTGGCTACTAAGGGCTGGCCCTAGGTACAAATAGTTTAAAAAAAGAAAAAAAAGTGTGAGGCTTTAACTAAAAATAGAAAACATGGCCTGACAATGGGCTATTTTACAGGGCAAGTAAAACTGTGTGAAAAATTATCTGGATATCCTTAGGCAGGTGTATCTGCCACACGTCCAACAGATGTAGTTGAAACTGAGACACCCCAGGAAAATCTCTGCCAATTACTTCCTTATCAGCCCAGCTCACCAGGGTCAGAAAGGTAGAGTCGTACTTAGTATAAATGCCAGCAAAGAGGCCAATGAATGGTGCATATCCTTGGAAAATATGGCGAAAGAGTTTTTCTTATATCATATGGAGTACAGATCAGTAATATCATGTGGAAAAGTGAGTCAAGAACCACAAAAGTGTTTGTTTCCCTGACCCAGAAATTCCATCTCTAGTAATTCATCCTAAGGAAATAACTTACACACAAAGACATTGGCTGTAATTTTATGAGATGCAATCTAAAACGTCCAGTGGGGAAAGGGGATACGCATCAGGGCACATCCAGATAATGGAATATCACGCAATGAATAAAAGTTGACAGTTTTTAATGACATGTAGACCGAGGGAAAAAAACCAAGACACAAATTATATTGAGAATGAATAAAGCTACGTCAAAATACGCACAAGTAGCAGAGAGACGGCAGGAAATATGTAAAAATATCAAAGTGCTTATTTTTCTTTATACTTTTCTGTATTGTCTAATTTTTCCTCAACGAGCATATATGACTGACATAAACAGAAAAAACAAAAACATGATTGAATCAGGCAAGCATTAAAGAAGAATGGGCACTTTCATAATAGCTTTATTTGTTTCTGCTAGGAGTTGGGAGTGTGGCTCCTAATAACAAAAAAAGGGGGGGGCGGGGCTTACAAACTGGTCATTCATTTGACAGGAGCATCAGACTCTTAAAAAAAAGCAGAGAAAGTCTTAAATTTTTTCCCACAAGTTTCACTATATTCATGTAGAACTGCAAACAGAAAAAAACGGTGAATCAAACCGAATTGTCAATCACTGACCTTACTGATGATATGCTCCCACAGCACATGGACCCAGGGCCACATAACACATCACACCCAAGTTTAAATGAAAAGAATTAGGAAAACAAGTGTTTACTTAGAAAAAAAAAAAAGGGAAAATAGTTAACGCTTTTGTACCAACTGGGCGCTAAAGAGAAATAAAAAGCATACCCGAGAATTAAACTAATGTTTAATTTTTTGGTAAAAATCAAATTTACCTAAAAAGACAAAATGTGACTAATGAATACTTTATTAGCAAAAGGAAAACAATCTTGGTTACTAAATGACTAGTATCCAGGACTGGCCTGAAGGCAGAACGCCTGACAGGTTTAATGTCAAGAAGTCTTTGTTGAATACCATTTCACCTAAAATCCAAGTTTACTCCTCCTTCAAACTCTTTTAAGATTCTACCCTAGGGAAACTTACTTTATGTCAAGAGGCATGGCTCAACTTACTTAGACTTACAACTCTCCCCTAATCATAGTATTTTCATCCTAGCTTTCCTGAAGTACACTGTAAATGCCACATAACCTAAATTTACTGCTATTATTTCACTTGGGCTTATAATTATTCTATGGTTGGCATTCTAAGATGCCAAGTATTTTTACCTTCTGGTAAAGGCATTTACCTCCTTCTGGGCAGAAATGGAAATTAAAAATCCTAAAGTGGCTCATCTAAGGGTCAGAAAGTGAGTGAAGGTCAGCAGAGTTTAGCTGTGAAGCTATTTTCAGCACCAGTTACGTAGTAGTCGGGAGTCACCAAACCCAGGAAAGCTCTTAACATTTCTACATGCATAAGGATCAAAACCACAGGCTGCCTCAGTGTTTTAAGAGGAGACCAGTAGGTGCAGTCTACAGTATCCTTCCTTAAACAAGACCTCCACATAATCACTAGCAGGCTGACATCTATGTAACGGCTAAGACAACCTCCTCTTGAAACTGCATTACGCTGGGTTATGCAGAAATCTTGGCAAGTAAAATAAACTACTGAAAAAGTCAGGGTCTTGGGGAGAAGTATTTGGTGACCATCCTTTAAAAAAAAAGAAAAAAGAAAAAAAGATAACTCAATGATCATGCTGTTTTAAGGCAAAAGCATAAAGTACTCATCCTCAAGATGCATACATAAAAGCCCCAATTTTAAGATTACAGACTTAAAAGTATATTTTTAAAAATGTTAGTCACCTGTATAAATTATAATTTTATGTAATTTCAGTATAAAGCACCAAAAATGAACACTAAAACTGTTCACATAAAATCATAGAAAAGAAACAAAACACAACTATAAAAGCACAGAGGTATCGGTTACAAGAACCAAGTAAATAATTTCTATGAATATATTTTCATTTAACCTTATAAAACTTCGTTGATTACGCTGGGGAGGGGGGAGTCCAAGAATCTAAAGGGTAACAAAATGGTAACAAATATACATCATTTATTTATTAACAAATTATATACCACACAAATCAGAGTTACGTTTTCTATCTGATTACAGAGTTAACAGAGATTGCATCTGTGTGTAGAGCAGCAACATAGAATCTTACGAGGAACAAATTCTCTACGTGGACCAAAGCCCTGTAACATGAACTAGAACTAAGAAGGTGAAACTGGCAATGACGATACAACTGCTGCAAGAAGATTCTGGTTTGTTTCCATGTTCTCAATAGTAAGCAGATCTCCAAAAGGAAGAATGCATTAAGTAAAGGGATGATGTAGCCAAAGGAGATGATGTAAAAAAAAAAAATCACATGAAATTAAATCAGGATAAAAGGAGCACAGAGCCATGAAAACTTGAGGGGTTTAAAAAAAACCACCCAAGCAGTGACAAGTCAGCTTCCTAGAGTTCCACCAACCCTGAAGTAATGCATTGTGTCCCTGATCTAACTGAACTCGATCTTTTTGGCTGGCACTTCAGTCTGAGAAATCAGTTAGATTAGTCATTTTTAAAAAGGGTTTTTTATTTTTAAGATAGATACAGTTAGGGAGAGAAAGATAAACATTAGAAAAGTATTAATTCCTTGAGAACTCAAAAATTTAGGGAGCCAAATGAAACAAAGGGAAATATAAAATGTGGATAGAAATGTTTCTCTAAGGGTAAAAGTCGGTCTCCTGGGGAATTGAAAATCAAGTCCACTCTGAATGAGTGGTTTTCAAAGTGGGCTGCGGGCCCATCCTCCCCAAAACCTCCTTATTTTATATTCACACACTTCTAACTTTGTGTGTCCTTTGTGGTTATTCCCTTCTTTAAAAAAAAAAAAGGAACGGGAAATCCAATGCAGTCCCCATGCCTCGCCATGGTTTGTGTCTTCTAATTACGTTTGAAAATCATCACTGGGACTGTACTGGTGAGAAATGTGTGACCAGAGTTCTAAATCACATTCGCTTTGTTAGTGTTATTAAAACATGAAAAGTTTCAACAAAGATTTGTATATTATTCTATAAAATAAAATGAGCAAAAGTAGTTCCTAGAAAGAGATTAAACTCTGTTAATCCCACATCCCCAAAATCTGTTCTTCTACTGCCTCAAAGCTCGCAATGTTCTTGGTCAGTGTGAGCAAGATTCCAATGAACATTCTAGCCACAGGTTACTCCAAAAACATCTCATTCGACATTCAATAGCTGCACAGAATTTCTTTCTCGGGAAGGCAAGCCCAATTTTGTAGAAATCTCTAGAATGAGAATGGACAATTACCAAAAATAACACGCATTACATCAGGGCAGAATATGCATAGTGTTCTTCAGTACAATCACTGAAATCAAGCAGCCGATTCCCAGAACTTCCCTTTGCAACTGCTAGCAAACAACATCAAAGTGTAAATGACAACCAGGGAAAAATAAGTAACACAAAGGCCATTTTTCTTTGATGTAATCAGGAAGAAAAGGGGAACTGCGGGAAGAAAAGTGGAGCCAAGCTCTGGCCACCTAGCAAGACTTCATTATTCGATGAAACAGAACAAATCTCCGTGGAAAGGACTCATTCAGCAAACATGACTTCCTTCCATGTATTTTTCCTTCACATCAGGTTAAACAAAAGTTGCCGTCATTTTAGAATCATTGATTACATCCTTTTTTAGTTAGAAAAAAAGTTTACTTGAATATTTACATAATTTTATTGCTGTTTATTACAACAAAAAAAATTTTAACCGATGTGTGTAGAATCCATCCAGTAACATAGGAAATCGAAATCCATCTCTGGAGAAGATACAGTTAGAGCTGAAATGTATCTGATGCTCAGAGTACAGCATGAGTAAGAAAAATCCTTGCATGTCATTTGGTTCTTGCTGCAGTCATCTGTGATCATCTCTCAGAAAGCAGAAGAATCCATTTGACGTTTCAATAAATATCAAAGTAATTGTTACTGAAAAAAATAGCTTCCATGGACCAGAGATCCAAGAAAGAACAGTTTCGATGAATGATTCCTAGAATCGAGTGAGTCCTCCTTTAGTCCAATGAGATGATGTCAGGAATGTTACTTCCACTGCTGGTTATGACCCCTGTCTCACTCCTGCTGCTGGAGGAACTAACATGAGTACTGCTTTCATGGGGGCTGGTGGTGGTGACAGACGTACTGCTTGCTGTTAGGGGTGAGGTGAGACTATCCAAAAACATAGGAGGACAGTACTGCTTGAAACAAACAATGATGCCGATGAGGAAGAGGCTACATTGATTTTAAATAAAGAGACTAGAAATTGTTAGATATGTACAAGTGATAGCCATATATTTAAATCCCCATAGGTTTAGAATTTCTCAAAACTTCGTATCTTTGGATAAAAGGTGGCATGAATTTAGTTATCTATTCTACTGTTTAGTGAGTGTGGCATATTTTTCATTTTCTCAAATCTATGAAAAATTTGTTGAGCAAGTATATAGATACAAGTATAAAAATGTCAACAACAATAAAATTATTTAATAGTAAATACTGGCCCCACAATTATGACTCATACTTAACCTCCGAAAGAATATGCTCACTAAATGTATTTCTACCAGGTTTAAATCACATCAAAAAGGCTAGCAAATACTTATTTCCAATGGTATTAAGCAAAAATGCCAATGCAAAATTCAATAATTCTATCAAAATTTACTATTAATCAGACTTTTCAGGAATAATGTTAAGATCAAGCAACTCAAGAGTCCAAGCCTCTGGACATGCATGAAATGATACCTGTGTAATCAGGATCACAGTGTTCATTCTGAAACAGAGACTACATGCTAGCTAACTACCACTATAGGATGTTCAGAACAAAGAAGTATCCCATATAACCTCAAAATTTTGGAATAAATCTTAAAAGAGATCTAATCTAATCTTCCTTGTGAGACTCGATACCCGCCCTCCGAGAATTTATATTTCAAGTTTCCTTACCATCTTGATCGCTGACCCCCATATTCAAATCCAAGTTTAATACTCTAATATTGCCCAAGAGAAGTAGAGAGACAGGAGCTAACAGTTTATTTTATGTCACCACAGAATATTTTCGGTGAGAAAAAACAGCACTGACTTTAGTGAGGTCCAAAATATACACGAGAAGCCCTAAAAGTCGGTCTTTAGATTAAAGGTATCAAAGATGATCAGTAAGGATATCCTATCAATATTACCAATTCTATAAATTTCTCAGCCTATCATTAGACTTAAATTAAATCGCCAAACAGGAATTTAAAACTGAAGCTGTTTCGACTACATGATCTTCCAAAAGATCTTAAAACAGCAATGACAGCCCCAGGCTTACGCTGCCAGTCAGTGGAAGAGCAGCAACTAAAATTCAGGCTGCTTTACCGAAAAAGGTAGTTTAGTGGCTAGGATGGGTAACGGTCTTGGTTCATCAATAAAATGAAAGTCATGCACAAAGAGATCAAAGGGATATTGGTTAAGGGTGGGTGGGGGGGATAGTTCTTAAAGAGCTTCTCAGAAGCTCTGAAGAGAGAATTGTAAGGCATTAAACTATTTTAAAATCAGATCAATTCTAATTTTCCACTAATATTGAGGGAACAACCTGGAAAAAAGCCCAGAAACTTGCATTTTATTTCTACTTCCTCTCAGGCTGTTTTTGACTGCCTGGTAATAAAAAGATCCTCTCTTGCTTATAAGACGAAGGCTAGACACCGCGTCCTGCTGTCAGTAGGCCCTGCGAATTCTTGCAACACTTGGGCTGCAGCCATTTCACCTCTAACTCTTTCTGTGTAACTGGCACATATCTACACAAAGATAACAGGGCTTAAGGGGGGCACCATGGAGATAAAGAATAAATCTAAGGATTCTTAGGAAAACTGAAGGCACCACCTCACCCTTCTACTGGCCTAACAAGTAAGTTAGCTGGACTGACACTAAGTATGCCAAACAACACTATGAAACCAAAACCCTCTGGTTCCAAGATCATTTTTTTAAAGGATGATTCTCATAAAAATCAGTAATATTTTAAGCCTGAAGAATCCATTCCCTAGAAAAACATATAGCTACCTTTGCTACAGAATCTACTGATGTAACAAAGTCAGCTCAGGGTGAGAAGAGATTCCTCATTCCACACATGTTACCCTGGGCCCAAACTTTCAGTGCTGTTTTTTGTGATCAGATACAGAGTCCTGACACAGAAGGCCACTTCTGAGGCCTATGAAGCAGTGGTCTGTGGGTCTTCCTCTGGCCCTCCCTACCCTCAGCAATTCTCTCCAAGTCTCTGTTCCCCCTCCACACTCCCTTCTGTTTCTCCCATGCCTTTCCCTCCTCTGCTCTGCCTCCACTATAGGCCTGTCAGTCCAGGTGTGCTACAGGTCTTCATATTGGGACTCTAGGATACTCCACTTTCTTATCGCTGGCAGAGAAAATAGGAAGGACTGGTTTATGGCAACTTCAGACTAGGGCATCTCCAACATTTAAATCTGACTGCCTCTAAACACAAGGAAGAATCAAGCTAATGATTCAAACCTGTTGAACCATCTTCCACTCTATTCTACATACAGAACAAGTGTTTCATAAATAATCTCCGTCAAGTTTTAACTTCCAGGGATCATTGCTTCCCCTCATTTTAATCACTCAAGTGCTTGTAGGAAATGCCAACTGATTATTAAGCTGAATAAAATGTAATTAAAAATTCATGTATTAAGTCGAAATAACATAAATTTAAAAATAGCAACTTTATTTCTCCAAATAAAAATGTGAGATATTTATATAGTAATTCCTTTCCATCAAGTTGAGTAACTGAAAGTTGACTGTCCTGATTTTATGCAACTGGTCATTTTTAGTTAGTATGACATACCAACAATCAAATACAAATTAGTTGCTTAAACTCAGGGTACATACCTGGGGATCAACTGGAATAAGGGAAAGAAAATCCAAACCTAAAACAAAAATGCTTTGTTAATAGTTGTCTCATATTTTGGAGACAAGAATTATTTCCCAAAATCATTTTGTATTTATCATAAGTCATAAAACATTTGGGTAAGTGCTTACCATTCTGCCATAGAGAAGTTCAATACCACAATCAGTGATATTTAAAGTGCATAAAACCCCCAAATAAACATATTTCCTCACAAAACAATTGGAGGGACTTAAAGGGACCAGTCTAGATATTAACAGAAAAGTATGACTAGTCAAAGCAAACTTTTCCCTTTCATCACTTAACAAAATGAGAAGCAATAAAAATGATGAGAGAATGATCTGGATTCGGACCATTAAAAAAAACATACTTAGGCTCTTAGGATACTTCACATTTATTTTTTAGAAATACACCACATTGAGGTTCATCTAAAATATCACTTCTTAAACAGATGTCTCTTTCATGGATTGCTCTCTGTCACCCTGTCCCCACATCAAGAGTCGTACACAGTTCAACGCTCTGCACAAAGCAAGCACTTGGTTAACTGCTGCTCACTAACAAGTAAAATCTTAGTAGGGTTTACTGGGTTATTAGCTAATGCAGTTTTCTAAACCAAAGATCTGGGATTCTCCAATAATGCTTTAAAAACAGGAGTGTGGAAAGTTTGCCCAGTAATACAACTCTGAAGTATTAATATTATAACAAAAAATAATGGTAA
Source organism: Mustela putorius furo (assembly GCF_011764305.1). Taxonomy (NCBI): domain Eukaryota; kingdom Metazoa; phylum Chordata; class Mammalia; order Carnivora; family Mustelidae; genus Mustela; species Mustela putorius. Next base: position 40,187,631 of record NW_025422010.1, read on the forward strand.
AATTTCAGTTTTGAAAAATCTAGCAATAAACTTCAAAATCAGCCCCCCTAAACCTGACTAAATTTTAAAACATTAAAAAGAAAATTTACAAGGTATAGGTCAGTGAGACAGGCCAATTTCTGTTTAATTCTATGAACTTTTATATGCTGGCATTCAATGTCACCTCAAATATAAGAATCATACAGAATTAAAGTCTGATATTAGACTGTTACTCAAAATAGAGAATATTTGTGGAAATAATATTGAAAAAAATTTAATAACCAGTATGAATAATTTATACCTCTTTTAAAGTATATTTATTCCCTTATAATCTGTAAGGATATGATAAAAAGGCTTATCAAATGATACAAGCTAGAGCACCAATTATTATTCAGTTTCTAAAGCATTTTAAAAACTGCTGATACGGTTTTTCACTCCATAGGCCTGTCACTAGCTTTATGATACAACAGAGCCTGAGCCAACAATGGACAAAGGGGGAGCACAATGAACTTTTCCCAATGACTTCCCCATTATACTGATCATCAGTAGATGACATATCTCGGTAAGCTGAGAGTTTCCCTTCACATTAATGATATTATTCAGTAAATCCTCCACTTCTGAACAGCATTTCAAAATCTTTCTAGCCTTTACAATGCTTTCTGAATTTTATATACTCAACATTTCTATTACTGAGTAAGTCACAAAGATAATTTATTGGCATGCCCTTTAATTGACTTAATTTTATTAATTTGGTTTTGCTTCAAATGGTGTAGCATTTTTCTCTTTGCTTTTTATAGCCTAATTAATTTTATTTGTTCAATCACTTTTAATGTTTGTTGAATCACTCTGTCCATTTGAATAACTTAAACCTTTTTTATAAAGCTGAAGAAAAATCTTACTATCTTTTGCAATGTTGTGTACTGAAGCCAAATCAGCTCAAAAATGCTCGTTTTCTAAATGTGTAATTATTTCCACTTCAAAACTGCAATTTAAATAAAAGACACAGGCTTGATATGATTTTCAGGCTGTGCAGTGCCAGCACTGGAGGCTGCCCACCAAGGGGCAAAGATTCCTCAGATTTTCATTATTTCAATTACCAGCTCTTCGGAGGTACTGTCATTCTCTTTGATGATCATTTTATGTGTGGCAGTGGATAGATACTGATAAACGATTTAAGACATTTACTTCCTCTTTATCTTCTGACACCTTATCCAAGGATAACTGAATATGGTGACTTCTAGTATGCCATAATAAAACAACTTGAAACATTTCTACGATCAGTTGAAACTCCCGACTGTGTGCCATGACACAGATGCTCTCGACACAAAATCCAATGTTTTAATGTAAATATAGCTCACTGAACCCATCTTTTCTCAAACACTAATAGTGAAGTTCGATACAGTATTTCAGATGTTACTCCTTCTGACAAAAAACTCAAAACTATTCTCAAAGCCTTGCATCTTAAACATTTTAAGTATACTATTAAAACTCCTATATGAAATAGATGGAGTTTCATGAATACGAATTAAAATGTTACTGCCTTGTTTCGTAGTTGAGTAAAATGTTGTTTTCTTATTTCACCATAATTTCAATTACAGCATGTTATACTGATATATTTTTATGCCCACCTAAGTATTTCATGGCTGAAAATGCTCAATTATTTTTAACTAAAAAGCAGGCAGTGTTAAAATTCTGATGATACATTCTAAAGGTTTTATTTTATTAACACTGAAAAAAGTGTAGTTTTTTTAAGTGCTTCTTTATGTGAAACTGACTCTACATGTCTTATTAATAACACCACATTTTCCTTACTTGAGTCATGAACTTTAACAAAACATGATAGCTACATGATTAAATATGTAAATGTTCAGCACTTTCCAATTTTAATGATACAACTTTCGAGCACCATTCGCACCTGACAATATGGCACTAGCAATAATAAGGCAGTCATATTTTTCTTGAAATAATCAAGCTGTTTTCCATTCCATAAATACAAATTATTTGTTTTATTTTGTATTCATTGTTGCACAGTATCAGGAGGTGTTCCAAGCTGCAGTTCATTATTAATATCATTTCTTCTTTGTTCTCCTGCAGATTCAGAAGATTCACGTTTATGATGTTTAAAAGGAATGTTAAGAAATGTATTAAAACTTTGTCATTGCTCCATTCTTGATGTTCTATTTAATATTTTATTATAAATTATGAAATTTATAAATATCAAAACTCTGCACAATAGGACTAATTACATAAAAATTATGCACTGAAATAAAACCAAAATAATTACTAACTACAAAAGACCACATTGACAATAAAATCAAAGTAAAAACTAAACTATTTAGATGTAGTAATTGCTAATATATGAATAATAATTCATAGATGATGATAAACTGGAAATTCTTCTGTTCAATTTGTCAACTGGTTAAGAAAGCATTTTGACACTTCAATAACCAGGATCCCCATACTGGTTTATACTGGTCAAATATCAGCCCTCTATCTTGGTGTTAGTTCCTTAATACCAGCTTGAAATGTATTTTACAAAATATACAGTTAATATAATGTAAATATAGCTTCTTAAATCTGCACATTTTATTAATAATCTCAGTTTATGCCCAAATTTTGAAATAATGCAAATTCTCTAAAATTAAAAATTCACCCAGACTCACATAATTTGAAAACTGACAGAGCAAGTGATTCATAAATTGTGGCTGTTCTATTCTTAAATGGCCAGGGTCACTTTAGTAAACAAAAAGTTTTTTCAGCATTAATTTGTGTATCAAGGTTTTTAGGAACACAAATTCTTCCTTAATGCTTATTTAAAACACATACTAAGACGATACATCATGGACACTCTTCAACTTCATTTAAAACTAGACAAAGTTAAAGGAAAACACAGCCGTTAGGAATTAAGTATCTCTGAGTTCCGTCTGTCTTATGGACCATGAAACCTCCCCTGTATCTTGACATCAAGTATTATATACAGCAAGTATTTTTTAATTGGTGCCGGCTGGGCTTAACAATGTTTTAAAATACCAATTCCCCAAGTACATATGTAGTAAACATAATTAAGAAGGCTTTTTGAAAATTCCTGATAGATACTATTATTGGTCTATTCATCTTCATTAAATTTTACCCGAATTATCTGAATTTCAAGTGGCAAGATTACACTAGGCCAGATAACACAACTACCAATTGTTTCAACAACACAAATGTTGCCCAACAGAATATATACCGTGCTTAAAGTAAAGACCTCATTGAGAGGGTAAGAAAAATAAGCTGTAGGTCAAAATTAACTTCACAAGTCTAGAAAAGAATATTAAGAATATGAGGAGGGAACTGTATTGCACCAAAAGTGCCCCTCAGAAAGAAGGGAAGTCATGAATCTAAGAGGCACTGGTTTCAGCCGGCTCAAATTTGATTGACAAAAAAAGTGTCTACAAAAACAATGGCTACAGAGGGAAGAAAAGAGGGTGCAGGGTGGGAAGGGGAGGTCCATATTTTATAATATGGTCTTGGTTCTAAGGGACTTCAAGCAGCACTGAGCTTTTCAAATGTTAATACACACATAAGAAATATCCTGAAATACTAAGCAGTGCTCTAAGGAAACAGCTGGTAGACCCTACTTTTATAGAGGGGAAAAAAGCCCACAGGGTAAAGCTATGGGTGATGTTAACCCCATGGTACAGCAGTATGTTCTGAAGCTCTGAGGAGCTACCAAGATCGTGAGAAAATACTCTCCTGAAACTGTGAACCTGCTATGAGAAAGAAAATATCTCTGAGTACAAATTCCTTAGGAGGGAGAGTAAAGTCCATCAAACTCTCCCCTATCCTACCATATTTCCTATCATCAGGAATCTACAGAGAGCTCTGAAATTAAAATGGTAGGACTTGAATGTGATGCATTAAAAGATACTACCTTTAGAAGAAGCCTTCAAATTTCCTTAAAATTTCTGTTTCAATTTTAACACTACATTTGCTCCACAGATTTAGAGTAAAAATAAATAAATCTTGGTAACAAAATACAAGAACTCTTCACATACCTGGCAAATCTGATGACATGCTTGATATTGGCGTGTGGTGGAATGGTACTGAGTAGTCTGTTAATGAAGGCGGAATAGCAGCAGGATCAACCGAAGTCACACTGGGCACCCTTACAGAAGATGGCTGATACATGAGAACCCTGTTTTAAATAGCATGGGAAATTACAAACAATCTGGCTGTTAGTTCACAGGAGACAAGGGCTGCACCCTGGGCATTCTCAGCTGTAAGTGCACTAAGTTTCAACACACCGACATGGCGGCTGCTCACTGCACAGTCCCTCCACTCTACTCTCCTCTTTCCTAACAGTCTTCATTTTAACCTGAATGTACGAGGGCTCTCAGCAGCAGCTGCGATGTGAGAGTGAGCTGGCACGAAAACGTAACGTACACTGCTGGAGCAGGGCAGGAAACAGTCATCCACAAGTGGAAATACACTTCACACAGGCTCTTATTAATGTACGGGTAACTCAGATGTGGCTATTAGTAATTTTATCTATAAAGAAACTTAGAAATAAAACAGAGGACTCCTAAGATTTGATTTAAATCACTGCATCTTAAAAGTGAAGCTACTTACTATATAGCTCAACCAGAAGCCGGTCCATTCTAACCCGAACTGTGTTAATTAGCGGCAATCTTATCTGAGAATTCATCTGAGAAAAAGATAGCCCATCCTAAAGCCAGCCAGCATGATGACAATAGGCAGCAGTCAGAAATTAGAATAAGATGATTTCTCAAGATTTAAAATATCCAGGGGCGCCTCGGTGGCTCAGTGATTAAGCTGCTGCCTGCATCGGGCTCTCTGCTCAGCAGGGAGCCTGCTTCCCCTTCTCTCTCTGCCTGACTCTCTGCCTACTTATGATCTCTCTCTCTGTCAAATAAATAAATAAAATCTTTAAAAAAAAAAAAAAAGAGTCTTAAAATATCCGGAAATAAAAATGTTAAATTACTATGACACCCGTCTACCCTAAAAGGGTTTATATATAGACTTTGAAATTAACTTATCATGCTAAGAGTACAAATTAAACACACTTAAAAAATACGCTATAACTAGTTTTATTTATATATACAAATATACACATAGTATATATGTATAGATATATATATAATTAACAGCTTTATCATTTCAAGAAGCAGTGTAATTAATTATATTTTTTTAAATGTCAGGAATAAAGAGAGATGACTGCATTCTATCTATTTAACCTTCATTTTCTCTTAGTTGCCCAAGCTCAACAATTAGAACCTCACAAGAAAAACATCTTGAAAGTACATAAGAAATTAGGCAATGTTAGGGATCCTTGGCTGGTGGTGATGGCCATCTTTTCTGTCTACCATCTTAATGAGGCTACAGTGGTAGCAGCTGTTCCCTGAGCTTCATGATGCCACCCAAGGACAAGAAAAAAAAAACAGATGCAGGAAAGTCAGGCAAGAAAGATAAAGACCCAGTGAACAAATCTGCGGCCAAACCAAAAAGAGATAGTCCAAAGGCAGAGTTTGGGACCTAAGATCAATAACCTGGTCTCGTTTAAGAAGGACCCCATGTGACAAACTCTATAAGGAAGTTCCCAGCTATACACTAGTAAGTACAGCTGCTGTCTCTGGGAAAGAAAGCAAAGATTCACAATTGCCTGGCCACGGCAGCCCCCTTCAGGAGGAACTCCTTAGTAAAGGACTCATTAAGCTGTTTCCAAACATGGCAGCATTCAAAGTGATTTATGCCAGGAATACCAAGGTTGGAGTGCCCCTTCTACTAGTGAAGATGCATAACACGTCCCACCAACTGTACATTTTGAAAAATAAGATTTATTAAATTAAAAAAAAGGAGAGGAGACAGGGACACAGGGACATTAATGATAGCATCCCACAGCATTGCCACTGAACTACTGTAAGCTTAACAAGAGAGCCACAGAATTATGGAGTTGGAAGGGATCATTACAGAAACAAAGAAAGTAAAACCAATAAAAACTTAGCACCATGGTCACAGAACTAGACTGAGATGACCACTAGGACCTCTAGATACCTTTTCATTTGGTCCTAACACTTCTTGTTACTGCTCTGATCATTACGTACTAGCGATAAGAAATGATGACATAGTCCCATGTCGCTTTTCATACTTTAAACAACTGACAAAACTATTTCATGACTTCAATCTACATCTCAAACCGCTAAGATAATCACAACTTATTTAGACACTGGAGTCATTCTAAAACTCGTCTGCATGATGACATGAGGGTCCTGTCTAGCTCTTATTCTGTACTCCTTGTTGAAAATACAAAAGTCACTAGAAATGCAGAAAATGAGGTCATCTTGAGAGTACATATATATAGCTGTGTTGGCAACTATGTTATTCTCCGAATAGTGAATGAATAACATAGGTCGGAGTTCAGAAGTCTTAAAAATGGACTCATAGGAAACATAACATGCTTGAGACAATTAACAGAAGTCTGGTATTTCAAACACATTTGCCAGAGGTAGATGAAGAAGTCATCATCCAAAGAAGAACCTGCCTGGATTAGAAACAGAAGACTTCTTGGCCTCCAATGTTACATGGAGACCTAAAACCACAACCAGGAGGTAATACTAGAAAAGGCAGATTCTGTGGAGGGAGAAAGAACAAACTGGGGATGAAATCAAGTAAGTTTTGCTGTATTAAGCCACATCTGAGAGGCTTGAAAACAGTGGTCCTCTACATTGTAATCACCAAAAGTATTTTCAAATTACATGTGATCCCACCTCCCGCATAGGAATGCGTATCTGTAATTGGGGTGGGAGGACAGGGCTTAAGACGGAGAGAGACTGGTACGCTCCTGCTGAGGACGGGGTTACAGAAGTGGCTTTGATTAATCTGGCTGTCTTACAGTTTAAATATCTTAATCATTTTTTTATATGTAAGAGACAAGCTTTTGAAGATACACACATACACCTGCCATACACACATGCCTACCGTCCTCCTGCTCTTTCTCTTCCTTTGATATCTCACACTGAGAAGATTCTTTTTTCTTGATCCTGAATTGATCTCTGAATGTGAATCAGATTTATAGGTGACACCAACAAAACTCACTTTCCTCCCCGGCTCTATTACTTACACCTGTAGCATCAAGTCAGTGTCCAAAGACACAGTCTATCACCATAGTAACATCTAATTATCACACAGGTTCTGTTCTCATAACATGAAACTTTATAAAAGTAACTACTCTTTGTTTCTCCAATACAAAATGTTGATGGTCAGAAAAGGTGAAAATGTCAAAATCCTATGAGGGTACAAATTATTAGATCAACATCTAAAATCTTAGCAAACATCTGAAAAACTAAAACTATTTTGTGTAGATTAATTTCTTTTGCCTGAACTTTGCAACCATTAACACAAATTCTATTTTTACAGAATGGATAGTCATTTGTGACCATTATCAAATTATGCATTGGTAGCAGATTTTGGTTTTAATCAGAATATTCACAAGGACTACGTTCAAAAAGGTAAATGATTCTAACGTCTATCCAAAAAAACAGATGTATTTATAAATATGGAGTAATAAGGAGAAATGCAAATGGCTTTATCTAATGGACTTGTGAGTATAAAAATGTGATACTATAAAGTGACAGAAAAAAATTTAAAGTTTGTAACTTGTTACTGCCTTCTCACAGGATTGGCAAATACACAGGCATAGGTATATATTATGCACATGTACATATATATTTTAAATTTTTGTAGCTTTATCCCTAACATCCCAGCACAAGGGTAAACTGGAACCAGCCTTACCACAAAGATAAAGCTGGAACACTGCTGGAGAGCAAATATTAGTATTCTAGACCATGTACTAGATCACTGAATTCATCATAATTGGCCCAGGCTTAGATGTCTGAAAATGATTAACAGTTCAGTAACTTGAATTTTTATCCATAAACCTGAAATTCCCTGTGTGCTCCCACTTTATCATACAAACATAAAAAAGATCCAATTTTGTTACCAATTTCTAATGAGTCTTAATCCACACAAGTTCTCTATACTTGTCTATGCCTGTCTTTAGAATACCTTATTAGTGACAAAGTAATCATTCAGTGATTCAGGGAATGGGGTGGGGACATAGTATTTAAAATTAACTTATAATGTAGAAAAATATTAGAGGTTTTTCTAAAAGTCTTAGATTAATGTGCCAGTCTCTTCTGATAACTACGATTATGACCACAATTAAGGACTAGAGTATGTATTCAAGGAGGGAGGCTAGAAGGATTACCATCAAAATGTCAACAGAAGCCTCGGTCTAAGTGGAATGCATTCTACCTCTTGATTATAAAACAACTGTGAAATTGTTTTTAAAAACAATTTCTAAGGGTGCCTGGGTGGCTCAGTGGGTTGAATGTCTGATTCGTGGTTTTGGCTCAGGTCATGATCTTAGGGTTGTGGGATCAAGCCCCATGTCAGGATCTGTGTTCAGGCAAGGAGTTTGCTTGGGATTCTCTCTCCCATTCCCTTGGCCCCTTCCCCAGCTCACGTGCACTAAAATAAATCAATCAATCTTAAAAAAACAAAAAACAATTTTTACTAAAACAATACCTCCTCAAAAATAACTGCTCTCTTGGGATCCCTGGGTGGCTCAGTCGGTTAAGCCACTGCCTTTGGCTGGGGTCATGATCCCAGGGTCCTGGGATCGAGTCCGGTGTCAGGCTCCTTGCTCGGCAGGGAGCCTGCTTCTCTCTCCGCCTCTGCCTGCCACTGCCTGTGCACTATCGCTCGCTCTGACGAATAAATAAATAAAATCTTAAAAAAAAAAAAATAACTGCTCTCTGGAATGTAACTGAAAGCAAGTTTTTCTGGTTTCTCATTCTCTATTCTTTCTCATTTGCTTACTATCATTGACCAAGAAGTCCCACGATAAACTTACACAGCAGAAGAAAACCATGAAAATTCTAGATGCTGAGCCACAAGAAAATACAAAAAGGATGACCAAGAACAAAACCAGAAAAGCATTAAGAGTTGGAAGGGAATACAGAGATAATATATCCATAGCATGAGTCTCCATGACACCCACTGGGACAGGGGGAATTGATTCTACCTCAATAAAGAAAATGTGATTTTAGCACCAAACATCAACTTTCCTAGTGTTCAGCTCCAGCTGAAAGTCTTTCCATGTATCTTCCCTCCACTGTATTTAGATCTCCCAAATTTTATTACACAGAATAAACTTAATCCACTTAGTCAATGATTCCCTTTTAAGAACTACAAGATATTCACATATTCACATCTTCTCTTGTCCTGGCTTAACAGCGTCAGTCCGTAGACCCATCCATCCATCCATCGTGCTACAGGATGCACTATTTACCACCCTGCTCCCATCGGCTCATGATCAACACTGACTAGAGTGATATTAAATAAAAATCATCTAGCCTTAAACAGAATAAAACTAGTGTAGGTATATATCCTGGACACTATGCCTCTTTCATTAATGCAGCCTAAGAATAAATCAACTTCAGTGGTAAACCCTTCAAACCTTAAGTGAATTCTGATATTTCAAAGAGTTTCTCTCAGGAATGGCTATTAATGAACTAAATACCTTTCCAGAATCCATTAAGATGACTACATAGTTATCCTTATTACACAATCCATTTTATCAACATATTTCCTAACAATAAAGCATTCCTGGATGAACCCTACACTTTGTAGTAATGGATACCATTTTAATATATACTTAAATGATTTTCTAAGACTGAATTCAGAATTTTCATTGGCCTTTCAAAAGTGAAGCAGCTTCATTCTGCATGGTTGTTAATGTGTAAATCTCATTTGGGTATTAGGAATTAAGTTGACTTCATGGAATGAGCTGGATAGCTATAACTTCTAGTCCTTTTAGGCCAAAATACACTGAGAGTATAATTCCAATTACATAAAATGTCTGGAACAGACAAATCATAGAGATGGTAAGAAGATAAACAGTTGCCTAGATTTGGGGTGTGAATGGGGATTAACTGCAAGTAAACATGAGAGATGTTTACTAGGTGTTGGAAATATTCTACAGCTGAATTGTGATGATGACTGGGCAACTCTCTGAATTCACTAAAATCAATAAACCGGGCAACTTAATAGTTAAGATGGGAAAATTTTATGGCATATAAATTACAGAAAAAATAAGTGCGCTGAGAGAGGCCCCAAGGACAAGACTGGCACACCCAAGTCTAATACAGTATGTTGATGGAAGGTAACAAAAACCCTCTGCTACTATCTTGCAGGTTCCAAAATTTCTAAGAAGCACCAGTTGACAGATACTTAAAGCTATCACTTACTACATAAGACAGCAACAGCTTCTGACATATGAGTCATAAAACATGACATGCTAGAATGCATTTACTTGCCCACAGTTTGCCCTGGAGAGGATGAAATAGGAAGGCAACCAATTTTTACTAAGAGACTAGCACATGCCTGACACTGAGCCTAAGCTCTCTCTCTTATTGAAACCGGACAATCATCCTCTGAGGTAGGTATTATTTAACCCCATTTTACAAAGTAGAAAAAGGAGGCTCACATAAGTCTATTAGTCAAGATCCCGGTACTAGTAAGCAATGGTATCAAAACTGGAACCCACACTTGTCAGATTCCCAATGCCACACTCCATTTTTATGCTAGGCTTACTCATGCTGGCTGTGATGTCAAATATAGGTTCCAGAAAAATGACAAAAAAGAATCAAATAGGAAATAAATACTTAGACATGAGAAGACTTCAACTCTTACTTCCTGAAGATGTTAATAATTTCTTCATCAAAATTTTCTCTCCTTTAAACAAGATGCTTTCTTGAAAATATTTCAACTGAACAAAGGCAAATGAAAATAGCCTTCTATGGTTATGCAACTGTCAGAGACACTTACAAACCTGTACCGAAAACAGTTAGTTCCAAGTATAATAAACAATAGTGAACTATAAATTAACAAACCCTTTGGTTGGGCTGCTTTGTGTTTCTGACATAAAGATGCATTTCCTTTTGGCAGGAGGGTCTTCCTCTTCATCAGAAGAGCTTTCTATTGTTAGGTCAATAACATCTACTTTCTTCTTGCTTGTCTCATTGGCTACAGTCACCGAACAAGGCTTAGTGAGGACACTTGAACCTGATGTGGGGAAGAGAAGTAAAAGAAAAAAAAAATCAAAGGTGGGACACAAATAAACTCTAACCTTAAGTCTTAATTGTGCAGCAAGTAAAGGAGAATATACAACCAGTAAAGACACATACTCTGCCCAATGGATACAGACAAACTCCTTAACTCCAGATGTTTGTCTATAAAGTGACTGCTTAATCTGGGGACAAAAAATAAACTCTATGCATGGCCAGAGCGTCAAAGCCTCCTTCGGACAGCATGTTCTTATGTCCCCCGGACTGCCAGAAGACGCGCTCAGATCCTACTGCTCACACTGCCTGCCTCCCTAGGTAAACATTTTATAGGCAGCCTAGGGTCAGGGGTCCAATCTCAGCCACAGGCAAGAGTAAGTGGCTTCACGGGCTGTGTATTCTCACAGATGTGTGGCACTGTTAAGTCAGAATCAGATACTTTCACTCTAGCAAAGCAACAGTACTCATGTCAGGATAATGTACAGGCCCCTCACCATAAGCCAGAACCTGATAAAATTTTAAACCTTCATGAGCTGAAAAAACTCCAAACTTCTCTTAAATTATTCAGACATTTAAAGCTTTTCTTATCAACTATCTATTAATCACTTAGGTCCTCCTTTCTGCCCTCATATACTATATGTTAACACACCAGTTCACAGAAATTATGTTATGCCCTGTAATCTCTTTAACAGAAAACTAATGCTGGCTGATAATGGAAAAGGAGCAACTAATCAACTATTATCACTGTTATTCTCAAAGATGAGGGAAACCTTGACCCTAATTCTCCCTGTAGGTTCAGTAACAATCACAGGAGAATGAATTTTTTTAAATTAGGTTCCACACCCAATGTGGGGCTTGAACTTAGGACCTTCAGATCAAGAGTTTCATTCATACTGAATGAGCCAGCCAGGTGCCCCAGGAGAACGAATCTTTCACTTTTTACTCGAGTACCCATTATTCATTACACTGGTAGTGTGTCAAACATAATCAGCACAAAGCATAAATGTAGTGAGTGGACCATATCAGATAAAAAGAAAACTTTAAGTTCACCTACAGGTTTCAATTAACGGAACTGCCCTAAGTTTCTCCACTCAGTGTGGCTGGGTAGAGGGAGCTGAGTCCTAGGTAACCAAGGCAATGGTCAAATTCCTTCCCATAAAGAAATGGAAACAATCTGTTCACTTTTTTAGCAACTGACCTGTGAGCACCTGCCCCAACCCTCCACTGACGGATTCAGCCTCTTTAAGCACACCTCTACTGGCAGTTCCCTCAAAAGGTACTCTACAAAGAATCCTGAAATATCGTCCATAAAAATGTCGTTTATAACTTTTCATTTTGTAACAAACACCATATATTAAAATAACTTGAGATGATTGTTTCATTTACTTTACATATAAAAATATATTATGAAAAAGCTAATTAGAAGATGATATAAACTTTAGCACATTTCTGAAGGAAAGAGTAAAAATCATTCGGGGGAAATTACATATATAACAGATGATCAAAAGATAAAGTTCGCAAACTGAGCTCCAAATGTAGTTCTAGCAGCCAAGGTTAACAATAAAAACAACACTGTAGGAGTCTCATTGCTTTGCTCTCTGGAGCCATTCTGCACATACTTTCTATTTTTGTACATGGCTGGCTGGACACTTTCATAGCTTCTTTCTTCGGTCTCATTGGACACCAAGTGCCATCCTCTTGGAATTTGATCTCATCCACATCAGAACAGTCATTGAGAATTTCCATAAAAAGCCTATGAACCAATTAAAAAGTGCATAAATGTAATCAATGGCTTTGTTCAATGGTGAACTAACAAAGTAATACATATACTGCCTTGGAGATGAAAATAATGCTATCTTTTTTTGTTTGGTGTTTCAATACTTCACATTTTACAACAACTATTACATCCCCTCCTCCTAGGTTTCAGATCTTTAATGAACAACATAAGTGACGTACTGAGTATCATCTAAGAAATCAATGACTAAACAGAAAGATACCTGGAGCCTCCTAACTGGGATTGGCCAGTAAGAACAATTTCTAACACAACATACAAAACAAACATAAGGAAATATAAAGGTTATTATACAAAAAATAATCTATAAGCTTATTCTCAAGATAAATGGATCATCAGGGTAGGGAAAAGGAGGATTAGGGACATGAAAAAATTTAAATAACTCTGCATAAAAATTATGTTCTATGCCCATAGTGAAATTTGAAATCAATCTTCAGAAAAATATATGGAAAATGCCAATATTTGGAAACTAAACAAAACAACCAATGAGACCAAAAAAAAAAAAAAAACCCCATAAACATAAATTAGAAAGTATTTAGAACTGAACAAAAAGGAAAGTATAATAAAATTTGTGGAATATAGCTAAAGCAGTACTTGGAAGAAAATTTATAGCACTAATCTTCCTACATTAGAAAGGAACTCAAATCAATGACCTCAGCTTCTACCTAATGAAACCAGAAAAAAAATTAAACATGAAAAGGGAAATAACAAAGAAAAGAATCAAATGAAATAGAAAAAAAACAAAAAATCAATGAAAACAAAAAGTTGGGGCTTTAAGATCAATAAAATCGACAAACTTCTAGCCACACTAAGGCTCCAAAAGAAATCGATAACCTGAAGAAACCCACGTATATTAAAGAAAATGAATTTATAGTTAAAAACTTTACCACAAAGAAAAGCCCAGTCCCAAACATCTTCACAAGGGAATTCCAACAAATATTTGTGAAGACATGATATCACCACTTCCCAACTCATTTGCATGAGGTCAACATTACGGTGGTATTAAAAGGAGACAAAGGGGATGCCTGGATGCCTGGGTGGCTCAGTGGGTTGAGCGTCTGAGTCTTGGTTTTGGCTTAGGTCAGGATCTCACGGGTCGTGGGATTGGGCCCCGTGCAGGGCTCCATGTTCAGCACGGAGTCTGCTTGAGAGATCCTCTCTCTCTCTGCCTTTCTCCCCACAACCCATGCTAATGCTGTCTAAAATACACAAGTAAATAAAATCTTAAAACAAAAATAAAACAAAGACACTACAAGAAAACAACAGACCAATGCCCCTCTGAGTTTAACAAACCTAACAGTACAGAAACCCAACAATAAATACAAAGAGTAACACAACCCTAGACTAAAATGGATATGAGGCTGTACTGGCTGTTTACATAAGCTAACACGTAGGCTGGGATACACTTACCCATCTAAAATGAGACTTTCATACGCAGCCTTTTTATCACACACGGGACAGATCCAGGTGGGCTTCTTCTCATTCATTTGCAGATAAAGGGCAGCATCAAAACACTGCAGATGTGTACAAGTCACTGCACGGCACGGGATTGTCAACCTCATTTTCCCTAACTACAGGACAGGGAAGACAACAGGGGGAAACTTTTCAGAAAGGAGAATAAAGCCTCAAAGGCAAGAATCACTCATAAAAGCCTAAAAAGATCTTATGAGAAAATCAAAATGAAAAAATTCAAACCAGAATTTATCTCTATCAAGACTGCTACACATTTCACTTGTATTCACTGACGGCCCTATGATTTTTAAAAGCCCATTTCACATTTTTAAAATAATCAACATGCAAATTCACAGGAAGAAAAACGTGTCTCTTTCTTACCTGTTCCCCTATTTAGAGGGAACCACTGTTGCCCATCTCTTGCTTGTACTTGCACCAAGTCTACACATAACCAAGTATGTATTTTAAAAATTTTCCCAGAAATGGTGGCATGCCATCCACACAATTCTGTACCAGCTGTCACATAATTCCCTTGGTGACTATTTCAAACATATCAGAACACGCAAAGCTACCATGACTTGAAGGTATCATAACTGATAATGAAGCGTATGATATGAAGGCTCATTATTTATTTAACTAGTACCCACCCTAGCAACAGACGTTTAAATTGTTTCCAGTCTTTTATGACTACAAATAATGCTCCAGTAAATATCTACAGAACGACTCCTAGAAGTGATATTTTGTGGTCAAAGGGAAAGTGCATTTATGATTTCTGTCACACTGACAAAAACGTCTCCCACAGAAGCTGCCTACCTACCGATGCATGCACATACATGTATCAGTGCACTTGGTTCCCCTCAACCTTGCACACACAGTGCTGTAACTCTGATCTCTGCCAACCCGATAGGTGAAAAAATCCCATTATAGTTGTGAACTACACTTCCCTTATTTTGAGTTGAGCTTCTTTTTTACTTCTAAGAGCCATTTGTGCTTCTAAGAGCCATCTATTCATAACCTTTTCTCATTTTCCATTTAGTCTTTGGTATCTATCTACAGCAGCTCTACATTAAGTCAGCCTCATATATATGATGATGTGAACTGCAAATAGATTTTTCACTTATGAGAATTTACTTGTGTATAATCACATGTGCTGATATTCTGATATATTTTTATATAACTACAGTGCTCTGTTCAGTTCTTATTCTAGCTGGTAGAGGTATGCCAACATCAGGACACACACCCAGATTAGACGGAGTCTGTCAGGACAGCCTTTCAACAGCCCTCCCTATATACTTCCTTACAGAAAATCTCTCAGCTTACAACCAGCTCTGTGTTATTTGGATAGAAAATCTGTTTCTCCCACTAGACTCTAAGCTCCACAAGGACAAGATCCATGTCGCTGCTCACCGCTGTAATCCAAGTGTCACAGCACAGCACCTAAAATGCAGCATGTGCTCGGAATCTGTTGATCAGATGACAGAACAAAGACAGACAGACTAGAAAAACAGCAATGGGAAAGAAAGGGAAACAGGAAGGACTTCTTTACGGGCACTATAAAGTCTAGAAAAATACACAGCAAAATTACACTGTTAACTTTGCCTGAGGGGTAGGAGTCTTAGAATGCTCCTGTTTGCCCCCCCCTTTATGGTTTATCTAAAATTTCTTTCTTCTAAAATGAACATTTGTTTATTTCGTAATTAAAAAAATTAATTTAGCCAAGTTGTCAGCATAGCAATAACTATTGTTTGTATAGTTCTACTTACATAGAAGGCACGATGCTGATGACTTTATATTATGAAGTGACACTTTATATTTAAACCTAACAACTGCACTGTATGACTGATCTAGAGAAATTATTGTCTCCCCCACTCCCACCCTGAGAACACCAAGGCACAACAAAGCTAAGTAAAGATACCATTACAAAGTTAGAAAGTGGCAGCACCAATATCTGAACCAAGCAACTCTGGCTCCAGAGTCCATATCTTAACACTGTGCTATACTGACTCCATCTGAGTGTTTTAACTAGAATTCTAAAAGAGATCTTGGAAGTTACAGTGATTCATGCAAGTACATAGCACAACAGAACTCATTATTTAAGAAAGAAAAAAGGAAGAATAGAACCTAAGGCATTTCATTTTCTTACAATATTTGCTTCCAAATTTTCCCTTCCTTTAGTAACAGATTTTCTCCTAAGCCATGTGGAATCTTACTGGGCGCTAAGGATTTTTACATACATTTCACAGAATTCTCCTAACAGCCCTAGGACTGCAGACAGACTAGTATCTGTATTTTGCTTTTGAAATAAAGATGCTGAGACGACATGAGGCCATAAACAACACACTCACTGAGACCCAGCTGGTGGAGCTCTAATGCAAACACAAATGTTTACTTCTATGGGACTCCTCTTAGTTTTACATCACACATGGTGCTGTTTCTTGGTTCCAATTATCCACCTTCTCCTATTTTGCTAAAAGTTTTTGTTCTCTTAGGAATGGAAGCTGACTGAATGCTTATTCAGCACCCTAATGAGATGATCACAGGGATTTCCTAACCCCCTTTCCATTATTAATATAAACAATCAAACCATACTTGCATTCCTAAGAGGTATCCTTTTGTTATCACGTATTATTCTTGCAAAATACTGATTCTTTTTAAAGTAATGGATTCTACTGGCTAGTGTTTTGCTTAGGAATTTTTCATCATTGCTTTTTATTTGGAAACAACCTAAGTAATCACTAAAAAGGTTAAACAAGTTAATTTACACCACACCCAATCAACAAAATGCCTGTATGATTAAAATAAGTCATATCTACAGATATTAATAGTTTAAATATACTGTTAATTTTAAAACAGTAAACCACAGAACAGT
Organism: Mustela putorius furo; assembly: GCF_011764305.1. Classification (NCBI taxonomy): domain Eukaryota; kingdom Metazoa; phylum Chordata; class Mammalia; order Carnivora; family Mustelidae; genus Mustela; species Mustela putorius. The sequence continues at coordinate 40,204,849 of NW_025422010.1, forward strand.
ATATGTAGCACAATATAATTTTTTCCAATACATAAAGTTCAGTCTAGAAAGATTTATTTCATACTATTAGTAGCATTACTTTTGAGTAAGAGATCTTATGAATTTCAAGTTTTAATGTCTGTTCTATTTGAATAATTTTATAATAAAGTAGGTACTATTTGTCAATTTCCATAATTTGTTTCCTTTAAATAATGCTCTAGCTCAGCCTACTATGATTTTTTTGGAGGGGGCGGGGGCTCCTAGTTCTCATACTTTTGGCTTCAGAATCCCTTCACACTCTTAAACACTGAGAATCTCAAGGAGTTTTTATATATAGATTATATTTACCAATATTTATTGTAGTAGCAATTAAAGCAGACATTTTAAAAAGACAAGAATAGACAAATACACACTACATCAACCCTCGGGAACACTGACATTACCAATAGTCAGGTAATCCCTATTAAACACCACTGCCTACTCATGAGAGAATAACAGAAAAGAGACAAACTGCATCACAGTATTATTTTAAAAATTGCTCTGACTTTGTGAGCCTCTTCCAAGAGTCTCAGGGCTCCCAAGTATCCCTGAGCCATGCTTTGGGAACTTGGTTTTTTTTCTTCTTCTTCTTAGGTACCACCTTCATCTCTCCTGTCACTGCCTTAGAATTTCCACGATACAGAGAACTGAAAACATTCACAACTATAGAAGCTACTGATCCTAAATTTAATCCTAGTGGCTCACAAAAGTTAATGAGCATTTCTCAAGTTTAAAAAAGCATTTATTACCAACTGGCCAAATCTGATTAATTTCCTAATACTGATCATGGCGTGTCAACAAAAGCAGCTTTGTATGCTTAAATTCTATTTAGTCAGATAATGGATGGATGGATGGACTGATGGATGGAAGGAATTGTTCCTAAACAATGCAATACTCTTTTTGATTGCTAAAATATTTTTTAAGTTTTTACTTAAATTCCAGTTAACATACAGTGTAATCTAAGTTTCAGATGTTATGATATAGTGTTATGTTGTTTTGATATAGTGATCCAACACTTCCATACATTACTTGGTACTCATGACAAGTGTGATGTGCCCTTAATTAAGTACCCTTAATTCCCCATCACACATCCTCTCACCCGCTTCTCCTCTGGTGACCATTGGTTTGTTCTCTATAGTTAAGAGTCTGTTTCTTGGTTTGCCTCTCTTTTTTGTCCCTTTGCTCGTTTGTTTTGTTTGTTTTCTTTTTTAATTTTTTTAAAAGATTTTATTTATTTATTTATTTGACAGATAGAGATCACAAGTAGGCAGAGAGGCAGGCAATGAGAGAGAGGAGGAAGCAGGCTCCCCGCTGAGCAGAGAGCCCCATGCGGGGCTTGATCCCAGGACCCTGGGATCATGACCTGAGCCGAAAGCAGAGGCTTTAACCCACTGAGCCACCCAGGTGCCCCATTTGTTTTGTTTCTTAAATTCCATGTATAAATTATATCATATATAGTATCTGTCTTTCTCTGACTGATTTTGCTTAGTATAATACTCTCATGCTCTACCCATGTCATTACAAATGGCAGGATTCCATCTTTTTTTTTTAATGGCTGAGTAATATATCACAATCATCAGTCGATGGACCCTTGGGCTGCTTCCATAATTTGGCTATTGTGGATCATGTTGCTATGAACATCAGAGTGCAATGTTAGGTACAGAGCACCTAAACTGATTTTTACTTCGCTGTAGCCTAAATGCATCTACGTAAATTAAGACTGTATATAGTAAAAATGACCCAAATCAGTGGATCCAAACTATATATGAGTCAGAATCTTAAAAGATAAAATCAAACCTAGCCCCCTTTTCTATCCCCCACCCATCCATCTTTTCTCTGCAGGAAAGACAGAAAATCACTAGCTTATATCACTAAAATTGATAAATTTTAAAAACTGTAAAATTCAGACACTGTTCAGAAATATAATTATATACACTTAGATCCCTCCCTCGAACTACAGTAAAATTGCCTTCCGTAAGTCCCAAGGACAGAGGCTTTGGACTGCACTTCCCACTCCCCAGACTCAAGTCTACTCTGAATCATTTTACAAATATACTGTGAAACGGGACAAATACTTCTCCCAGTACCTGACAGCCATCATTTTCTGTTAGCTTCCTTATCCCAGGGTTCACGTCTCATCCTTCCAAATGCTTACGATCCACTCTGTGCTTCTGTATTTCCTAGCACCACTCCGGATCCGCTGCTACTTCTGCAGCCAGTAGGCTGCACTCCTTTCTGCTCTTTTCAGCTAATACTGGTATTACCTCCTCCTCTCATCATCTCACTTCTGTCATCCATCTGTTAAATCTGATCAAAACATCTGTTTGGTGTTCTAATTAACATGTATCATAGACTACAGTTAGCTTCAACTTTGTGTTAACACTACTACAGCCTGGAAAGTACCACTTACTCTTTTCTTAGAAAGTGCTGAAAAAATCAGGTAGTGTGATTTTTTTCAAAGCTCAAAAGACAGTCTGCAAAACAGACTTAGTGAAAAGGAACTGTTCCCTATTCTTATATAGAAGGAATCTTAACCGCTCTGATATACCACTTCCACTATTTTGAAAATCTGAGAATCTGTTAGTATGTCAGTCTCTTATGTTTTGTTTGGGTTGTTCTCATACAGAATAGCACAGTGTTTTTTAAAAAAAACAAAAACAGAAAAAAAAACCTTTAAAAAACAAGGTCAAGGAGACAAGACAGAAAATGGAATCTTACAACCATTAGAACTCTTTAGGTAAGCTATCCAGAAGCACTTTCTACTGACAGAATAGTGTGCTACTAAAACATAGAGGAAACATGAGTTCCCTTCCCATGTTGTGATTATGCCTAGAATATAGCCAGTAAACAACATTTGCTCAAAATAGGGTTAAACTATAAGAAAACTGTCAATATACAACTGTTTTTGACCAACAAAATGGCAATCTCCTGTGTCAATTTAATATCCATTCTAACACGAGAGGGAGGAAAAGAGTAATGTGAAGACACTCCAAAGAAATCACATCTCAAGGTCTGCACACAGCATGGGGGTAGAAGAGGAGGTCCTGGGTCCAAACACAAGCCCTCTTGGACCTCTGCCACCACTTCAGGCATTAATGCTCCCCACCACCGCTGCTGGAACAGCAGACTTTCTTCTCTCTGGATCTGACAACCACAGGTTCACCATTTCTAAGCAATCCAATTTCATGCACTTCTATTCCTTTTCAACAGAGCTAAGTTAGTTTAAGTTAAAGATAAAAAAATAAATTCAGAAAGAAAGAGATCTGCAAACATCACTTTCCAGGGTGACAGAGAGGTGAACTTATATAATAAGGGTTTTTTATATTTTAGCCCAATGTGGTATTATGGTATATTGTTAAGGTATCTGGAATAATGTCCAAAGACCAAAATTTTTATCCTTGTTTTGCTACTAACTGTGTGATGTGGGCTATCCAAGCACTTTTAGTCTCAGTTCCCTCAACTACAAAATGTGAACAACTCTTCCACACAGGTTTGTTAAGACAGTTAAATTAAGAAGCACATCATGGGAACTCAACAAATTATTCCTTTCTCTCTCCCTCTCTCTGACACAATTCTCTCTCCACTTAAATACTATACATTTCTCACAATGGTGGCTGGTCATGAGGTTCTCCCAAAACTACATTCCTGATTCCGTGACTTTTCTCATAAATTTCTTTGCATGTGGAAAGGTTCCCCTCCACGAGTACTGATTTTAGAGAAGACTTCATCCACTATTCCTGACCTCTCCCTATGCTTAGCAAGGTTACATGTGGTATGTATATCTTCGTTTTCTCATGTGAGTTAGTTTTATCTCTCAAAGTAGACTATTAACTTTCTGACAAGTTCTTATCAAGTCCTCCGTATTTTCGCCCCCAAATTAGCTCAGTAACAAGAACACAGGAGGATCTGAGAGTTGCTGACCGATTTCCAATCCATAGTCTCTATATAGAGACATAAAATTATTATGCAACTAAGAAGTGCATTACAAACAGATAAAGGCATCTCAAACATTCTAATTCATTAAACCAGAACCATCAATTAGCATTTATTAGGTGATAGTAATTTTACTGCTATTTTTCAACACAGTCTATATTCTGATAAAAGGAGCCAACTCTCTATTCTCTCTAAATATTTACTATTAGCTGTGGACTATTTACAGCAAAAAAAAAAAACTGTGACAGATTATTCTGAATTTAAAGCTCTCTTTCCTTTTCAAAACAATACCCTTTTAGGTCTCTCCTTGCTTAGTCATTGTTTGAAGAACATTTGCATTCTTTAGAATTATGTTTAATCATTAAAATTCCTGAACGGGAAAATGACAAAAGTTCTGAATTCTATCATAACGTATCATTCATTCCCACACTTACTTATATAGGAAATTAGTCATTTATAAAAACTGAAACACCCCGCAATGTTTTTGGCTTTACTTACAGGGCACATCAAGGACACCCGAAGGCTAGTTGTAGCAATTTCACTATCAGGATCTGCAGTAAGTTTTTCTTTAACTTTAAAAAGAAAAAGAATTTTTTAAAAAAATTTTTAACTGTGATATTCTGAACAGGATTACAGAAATAGATATCATCTTATTTAAAGTTTCCCAAACACTTTGATTAGGTCAAGAAACTAAAAAAAGGAAACAAAAAACCCCCAAAATGTTAAGTATTCATGTAAAAACACAATCATACTTCCAGTATTAGGTTAAAGAATTACAAACTTGCAAACTCTAGATTCACATGTTTGATTGCATTTTTTAAATAGTTTCTTTCTAAAAGCAAAATTGCAGGGGGAGCTGTACTTGGGAGCTTCAATGCTTTCCTCACACACACTCAGAGGACTTTTTGTTACAGGGTATTGGTTGTTTCCAACTATTAAATTTGTAAACCGAAAAAGCCAAATACTCTCATACTTCCTTTGACAACTGAAAACTGCAAGAGATGTGCTAATGTCTCTGAAGTTTGATTTTCCAGGTAATGTATACAGGTTAAAGTCTCTACAAGGTCACAAACATATGCATGGCCTCTAGGTGGTTAACACTCAACACCATCATAGAGAAAAGGCAAGGAAATGGGAAACTGGAACTGCAGTGGAATGAAAAAATGGAGGGAAGTGCTTCCTCGGCTTCCAGCTCTAGGCAGGAAGACCGCTACTCTTAAAGAGATGAGAATGGTTTATGTACAAGAAATGCAAACCATTTCAATAGCCCTACTTGGCTCCCTTTTCAATCTGTAGATCCTTTTCTCCTTTCCAGTTCATCCAGCGTTAAGTGAAGTAACTGGGGGAAAAATATTGTCTTTCCCAGAAAAATGTCTTGTTCAATTAAGTTAAGTTACTGAATTATTTACAGTCTGAGTTAGACTTTTTCTCTATTATTATACATTATGAAAGCAAAGTAAAAAATAAAACCTCTGAGAAGTCAAATATTATTGATAGATATCAGCACTTCTTTTGCAAAAAGGGCGTTCTCGTTTAGGATTTTTTTAAATGTACATTGCATTACACACTGGAGGTTCTGAAGACTTGCACTCCTATTTGTGAGTCAACATACGCATCAAAATTACCAACAACCTGACATTTACCTAAATAAGTTTGCATAAAAAAGCCCAAAATCAGACTAGTTGGGATATAAAACTGATCCTTAGGAGTGATTTCTAAGAAGGGCTTTTCATTACAGGGCTCTGTTCAAAGGAGTATTTTTAACTCAAATATATTTTAGGTTTTTTTAAATAATTCTTCACAAATTATTCCTGTATTGATGTATATTTGAGGCTTCCTTTTTTTTTTTCCTCCATTAAAGCATCTCAAATGCTCAGTTTTACAAACATTACTTACTTAGTGCTCTGGAATGATCAGGGTTTCTAATACCTTTCATTTTTAATCTCTGTAATAACATGGCTGATGTGAGCTGTCGTACAAGATATACAGACATGGAGTAATTCTACAAAGAAAGATAATCTGTATTAAAGATGAGAGATAATAGCCTATTTACATAAAATACCTGTCTAAGAAACTCTGGTTTCTAAAAATAACATTCAAAATAACTTTCACAGGAAGGTCAAGGACTGGGAAGGGAACAAAATCAACTTAGCTATTTTAGGGAAGATAAAACTCAATCACATTAAAGGTATTTCTCAATCATTTATCACTTTAAAACATCCAAGTGAAAGATAACATATCTTAGATCTGTAGTTTTCAAACTGTGTTTCTAATTAAGCAAAACTGATTATCCTGGGGTCATCGTGGCATGAATGAGAATGTACCCTCCCGGAATGCCCACTTCTAACTAAAATTTTGTTTTCATGTAATGGGACTGTCACAATATTTGCACTGAAGAATGGGTTCCACTGCAGAAACAAAGTTTAAACACCAGTGGTCTGAATTAACATTCAAATCCAGAGTTTCAAAGTTCTAATTCTGGCAGAAGAGACCACCTCATACATGGCCTTGAACAAATCTTCAAATGAACCCAGTATCAGCTTTCTTCGGAGAAAAACTTTTGACAAATTAACCCCTGTTTCCAAATGCACATTTTATTAGGGAAGGGACAGCTACTGTAGTATTTAAGACACACGAAGAAATGATAAAAATCAAAAAGACAAGGCCAGAAAATAATAGCATCCAATCCCATACCTCTTAGATCTGGCACAAAGGAACCTTCGTTAGCTATTTATAGAGCTATGAAGAGATGAAATAGAATTTTACCTACATGCTAAAAATCTATCTTACTATTTCACTACACATATTCATTCAATTGATCCTATAATAAACAAAATACTTTTAATAGTTACCAAGCCAAATATTGTAAATATCATTTTAATGTCCTGCAACAGTCTTTTTAAGTATCTGAATACTCAATACAGTATGCAAATTTTTAATCAATTAATCATTTTAATTACATTTTAATTAATGGAAAGTATATTACTCCCATTACACAGCAAAAAACCCTGCCAGATCTTCAATGTCTATAATTGTTTACTCAAAAGTATATGTTAATAATTACGTCAAAAAGATACATTCTTCTATTCAAATTTCTCGCATAAGCTTTAAAGCATTAATACCTGCTCATTTACCAATGACTCTTGCATTTGCAAGATTTTACTTATCTTTAAACGGGCCTCAGGAAAGTAAGCAACTTTGCCAAAATCAAACCGTGGCCAAGTTGGGACTAAGATAAGATTTTCTGAATCCTTACCCAATGCATCACTATACTGCACAGTTTGTACAAATGAAAAATATTAGGATCAGTGTCCTATGATAATACAGACAAGTTATGATAAAAATCCAAAACTGAGAGCTCAAGAAAACAATCATTAGAGAGATAGTAATATTTTTTTAGTCCAAATATTAATACAAAGCTATTCTTTATGTCCTCAACTCTGCAACTGCCTTGGTGTGACAACCAAAAATTCCTGCTATGAACAAATGACTCAATTTCTCTGTCAATAAAATAGGAATATTACCCTTTACCAATGAAATAGCAAGACTAAAGTTGATGTTCAGAAACTAACTGAAATCTCTTTTGACATTCTATTATTTCTATATATAAACAAACAGTTGTAAGACAGAAATCCCTTGTTATATTAGTCAGTATCCCATAACTAACATAACACATTTGAGACTAGGAATTAGTAGAAAGCCAGGTTCATCAACCTACAGGTATTGGGAAAATAATGTAATTTTAAGTAAATATTTTCATATGAGATTCCCAAATTATCTGAAGTGACAGCTGTTCATGTAAAAGCTGGAACAGATTATTTTCAACCACATTTAACCATTTTCCTCAAAGCCTGATAAGCTTTGCCCCTCTTCATAAATACATAACATTACCCAAAGTTTCCAGTTTCTTAAAACCCTACTTAAACACATACATAAACACAATTGTGATTCAGGCATTTCCTTAAGAAATAATTACACTCACTTCTTTTCCAAGAAAATAAAGGGATGACACTTAGGACATCTTGAACTTTTCAACCCTAAGAATCCCTACATCTCCACTCCTGAATTGAAAATCACTGCTTTTCAGGAATTAAGATCAGAAAACTAAACAGGTTAGAGCTAGTACCCTGAGCTAAGACAAGACAAATCAACTCCTAGTGAGATCACTTTCATGCGCTACCCAGAAAAGAGTCTTTACCTTTCCGATTTCTGATGCCCAAGAAATGGAAATTTGGTTTGGCACAGCTGAGGATAACCTAACTAAAGATGTAATATTCAAAGGGCGTCCAGGGCGCTTCTGTTCAATCCCATTTTTAGGTGGTGGTGCATAACCCTAGAACCATAAGAGAGAAAAATAATTTTAAATTCTCTGTTGGGGAATCAAACAATTTTCTCCAAGACAGACATAAGTTTGTCTAATTTCCGTTACATAGATCCAATACATATTCTTTTTTTTTTAAAGATTTTATTTATTTATTTGAAAGACATATCACAAGTAGGCAGAGAGGCAGTCAGAGAGAGAGAGAGAGAGAGAGGGAAGCAGGCTTCCTGCGGAGCAGGGAGCCCGATGCGGGGCTCGATCCCAGGACCCTGAGATCATGACCGGAGCCGAAGGCAGCAGCCCAAACCACTGAGCCACCCAGGTGCCCCGATCCAATACATATTCTTATTTTATCCTGGAAATCACAAAATCTTCATCCTAAAGTCACCAATCCAAAGAGGAAACAGACCTTTTAAGAAATACTATTATTTCACAAGTTCAGAAAAGCACCAAAAAATGTTGCATCATTAAAATGAAAAATACTAACATCTTGCCATACTATGAATCTTTTTCCTTTTTATAATGATGAAGTCCCAGAACCTAAGTCAGGTTCGGTGGGGTGAGGAGGTTCGGAGCCGACGACTAAAGAAAGAATTCTTAAGACGTCATTGGTGCAAAATGGTGGTTTATTAAAGCACGGGGACAGGACCCGTGGGCAGGAAGAGCTGCTGCTGCCCCGGGTTGTTAGGAGTGGTTGGTTATATACACAGGAGTTGGGTAGGTGAGGACAAAGGGGTGTCCAGAAGGGCTATTGGGGCAAAGAATACTATCAGGATATTGAAGGCTTAGTTGCTATCAAGTAAAGACAATTGGAAGTCTGGTGGAATGTTACATTCCTGCTATCAAGCATCCTTGTTAATGAGATTTAGGTTTAGAAGAAATTTAACTTTATTTACTTTTCCTTCTACCTCCACCTCCTTCGGTTTTTATGGAGGGGAGGGTAACATTAGGCTTGAGGAACTGAGTTCTGTGTCTTTGGAAATTGGGCTATTGATAAGGTAACTTCTTTGTTGTAATCTCAAGGACATTTGTAAACCAAGGGAGACTCCTGTCTTGCAGGATTGTGATCTCAGCAAGTTAACTATTTATCATTTTATGGCAGTCAGGGGTGCCTGAGGAATGCTACACCTATGGAGGGGAGCGGATGAAGGGGGGGGGTGCAAGGCGCCAGCTCTTGCTTTGTCCTCAGCCAGCCTCCTGCTCCCTCATCAATAAACGATAAAGTTGTACCTCTTTGTATTAATCTATCGTAGGAGCTCCTATTTAAAACACATTCAAATACTGGGGATGGGAAAGAGGGAAAACAAAGTTTGGGGATTAAAGAACAAATTAATGCAAAAATAAATTACTGAAGCTACATTAAAATAAACTTCCTCGCATAGCGAAGGAAGCAATCAACAAAACTAAAAACCTGCTGAGTGGAAGATATGTGCAAATGACATATCTGATAAAGGGTTAGTATCCAAAATATATAAAGAACTTACACAACTTAACACTAAAAAAAAAAAAAAAAAAAAAACAAAACTGGGCAGAAGATGAACAGACATTCCTCCAAAGAATACATACGCGTGGCCAAGAGATAAAAGATACTCAACATTACTCATCATTGGGGAAAGGCAAATCAAAACTACAGAAAGATTATCGTCTCCCACCTGTCAGATGGCTAAAATCGGAAACACAAACAACGGTTAGCCAGGATGTGGAGAAAAAGGAATCCTTGTGCACTGCTGGTGGGAATGCAAACTGCTGCAGCCACTGTGGAAAATGGTATGGAGGATCCTCAGAAAATGAAAACAGAACTAGCCTACAATCCAGTAATTGCACTAGTAGGTATTTACTAGAAGAATACAAAAACATTAATTCAAAAAGATACATGCGTCCCTATGCAGCATTGTATACAACAGCTCAAATGTCCATAAATAGAAGAATGGATAAAGAAGTGGTGCTGCATACATACAATGGAATATTATTCAGCCATTGAAAAAAGGAAATCTTGCCATTTGCAACCACGTGAATGGAGCTAGAGTATACAGCTAAGTGAAATAAGTCAGAGGAAGGACAAATACCATATGATTTCACTCATATGTGAAATTTAAGAAACAAAACAAGTCAAGGGGACAAAAAGAGAGAAACCAAGAACAGACTCTTAACTATAGAGAACTGATGGTCACCAAAGGAAGGAGGGTGGGGGCACAGGTGAAATAAATTACAGGGATTAAAGAGTACGCTTTTCATGATGAGCACTGAGCAATGTATAGAACTGCTGAATCACTATAATATACACCTGAAATTAATATAACACTCTATGTTAACTATACTGGAATTAAAATTTTAAAACAATAAAAGATACAGATGTAGTGAAAAGAAGGGCCATCTGTACCCCAATGTTTATAGCAGCAATGGCCACGGTCGCCAAACTATGGAAAGAACCAAGATGCCTTTCAACGGACAAGTGGATAAGGAAAATGTGGTCCATAGACACTATGGAGTATTGTGCCTCCATCAGAAAGGACGAATACCCAACTTTTGTAGCAACATGGACGGGACCGGAAGAGATTATGCTGAGTGAAATAAGTCAAGCAGAGAGAGTCAATTATCATATGGTTTCACTTATTTGTGGAGCATAACAAATATCATGGAGGACAAGGGGTGTTAGAGAGGAGAAGGGAGTTGGGGTAAATTGGAAGGGGAGGTGAATCATGAGAGACAATGGACTCTGAAAAACAATCTGAGGGGTTTGAAGTGGCGGGGGGAGGGTGGGAGGTTGGGGTACCAGGTGGTGGGTATTATAGAGGGCACGGATTGCATGGAGCACTGGGTGTGGTGAAAAAATAATGAATACTGTTTTTCTGAAAATAAATAAATTAATAAAAATAAAAATGAAAAAAATGCTCTCCATTGCCTTCTTTCCAAGTAGAAAATAAATGGTCATTTTTTAAAACCAGAACATGTCAACAAAGAATAATCAGTATTTCAACTGGCATTAAATGAACTTGATGGCTGTAATACTGATATTTATGCTTTATTCTTTTTCTAATTACTATTTGTGAACCTTCCTTAAAATGTTCTTAAATCATCTGTTGCTTAAAAAAACCGAAGGAGCACAGCTAACCAGTCCTGCCACAGGAATAACATCATGACTGTACTAGGCAATGACAACACATTATAGCTTGCCACCTGGTCATCAACAACTGTAAGATACCTCTGGACTCTAGTGATGTTAAAAGTATGCAATGTTAGAAACAATGAAATACAGTATTGGTGGCATTACACAACAGAGCTAAGGAACACGGTCTATCACAACTAAGAAACCTCTTCACTGCCCCGAAGGAGTTATGATAGTAATTATTCAGTGGGAATACACCAAACTTGCAAACTACGACTTGCATCAAGACTTGGAAAATCATTAAAAACAGCTTGGGCAGGGAAGAAGGAAGGCAAAGAACATAACTTCAACAATGGCCATTACACTATGGAAAAGGGAAGTTGTGTGTGCGCCTGCGTACACGTGTATAGGAAAGTTATGCCCATCTCAAGTTATTCAAGTGAAATAAGACATAAACAATTCAATCTCTTATAAAGACTCTACGAATTGGTTCAATGAGAAAAAAATCGCAAGAAATATCAACGTTCTGGGCAATTCTGAATGAAACCTTTGTTTTATCTGTTTTCTGTCTTCTGGTATGTTCACTGGTAGGTTAGCCAAATAAAACAATGGCACAGGATCTGCCAAGACGATAAAAACAACTCATGAACTAGTCAAAGAGTAAACTCCCTAAACTGGAATCGAATCACCAATGTTTTCAGTCCGTCTGAAGAGGAAGAGAGCAACAAGAGAGGGGAGACTGGGCGACTACAAGAACGAGGTATTAGCAAATCTCAGCCATCTCAAGTATTTTAAATTTATCTCTACCCTACCCAACTAGTTTGATTTCACTGGCAGTTCTGAGTTATCTTTTAACTTGTATTCTCCTTCTGACCATTCTATCACCTCCATTCAGCCATTAATTACCTGGTTATTGAGAACGGGGTAAAATTGCAATTTTCTAAAATATGGATGTGCAGCTTTAACATATTTCTAATGATTTTCCATATCTAAAGCAAAAATAAATTTAAGTTCATTTGATAGGGGACCTCTGGAGGAAAGCTAAAAACCTTCTTTAAGAAGGCTGGTGGAGGGGTGCCTGGGTGGCTCAGTCATTAAGCATCTGCCTCCGGCTCAGGTCATGATCCTGGAGTTCTGGGATCGAGCCCCACACTGGGTTCCCTGCTCAGTGGGGAGACTGCTTTTCCCCCTCCCACTCCCCCTACTTGTGTTCCCTGTCTCACTCTATCTCTTTTTCTGTCAAATAAGTAAGTAAAAATCTTTTTAAAATGAAAAACAAATAAATAAATAAGCTGCAGGAGAGCCAGTAAAGATGTCAGTCTCAACCTAATGTTCCAATGAAAAATACACTCGAAAACCTTTCTGTGATGTACTGTAACGACATCCTACCTGACTTGTAACTGGGACAAAAGTTGACAGCGTTATTCCTTTAACATTTCCCTCTGGAATTTCCTAATTACTTCTACTACCACTACTGTAATACTGTCAACACAGATTTACTATTTTACTGTACATTATAAAAATGTTCAAGGATAGATATAAGTAGAGAAAACTACCCACCAGCCAGCTTCACTAATTACCAACAATATGTTTCCAATCTTGCTTCATTTGCCTGTCTCCACCCACAGCCCACCCAAAAATACACACCCCACACATATACACATTTATTCTAGATAATGCCATTTGACCCATACTTCTATATGGTTTTAATAACACCTTTCAAAAAAAAAAAATAAAACAGTATCACAACCTTATAAAATTAACCGTAATTCTTAAAAAATTACCTCGTATCCAGTGTATATTCAAATTTTCCAACTGCTTCAAATATCTTTATTATTGAAAATTTTCAAACATAAAAAAAGATGGGGCATCTAGCTCAGTCGGTTGAGCATCTGCCTCCTGCTCAGGTCATAATCCCAGAATCCTGGGATTTGCCCCACGGCAGGCTCCCTGTCAGCAGGGAGTCTGCTTCTCCCTCTGCCCCTCAACCTGCTCACCTACTTTCTCAAATAAATGAAATCTTAAAAACTATATACATATATATGAGAAAGGCATAATGAACTCCCATATACCCATCACCCAATTCAATATACATTTGTCATAAACAATCTTTACTTAATTAACCTCACTCCTATTCCAGATTATTTTAAAGCAAATCCCAGGCACATCATGTTACCCACATATATAGCCTGGTACATAAGATGTCCCTTTACAGTCTAATTCAGAATCCAAACTAGAGCCTCACATTGTGGTTAGTTGTCTCTGAAGTCTCCTTTATTCTACAATAATGATTTTTATTCTCCCCCACCCTCTCTTCTTCTTTTCCACTGTCATTTTTTGTTAAAGATACCAAAACTTCTGACCTGAAGAATGACCTCATTTTTTGCATGAGGCTTCCTCATGGTATAAAGTTCTGCTGCTCCATCTCCTGTAGACATTTTAAGCTGGTAGCCAGTTATGCACGCTTGATTTGATTCAGATTTGAATCTTCAGACACAAAACTTCATAGGGAATGTTAGGTACTCCCCACCATACCACATCATGAGGCAAATAATGAGTTTGCCCCAGTTTACAGTGATGTCAAAACTGATGAGGAATTCAGCCTGACCCTGACATCAGCCTGACCCCTCCATGGTAACATTCCCCATCAAGCTTTGACCTAATAGTTTTAGCACCCATTGATGGTTACCTAGATCGATTATATAATTATGGATTTGAAAAGAATGGCTTTCTAATCCATTATTCCTTTTATTTATATTAGTTAAAATGTTTCCATAAAAAAAACTTGACTGTGCACATGTCTGACTACCCTGAAATCAATGACTCTCTGCCTTTATCAATTTTTAGAATACTGAATTAGTACAACTTCCAATGGTTTATTTCAATGTAATTATAAACTCAATCATGTATTTAATAGCTCTGCGTCTACTGTAGTAGTATCTTTTAGATAATCCCATCTTAGGCCACAGGAATCTGGTTAAATTGGGGGACAGAAGTGTATGTTTAAAAGAAAATACTGACTTTACCTCAGTCAAGATTTACTGTGAGGCAGACCATTTGCGTAACTAATGCATAAAGGAAAAAATATATATGAGAAAAAAGAAATCCATGAACACAGAAACAGAATATATTAGGATAAGAGGGTGAACACCAAGAAGACTTCTGACTACATCAAGAGGAAATATTTGATTTCTGCCAGCTGAATTGCAGCACATATCCTCTTCATTCTACAAAATCTTTCCAAGTAACACTCCCCACTGTCAACCCAATTCTACGATATCCCACAACGTTACAGCTCCACAGATTTACAGAAGCTTCTCAAAATCTATTTAAAAAGAAAAACCATTCAGCCTCTCAAAATCATTCTAAGCAAAGAGGGTCTTTTTCCTCTTTCCTTTTCTTCTGTTCTTAAAAACAAAATTTTCTCATCTTCTATCAGTTTGTACACTGGCAGCCCTGGGAGCCAAAGACGGGAAAGGGGGGATACTCTCAGAGACAGTTTCACTTTTATCTGTCCATGCTATACATGTCATTCTACAGGTCCTGCTGTGAGCTGCTTACTGTTGTCCTTATATTAAGGAATCTTAATCCCTGTATTAAGGGATCTGAAAAACTGATGCATTGGGGCGCCTGGGTGGCTCAGTGGGTTAAAGCCTCTGCCTTCAGCTCAGGTCATGATCCCAGGGTCCTGGGATCAAGCCCCACATCAGGCTCTCTGCTCAGCAGGGAGCCTGCTTCCTCCTCTCTCTGCCTGCCTGTCTCTCTGATTATTTGTGATCCCTGTCTGTAAAATAAGTAAATAAAATCTTTAAAAACAAAACAAAACAAAACAAAAAACTAATGCATGAAGGCATCTCCTAAAACTCACCATCCTAAAACTCATGGGTAAAACAGTAGAGGAACTGCTTTCATCACTATTTGACCCTTAAGAATCCAAGGACACATTGCTATTATCAAGGTAATGCTATTTCTCATTCAGCTTTCTCTTTGTTCATGCAGTATCATGGTTCCGTAATAACTGGATACTGCAATAAGGTCTACACAGAGAGACTGGTTCCAGGATACAAATCCAAATACATTCATAGTTCTCATGGGAAATTCCATGACTGTGTCAAGCTTATTCTCTAGGATTTGCTGTGCAATAAACTAGGATCATGGGCAAGGATCACATGTCAAACTTCTCTGTGACCTGTCAATGTTTCTTACAACTGGAACAAAGTCCCTGAGGATCTCCATGCTGGTAAGGAGTTCAACATATTAATTTCTAAAAGGTCAGTAAAGTTTCCTCTTCTGAGGCTGCAGTATACTCCCATGATTTTCATAAGCCTGCTTCATGCTAGTAAAGGCTCTATATTTCATTACCCCAATCAGTAGCAATTGTGGATCAAGAAGTGGTTTAAGGAGTTTTCTATCAGTTGCATGTAAATTTACATCAGCTGTTCCACAGAAGGTCACAAAGCCAAAAAGCCTCTTTGGGAAAGTCTGGCATTTGATCTCTGGGATGGCCTGATTAGGTCAGGAAAGCCCCCCCACCCAAGCCCCCACTGCTTTCTGTTTTTGAAATCTATCTTTCCCTTTGTCCTAAGGCTCCCTATTTTCACCTCCTTCACAAAGCCCCTGGGGCCACTGAAGGCCCCTGGCTCCAGAGGCAAGGACCAGACTCACTAAACAGTAACTGATATATTCACAAACAGTCTAATATAAGCACTGAAGGTTTAGTTGGTGCTTTGGGAAAGAAACCAACAGTTTCTTTCTACCAGAAAAAGTACTCAACTGCCTAATTTCTTCGCTCTCAAAAGGACTGAAGAGTGACACATTCAGAGATTTCCATAGATAGAGCTCATGGATGAAAATGCCATCCCAAAGAATAACACTGCTCCATTTGGAGTATTTTGTGTAACCTGTAACCACCATATTTTCTGCAGCAATGCCAAAGTTTAGGTAGAACCTCACACATTTCAGATAGTCCCCATCATTAGCACAGCCGCATGATACTGGACAGGTCTTCAAGGTAGGCCTAGATACCAAAAAGATCTTCACAGTTAGATCTTCCAAGGGTGGTGAGAGGGTTAAAAAGGAACAAAAATGAAGGTCAAGGAAATTTTAACAGGTCTCAGACAAAGAAAACTGGGTATGAATGGTCACTGAAAGTGTGTAGAGGCATTCCACAATCTGTGATTTTCCTGGGATTCCCTCATCACACATGTGGCCATCCACTGACATTGGGTGGCCTTCAGTTGCAAGGAAAATTGCCTCTTCCCTTCATTCAGATCTTTGTATGATCTATCCAGATAAAAGACAGTCCCTAAGAATCTACTGTTGCTCATTGCCAGAAACCTGAGAAATAAAATGTCCCACCTGGGTCTTGAACAAGCATGGGGCCATGTAAGCATTTCTCCTGACCAACATCTACTCCATCTCTGCAATTTCCTCGTTCATTCCCAAAGGACTATCTCAAATGACTCAGCCCCACAGACATCTTTCAAAAAGAGCCAAGCAGCAACAGTGCAGTATTGCTCAAGCTCTTTAAAATTCATGAATTAGGTACTTCTCGGGTCTCTAAATCCACAGGCTATCAAGAGACAAAACAGGACTCCTAACAATCAAGTCAGATATTTGACTACAAGGGATTGGCTTTGGCCATGGGCTGTCTTCACCTTTTGGCGGGCGGGGGTCGTGGGGGTGGTGATCAAGACAACCATCTGGTTCTGGTAGAGCCCAGAGTCCTTAGACCACATTGTCCAGTCTGCTCAGCTATTCATGTGTGTTGTTAATATACTTATTCCAGAGCCAAGCCTTGTGCTCAGCAGGGATACTAAACAGCTCCTCCGTACCCCAGCACCTCCTTCTCTGTAGTCTCTGCTGCTGAAATGGCAACTTAGCATCCTCATGAAATTACTGTTTCTCGCAGCATATTGTGGATGAAATGCACCTCCACTTTGCAAGGCTTGACAAACAGGCCATGCTCTCCTACTTTTCCGACTGTGGCTTTGCCAGCCTTCTACACGGTTGCACTAATTACTGACTTATTCCAAGCCTCAGTGGAGACAGATATACAATCCAGTTCAATAATTCAGTGTTATTTTAAGATGAGACTAAAAGGATCTGAAGAGTCCAGAATTATCTATCAGGCCAGAAACAGGCTGTACACACTATGTGTGCGTGTGTGTGTGTGTGTGTGTGTGTGCATGCGTGTGTGTATCGTAAGTGCTGAAGCCACCATACTGCTTCACTGCTTTAACAAAGGGCTGTCAATCAAATACCGTTGCATCCACCCACCCAGGTGTGCACATCATGACCCAAACTTGGAATCCTTGCTCTCCACATCCAGTCGCTCTCAGCAGCCTCCACCTTTTACCATCTACTCCATGGAGAAGGCCTAGCTAATTCAGATAACTACCACAACATGCTGCCCTATCTATGCAAGTCATGCCCTGTTATTATATCATTTGATACGATCCTAAGAGTCTTTCACAGCGCCCCTGCTTCCTGACACAAGGCATTCCAGGCTCACCTTTTCCATCTCCCCCAGACCTAGAATCAGCCACTTCTCCAAGGAGTCATGAATCCCTCTAGTGGAACAAAGTATTTAACGTGGATAATAAGTCTGCTCATTGGTACGGAGTTGTCATTGTTTCTTTGCCTTGTGAGTATTCAGACTAAATTTACATGCAAGCCTGGTAAAGAAAAAGCAACTTACAGGCAAAGGAAACAGCTTCCCATTTACTTTTATACATAGACTATTGGGATAGTTGTCTTCTTGAGGGCAACTTGTCTCTGCCAGGCAAAGTCTGTATTAAAGAAAAGAAAAAAAGAAAATTGTTCTTAAAGAGTGTACCCAAACATATTTACATATTTCAAGTTCACAACTATATGCACATAGATAGCAAGTATAAAATTAACAGAAAATTTCAAACTCACCTCAGCTGAACCTGGACTGTATAATCTCTCCTACCACCTGGCAAAAAATCCCTGTTGGAAAGACAAAGAAACTGGGTTGAGAAGGCACAATGAGAATTCACAGGAACTTTCGCACAAAAGCATTGTTAGTATTTTTTATCTTATTCCTAAAGATTAATACTCCCCTACCAATAGCACAAGACTTAATCAAAACACTATAGTGATGAGAACCCCTCATTTACTTAACATTTAGTCATGTCTTTATGGCAATTTTAAGGTATTTTCAATTCACAGGAACTTTCATGATGCAGTATTTATTTCAATAGGCAACAGATTTGGTTAACATGAAAAGAAGTACCCTCGGTTCTAAAGGAGATTAATAAATTAATTTGTTTGCTCATAATCGTTCTTACTTTGGCTGGGCATTTTATTTTATTTTTAAAGATTTTATTTATTTATTTGACAGAGAGAGAGAGAGATCACAAGTAGGCAGAGAGGCAGGCAGAGAGAGGGTGAGGCAGGCTCCCTGACGGGCAGGGAGCCTGACGCGGGCTCGATCCCAGGACCCTGAGACCATGACCTGAGCTAAAGGCAGAGGCCTAACCCCTGAGCCACCCAGGTGCTCCCTTGGCTGAGCATTTTAATTATGTGACTTTAAAAAAAAAATACGTAAAAACTCATTCACTAGACTATTGGTCTGGAATGCAGACCGAGCTTTAGCTTTTATAGTATGTGATTCTAATATAGAACCAAAATGGAAGAACGAGTGCCTAGAGTCTCGGCATCTCTATACCATGGCAACTTCATAATTAAGTATCCAAATAAGGACACAGAACCTCTTAGAATTTCTACATGAGAACCTAATAGAGTCCCATATAAAATATTTTTGGCACTGAACATTCCAAAGCCTTGTCACTAAGGAGCCCACAGTGAAGCAGCACTGTGATTGCTTGGGAGCGTGTCAGATATGCAGAATCTCAGACCCCACTGCAGACATGCAAAATTAGAATCTGCACTTTATCGAGCTCCCTAAGTGACATGAATGCACGTTATAGTGTAGAAGTATTGTCCTTAGCAATTATCATCAATCTTGGACTCCATCAAGGAGAAGAGTACTAGAAAACAGTCCTTTCTTAAGAGTACATTTTGCCCTCACTTTGCTCTAACTGGGCCAGTCTTCTGTCACTATGTTCACTGGAAGGCAATAAAGCACCACAGTGACCAGCTTGGGTTCTACAGTCCCAAACTGTAGGACCTCGGGCAAACTATTTTTTTTTTTTAAAGATTTCATTTATTTATTTGACAGAGAGAGAGATCACAAGTAGGCAGAGAGGCAGGCAGAGAGAGAGAGAGAGGAGGAAGTAGGCTCCCTGCTGAGCAGAGAGCCCGATGCGGGACTCGATCCCAGGACCCTGAGATCTGACCTGAGCCGAAGGCAGTGGCTTAACCCACTGAGCCACCCAGGCGCCCCTCGGGCAAACTATTTAACCTCCCTGTGCCTCTGTTTCTACATCTATTAAAGATGGAAAATTATGAAGCTGTTGCAATGATTAGATGTGTTAACGATACAGGTAAAGTGCCTGGAAGTATAAAGTGCTCACTCAGCCAGGGTGGGCAGCCAGCTGCTATGATTATTAACTCTGCTTTTACTTTCCCTCGCCGGTAGCCTCCACCTTCTCAAATGTCTATTCAAAATATCCCCATGCTCTAGACAACACTGACCTCTTGTGAGTAACCCATATCATTCCCCTCATATAAATCAAAAAACGTTTCAGTCTGGGTGCTGGTTCAGCAACAAAGACACAGTATTTGCTCTCAAAGGTCTCATGCTAGTAGGTAACAGATACATGCTACTAAAATAAAATGTGACAAATGCTACGGTACTTTACCAAAAAACAGGTGCTACAGAAAAGATGCAAGTTTTACTTTGTCTTAAAAGTTCAAGGCATTGAGGCGTGTGGGTGGCTCAGTGGGTTAAAGCCTCTGCCTCCGGCTCAGGTCATGATTCCAGAGTCCTGGGATCGAGCCCCGCTTCAGGCTCTCTGCTCAGCAGGGAGCCTGCTTCCTCCTCTCTCTCTGCCTGCCTATCTGCCAACTTGTGCTGTCTGTGAAATAAATAAATAAAATCTAAAAAAAAAAAAAGTTCAAGGCATTTATCACAGTTCAGTCAAACTAAAAAGTTAGGTTTGTACAGCAATGGTTCTGCCTGTATCTACTTAGACCCAATTTCACCATTAACAGTGACTTCACCGGTGCAGATTCTCAGCAAAAGGGAAGGGGGAAGATCAACCAGAGAAACCTAACAGAATCTTGTTGGGTTGGGAAACATAATCTGAAAAAAGAGCAATGGTAAAAGACATACTAAAAAGATAGCTGGGAAAATGATGTAAAGGGTTTTAAAGAGCTTGCCTAAGGATTTATACTTTATGCCAGTAAGAGAAATGAACATAAACTGGGGAATGCAATGTACTATATATGTCCACAAACATGAGGAGTAATTGAGTAAGCATCTTCTGACATTCAAATTTCTGCCAGTCACCATTTCTAGGAACTTTCACATGTTCATCTCATTCATCAAATATAAAGCAGGCTGTATGTCAGGCACTGTGACAGGCTTTGAGAATATAAAAAGGAGTAAGATGATGTTGTCATCGAGTTTGTAAATTCAAGTAGTCAAATAAATGCAATGAAGCTTTAAAAGAAAGTAAGTATGTAGTACAGTGAGACAAAGTGTGTGTTTGGGGAAATCTGGAAAGGCATCACAGAGAAGCTAAGACTAGAACTGGCCCTAAAATACACTTCAAGTTTGCCAAACAGAATGGGGAGGAAGAGAATATGCAAAGGGACAAAGCTGTGACAGGCCAGTTGCTGGGGAAGAGTAGAGTGACAGGAGATGCAATGTGACAGAAAATGAGTAGAACAAGATGTTGAAGAGAACTGCCAGGCAACAGAGTGTGGACTTCACGAGCTATCACTTCAGGGTTTTAAACACAAGAGAGAAAACACCGAATGGGCTTTAGAACGCTCTCATGGTTAGCAGAAGAGTTAGGGGACCACTGCAATTGTATCAGCAAAAGATGAGGGCTCGAAGGCTACTTAAAGGTAAACATCACTGAGTGGTATTTAGGCATAAAACAGAATTCAGTGACTGACTAGATACAGAGGCAGGATAAATAGGGCAGCGTCTAGGGTGGGGCCCAGGTTTTGGAATGGGGATAAGGCCACTCACCAGGGTAAGAAGTAAAGCAAGTTATGACACTTAATGCCCCAGCCACTGACTGAGGTGGTGATTATTTTTCCTATGTTACATTGGGTAAATAAGATTCAATGGGCTTTAGTAACTTACCCAGGGGCACAGAGACAGGCCTAAGTGGTTGGGCCAGTATTCACATTCCTTTTGGTATTATTCCAAAGACCATGCTAGCTCCCTAAAGGACAGAGTTGCATCATGTTTTAAATCGTGAAAGAGACATAGAAGAAGGATCAGTAGAGTGTAGCAAACCGACAGGACATGGTGGATGAGGTGTGGGATAATACAAAGGGGGCTCTGTGTCTGCACAAATCCCACACCATTAACGAAATGGGTAGTGGGAAGAAATATACCAAGCACAAGTCTCCTTGAAGCCAGTTTATTTTTTCACCTTTGCACGCCTGGTACTGGGAACACTGCCTGGATCATAATAGGCAGCAAATAAATACATGCCATGAAGCTAAATGAATAAATGAAAGAACAAAAAATAAACAAGCAAGTTTGGGCAGAACGAAAGTTCAATTCTGAATGTGCTGTTTGATGTACCTGTGCATCATCGAGGCAGGGACAGTGAATATGGACTCTAGAGCAAAGTGGAGATCTTGCAGCCAGCAACATAAAAATAACAATGCACATTCACAAAAACTATCAGAGAGTAGTGAGAAAGGAATCACAGACTGATTCCTGGGAACCCACAAGAGAAGTCAGTGTGAGAAGCTGAGACGGGATGATTAGGGAGGCACTAGTAGCAGATGGAAGTGGAGTGCTAAAACCAAGAAGAGAACTAAACTCAATGATAAATCTTCACAAGACGTAATAAGAAAAGAACAAAACAATCTGAACCTGAATGTGTATGAGCCTCATTTAGACCTTACTACCATGAGATGAGGGGAGAAGATGGATGCACAGCAGGAGTTCTCTAATTTGTCAGAGACTGGGAACACCTGGGGAGCTTTACAAACTGGGTTCCATCCTCAGAATTCTAACTGAACTGTTATGAACGAAACATGGGTATTCAGATTCCTAAAAGCTCTCAGTTGATTCTAATATGCAGCAAAGCATGAGAACCACAGGCACAGAAGTTAAATGACATCACAAGAAGTACCTCTGGATCCAAATCCAGCACATGTAATATGCTATGAAGTAAAGGAACCGTTTTTTTTTCAAGGAGAGCGGTAAGAAATATTCTAAGAACAGAAACAGAACTCTTTGGAGAAGTGATCGATTCCGGAACTGGGACAGAGAAATTACAAAATGAACCTAGAGCACCCTTTGGTGCCAAAAAGTAAAGCAGTGCTCAGGAACCGTCGGAGACGGTTTGGCACAGGAGCCAAATGAAAGATCAGCCAATAGCCAGAGGTAGACCAGTCTAAACAACATGAATTAAAATTATCACAGCACTGCATTATAATCCAGATTACTCAAGAGCCTACGCAGATACAAGTAAATGACTGAATAAGTAAATGGGTGAGAAGGGACAGCTCTTCCTTACAAAACAACTCTAATGTGAAAAAAAATAAGGACATCAGAAAACCACTAGAATACAAGAGTGTTTATG
Organism: Mustela putorius furo; assembly: GCF_011764305.1. Classification (NCBI taxonomy): domain Eukaryota; kingdom Metazoa; phylum Chordata; class Mammalia; order Carnivora; family Mustelidae; genus Mustela; species Mustela putorius. Next base: position 40,227,935 of record NW_025422010.1, read on the forward strand.
ACAAAGCAACTGCTGAAGGAAAAGATCCATCAGTGAATGCTAAATCAGTAGGCAAAAATTTGAAGAGGAACAGAATATGTGCCTTGTCTCCAAGTATCTCCCCCAAGATATTTATCACTAACGAAGGAAAAAAACACAACCCTATAGTGCCAAAATCTAGTAGAGAGTACCTTAACCAAGTGATCAATACTATGTAGTGATCAATAACATGATACACTAAGAATGGCATATAACTCAAGGTATTCTTGCCAAAAATGCTTAAACTCATGAAAAAATATCAGACAAACCCAGTATTTTACAAAATACCTGGCCAGGACTCTTCAAAACTATCAAAAGTTATGAAAGACAAGGAGATCTAAGAAACTGTCACAGACTGAAAGAGACTAACATGAAACTAACAATTAAAGGTTTGGGGATCTTGAATTGAATCTAGGAATAAAAGTTCATTAGCAAAAAAAACTTGTGAAATCTGAGTAAAACCTATAGTTTGGTTAACAGTACCATACCAAGGTTAATTTCTTGGTTTTGATAACTGACTATGGTTATGCAAGTTGAAGCTGGGTAAAAAGTATATCTATTTTCATAACTTTTCTATAAATCTATAATTACTTCAAAGTAAAGTTTTTAAAAAAATCTTGGGAGATAAATAAAAAGTAATTACATGGACCATGTTTAAATAAATGAAAATTTAAATTTTCTTAGAAACAACTAAGAAAATCTGAATATGGGCTAGTCACTGTTTTATATTAAGGAATTATTATTTTATTGTGATTATATTAAGAACTAATTAAAGATCCATCTTGAGGTATTTCCAGCTGAAATTATACGATGCTTGTTGATTTCCTTTAAAATATTTTAGAAAAAGGGCACCTGGGTGGCTCAGTCAGTTAAGTGTCTGCCTTCAGCTCAGGTCACGATCCTGGGGTGCTGGGATTCAGCCCCATGTCCTTGGCTCCCTGCTCAGCAATGAGTCTGCTTTTTCCTTTGCCCCTCCCCACTGCTGATGCACGTTCTCTCATAAGTAATATCTTTAAAAAATATATTTCAGGAAAAAGGTGGGGGGGTTACATCCAAACTGCCTAAGTGTTGATAATTACTGAAGTTGGGTAATGGGTACCAAACTTTCACTTCTACTCATTAGGGAGAAGATTTTGTATTATTTAATATGACTCTGGCTTTGTCTATATGTGTATGTGATTTACTTTGTCTTCTTTGGAAGGAGACCTACAAATAGCCTTCTATTGTTTTTTAATTTTTATACATAAGATACACAAAATTTATCATGTTAACTTCTTTAAGTGTATAGTTCTGTGGCATTAAGTATACTCACACTGTTATACAACCACACTACCATCCAGTTCTAGAACATGATCAAAATGTTTAGATGAGATTTAAATTTTAGTCATTCATATTTGGACTACTTAATATAATTCACATAGTTCAAACTTCAAAAACATATAAAAAGGATATAAAGTGAAAACACAGTCCCAACTCTGGCCCTGGCCATCCATTCCCCTGTACAGAGGCAGCTGATCGGATCTGTCTAGACATATTTTAGACACTTAAGCAAATTACACACACATCTACCTTTTTAGGGCAACTGCTAAGTTATTCACATTTTGATGGTTTGGTTTTGTTCACTTACAAATGTACCTTGAAATCTGTATCTTTATATCTGACACACTCTAAATAATCTCCTTCCCTCAAAGATCCACGCAACATTCTTGAAGCCTTCCCAGACCACCAACGTTAATAGTAATCTCATCCTCCTATAAATCAGTTATTTGTAATTACTAAAATTGGATCTCTTCATCTGACACCGTGCAATGCCAAGACCATTTTATGTATATGAACTGGTTCATTAGCAAGAGAAGCTGTACTATGTAATATAGTAATTTGTACCTAATACAGAGTAAACGACCTCAAGCAAGGGATCATCACTGAATAACAAACAAGACTTAAAATTAATGATAAGGTTTTGGATATAAAATATAATTTTAATAATATAAGTTATTTTAAAATTTCAATTTGTTCTATTTATTTGTTAGTTGGTTTATTACTATCCCCAAGATTGAAAGTACTTCCAAATTTATAAAAACTCACTGCAATGTCTTGCTCCTGGTGAAAATGAACCACATCAGGCTACATTCATTTTACATCTTTGATAATTTGCTCCTCTGGATTTTCTGTTTTCTGAAACTCCTATTATTTTGGGTATTGGATCTTTTGGACTAATCCTTGTACTGCTCATAGAGGAGGAGCATTCAAATGAACAGCTGAAAGGAGGCAAAGACCTCTCCTCTGCTCAATCTTCTACTTTTAACTCTACAGTCCCAGAAAAATCATTTAACCTCCTACAGCCCAAATTTGTTTTTACTAAATCTTTTAAGAATGCAATTTTAAAGAGTCACATGCACATTATTAACACCAAAGAGGACTATATTTTTAACTGGAAAAGTATACACTATTTCCTTTTCTTTCGTCTTACATCTTAGCTCATTTGCTCTTTATAAATGTGTCTATTTTGTTCCTCCAATTTTTCTAAAAGGCAAAGCGAAGAGTACTTTCCATAATTGTTTTTAGATTTCTACTAATTTTATAGTCTTGGTGACCACATACCTCAGAACAGTGCCAGTTTATTAATTTTTCTGGGCTAAGAACATGATGTCTACTTTAACTCTTAAACTGCCTCAGTTTGAATGATAAAATTTATAGACATCCTATCTTTGGGCTGTTGTCACAAATTCTTTTTTATGTTGCTATATTTGGAATAAAATTTTCATTAAAAGTTATTGCCACAAAGTCAAAAAAAAAAAAAGTAAGCTAGGGTTTTAGTCAAAGATTAAACTGTTTTCTAATACAGAGTATTTATTAAGTATTTGGCTAACTTTAGTCAATTATACTATGTTTTCTTAAGGAACAATAGTCCAACTATTATGGACTGAACTGTGTCTCCCCAAAATTCAGGTTGAAGACCCGACCCCCCAATCTGACCTTATGTGAAGATGGAAACTTTAAAGAGGTAATTACAATTAAATAAGGTTGTACGGGTGGGGCCCTAATCCAATACAAGTAGTGTCCTCATAAGAGAAAGACACCAGGAATACACAGGCACACAGAAGAAAGATCAAGTGAGGCAAGAAGGCAGCCTCTATAAGCCAAGAAAGAGAGGCCTCAGGACACACCAAATCTGTTGACACCTTCATCTTGGACTTCAAGCCTCCTGAATTTTGAGAAAATAAATTTCTGCTGTTTAAGCGACACAGTCGCTTTGTAACGGCAGCCCTAGCAGATTAATACACCAACATTCATGAAGAAACATATTCCAAACATTCCTCTTACCTGGATATGCATATCTCTCTAACTTGCTGAGGTGTCAGAGCAAAAATAAAAAACTTCTCTTGAAATCGTTGAATACTGCTTTGAACTGGGGAGGGAAAAAAAAGAACATTCCAATATCCAATATCCAATATCCAATATCCAAAAGGTAACACACCCAAGGATATAACCATGTGCAATAACAATGCATTTCTGATCAAGAGTCTGCCAAATTCTGCAATTTTTTATGGTTAAAATACTCCAAAATAAAGAAGTAGTAAAATGCAGAGTCATCTTGGAATCATGAAAGCAAAGTCACTCTAAAACAGGCTCAATTTTCAGCAGTTTTTATTCTAAAACACTACTTGTAACATAGTCAAAATGTAACACAAATGTTCAAAATTCTTTTTCTGTTCTGTTCTGTTTTGAAACTGTTCATTTCATCCTTGACTACAGCATTATCAAATGAAAACCTGAGGAAGTCAAAAACTCTGCCTAGAACTCTATACCAGATTTAGGTGGTCTTTTGTTTGTTTTCTTTGTTTCGTTTTCAACACTTTATATTCAGCTACACAAAACATTCATATAAAACTTTAAACTTAATACAAGCACGCTAACCACAAAAAAAAAATTTTAACTTAAAACTTCCAAGTTGATCAAATGAAGATACATAATTAATTATATATAGAAGTTTAAAAAATTGCCTAATGAAGTCATCCTTAACTATGTTATTAAAAACTGCGATCTACTTACTTCACAAAGAACTTTATAGCACATTTATCCTGATAAAAGTATTATTCAATGATGTTCTAGCACTCATTAAAACAAAATAAAGCAAAAGTCAATATAGAGACCTTGTGCTTCCAACAAGTATTGCAACAACTCACAAGGCAAAATGCCTCTTGTGTGTGTTACTGGACACAGTTTTCCTGATACATAAAGAAAAGTAAACAAGATGCCAGTTAAATATCCAATGTCAGAGGTCTTCCATCCACAAGTCACACCAAATCAAGAAAAACATTAACTCCTTGAGTAAAACACTCTTCTTTAAGCACTGTTTATTACACCAATTATGTGCCTAGAAATTGTGTCATAAACTGGCTGGTATTTTCCGAAAGCTAAAAAAAAAAAAGGAGGGGAGAAAGAGGAATGTGGTAAAAGCCTAAAACTGAAACAAAATGCTAAGTCACAAACATAGGGATGGGGCAAAAAAAAACACAAGAAAACACACACAAACACACAGCTACAGCAGTAAGTTTCCCCATTTCTTCAATTCTCTTCACCCCTCAACTCTTCCTTGTAACAGATTTCACTTTCCACTCTCTACCCACAGTTAAGGTCATTTCCCACTCTCTACCCACAGTTAAGGTCACCAATAACCTCTTAACTGTCACCTTTGAGATTAGAGGTGAACACTCTGCATTTTAAATTGGAGCTAATGGTATAAGCACTCAGTCTATCTAATCAGAAACCTCCGAATGTCTTACATAGGTACAAATGGAGTCCCAGAAGGAGAGAACAGGGCACTTAAAAAACAAAAGGTTTCAGAAATAATGAAAGAATACTGATTAACCCAAGAGGTAAGGGAGAGCCCTTTCAGATCAAAGCTCAAGCAAATACAAAGAAAGATACCTAGTCACATCAAAATCAAACTACTGTAAACCAATACTGACTACAAAATCTTGTGAGCAGTCAGGGAAAAAGAAACATTACATACAAGGGGAAAACAATATGAATAAAGGCAATGTTAAGTCAGAGGTTGTCTTTAAAGCGGTGAGAGGAAAAAAACTGTCACTGGAAAATTCAATACCCTTCAAAAACAGGGTTAAATAATGACGTTTAGCTAAACGAAGGCCAAGAGAACTTGTGAAAGCAAATACACAATACAACTAACAAAAAAGGAAACTGTCAGGATAAAAAGAAATATCAAATTCTAAACCAAATTTTCAGGAATGAAAACCACTCTAAACAGTAAGTGGTAAAGATAAAAAGAATATGCTGTTCTTTTCTTATGATGTCTTTAAAAAGATAACTGTGTAAAGCAAAAGCGGTGTGCCTGGGTGGCTCAGTCAGTTAAGACCTGCTTTCAGCTCAGGTTATGAACTGGGATGGAGCCCCATGCTGGGCTCTCTGCTCGGCAGGGAGTCTGCTTCTCCCTCTCTTTCTCAAGTAAATAAAATCTTTTTTAAAAAATAAAAATAAAGCAAAAGTTGTGGCACTGAAAGGCAGGATTTTTAAGATACACAGAAGGAAAAGATACCACAGTAGCAAAACCATAAATAAATTACCTGCCCAAGAGCTGTGATTCTTGCTTCATTCTGATGAGCTTAATTACCACAGATCTCCCCAGAGATAAATTCATTCCTTGTGCACGAAAAATGTTAGTTATCTACTACTGGAAAGCTGGGTGCATGCAGGACCTTGGGTCAAATCATCCAGTGTAAATACCAGTATTTGAGCTCTTGCCTGCATGGCTGAAGTCAACCCACCCAGAAAAGAACCCATATACCATGAAACTTACATTGAACCTGGAAGGCTTCCATAGTCAGCATATGCCAACATTTATGTACAATTTACAGGACTTGCAGCCTAATGTTAGCAGTTTATATCTTAACATATTTTTACAGAAGCTTTAATTTTTCTGACATAGTTTTGAACTTATTTATTTGATGCTAAATTTTCTGTTCAAAATAGAATACCAAATAACTAGTGTTTCTTTGGGGCGGTGGGGGGGGAAGGATGCTTTATCACTGTGTACCATAACTGAAATCCAGGAACTTAAAGCAACAACAACAAAAAAGTGCTAATAAAATCCAATTTGTATTAACTGACAATTTTTATATAAGACAATTTTAAGCGCACTAAACATGCCATGAGGCCTCTCCCTCTCTTGCTCTCTTTCTCAAATAAATAAATATTTTTTTAAAAATTTAAACACCGTATCTGTTCCTGGGCGCCTGGGTGGCTCAGTAGGTTAAGCCGCTGCCTTCGGCTCAGGTCATGATCTCAGGGTCCTGGGATCGAGTCCCGCATCGGGCTCTGCTTAGCAGGGAGCCTGCTTCCTTCTCTCTCTCTGCCTGCCTCTCAGTGTACTTGTAATTTCTCTTTGTCAAAAATTTAAACACCTATTAGCTAGACTGTCATTTTAATACAGATCAGAAAAAAGAATGGCAAGATATAAAGCAGAAAGATGCAGGTATTTTCTTCTCATTCGTGTCTCCAACTTGGGATCAGAAAACCAATTCTACACAGACTCCATGAACACTTTTTATGTTAACAGTAGCAAATGACAACAGAAAAAGACCATGACTCAGGGACATGAATCAGATATGAATGTATTCAAACCCTTTCCTTTTTAAACAATCCTCCATAAGGTAGATTCTATTTTTCAAAGACAGCTACAACAATATTTCCCATCAGCCCTTCTTATAACCTTGACATTCTTTCAATGAATCAGTGGGGTCTTTATCACCCTCCCTTTGAACTTGAGTGGTCCTTTGCAACTGCTTTAATCGATGTTATGCATCAATTACATAGCGTAAGTGATGCTATGTAACTTGCAAGGCCAGGACACAAAAGCACCATGCACTTTTCCCCTGCTCTCTGGGGACACTCTCTTGAGACCCAGCTCTCAGCTCTCACGCTCTAAAGAAGCGCAAACCAGACCAAAGGAAAAAGCCTTATATAGGTACTCTAAGCCAATAGCCAAGCTGAGTCCAAGCCAAAGGTAGCACAGACACCACACATGAGTGAAGATGCCAGATGTCAGATAATCCCTTTTCTAGACATCAAGTCACCCCCAGCCCCTAAGTGTTCTTAGCTAAGACCGCAGACATACTCAGCTGGAGACAAGCTATCTACACACTGTTGGAACTTCCAATTCCTAACAGGGAAAGTCCACGAACATAGTAAGATGGCTATTTTACACCACTGTACTTTGGAATGATATATATATTATACAGCAATAGCAAAACTATGCCACAGCCTCATGAAGTTAATTTAAGTATTAATCTTAAAAATTCCAAGTTCTATCATTATAGATAGCTTCACTTATAATTACTAATTGATGAGTCCTGCTGATATGACATAATATGATTCTTCTAGACTTGTGGATATTGGTTCTTTCAACCCTTTAAACATAAGTGGACCAGAATATTACTGTATCCTCATCTTAGCCCTACTGGTTATTATTTGAGGGATAGGAAATTCACATAAGAGCTCCAAAGTCCTTCTTTACTCCTCAATTAAAATGGTTTGCTCATCTGCTTTATTTTTAAGATTTTATTTATTTGAGAGAGAAAAAGCCCCACATACACTCAAGAACAGTTGGGGGGGCGGGGTGGTGGGGGGAAAGGGACATGCAGACTCTGCACTAAGCATGGAGCCTGATGCAGGGCTCAATTTCAGGACCCTGAAATCATGACCTGAGCCAAAATCAAGAGCCAGACATTTAACCAACTGAGCCACCCAGGCACCCCTCATCTGCCTTTTAAAGGTTATTTTGTGGGGTCATGATCTCAGGATCATGAGATCAAGTCCTGCATCAGGCTCAGCACTCAGTGCAGAGTCTTAAGATTCTCTCTCAGGGTGCCTGGGTGGCTCAGATGGTTAAGTATCTGCCTTCAGCTCAGATCATGATCTCAGAGTCCTGGGACTGAGCCCTGCATTGGGCTCCCCGCTCAGTAGGAAGGCAGCTTCTCCCTCTCACTTGGCCCCTCCTTCCCTGCTGGGCTCTTTCTCTTTCACTTGCTCTCTCTTAAATAACTAAAATACTTTTTAAAAAATTCTCTCTCCCTCTCCTCCTCCTCCCAGCTCACACAAACACAAAAAAATCTTTTTTAATTTAAAAATAAAGGCTGTTTTGTGGATCAAATGCAGTAACATATGTGAAATCATTCTGAAAACAATATAGCACTATACATATGTGATGTATTTTCAGTTCCAGAAGTCCTAATCAAAAATGTCTGCTTTTAAGCTCAGGATAAGAAATCTGTAACATACAATGGTAAAAATATTAGATTGGTAACAGACTTCTCCACAGAGATCTGGCAGGCCAGAAAGAACTGGCATGATATATTCAGAGCACTAAATGAGAAAAACATGCAGCCAAGAATACTATATCCAGCTAGGCTACCACTGAAAATAGAAGTAGAGATAAAAAGCTTCCAGGACAAACAAAAACTAAAAGAATTTGTAAACACCAAAGCAGCCTTACAGGAAATATTGAAAGGAGTCCTCTAAGCAAAGAGAGAGCCTAAAAGTAGTAGACCAGAAAGGAACAGAGACAATATACAGTAACAGTCACTTTACAGGCAATACAATGGCACTAAATTCATATCTTTCAATAGTTACCCTGAATGTAAATGGGCTAAATGCCCAAATCAAAAGACACAGGGTTTCACAAGGGATAAAAAAAAAAAAACCCTTGGGGCGCCTGGGTGGCTCAGTGGGTTAGGCCTCTACCTTCGGCCCAGGTCATAGTCTCAGGGTCTTGGGATCGAGCCCCGCATCGGACTCTCTGCTCAGCCTGCTTCCCCGGCTCTGCCTGCCTCTCTGCCTACTTGTGATCTCTCTCTCTGTGTCAAATAAATAAATAAAATCTTTAAAAAAAAAAAAACACACACCTTTAATATGTTATCTACAAGAAACTCATTTTAGACCCAAAGACACCTTCAGATTTAAAGTGAGGGGTTGGAAAACAATGTACCATGCTAATGGACATCCAAAGAAAGCTGGGGTAGATATCCTTATAACAGATAAATTAGATTTTAAGCCAAAGGCTATAATAAGAGATGAGGAAGGACACTATATCATACTCAAAGGGTCTGTCCAACAAGAAGATCTAATAACTTTAAGTATCTATGCTCCTAACATGGGAGCAATCAACTATATAAACCAATTAATAACAAAAGCAAAGAAACACATCGACAATAACATAGTAATAGTAGGGCACTTTAACACCCCCCCTCACTGAAATGGATAGATCATCCAAGCAAAAGATCAACCAAAAAATAAAGGCCTTAAATGACACACTGGACCAGATGGACATCACAGATACTTCAGAACATTCCATCCCAAAGCAACAGAATACATATTCTTCTCTAGTGCGCATGGAACATTCTCCAGAAGTGATCACATCCTGGGTCACAAATCAGGTCTCAACCAGTACCAAAAGACTGGGATCATTCCCTACATATTTTCAACCACAATATGCTCTGAAGCTAGAACTCAATCACAAGAGGAAATCTGGAAAGAACCCAAATACATGGAGGCTAAAGGCGCATCCTACTAAAGAATAAATGGGTCAACCAGGAAATTTAAAAATTGAAAAAATTCATGGAAGCAAATGATAATGAAAACACAACGGTTCAAAATCTGTGGGACACAGCAAAGGCAGTCCTGAGAGGAAAAAATGTAGTGATACAAGCCTTTCTCAACAAACAAGAAAGGTCTGAAATACACAATATAACCCTACACCTAAAGGAGCTGGAGAAAGAATAGCAAAGAAAGCCTAAACCCAGCAGGAGGAGAGAATTAATAAAGATCAGAGCAGAAGTCAATGAAATAGAAACAAACAAACAAACAAAAAAAAACCCCAAAAAACAAAGAACAAACAATAGAACAAATCAATGAAACTAGGAGCTGGTTCTTTGAAAGAATTAGTAAGATTGATAAACCCCTGGCCAGACTTATCAAAAAGAAAAAAGGACCCAAATAAATAAAATCATGAATGAAAGAGGAGAGATCACAACCAACACCAAAGAAATACAATTACAAGAACATATTATGAGCAACTATACGCCAGCAAATTTGACAATCTGGAAGACATAGATGCATTCCCAGAGACATATAAACTACCAAAACTGAACCAGGAAGAAATAGAAAATCTGAACAGACCATAATCAGTAAGGAGACCGAAGCAGTCATCAAAAATCTCCCCACAAACAAGAGCTTGGGGCCAGATGGCTTCCCAGGGGAATTCTACCAAACATTTAAAGAAGAACTAATACCTATTCTCCTGAAACTGTTCCAAAAAATAGAAATGGAAGGAAAACTTCCAAACTCACTTTATGAGCCAGCATTACCTTGATCCCAAAACTAGACAAAGACCCCATCAAAAAAGAGAATTACAGACCAATATCCTTGATGAACACAGATGCAAAATACAGAATACTAGCTGATAGGATCCAACAGAACATTAAAAGGATTATTCACCATGACCAAGTGGGATTTATTCCAGGGCTGCATGGCTGGTTCAACATCTGCAAATCAATGTGATACAATACATTAATAAAAGAAAGAACAAGAACCATATGAATCTCTCAATAGATGCTGAAGAAGCATTTGACAAAGAACAGCATCCTTTCTTGATTCAAAATTCTCCGAAGTATAGGGATAGAGAGTACATACCTCAATATCATCAAAGACATATATGAAAAACTCACAGTGAGTATCATTCTCAATGGAGAAAAACTGAGAGCTTTTCCACTAAGGTCAGAACATGGCAGGGATGTCCATTATCACTACTGCTATTCAACATATAGTACTAGAAGTCCTAGCCTCGGCAATCAGACAACAAAAAGAAATTAAAGGCATCCAAATTGGCAAAGAAGAAGTCAAACTATCACTCTTTGCAGACGATATGATACTTTATGTGGAAAACCCAAAAGACTCCACTTCAAAACTGCTAGAACTCATACAGAATTCAGTGAAGTGTCAGGATATAAAATCAATGCACAGAAATCAGTTGCATTTCTATACACCAACAAGACAGAAGAAAGAGAAATTAAGGAGTCCATCCCATTTACAACTGCACCCAAAACCATAAGATACCTAGGAATAAACCTAACCAAAGAGGCAAAGAATCTGTACTAAGAAACTATAAAGCACTCATGAAAGAAATGGAGGAAGACACAAAGAAATGGAAAAATGTTCCATGCTCATGGATTGGAAGAACAAATATTGTGAAAATGTCTATGCTACCTAAAGCAATCTACATATTTAATGCAATTCCTATCAAAATACCATCCATTTTTTCAAAGAAATGGAACAAATAACCCTAAAATTTATATGGAACCAGAAAAGACCTCGAATAGCCAGAGGAATATTGAAAAAGAAAGCCAAAGTTGGTGGCATCACAGTACCAGACCTCAAGCTCTATTACAAAGCTGTCATCACCAAGACAGTATGGTACTGGCACAAAAACAGAAATATAGATCAATGGAACAGAACAGAGAGCCCAGAAATAGAACCCCAACTCTATGGTCAACTAATCTTCAACAAAGCAGAAGAAAATGTCCAATGGATAAAAGACAGTCTCTTCAAGAAATGGTGCTGGGAAAATTGGACAGCCACATGCAGAAAAATGAGACTGGACCATTTCCTTACACCACACACACAAAAAGACTCAAAATGGATGAAAGACTTCAGTGTGAGAAAGAAATCCATCAAAACCCTTGAGGAGAACACAGGCAGCAACCTCTTCGACCTCAGCTGCAGCAACTTCTTCCTAGAAACATCACCAAAGGCAAGGGAAGCAAGGGCAAAAATGAACTTTTGGGACTCCATCAAGATCAAAAGCTTCTGCACAGCAAAGAAAACAGTCAACAAAACCAAAAGACATCTGACAGAATGGGAGAAGATATTTGCAAATGGCATTTATCAGATAAAGGGCTAGTGTCCAAAATCTATAAAGAACTTATCAAACTCAGCACCCAAAGAATAATCCAATCAAGAAATGGGCAGAGGACATGAATAGACATTTCTGCAAAGAAGAAAACCAAATAGCCAACAGACACATGAAAAAGGGCTTGATATCACTTGGCATCACGGAATTACAAATCAAAATCACAATGAGATACCACCTCACACCAATCAGAATGGCTAAAATTAACAAGTCAGGAAACAACAGAAGTGGGCAAAGATGTGGAGAAAGGGGAACACTCCTACACTGTTGGTGGGAATGCAAGCTGGTGTAGCCACTCTGGAAAACAGCATGGAGGTTCCTCACAAAGTTGATAATAGAGCAATCCTATGACCCAGCAATTGCACTACTGGGTATTTACCCTAAAGACACAAAGAAGTGATCTGAAGGAGCACGTGCACCCGAATATTTATAGCAGCAATGTCCACAATAGCCAAACTACAGAACCTACTAGATATCCATCAACAGATGAATGGGTAAAGATGTGGTATATATATATAACAGCATACTATGCAGCCATCAAAGGAAATGAAATCTTGCCATTTGCAATGACGTGGTTGGAACTAGAGGGCATTATGCTACACGAAATGAGTCAATCAGAGAATGACAATTATCATATTATCTCACTGATATGAGGAATCTGACAGGCAAAGTGGGGGCTTGGAGGGTAGGAAAGTAAAAAATGAAACAAGATGGGATCGGGAGGGAGACAAACCATAAGAGACTCTTAATCTCACAAAAGAAACTGAGGGCTGCTGGTGGGGGGGAGGGGGTATGGAGACGGTGGCTGGGTTATGGACACTGGGGAGGGCATGTGCTATGGTGAGTGCTGTGAGGTGTGTAAGCCTGACGATTCACAGACCTGTACCCCTGAAGCAAATAATACGTTATATGTTAATTTTAAAAAGAGGGAGAGAGAGAGAGAGAGAAATGTATCTGCTTTTAGGGGCACCTGGGTGGTTCAGTCGTAAAGCATTTGCCTTCTGCTCCCTCTCCCTCTGCTACTCCCCCTCTCTCTGTCAAATAAAATATTTAAAAATATATTAGAAAATAGGGGCGCCTGGGTGGCTCGGTGGGTTAAGCCTCTGCCTTCAGCCCAGGTCATGATCTCAGGATCCTGGGATCGAGCCCCACAGGCTCGAGCCCACTCGGGCTCTCTGCTCAGCAAGAAGCCTGCATCCCCCTTCTCTCTCTGCCTGCCTCTCCACCTGATTGTGATCTCTGTCTGTCAAATAAATAAATAAAATCTTTTAAAAAAATTAGAAAATAAACCTCTATTAAAAAAAAAAAAGTCTGCCTTTAAAGACAGCCAAAGTTAAAAAAAAAAAAAAAAAAAGGAAAGAAAGAAAGAAATACAGTCCAACAGAAGCATTTTGCCAACTATTCAATAATAATGACTTTCTCTTGGTAAGATATTCAAGTAGAAAATATTTTAATATGCCTAAAAATGTTAACTATTGTTAGTAAAACAGGAAACTTCCAAATCTCCCCCACCACAGAAAGTTATACGGACACCTTTTAATAAATTGGTTTACATTTAGTCAAGAATGCTTCCTAGCAATGAGTGCCTAGTTAACAGGAGTTTATAAAATGACCCACTCAGGGAAGAGTTAAATCAAGATGTTATATAGGCAGTTTTGTGAATTAGCATGGCTCAGTCTAGCTAATCTGTAAATATAATAATTCATAATGTAACAATGAATAAATAAAAGTTTATTATACTGCATCATCTAAGATCTCTATCCTTAGCTAATAAAATGAATAGTTTATTATACTGCATCATCTAAGATCTCTACCACCCACCAATCAACTGTTCCATTGCTGCCAATCAATAATACTCTTATAATTTATTCCCTTTCCCATCATATCTCTGCATCCAAAGTAAAGTGGGGAAACAATCCTCAAACATGTATAAATAAAAATACACACAAAAACAATATTCTCATACAGTTATAATAAAAGAAATAAATACAAAAAGTTCTGTTCTATATTTGTAAATAAGCTTGTTTTTGATAACTCGTTTCTTAACACACTGGAACAGGCACATGGAATGCTTTCAATAAACACGAGTGATCCTATATTCCCATATTCAGTTGTTTACAAATAATTATCATTGAACATTGTTTTATATGAACACTTTTCAAATGATAATCCTATATTCACACCCAAATTTTTCTAATTTAATGGAATTCACTCAGAAACCGGAGTCATTTGAAAGAATTTCATCTAGACAGAAACCATCACTGTATTATTAATCATCAGTGAAGGTTAATATGAAAGGACTTTCTTCCCTATACAACAGCTGCAAAGATCATGTGGGGAGAGCAGAGCACTGAGGTTTCATGCTTCTCATAAAAACAGTGACTTTAATTCAGAACTTTCAAACAGGAGAATAGTTACCAATTTCCCCATCACTGGAAATCATTCATTTCCTTCACCCCAGTCCTCTTCTTCATCCGCTATATCCTTTCAGTTATTAAGTCCTGCTTTCTAAAATTTTCTTTTCGGCTGCTTCCTCTCTGTTTTCACTACCACCAGCCTACTCAGAACTATTACAAGTAATTGCTGTAATGAAATGAAGAGCAAAGTTGCCTCTCTCCGGTCTCCCGTCAGAACACGGTACGGAGCTGGTCATCCTTAGCCTCACTCTCACCACCCTTCCGCTGCTCACAAATGCTCAGCAGCTTCCTACTTCAGAATGAACCCAGTCTAAGCTCCTTTACCTGTGAGCACCTCCATAACAAAGGCCCCTCCTCTTCCCTAGCAAACCTACATTTCCCCATTTCCCCATTTCCAGTGTCTCCCCAAGTCTTACTCTTTACTCAAAACAGTTTCCTCGGTCAGATCTCACAACTATGCCACTTCCATTTCTGCTACTGCGACTACTCACAGTTCTCCCCTTTCTTGGGGTTTCCTCTCCTATAAATGCCATCCATTCAAAGTAGACAAATTCATACTTCAAAGCTCCTTCACATCTGACTCCTACTCCAAAAAGTCTTGACTGACTTTGCCGATCCTGAGGCTGATACAGTATGAGTTTCAGATACACAATTTATAGTTCTTCATCATACAGGTACATAGCTCATGGCTACCTGGCTCTCACGTTAATACTATCTCCCCAAATAGATAACCAACTTCCTAATGGCTATCTCATATCTCTGGCTTCTCCACAATTAGACTACATGACCATACCCAAATTAAATCATCATTACATACCCATTAGCTGTGTTAATAAAAATGATGCGTATAGTATCTGAATTTATCCAAACTCCTTAGAAGTGAGGTTCTATTTTAATGGCTTTCCATCAACTGCACATCACTTTAAACCTGTTTAACTGCACCCAAAAAGCTTAATGAGTTATTTCCTAATATTCAGGAATTTAAGAATATGAAAAATGTTAATTCTTACTAAGTCTCACTGTTTCAAGATTAAAAGGCCAATAATAAATTAAAAGACCAATGCTGATGAGGGTATAGAAAAATAATATAATCATACCCTGCTGGATTATAAATGTTAGGCATAAGGTTTCTGAAGCAACTGCTGAAACAAAAGCTGAGTATCAAAATATTAAGTACTTGTACTGACTTCACAGTGGCATAATATTTCACAAATATGCTCAAAAACGCTCAGCAGCTAGGTATTCAGAAGCACATAGGCAAAAATTCTAATAGCAGCAATGTTTTAAAAACTGCAAGAATAATGACCGACCATGCTGGGTACTAAAATACTTTCAAATAAATAAAAAACAAAAATGTCCACCAACGGAATACTGGTTAAGTGATGGTACAAGATATAATAAGATCTATTTAACCCACAAATCTCTAATGTATTTCCAAGAAACACTGTTAAGAAAGATCATCATGATGCAGAACTCCAGGAGGTGCTACTGGCAGAGGATACAAGTAAAACAGTATCCTCTCTCACTAGAAACGTGGCACAGTGATTCTGCAGTTGGAAAAAGCTCTTTTAATGAACAGGAAAAGACAGATGACAACATATACAGAAAAACAATTTACTACGCTACAACTCCAGCAGGGTAATATAGGACGTTAGGAGGGACCTTCCCTTTGTTATATTTCCATGATGTTTGAATTTTCAATTACTAGCATAAATTATTTTTGCAATCTGAAAAGCACAATGAGTAAGTTTTAAGGAATTAAAGACTCAAAATACTCTGAAGGTATTTCACAAAATACCAAACAGCTAGATGTATCAACATACAATGATTATAAGAGCCAGTCACAAAAGAATATAAATCATCACATAAATTTCAAAAGCAAATCAAACATTACTTTTTTAAAATACATACATGGTAAAACAAGCAAAGGAGAGAAATATAAATTCAGAATAGTGATTTAACTCAGAAAAAGCAAGGAGATGGCTTGAAGATACTGGCAATGTTCCTTTTAAAAAAACTAGGCAGTGGAGGGATGGGAGGAACACCAGGGTGGGCCTGGATCTCAGCTCAAACAAAACAAACACAAAAAACAAAAGTAGGTAGTGGTTTCACAAGTGTTCATTTCACTGATTTTTTTACACCTTAATGCTTTATATATATTCTTTTGTACAAACTAAATAAAGACAAATTTCTTAAATAGAAAATTCCCAAAGGATTTCATCTTCCAAAGTTCTCTTTAAAAAAAAAAAGAAGGGATGGGCGCCTGGGTGGCTCAGTGGGTTAAGACGCTGCCTTCCACTCAGGTCATGATCTCAGGGTCCTGGGATCGAGTCCCGCATCAGGCTCTCTGCTCAGCAGGGAGCCTGCTTCCTCCTCTCTCTCTGCCTGCCTCTCTGCCTACTTGTGATCTCTCTCTGTCAAAGAAATAAATTAAAAAAAAAAATCTTTAAAAAAAAAAAAAAAAGAAGGGGCGCCTGAGTGGCTGAGTGGGTTAAAGCCTCTGCTTTCGGCTCAGGTCATGATCCCAGGGTCCTGGGATCAAGCCCCACATCGGGCTCTCTGCTCAGCAGGGGGCCTGCTTCCTCCTCTCTCTCTGTCTGCCTCTCTGCCTACTTGTGATCTCTGTCAAATAAATAAATAAATCTTAAAAAAAAAAAAGAAGAAGGAAAAATACAACTGAGAAGAAGAAAAAAAGACAACCTGTGAAAGCAAATCATAATAGCTATTTAAGGGAGGAGAACAGAGAGTTCTGTTAGTTTTTGAATTATGGGGTTATCTATTTGTTAGAGTAAAACCTTAGTCACAGAGAACTTTAGTATTGTGTATACTCTTGTTTTTCAGATGCCATAGTTGGCCATTTTAAATGCTAAAATATTTTTATTATAACCATTTTGAATAGAAATAATTCCAAACTACAAAACTATATTACAATGTATCTCCTTAAACAGAATATATACATCATGGTTGTTTCTTGGGTTCTTTTTTAAGCATCAATACTTGGGCCATGCTATAACAGCAACTCCCTCACTACTAAGGGCTATCAGTTTCAATATACCAAGAGGTTTGGGAATAACATTTTTTGACCTCTTTTATCTATTTTTGCTAGCACAGCCCCTCTAATCTCTCTTATGTTGTCAATTCATTTCTACTTAACAATAAGTTGATGGCTTAGAAATCATCTAATCAACTGTATATAAAATCAAGTATACACAGACTGGTTTGCAGATGTTAAGAATATGTGCTTTGAAATATGGATTTGAGATCTCTTTGGCCTCCTGAGGATTTTTAATTCTCAATCCCCAAATGTAAACAGGTTTCTCGATAGCAGGATTCCAAACAAATGAACTTCCGCAGAATTTCTATTTTTATGTATATTTTCAAATTATAAAACAATTAATAAAAATTAAGGAAGCTTCTGAATGTCACTGCATTGCCTTAGACACTGCAACACTGAAAGTTTTCAATTAAAGGTCATTACTGGAAATGATTAATTTTTTCCACTTTCATTTGGCAGACTATATGTTGATGTGGATTTTCTAACTTTCCACCTCCAAGTCTAAAAGAGCATTTCTTAGATCACTGTTTTATCAATCTGACATAACAAGATTACATACATTCAGAAAATTCTTTTTTTCCTCCTTAGGAAAAAAAAATCTTACCTCCAAGATAAGGAAATGTTTATTGTTTTAAAACAAGAATCAGTCTATAAATTCAAAAAAACAATGATAGGCAGGACTCTTGAAAAACATATGCATAGACAGTTTTTAGCTCAGGGGTAAAAGTTATTTCAAAAACCTTAAGGTTACATGTTATCTCTTACATTCTAATTTAAACTATGAGCAAAAGGCAGGTTTTTCTTAGCCACTCTTCAACACAAAATACCTCTGGCATTATTTTATCTAAGTGAAATGAGATAGGAAAATTTTATCTTAGTAAACTCACGAAATGCCTACTACTCTCCTTTAACCTTATGGAGGTAGTGAAAGAGAAACTCTATTAAATACAGAAAAGCAGAAAACTCCAGTTTCTATCTTTGAACTAAGCAGAGAAATACAGAAAGAAAATCACAAAGCCTCTCCAGAGTTCACCCCTTGGTGCAACACTGATGCTAAAGAACAGAGAAGACACGCCTGCATCTTCTTTCCAGGCACACAATCAGGTCTCTTTCAGTCCCTTTCACTGTAACTACAACCCCACTGCCCTCTCACATCTTCGCCAGCCTCACCTTAGCCATATTCCTGAGGAGTCCCAGGACCTATGCTTAGGTAGGGGCACCTAAGCATATTACCAGTCTGAATCTTTCTCAAAATACATACCAAAAAAAATTTGCAGTAACTGCCAAGAAAGAAACATGGAAATGAGCCATAATATGCTCCACTGGTATAAACAAAAAAACATGACAAAGATAGAAATAAAAAAATTATGGAACCATTTTAACCAAATAAATGAATCTGTTTAAAAAAAAGATGAATCTTTTTTCTAAATCTCTGTAAAAGCATAAAAGAAAGGCAACTAGGTAATAAACATTTAAAAATGTTTGCTTCGGTTATTAATTCTAAAAATAAAAAATGTAAACAAGACACAAGCTTTCACCTGTCAAAATCACCAAGATTTGTTTTTAATAACACCTAATAAAGGCAGGAAGAAAGGCCATAAGAGACACTCTGTCACTTTGTGTAATGCAAACTGGCACAGCTCTTCTGGAAACTAATTTAGCAACATGTTATCAAGAATCTAAAATTAAAATGTTCTTACTCTTTGATGCAATAATTCTACTCAAAGAACTTTGTACAAATAATAAAAGGTGAACACAATCCTTACTTCATAATGAATGTAATGAAGAGGTAAAATGCATTTCTCTACCTGACTGGCTAAGTATTGCTAAATTAAAACTTTTAAAGCGAGGAGGAAGGGGCTGAGAAAAGCACAGCCACCATGACCTGCCATCACTCAGGCCGTAC
The DNA here is from genome assembly GCF_011764305.1 of Mustela putorius furo. NCBI lineage: Eukaryota > Metazoa > Chordata > Mammalia > Carnivora > Mustelidae > Mustela > Mustela putorius. The sequence continues at coordinate 40,247,317 of NW_025422010.1, forward strand.
CGACTCCATTAACCAGTCCTACCCCTCAAAATGTCCTTCTGGCTCAACCAAGATATACAGCAGCATAATCTTCTACAAAAGGAAAAAAGCACATTGATACATATTTAAGAGAGTTCCCAAATGACTTGAAATAAAAAGAGTTTTCCCAGAATGAGGGGGGGGGGGATCTCCAAAATTAACTATGAAATGCCATTTCCTAAACAATTTATTTCATCAAAAAATCCAAATACCTCTGTAAATAATTTCATTAGGCAATAAAAAATCATACCATTAGTACAAAGAAGCCATCATGTAGGTAAGAATTTGTTAAAGTCCCATGTATCATTTTTTAGGAATGATAAAATTAAATTTTCTGAGCAGTGAATGGATATTAAAAAAGCTAAACACATGTGTCCAACTCCATGTGCCGAATTAAGTATAAAAGGTTTATTTCTTATGAAAGCAGTTTAAACACTATGTTAAATGGAAACTAAATATCTGTAAAAATACCAAAACACAAATTACACACAAGCAATATCTGTACCTGTTCCTACACACAAAGATGTAATTTGAGTTCTAAGCTATAAAAATGTAGGTATGATGAATTAGCATTTCTATACTAGATTTCAGTCATGGTTGCCAATATTTTTTATCTGGCATTTACTTGCCATTAATGTTTGCATTTTATAGTATTAACAGCAAATTGTTAATCACTAGTTGAAGGCCTCTTGCCTTAGTTATTCCCTCATCTGGAAGGAACTAATTTCTCTAACACTTACCTAAACTCGTGGGCTTGATGAGAACATCAAGGACATCATAAAAGGGCAAGTTTTTTAACTGCACATCAGGATGGACCGGAGGGATTGGGGGAGATGGCTGCTGCATCTCAAATGTGGGCTTCGTGTCTTGAAGCAGCACAGAACCCACAGGAGAGGACGGTGAGTGCGGTGTAACCGAGGTGGAAGGCAGCGCGTGGATTCCGGCCACCCCCAAGTCAGGTTCTACAGGTGATGAGCTACCATCCAAATTGAAAACTGAAGATTTGATGGTGGATAAATCAGAGAGTCCCTCCAGAGTCCGTGGGTACCGGCGTCTGTACAATTCTCGGATTTTGATCTGAACCGCAGGGCTGCAGCCGCTCTTCAGTAAATGCAACGCCCTCATCAGGAGGTCATGCTTGCGTCCACTTTTATTCCGTCCAGCAAAGCCTAGTAACACTTGCAGTTCAGAAACCCTAAAGCTAGAAACCATATTCTAAAAGGGGGGAAAAAAAGACATAAGCCAAGAGTCACTGTCAAGCATATAAAAACCCCATCTAAAATATACCATAAAATCCGATTTTACCAGCATTTTATCACCTGGTATATGCTAGGAGCCAGCATTTTCACATACCACTTAAGATTGATCCTATTTATAGAGCCACTGCCCACCCAAGTTACATTCAAGTTATGGCATTAATCATGGTCTGCTCTATTAATCTTGATAATCTATGGCCTATCAGTTTCTACTAACCACCTCACTATCTGATGATGCTGAAGTGTAAACCTGTATTTGCTTTATGACTATGAAATTTATAACCGATGAAAGTTTTCTTTTCATCCTATCAATATACAATGTAATGCCTGCTACAGTACCATCAAAAATAAACCTAACAAAAAATTAGACTTTTGCAAAATTATATGCATAACTTCCAATACTAAATAGTAAATCTACAAAATCAGGAAGAATTGTGATCCAAAAATCCAGTGAATTTTTACCCCAACTCAAATTACTAAGAAATAGATAATGCATGGTCATTACACTTCAAATCACTTCATTTCCTCCATGTGTTAAAATGAAGATTTTATCAATCTTACCCCAGTGCTATGGACAACAAACATGAAAAACAAAATTCTTGGCCTACGTCAAGATGTTACAGATTACTCACGGTTTCATGCATAAAAAGGACTATGACAGCTTTCTCAAGTGTCCTGCCAAGAAAGAATGCAATGCACCTTTCCCATCCCCAATCTTAACACTTCGATTGAAGTTGGCTTGCACTACAGTGGCGTAAGCAACATTACCACATGCGAACACTAACAAAGGCAGTCATACAGACAGAATACATCCAGGACAGTTTCTAAAGAAATCTAACTCAGAGTTCATTGCTTTGCTTCCCTCCTTCTATTATTTTCACATTACTCTTTGCTTTAAGGAAACTTGTTTTACAGAAATGATGTAAAAGAACACAAAGTCACCCTAAGCTTGGCTCTCAAAATGGGATTTCTGGGAGGTCTCATATCACTTATTTCCAATCATAAATTTGGCAAAGGATGCTAATGCAACTGGCTCTATTAGTTGCTGTAAATATACAAACAAAAAGGAAGAAAGAGATAAGGGCTCACAAAATGAATGCAGAATCAGGACATTCTGAAGCAAAAAGAAATCCCCCTTAACTCAGTCTTCAACCAAATTTCAGCTGTCACCAGGTAAGGTGAGCCTACTATGAAAACTACCAAGAAGGGATTTCAGCTACTGTTCTCCACCAACCTCCAGTGTCTATATCTTTAGTATAATTTTTAATATAATTTTTTCCAAGTGGACTTTATCCAGTCCATTCTGCTGCCTCCCAAAGTGTGTCTTCTAATACTTCAGTGGCAACTGCTTTACGCTCCACACAAAAGAATTTCTCAATAAATGCTTGCTAACTGATTTTAAGGAAGTTCTATGAACCAGAGAGAAATATGTTGGCAGGACTGATTTTTAGAAAAATATATAAACAGGGGCACCTGGGTGACTCAGTTGGTTAAGCAACTGCCTTCGGCTCTGGTCAAGATCCCAGGGCCCTGGGATCAAGCCCCACATCGGGCTCCCTGCTCAGTGGAGAGCCTGCTTCTCCCTCTCCATCTGTTGCTCTGCCTGCTTGTGCTTTCTCGCTCTTTGCCAATAAATAAATAAAAATCTTAAAAGAAAAAGATACATAAACAAAATTTTAAAAATATCTAAACAAAAAATACAAATTAAGACCAGGACTTAAGGATGCCTGGGTCCTCAGTCAGTTAAGTATTCACCTTCAGTTCAGGTCTTGATCCCAGAGTCCTGGGATCAGATCCCACATTGGACCCCCTACTCAGCAGGGAGTCTGCTTCTCCCTCTGCTCCCACAAGTGCCCGCATGTGCATTCTCAAGCTCTCGTGCTCCTGCACGCACTCTCTCTCTCTTGCAAAAATAAATAAAATCTTTAAAAAAAAAAAAAAAAAGTTAAAAAAAAAAAAGACCAGGACTTTAAATCAACCTTGTTTCTTTATTAAACAACACTATTTAAAAAATTAAAGCTGAGTCATCATATAATTGGAACATCACATACAAGAGTGAAGGCAAGCTGAAGGTGCTACATTTAGAAAACCTCACTAAGGAAGTAAATATGATAGTTACATGCAATAACCAATGAGTAAAAAGATTTCCTTGAGACTACTCTTCAACTCTTATATATGAGATGGAAACTGCACAAGCAGTCTAAAATTTGGGGAAGTTCTAATAGGTCAGAAGTCATAGTAAAGATCAACACAAACTTTGTAAATAGATATTCCATCTGCTAGGAAGTATAATAGGAGGTAGAGAACGGAACTGCTGAGGGAATTGACAGATCACATTTATATTAACACTGCCTATCCCAACTACAATATTAAAACAATTTACATCTTCATTTATAAGTAGTTTTTGAAATCCCAATGACATAGATGGTTCTAGATCCAGAGTATTCCGCTAAATGAAGTAAGTTAGTCTGAGAAAGACAAATACCATATGATTTCTATCATATGTGGAATTTAAGGCACAAAACAAACGAGCAAAAGGGGAAGAAAAGAGAGATAGAGGCAAACCAAGAAAGACTCTTAACTACAGAGAACAAACTGATAGTTACCAAAAGGGAGATGAGTGGAAGGAGGAGTTAAAAAAGTGATGGGGATAAACAAGTGGACTTGTGATGAGCACCAGGGGTCATATGAAAATGCTGAATCACTAAACTGTATACCTGAAACTAATATTACACTGTATGGTAACTAACTGGAATTTAAATAAAACTTTAAAAAAACTGGGCAGAAAATTTCTCAAATAAAGACATATAGATGGCCAACAGAGACATGAAACGATGCTTAATATCGCTACTCATCACAAAAATGCAAATCAAAACCACACTGAGCTATCACCTCATACCTGTTAGAGTGGCCACTCCAAAAGACAACAAAAGTTGGTAAGGATGGAGAGAGTGGGAAAACTGTTGTGCACTGTTGGTGGCCGTGTAAATGGGTATAGCCACAAAGGAAAACAGTATGGAGGTTCCTCAAAAAATTAAAAATAGAACTACCAAAGAATCCACCAATTCCACTTGTGGGTATTTACCTGAAGAAAATGAAAATGCTAACCCAAATATGCATGCCTGCCAAATTCATTGTACCATTATTTAAACACAATAGCCAAGATACAGAAACAACCTAAGTGTCCATAAATGGAAAAATGAGTAAGAAGCTGTGTATATATACACATACCCTTCACAGCTGTATATCTACAACAGCTTCTATACACATATACAATGGAATATTAGCCATACAAAAGGATGAAATCTTGCCATTTTATGACAACATGGATAGACCCTAAGGGCCTTATGCTAAGTGAAATAATTCAGACAGAAGTGGGCAAATACCATAGAATCTCACTTATATGCGGAATCTAAAAACAGAACAAAAACAAGAACACGAAGCTCACAGATACAGAAAACTGGTGGTTCTGATGGGGGGCTGTGGGGGAAAATGGGTGAAGGGGATCAAAAGGTAGCAACTTTCAGTTATAAAACAAGTATGATATGGGGATATAATGTTCAGCATGATGAGTACAGTTAATAATCGCATATTGTGGAGCTCCTGGGTGGCTCAGTCAGTTAAGCACCCAACTCTTGATTTCAATTCAGGTCCTGATCTCAGGGTCATGAGTTCAAGCATTACTCCATGCCCAAATTTAAAAAAAATTGTATATCTCAAAGTTGCTAAGGGAGATCTCAAAAGTCCTCATCACACACACAAAAATATTTTTGGTGTGATAAATCTCTACTAGATTTATTGTGGTAATCATTTTGCAATGCATACACCTGAAACCAATATAATGTTATACATCAATATACCCTGATTAAGCAAATAATAAAAAATATTACCTGAAACTTGAAAAAAATTATTGGGGGAAATGAGTGGAGATGCAGGAAAACAAAACAAAATAAAACAAAACAAAAAAACCACCAACTAGGTACAGGGTACAAAGGGAATTCTCTACCTTTGTAAGATGTTTCCACAGTAAAAAGTTTGTTTGAATGGGGAAAACTAGTTGTGGGTTATACAACAACTCTCTATACTATCTTCCCAACTTTTCCATAAATCTAAAAGTATTCTAGATTTAATTAAACAAAAATTGTTTGTTTGAGGCAAAGACAGACAGACTATGGTCTAAATACCATTTCCCACAAAAGGAACCCAGGCTCCTTGAGGAAATAGCTAATTGCAAGTCTGGGGTAGAAAATGCACACGATGAGCCTAGAACATCTGATCACACCAGAAAGCAAAGAAGTTATCAAAGACTACCGGTATCTTGTCAGAAGGACACAGAAAACAATCTAGTAGCCCAAGACCTCAAAAAAAAAAAATTCACTGATCTCTGCTAACAGAATGTTGAGAAACCAACTCATTATTCTGAAAATTGTTAAAATAAGGAAAGCAATACAAAAAGATTTATTGGCTCAAATAATGCCATATGGTTAATCTGCATAAATGCCAAAAGGGCATTTGCAAAAGTCCTAACCATTACTGATAAAACCTCTCAATACACAGGAACAGAATGAAACTCTGTTAACATGAGAGAGGATAGCTATCAGAAACCAAGAACAAATACCATCTTTAAAGATGAAACACTAGAAATAAAGACCCATAAAAGATGTTTTCTCATTTAAAATTATTCGAAGGTTTCAACACAATACAGATTTTAAAAGAAGCAATATTAATAATTTACAAATGACAGAACTTTCTATACTGAAAATATTTATTACCCACTGAAAAATAAGACCTAAAAATAACTTAAGAAATTCACTGAGTTATCTACACATCGAACAGATTTTTGAGTGACTCATCAGGAAAAACAGTATTTAAAATGAGTCTAATAACAAAACCTAAAATGCAAAGGCATAAATTTAAAAATTTTCCAATAGCTACATAAAAACAAGACATAAAAGAACCCTTGAATAAATTAAGAAATGTATCGTTACTAGATAAAAATAGTAAATACTGAAAAGATGTCAATGCCCCTAAATTGCATAAGTAAAATAAAATTTCAATGAATGACTGAGTTGAGGAGCTTGACAGATTAAAATTTATCATAAAGGGGCGTGTGGGTGGCTCAGTGGGTTAAGTCCCCAACTCCGGCTCAGGTCATGATCTCAGGGTCCTGGGATCGAGGCCCACATAGGGCTCTCTACTCAACAGGGAGCCTCTTTCCCACTCCCCCCGGCCCCCATCAACCCCTGCAGACTAGAACCTCTGCCTACTTGTGATCTCTGTCAAATAAATAAATAAAATCTTTAGAAAAATTTATCATAAAAATAAAATATATAATATGGCAGGTGGTGATGAATACAAAGGATAAAAATAATAAGAGAAAAGGACAGGGAATGAAGAGGTAAAGGATTTGCAATCTTAAAGAGAGAAGGTCTCCCTCAGGAGATAAATGAGTAAGTAACTGAAGGATTAAGAAGATACCCAAAGAGTATCTGGGAAAAGCATTCCAAGATCTCAGATGCAGCAGCCATAAGTAAGAAAGCATGTCTAACACAGGAAAGGAAAAGTAAAAAGCCCATCAATGCTGAACCAGAATTTAGAGGAATCTAACATAGCAGAACGATGACCAAAGAAAATGACAAGCCTCGGGGAGGAAAGTGATTAGCTTAAACAAACATTTACTGTATAAAATTACAATAGCGGGGCGCCTGGGTGGCTCAGTGGGTTAAGCCGCTGCCTTCGGCTCAGGTCATGATCTCAGAGTCCTGGGATCAAGTCCCGCATCGGGCTCTCTGCTCAGCAGGGAGCCTGCTTCCTCCTCTCTCTCTGCCTGCCTCTCTGCCTACTTGTGATCTCTGTCTGTCAAATAAATAAATAAAATCTTTAAAAAAAATAAAATAAAATAAAATAAAATAAAATTACAATAGCAGATTTGTAAGGCTAAGAAATGACAGAACAAAACTGCAGACAATGACATGCATGTAAGTTGGCAGAGTGGGGAGCAGTTTAAAAATGAAATAAAACTTTCCAATTAAAACTGCAAGATTAGTGAATATCACCACAGACACCACAGACATCAAAAAGAAAAAAAATACAGGAATACTAAGAACAACTAGACACATGAATTTGGTAATTCATATGAAAATGACAAATACCTTGAAAAATACAAATTAGGAAATTCACCCAATATGAAATAGATCACTCAAAAAATTTAATTCATAATTTTAAAACTCCCCAAAATAGAGGCACCCGGGTGGCTCAGTGAAGCATCCAACTCTTGATTCTGGCTTAGGTCACGCTCTCTGGATTGTGAGATGGAGCCTCAAGTGAGGCCCCATCTTGACACTCAGCATGGAGTCTCCCCGAGATTCTCTCTCCCTCCCCCTGCTATTCATGCTCTTTAATAATAAAATCTTCAAAAAAATGAATTAAAAAATAAAACCCCTAAAAAGTAAATGATCAGGCCTAAATAGTTTTACTGGATAATTCTACCCAAACATTTAAAGAATTAACACCAATCTAATCTAATTTCTTCCAGAAAATAGAAGATGACAGAACACTTCCAAATTCATTTTATAAAGCTAACATTACCCTGATGGCAAAACTAAACAAAAACAGTATGAAAAATAAGACTACAAACCATCACAAATATAGATGCTAAAATACTTAACAAAATGTTAGCAAAGAGAATTTAGTAATATAAAAAAGAATTCTATACCATCGCCAAGTGAGGTTTATTCCAGGACTACATGGCTGATTTAGTGTTTGAAATCAATGTAGTATACGCTTTTTTTTTTTTTTTAAGATTTTATTTATTTATTTGACAGAGAGAGATCACAAGCATGCAGGGAGGAAGGCAGAGAGAGGAGAAAGCAGGCTCTCCGCAGAGCAGAGAGCCCAATGCGGGGCTCAATCCCAGGACGCTGGGATCATGACCTGAGCTGAAGGCAGAGGCTTTAACCCACTGAGCCACCCAGGCGCCCCAGTATACCCTTTTTTTGTTTGTGGTAGTATACCCTTATTAAAAGCTTAAAAAAGAAACACGTGATTTTAACAGTCAATGCAGAAAGAGCATTGACAAATTTAACACTCATTCATGATAAAAAATTCTCAGAAGAACAGGAACAGAGAACTTCCTTAACCTGATAGAAATCACCTACAAAAGAATCTATAGCTAACACTACACTTAATGGTAAAAGGATGAATACATTACCCTAAGACTGGGAAGGAGACAAGAATGTCAAGTCTCACCAAATGAATCAGAATAGTGTTATATGTTCTGGACAAGGGTAAAGACAAGAGGAGGAAGTAAGAGGCATACAGACTGAAAGGAAAAAAATTTTTTAAATTGCCTGTATTTGCAGATCCCAAAGTATCTATAAAAACAACTCTTACAACCAATAACTGAGTTCAGCAAAGTTGCAGGAGACAAGCGTGACACACAAATATGAATCACATTCCTATGTATTAACAAAAAATATACAGAAACAAGTTTAAAAACAACAATACCTGTTTGAAAATATAACAAAACACACAGGACTTGTATACTGAAAATTATAAAATGCTAATAAAAGAGGTCTAAGAAAATTTAAATGAATGGATTCTCAAGGCTTTTAAGACTCAACAAGGAAATTACATCAATTTTGCCTAAACTGACACAGATTTGACACAGTTTCAACCAAATCCCACCAAGACTTTTTTATATTTAAGATTATTCTAAAAGGTATATGGAAAGGCAAAGGAACTAGAAGAGCTAAAACAATTTAAAAAACAGAGACAGAAATCAGTCCATTCCATTTCACAAGTTAGCTCTGTTATCAAGACTGTGTGGTATGTTGTATGAGCAAAGGTAACACACAGGTCTATGGAACAGAACAGAGAACCCAGAAACAGAAACAATATGCCCAAGTAGTTTTTGACCAAGGTGCAAAAGTGACTCAATGGAGGAAAGACTGCCTTTCAACAAATGGTGCTGAAGCAAATTATACATCCAACTGTGTCTTACATTTTATACAAAAATTAACTTCAAATGGATCACGGACTTAAACATTAGGATAAAACTATTAAACTTTTAGGAAAAAACACAGAAGAAAATCTTCAGGAACTAGGGCTAGGCAAAGAATTCTTAGACTTGACATTCAAAGCAAAATCCACAAATGGAAAAAATAAACACTGGACCTCACCAAAATTAAAACCATGTGTTCTGCGAGCCCCTGTTAAAAAAGATGAAAAAACAATCAAGAGGCTTGGCAACAGTATTTGGAAACCACATATCCAACAAAGCATGAGTATCTAGAATATATCTAGACCTCTCAAACTCCAACAGGAAAAAAAAAATCCAATTTAAAAAAGGACAAAAGGCATGAAGAAACATTCCATCAATAAGGATATACAGATAAAAAATAAGCACATGAAAATATGTTATCATTAGCCACTAGGGGAGTGCAAATTGAAACCTCACTGAGGTATCACTAGATACATACCAGAATGACTAAAATGAAAAACAGTGATAACACCAAATGCTGGCGAGGATGCAGAGAAACTGGATCACTCCATACATTGCTGGTAGGGATGTAAAATGGTACAGCCACTCTGGAAAACAGTTTGCAAGTTCTTAAAAAACTATATATACAATAACCATACAACCCAGGAATTGTACTCCTGGTTATTTTTAGCCCAGAGAAATGAAAACTTATGTTCATCAAAAAAAACTATGCAGAAATCTTAAAGCACTTTTATTTTTAACAGCCCAAAACTCTAAACAACATGGATGTCTTTCAACAGGTAAATGGTTCAACAAATCCAAACCATGAAATACTACAGCAATAAAACGTGATGAGCTATCAATACATAAAACAACATGAATAAATCTCCAGAGAATGATGCTAAAACCAAACACAAAACATAACACACTTGATGATTCCATTTATATAACATTCTTAGAAAAGATAAAACCACAGAAATGAGAAACATATGACTGGGTCCAAGATATTAAGGGGATGGGAAGGAAGTGGGTGTGGTGATAAAAATGACAACAAGAGGGATCCTTATAGTGATGGAAATGGTCTAAATCTTGATTGTGTCAATGTCAATATCCTTGAAGTATTGTTCTCATACTGCTCTAAGGTTTTGCAAGATGTTACCACTGTGAGAACTTGGTAAAGAGTATGTGAAATCTCTGTACTACTTCTTACAATTGTGAGTAAATTAACAACTTTCTTAATAAAAGTTTAATTTAAAATTACAAAGACCAAGATTACTAGAGCGGATTAATATTTTTAATTCAATAGCCTGATATTCATAAGAGAGAAAACTAAAAGAACACAAAAATGTAGGGATAGGGAGAATTTTAAAAATCAGGCAAAATTAGTTGACCAAAAGAGAAGATTACAGCTATAATATAAAACAATAGTATATAATACAAAGAGCATTCAAAGGCACAAAAAGTTAATAGAGAGTAAAAGCTCCAATTCAACAGGAAAATAAAAGCTTAAACTGTCATGTACTACCAACAATTTAAAATATATTTTAGAAATTAGTAAAACTGTAAGAGAAAACTGGGGGAAAAAAATGTTCTTCTAAAAGATTAACATCCAATCTTAACATCCAAGATTAATCTTCTAAAAGATTAACATCCATTAACATCTGCTCTCCAAAAACATATGGAAGATTTAAACAAAATTAACAAGCCTAACTACCAGACATATATAAAACTTTGTGCTTCCAACTGAAAAATCACATTCTCTCTAAGTACAAACAAGAACAAAAACTGACCGCAGTCTTAACAGATTTCAAAAGATCACTATCATACGTATCATGCTTCCAAATTACAACACATTTACAAATCAATAACAAAAGAAACTCCCATGTTTGGAAAAAAAAACTTTTTAAAATAACTCAAAGAACTGACAATGAAAAACAGAAAAATACTCACAAGTGGAAAATAATGAAAACACTGCACATCAAAACTTGTGCGATGCAGGGAAAACAATGGAGACCTATGTTAAACACTGAAAATTAAAGAAAAAGGCATCCAACTTAAGAAATTAGAGACATAATAAAAATATGCCCCCCAAAAGCACAAATTAAATAAAAAGCAGAAAATAATGAAATGGAGGAAGGATACATTGAAGAGCATAAAAAAAAAAAACTGATCTCTGATAAGTCTTTAAAAAATTGGTAAGCTTTTAGTTTTTGAGAGATCAAGAAAAAAGGCATTAAAAGAAAAAAGACAAAAGGGACATCAAATACAAGTAATACAAAATTAGAGATTAACAACTTAATACCATAAATTCAAGAACATGAATGAAAAAGACAACTAACTTCCTATAAATATATAACCTACCAAAACTGCCTTGAAAATTGAAATCTTATAAGCATAGCAATTGAATCAGTGGTTAATAAGTATCTCACAAAGAAAACACAGTCACAATTTTGTCAGGGAGTTCTAATCCTGCATAAATTCTTCCAGAAAAAGAAGAGCATATATTTTTAGGTCAATATTACTAATTTTAAGAAGTAAAAATCTTAAATTAACTATCTTCAGTTTGAGTCCAAAAATGAAAAAAGAGACAAATGAGGATTGACTTTATGCTTGAAACACACAAGTTTCACCCCATTAACAGGTTACAAAGGGAAAACATCATCATCTCAAAAAAATGCAGAGAAGGCTTTTGATAAATTCAATATCCATTCATGACTTTTTTAAATTAGCAAACTAGTAATAGAAAGGAACATCCTTAACCTGAAAAGATTATCTACAATAAACCTACAGCAAGCATCATACTTAACTGTGAAACTTTGAAAGCATTCCCTTTAAAATCAGGAACAAGATCAGGAAGCCCCCATCACCGCTTCTATTCAACACTGTACTGGAGATCCTAGCCAGCACATTAAGACAAGAAAAAGAAAGAAAAAAAAGCATAAGAATTGAAAGGAGGAAACAGAGAGGTCATTATTCACAGATAGGTCTATCTACACAAAAATCCAAAAGAATTCTATTGATAATTTATCACAATTAGGAGTAGAGCAAGGTTGTTACACAAAGTCAAAACTGTACTTCTATACACCAGCAAGGTAGAAAATATAATTATGAAAAGATACCATTTATGATTTGATACAAAAACAAAGTACCTAAAAATAAATCTAACAAAATATTTGCAATAGCTTAGTTGAGGAAAATTATAAAACTTTATGAAAGACATTGTAAAAGGCCTAAATAAATGGAGATTACAATGTTCACGGTTAAGAAACCTTAGTTCTCTCCAAAATTATTTATAGATTCAATGCATTTCCCATCAAAATCCCAACAGATCATGCATGTTTCTGTCTGTATAACTTAGAAAAATGATTTTAAAATTACAAAGGATCAAACAGCCAAGAAGTACCCTAAAGAACTATAAGGCAAGAAGAGTTGGCCTACTTCTTGTCCCTCAATGATTGAGTGGACTTTGAGACCAACCTTCCCTATGAAAATTTAGAAACTGAAGGTAATGTGAAAAACATCCATTTGAAGACATGAAGCACTATAAAAAGTTTCAAGGACCTGAGAGGCCAGTGCTGTGAAAAGAAGGGAAGTATAGAAAATGAAGTACAACATTTAATGGCTCTTTTCCCCTGCAAGTATCTGCCAGTGGAAAAAGGGCAATGGATAGGTGGAGAAGTCAAGATCTTTGTTTGAATACACTTATAGGGCTAAGGAAATGAGAAGATTATTTGAAAAATATAACCTGTAAGAGCTGTATCTGGGATATGTACTGAATTCCTATAAGCTAGCAGGAAAAAGACAGATAAACCAATATAAATGTGGGCAAAAGAATTGGCAAAGTCATGACACAAAAGATATCCAAATGGCCAACAGACATAGTAAAAGGGACTTAACATCATTACTCATTAAGAAAATACAAATTAAAACCACTAAATATTCACTAAAATGTTTAAAAAAGTGGACAAGAAAGAACATGAAGCAACTGGAACCCTATTTTGCCAGTGGAAGGGAATACACAAATTACAACAACATGCCAATAAATCTTGCAAACAAACTGAGGGGGAAAGACACAAAAAATATATACACCATACAGTTCCATTTATGTAAGTTTCAAAGAACAGACAAAACTAATCTAAGACCAGTATCAAGCCAGTACTATCTTTGAGGAGACAGAGGTTAGTCACTGGGAGGTAAGTAACTCTAGGGTCCTGGTGATGTTCTATTCTCTTCATCCACATTTGGTTATATTGAAAAAATTCACCCAGATGTATTCTCATGATCTACATATTTCCTACACAAATGCCCTATATCAACAGAAGTTTGTTTTTGTGGAAGTTGTTACAGAGTTGGGAGTATTAAGACAATGTGATGGTGCTGTCAGTGCAGATTAAAAGATAAGAATCCAGAAAACAACAATAACAAAAAAAAAAGAATCCAGAAAACACAGACAGATTCAATTATAGAACTCTTAAAATTAGTAAGAAAAAAGGTTTTTTAAACCTACTACAAACATGGACAAGAGACACGAAACAGGTAAGAGAATCTCAGAAGAGCTAAGAGAATATTAATAAGCATAATAAAAGATGCTCACTTTCATAACCAAAGGGAAAAATTAAAAACCATCAAGTGAAATTTTTACTCAGTCGCAAAAACATTCAGTGTGATCAAAGTGTTAGCAAGAAAGCGAGTAATGAAAACTTCTACATTGTTGGAAAGAGAAAATACTGATACAATCCTTTTTGGAAAATAATCTGACCTCATCTAGTCAGACACACATATCCTTAAATCCCAGCAATTCTACTCCTAGAACTTCTGCAGTGAAACATACAAATATTTACATTAAATGAAATCAATAAAAAATTACAAATAGTGTCAAATCAGTGCAGATTAAGTTTATAGAATTTTTCTTTATTTGCATTTTCAGCATATTCTGTGGTTCAGAAGTTTGGATAAAAAATTTGGTGACCTGTGATAGAAAAAAAAGGAAACTACACAAATTTCCAACAAGAGAAATGATAAACTGGTATTCATACAATGGAAAATTAAAAACGATAATAAACAAAAAAAATACAGCATCATTCCATTTGTATAAAATTTTTATGTACATAAAAATTTAGATATATAGATATAATATAATTCTGTATGTCTACATGGTGTGGGTAAAATCAGTATGAAAAAGATAGATGGCCCAATATAAAAATGGGCAAAAAAAAATTTGGCAAAGCCAAATACACAAACCATGATTATAATAAAAGAGAACTGTCTCAAGAGATCTTTTTAAAGGAATTAGCATCCTCAGAGACTTCAAGGTATTTTTCCCCATAAACTAAGAACAAGTTGTTATTGAAAAGAAGAAAAAAATAAAGCTTCTACAAACTAAAAATATAATCACTGAAATAAATTCTGCAGAAGAGTTTAAAGACAAAAATCAAGGAAATCCTCAGATATAAACAAATACATGTCAATCTAGAAGTCCAACTTTCACCCCTGAAGTCTCAAAGAAAACAGAAAAGAGGGAAAAAAGTAATCAAAGAAATAAAAGCTATTTCCCATAACTGAAAAGACTCTTAGAGCTAAAATGTTACCCCCCGCAAGAATGAAAAAAAGGTTTACAACTAGACACATTTCACAAAATACCAAAGATAAAAAGATCACCACAAAGATTTTAAACAAGGTGACTACAAGGATAACTACCAGATTTGTAATGCAACTCTATTAGCAACACTGGTGTTTTAAGTTCCTAGGGCAAAGCTTTCAAAATTCAGTAGGAAAAACTGATTACCAAAATATATAATTCTACATCTAAACCTCCAATCAGGAACAAAGGCAAGTCATTCTCAGACAATGAAGGAATTAGATGTTTATCACATGTCCATACTAAAACAACTACTCAAGATTATATTCCAGTAATATCAAAAATGGAATTTAAAAAAGACAAGGGATTCAAGCAAAAGACCTAATCCAGGTGCAATATAATCCCAGGATGACAGCTGTATAGCAGATCTAGAAAGCAAGCTGCCCAAATTTGAAAAGAAAGGTTGAGAGCTCCAGAAAAACCCTTCACCAAGAAAAGTTGAATGGTCACATATGAGAACACACTATAATATTAAATTTAAAAAATAATTTCCATGAATTCTCCTCACTCAAGCAAGACTCTATTACATTTCTCCTTTGAGAAGCACAGGGGTAGTAACAGAAGTTCCTCTATAGTTCCAAGTGATGTGGTTTCACAGTGACTAATATTTCTATCAGGATACATACTACAAAGAGAGGTCCAAAACTCAATTTCAAGAATCCTCCCACAGAAGCACAGAAAAGTTTAGAAGTGTTATAAACCATAATATAAATGCTAAAATCTTGACAGTGCAATAAAAAATGAAGGCTGGAAGTAAATGAAGACTGGAGGTAGAAGAAACAAAGGGAAATAGATGGGTACTAAATTCTCTGTGAGACTGGGAACTGAAGAGATACTGCCTAAAATTGATAGGTCAAGAAACAGAAGTTTAACTATTAGAAAAAGTTAATAACTAACAGCAAAATTAGGAACAAAAATGTAACTGGTAGAAGACAAAGACGGCCAGACACAATGAAAAGGTGCTCAACATCACTCATCAGGAAAATGCAAGTCAAAACTACAATAAAATATCACCTCACACCTCTCAGAATGGCTAAAATCAATAACACAAGAAACAACAGGTGTTGGCAAGTATGTGGTATATGGGGGACCCTCTGACACTCTTAGTCGGAATGCAAACTAGGGCAGCCACTCTGGAAAACAGTATGGAAGTTCCTCAAAAAGATAAAAATAGAACTAATCTACGAATCAGCAGTTGCACTAGGTTTTTGCCCCCAAAATATAAAAATACTAATTCAAAGGAATACATGCACCCAGTATTCATAGCAGTATTATCTACAATAGCGAAATTACAGAAGCAGTCCAAGTGTCCATCAATAGATGAATGGACAAAGACGTGGTGTGCATGTACACACACACACACACACACAGGAATATTACTCAGCCATAAAACAGAATGAAATCTTGACACTTGCAATGACAGAGTTGGAGCTAGAGAGTACATGCTAAGCAAAATAAGTCAGAGAAAAGACACATACCATATGATTTCATTTGTCAATTTAAGAAACAAAACAAACAAGCAAAGGGGAAAGAAAGAGAAACTGGGCAAATCAAGAAACAGACTTTTAACTATATTTAACAGAGGGTTAACAGAGGAGAGCTGGAGTGGGGGTATGGGTGAACTAGGTGATGGGGATTAAAGTGGGCACTTGGGATATGCACTGCCTGATGTAAAGAAGCACTGAATCACTAAATTGTATGCCTGAAACTAGTATAACACTGTACATTAACTGGAATTTAAAACTTTTAAAAAATAATAAAAAGTATAACTAGTACAAATCAGTATGCTAGGAAAAGTGGAAAACATAATGATCTAAACTTCTTATCTACTAGAGTCAAGCAGAAGACACTGCTCAGAGTTTAAAGAAAAATCAAGATACAGAAAAATATGTGGGGTTTCTGAGTTTGGGAACTAGCCTAAAGAGAAAAACTAAAAACAGAAATACCCAAGCATGGTTAAAAGACAGTTAGCTATATCAGGAGTGGAATCTACTGGGAAAGAAAGGAAGGGCTTTTATTTTTCCTTCTGAATTTTCCTGAATTACCTGCAGAGGTATTGCTTTCATTTGGGAAAAACATTGAGGAATGGTGATAAGAATAAAAATTATTATTAAAACCATTTTCCAGGGGCGCCTGAGTGGCTCAGTCAATTAAACTTCCAACTCTTGATTTCAGCTCAGGTCATGATCTCAGGGTCTTGAGAACAGGCCCCTACTGCAGCTCCAGTCTCAGCATGGGGCGTGCTTGGGATTCTCTCTCTCCATCTGTCTCTGCCTCTCTTTCTGCTCATGCACTTGTACGAGTGCATGCTCGAGCGTGCGCGCGCTCTCTCTCTCTCAAACTAAAGAAACCTTCAAAGACATAAATAAAAACATTTTCCAGGTTGGTGCGCCTGGGTGGCTCGGTCATTTAAGCTTCTGACTCTTGATTTGGCTCAGGTCATGATGTCAGGGTTGTGGGATTGAGCCCTGTGTCAGGCTCTGCACTGAGCATGGAGTGTGGAACCTGCTTAGGATTCTCTTTCCCTTTCCTTCTCTTCCCCCTTGTGTGCACGCATTGGTGCATGTGCATGTGTACACACACACACTTTCAATAAATTTTTTTTTTAATTTTTTCCAGGTTAAAGAAAAAGTGAAATAATTTGGCCAAAGTCAGTCAATAACCATGCAAAAACAACCTTCTGCAATGTAATCAAGAACAGCTTTTACTGACCTATATGAATAATCAAATGGAGAGGTCTGAATGTCCATGTTAGATTTACATTGTTCTCTGCAAAGTCACAAAAACTCTTATTTGTTTCAAACCACTTTTCCAAAAAAAAGTCGAGGAAAAAAAGCCACATTACCAGGGGTGGAGGTTCAATGTAAACATTCATAGAGAATAGTTCGGACTATGATACCCATTGATTCCACATATCACTTTTATTTCAACTGTGTAATTTCTTAAATTCAGGTACTTGAAAAAGAGACTAGCTCTAAGTATAACTCAAGGGAGAAAGAATCATACTTCAACAAATAATGTGTGAAAGTGGATATCCATATGCAAAAGAAGTTCAATTCCTACCTCACACCATCAACAAAAATGGATCAACAACCTAAATGTTAAAAACTAGAACTACAAATATAAACGCTTATATGAAAACGACATAAATCTTTATGACACTGAATTAAGCAATGACTTATCAAAATCACATGCAAGAAAAAATTTATAAATTAAATTTTGTCAAAATTTAAAAAAAATTTTGTGCTTCAAAGTATATTATGGAAAAAGTGAAAAGACAGTCCATAAAATGAATAAAATATTTGCAAACCATATATCTGATGAATACTTGAACTTAAAAGAAAGTTTAAAAATGGGCAAAAGATTTGAGTAGACATTTTCCCAAAGAAAATATACAAATACCCAATAAGCAAAAGCAAAGATACTCAACAACATTAATCACCAGGTAAATGCAAATCAAAACAATGAAATCCACTTTACACCCGTGTGTGAGGATATGGAGAAATTAGGACTCTTATAACTACTAGTAGAAATGTAAAATGTAGTAGTTTGGGGAAAGTTTGACAGTTCCCCAAACACTTAAACAGAGTTATCACATGTACCCAGTAATGCCATCCCTAGGTAACTACCCAAAATAACCAAAAACATATGTCCACACAAAACTTATACACAGATGAATGTTCATACTAGCCAAAGAGTACAAACAACCCAAATACACATAAACTCATGAATAAACAAAATGTGGTATACTCCATACAATAGAATATTATTCAGCCATAAAAAAGGAAAAAACACTACCACATGTTGCAACATGTACCTTGAAAAGGTATGTTAAATGAAAGGAGCCAGACAGAAAAGGCCATGTGTATGATTCTATCTCTATGAAATATCTAAAACAGACAAACCCATAGAGACAAACAGTAGATTACTGGAAGCTGAGGGCTGGATGTAAGAAGGAGTGACTGCGAATGGGTACTGGGTTTCTTCTGGAATGATGAAAATGTTATGGAATGAGATGGTGGTGATGCTTGCACAACTCTGTGAATAGACCAAAGCCATTTTAAAAGGCTGAATTTTATGGTATGTAAATTACATCTCAATAAAAAAATTTTAAAAATAAAGTAACTAAGATCCAATCCAGAAAAATAAAGGCAAAATGCTAAAAAAAAGAGAAACACCTGAAGAATGTAATATTTAGAACAGTCTTAGAAATGTCTTAGAAAAGACATTCATGGAGGGAGGCCACAGACCTAAGGTACAAACAAATGCAAAGGCATCTACCACAGCTAAGAATACCTTCGCTTACTATTTTAAATTATCCATTTAAGTTAAATACTGAGTTTGGAACGTGCTTTCACAGACAGGATCTCAAGTGAAGTTGTGTCCTGAAATTTCAGTTATGTCCACTCAAGACTTTGAATCATATGGTAGATTCAGTTGCATCTATCTTATCTATTAGTCTATTTCCTCGTCCAATAGTTGAGGAGCATGAAGGATGAAGAACTCTAACCTCACGCCTCCCCCCCATTAACTTCCTATTCTCCCTCTATATCCTAACAGCACCCAAAGCTACCAGAATGGCAAGTCCTGCTATGTGTAAAGAACCAAACATCCACGCCTTCTAGGCAGAAAATCTTCTGTTATAGAATTACTTAAGACTCAGCATAAAAGCTCTTCTGCATTTGGTTTGCCAGTATCTATTAAGAAAGTTACGATTACTCACTCTCTTTCACTAGCCCACAAACTGAGACTGCACACCCATTCACTCTTGTTCTCTGACACACATGGAGATAATAAACGCAATGCACAAAAGGAAGGGGATGAGGAATGCAGGAGAGAAGGAGAGAGAATCTTTAAAGGAAAAAAAAAATGTTACCGCAACAGATCCCTCCTCCATCTCCATAATTCAGTGGTGAGAAGTAAGGAGAGTAGATTAACCAGGTTAAATAATAGCAGGAACCTTTTTAAGAACTGCCAAAAGACTGCATCAACAGCCCACAGTATACAATTATGCAACTGGAGGAGAAAGACAAGGGTAAAAAAGCCACTCTGGGGGATGCCTGGATAGTTCGGTCAATTAAATGTCCCACTCTTGATTTTGACTCAGGTTATGATCTCAGGGTCATGAGACTGAGCCCCATGTGGAGCTGTGCACTCATCAGGGAGTCTGCTTGAGATTCTCTCTCCCTCTGCCCTTCCACCCAGTCCACCCCCACCCTGGCACTCGAATGCAAGCTCACTCTCTAAAATAAAACATCATTTAAAAAAAAAAAAAGCCACTCTGGTGGCTTTTCTGAACTTCAGAACCCCGAATATTCTGCCTCTGCTCCATCCCTGTGCTTAGCTCTGACAGAGACTATTTCGTAGGGAGAAAGGAGGGTGGCAGTGACAGAGGTCCCAGTCATCAGACCTTATGAGCTCGCCCCAAGTTAATTCACAACTAGTTAATTTACAAATTAATTCAGAAACTTCTACCAACATAAAAGCTATATACAACCAACCACTGAATTGAATAATTTCTTCTCCAGCATCTTGAAAGCTTTGAATACATGATGTGTTATCATAATCATCCTTGACTACTCAGCCCACAATTTCCACTTCAGAGAACTTGCCCCTTCCTTTCCCCCAACCCATCAAGATAATCTCATGAGTCAAGTTTTTGTGCTAGGACTCTAAGCTTCTGGCCACAGATGATTAGAATAGAAGAGGACCCTCAGCTAAGCTCAGCCAGTCAGATCTCCTCTCTCAGAAGAACTAGATGAAAGGTGTGCTGGTATTCTATTAAAATGAAAGCAGCAAAGTACAGGGTTGCCATATTCTGCTATGACCGGACAAGACCTCTAGCATTGGCTTACATAGCAGTCTCAAAAACTAAAATCATCTGGCGACCTCTTAAGGTTCCACAGGAGTTGCCTCATCAAATAACCCCCACCCCCACCCTAAGCTTACAAAGCAAAGGCACAGGAGTCACCAATGCACAGTGGGGATGACCTTTCCCAGAATTCCTGACCTCCAGTACAGGAGATGGCATCACCAGCCAGAAGTGACCTGCTCTGGTTATACAAGCCCCCAGGGAGTAGCCCCAAATGATAATGGATAAAGATACTGGAAATACTCTCAGCAGCAGTATGGGCAGCCAAATATGTGACATCCAGGTCGGCTATTTCCTCTACTGCCAAGTTAGTCAACAAACTAATGCTGGCCATTTTTCCTCGTCCTTCAATTTACTTGACGATCTCTCTGAGCCTCACAGAATATATTCTGAGGCAGAGACCATTTAGAATGTCCTGCATGTTTCTTCCTCTTTCCCTCCTTTCTAATTAGATTTTCAGCCAGCTGTCCTGTTTCCCCTCCAGTATTATATATCACATAAGAAGGACACCGGCTATTTATCATTGTTTAGTTCACAGATCCCAGGCTGATGGCTAGCAGCACCACATGAACCTGAAGGAAACTACAGAGCAGGACAGTTTGGACTCTGGATAGCTATCATCAACATCATTGTCACTGTTTGAAATGAGGGCAGGGCACGGAGACTGTTCATCTTTAAATGTAGAAGATGCTGCTGAGCAGCTAAGGCGAAGACTGGGGTGGATAACTCTTTTCCAGCATCCATCTGCACACCCCTTCCCTCCTCTGCAAACTCTTCCCAGTCACTCTCTGTTGGGCACCTTATGTGAACTATGAGGGAGGGGCCATCTTCCATCAAGTGCAGGGAGAAGCAAAGACAGCTGATTTACAGAAAGAGATGAAGTGACACACAAAACAACCTGTAGGGGGCAAGGGTGGGGGGGGGGAAGGGGAGGCGGAAGGGAGGTGGGGAAAGATAAAAGAGGAGAGAGGAGAGTGGAAAAGAGGGAAGGGACAGGTACACCCAAAGAGAAAAAAGCATCTTTGGTTTCCAACCACTCTGCAGTTCCTGGTTCCACCAGAACTTCAGCACTGCCTGCCTTCTCTGCCCTAGACTGGTAAATAAATCCTCCTTTTTTTTTCCTTTTTTTAAAGATTTTATTTATTTATTTGACAGAGAGAGACACAACAAGAGAGGGAACACTAGCAGGGGGAGTGGGAGATGGAGAAGCAGGCTTCCCACAGAGCAGGAAGCCCAGATGGTGCCAGGCTGGATCCCAGGACCCTGGGATCATGACCTGAGCCGAAGGCAGACACCCAACGACTGAGCAAACAGGCGCCCCTTAAATCCTCCCTTTTTATTAAGCTTTGACCAGCAACATTTATAAAAGTCTAATGGAAGTCTTGGAAACATTTTCATCAACAAAAAACCTTGGAAGAGAATAAACTATATAGAGATGTTACTATGCAAAATGAAGAGGATACTGCAGGTTAAAAAAAAAATGTTTTTTCTTAAATTTAATTTCAACATTCAGTCTCCGCAACCAATCCCTGAACCTAATGCATTCATTTATACAGCTGAGGCTCAGGCCTGCTTGTTTCAAAGCTCCACAGGTGTTAAAAAAGCTCCATGCTCTGAGACATTAAAACTCCTACACTTACCAATATGATTACCCTTTTTACCTACTATAATGGTTCTCTGTATAAACTAATATAGAGCATAAAATGCACTAATGTACCATTCTTTTTGAAACAACAGAAGGGAAAATAGCAGGTATTACGCAAATTATAACCCATTCTCCCTTTAGATCAGAATCACCAATGCGTCCTTTTGCTGAGGTCCACCGTACCAGCCAGGTGAACAGTCAACATCCTTCCCCACTCCAACCCTCGCGGAAAAAAACAATAAATATACAAAACTGAATATTTTACCAGATTCTTCTTATTTCAAAAAAGTAACCCTAACACCATACGTCTGTTACGCAAAAGGACTGCCTTTAATTTCAAGTTCACATTCATCTCTACTTTGACTTTTCTTTTAAATCAGGGTTTCCGTCCTTAAATATTCCATTTCTGTCGCCAGTAACTCAGCGATCCATAAAAAATAAAGCCTATTCGTTGACCACCGTTTAGTTTCAATTGAGGACTCTGAAGGATATCAGCCCAGGGAAAAACATCTTTTCCGTTCTACCCCCAGCACACCCATTGTCAAGCCTCTACTATACAAAGATATCAACAATAAAGTTGTGACCTTGTTCTCAGACTAGAAAGAAAAATGCTTTCCCTCGAGCAAAACGAGTTCACAAACAAACCTCATGACAACACGGCCTTTGCGGGTGTCTTAACCACAGCACTGAGAAAATATCAAGGTTTAAGGTCGATTATTAAAGGCAGCGCTCCCCAGAGACCACGCTTCTCTTCAAGAGGAAGCACTGGTAGGAGAAAGGGGCCTTTCTTGTGACAGATCTCACTAAACGGTAGCATCAGCCATAAGAGAGAGGATTCCTAAACGCAACTTCACGTTTCAGAAAACAGGCTCCCACCAAGTGAGTAACGTGTAGACTTCTGAATCGCCACACACACGCACACACACACACACAAACACACACACACCCCATGAAGGTGGAAAAGCAAATCACGCTTCCCACTTCAGCCCTTACACCAGAAAGTCGGGTCCCCACGAGCCCCTCCCGACGGCGGCCCCCGCCCCACGCCAGGTGTGCGGACCCCCCGCGGGACCCACCGGCCGCTCGCCGGGGCCCCAGGCCCGCCGCCCCCGCGCGGCCCAGGCGTCCTCCGCCGCCTGGCTCCCCTCCCCCGCCCGCGACGGCCCGGGCGGGCGCCTGCTCGCACTCGGGCCGGGGCTCCCGGCTCCGACAACCGGTCCCAGCGAAACAAGAAGGTGGCGGCCGGCGACGCTGCGGGTTCCCCGCCTCCCCTCCCCTCCCCCGCGGCCTCTACTCCCCACTCCCGCGCCCCCGCTTACCCTCAACTCCTCGAAATCCGCCATTTTACACCACCCGCGGGCACCGCCGCCGATGCCGCCACAGCACCCCCTCCCGCTGCCGCCAACGACGCCGCCGCCACCACGGCCGCCGCCGCCGCCTCCAGCACCATCCTGCACTGGGCGCCGCTGAAGACGCCGCGGCCGCCGCCGCCGCCGCCGCTGCCGCCGGACCTGTCACGTGACCGGCGCGGGAGCTCCGCCCCCAGCGCGCGCGGGCCCCGCCCTCCGGCGCCCACCGGGCCCACACGGCCCACCACCTTCCGCCCACGTCTTCCGCCCGGGCTCGCGGCGCGCCGCGTTAGCTGCGCGTCAGCTCCCGCCCTCTCCCGCGGCCTGCCGGCCTCCCGCACGCCTTTAGGCGCCGGGCCTGTGACGGTGCCCTCTGTCCCGCGCGGTGCCTGCCTCCCCTGGAAGCGCCGGCGCGACTGCGGCGTTACCCGCCGGCCTGGAGGAGGGCCTGGCCCGGGGGAGCGGCGAAGACGACGAAGAGGTGGCCGGGACTCCTGACAGCAACATTTCGGGAAAATTCTAACGGTGCTCTTCCACACGGTGGCTGTAGCTGGAGGAAAGCAGCCGCACATAAAACCATCCCCAGAGTAGTGGCGGAACAATCTAAATGTGGGTGTTGGGTAAGCTATTGTTCCGGTCTAATGGAGCAGGATGGGTGAGACCTCTTTGGTTTGGGAATATCGTCCGCGTACTAACCCGGCTGATTTCCTTCTGACTTTGAAGGGCGCCTGAATGTCATGGAGTGCGGAGTTGAGAGAGTTGGGCGGTGGAACTGGGGAGCCGTGAAATAAGAGAGGGAAAACAGAGTGCTCGGGAGAACCCTGGTTTTTTTAAAAAGCCGAAGGGTCAGGGAAATCAGATAGCTGGGAAAGATGAAATGCCAAGGGCAGAAGAGATGGAAGGGTGCTGGATGGCACCGCCGACGTGCTGATAAAGGTTGGGAGAAGATGCTGAGTCAAGCTGCTCAGAAAATTCCACCGGACCAAGGCCAGGGTTCAGATTTCCTTGAAGAGGGGGATGAAACCCACCCACGAAAGAACTTTAAAACAATACGATTCGCAAGGTCCTGTTTGATTTGGTTCCTACCTACTGCCTCTTCCCAGCCCTGTTTGTTTCATGAATAAAAGAATGAATGAACAATATCTAGTTTCCAGTGCTGGCTCTCGACCATTAACTTTGTGGTCTTAGCTTGGCTTAATCTTAGCTTATTCTCCTTTGGCCTTGATTTACACGTCAGTGGAGTTTAACATTGTTCAGCAGTAATTAAATGAAGGCCACTGTGAACTGGGAGCTTTGAAGGGAATATAATACAACCCTTGCACCAGGAAGCTTACAAGACCTAAATGGGACCAAGATGAACACAAACTAAGCGGGGCATGGCCTCACTGAGACTTGTTTGTAGTATTCATTGTAGGGCTGGGTAGGTTTGACTGCAGAGTTCTAACTGCTGCCTCAGATCATAACCCAATCATAACATGTCCCATGTCCTCCTTGCCACAGTAATTACATCAGAGCTGAACCTGTAAATGCAACTACAGCTACAGGGCGTTTCCAGGCTTTGCCAATTAAATCAAGTATGGGCCCATTTATTCAGTGATTAGAGGTGAGAGATGAGGAGACCGTCTAGCTTGTGGAGTGTTATAACCATTTTGCTAAAATGAGGGGCCAGCCTGAGAACCAACCCATCTCATGGGTAAGAATCTCCCCCAAAATTCCAGAATTAACTTTGACACCCCCCCCCAACCTCTTGACTTGTCAGTTTTCTTAAGCCAATGCCTTTCTGTTACTGTTTTAGATAGTTTTCCATAGGTTTTCTATTAGTAGCACCTGAAATAGAATGCTACCTTGTCTGCCTGCACCAGATTACTAATTTGGCATCTTTTCTAAACTACTCTAACATTCATTCAATGTTTGTTTAGTGGAAAGCCTGAGTAGTAAAGAGTGAAGGGGATGCTTGCCTCTTTACTGTCACGAACAGGCCAGCTCTGGTCTAAATTTGTATATCCTACTCTTGAGATAGAAATCTCTGCACTTAGTTGAATCTAACTTCCTTATAGTGTGGCATGAAATGTTCTTATAGCAGAGTTGGGGAGGAGGGAGGTATAATAATCTCACCACCACTTTAAACCACATACCAAAGTACCACTTCTAGCCACACACAAAGAGAACTATTCACCCAGAAGAATTCCATTAAATACCATTTTCTCAATACATTTTCTTTTTTTTTTTAAGGTTTTATTTTTGAGTATTCTCTATACCCAAAGTGGGGATTGAATTTACAACACCAAGATCAAGAGTCACACACTCCACAGACTGCGTCAGCCAGGCATCCTCCTCATGACATTATCTATGATAAAATGTGTTAACACTTTTTATAGATTGAGATTCTAGGCAATCACCTGACTGTTCCACCCCTTAGCCTAGCTCCAGTTAAAAAACATCAGTATTTAGGGGCGCCTGGGTGGTTCAGTGGGTTAAGCCTCTGACTTTGGCTCAGGTCATGAACTCAGGGTCCTGGAATCGAGTCCCACATGGGGCTCTCTGCTCGGCAGGGAGCCTGCTTTCTCCTCTCTCTCTGCCTGCCTCTCTGCCTACTTGTGATCTCTGTCTGCCAAATAAATAACGTCTTTAAAAAAAAAATCAGTATTTAATAAAACTGTTCCAAGATTACACTACATGAAGTCAAAGTCTTGGGAGTGACTTTTCCATTTATTAGCTATGTAACTTTAGCAAAGTCAATTTTCTAATACATAAAACAAATGATTATTCCTGAACTCAGAATGCTGAAGGATTAAATGAGATAAAGTATATAACTATATGAACTTTTAAAGTGATAGATGATAAATCTTTTATACCTAAACAGCTGATAAACATCAAAAAAAAAAGTATAATTAAGAGGCACTCAAAATATACCCATATGATATACCCTAATATCTTTGGAAAGGACTCAACCTAGTAGGACCATGCATGAAATTTTGAATTCAGTTCTAAGTACATGTCTTATTCTTTTCCTTCCTATCTCTGAACCAACAATTCTCTCTGATCTCAACATCTCTCTTTTTTCTTTTTTTTTTTTTAAAGATTTTATTTATTTATTTGACAAAGAGAGAGAGAGCACAAGCAGGGAGAGCAGCAGGCAGAGGGAGAGAGAGAAGCAGGCTCCCAGCTGAACAAGGAGCCTGACTCGAGATTCAATCCCAGGACCCTGGGATCATGACCTGAACCGAAGGCAACGGCCTAACCAACTGAGCCACCCAGGCATCCCAACATCTCTCTTTCTCACTGATTTCTTCCTCTCTCCATATAATCATTTTCAAACCTCCTATAGTACCAAGACACCTTTCTTCCTTTGCCTGCCATACATCTTTTTTTAATAACATTCTTCAGTCCTTTACACTTTTCCAATAGTGTTTGGCCTTAACCTTTACTGAAACTACTATCAAGGAAACTGAACAATGAATTTATCTTTTATTTTATATCCCCAACTTCTTATTCTGAAATTTTTAAACACCAAGAAAAAAAGCATAATACAATGAACATCTGTATATATTCTAACTAGATTCAGTAATTATTGATATTTGAACAATTTTTATTGATCTAATTTACATACAATTAAATCCTTATATCTTAAGTAAATTCTTCAATTAGTTTTTTTTTTTTAAGATTTTATTTATTTGACAGACAGAGATCACAAGTAGGCAGAGAGGCAGGCAGAGAGAGAGGAGGAAGCAGGCTCCCTGCTGAGCAGAAAGCCCGATGTGGGGCTCGATCCCAGGACCCTGGGATCATGACCTGAGCCAAAGGCAGAGGCTTTAACCCACTGAGCCACCCAGGCGCCCCTTCAATTAGTTTTGAAAAATGCTTATCAAGATCCAGAACATGGCCGTTACCCCAGAAAGTTCCAAGTTCCTTCTTGCCCCATCCCAGTCAAGGCCCCCACAAGAAGCAACCAATGATCTGATTTCTAATAATAGTCCCGCATCGGGCTCTCTGCTCAGCAGGGAGCCTGCTTCCTCCTCTCTCTCTGCCTGCCTCTCTGCCTACTTGTGATCTCTCTCTGTCAAATAAATAAATAAAATCTTTAAAAAAAAAAAAAGAAAGAAAGAAAAGAACCAGAACATATGTCGGAAGGCTATTTTTAAAAAATATTTGTATGATAAAGAGTTGGGTAGGGGTAGCAGGAGAGAATCCTGGAACAGACCCCCCCCCCCATCACTGAGCATGGAGCCCAATTTGGGGCTCGATCCCATGACCCATAAGACCACAACCCCAGGGCACCTGGGTGGCTCAGTGGGTTGAGCCGCTGCCTTCGGCTCAGGTCATGATCTCAGGGTCCTGGGATCAAGTCCCGCATCGGGCTCTCTGCTCAGCGGGGAGCCTGCTTCCCTCTCTCTCTCTGCCTGCCTCTCCATCTACTTGTGATTTCTCTCTGTCAAATAAATAAATAAAATTTAAAAAAAAAAAAAAAGACCACAACCCCAGCCAAAACCAAGAGTGAGACACTCAACCGAGTCACCCATGCACCCCAGAAGTCTATTTAGAATGAAGCACAGAGAAAACAAAACCAAAAAAAGATTAAAACAAAAAAAAAAGGAAAAATGCGTCAGAAAATATCGGAGACATAATTTGAAGCCTAGCAGATGATGTTGAAAAGGTACAATAAATGTTTAACTGGAATCCTCAAAGAAGAAGAAAGCCAGAATGAGGCAGAAGTATTATGTGAAGAGATAAAATCCGAGATTTTCTAGATTGATGGAAGAAAACTAGATAAACTGATAACAAAACCCTTTGCTGTCCTGAATGGGTACTTGACTTTCAGTTAACGCTCTAGCTTTGTTCACTGGAAGGGTGATAGAGGGCTATAATGAACAACAACACAAACAAACAAGCAAAAACACGTCTGACTGGCAAATTGCCTCTCAATCAGGAGGAACTTAGTATGAATTATAAATACCTGATGGGGAGGCCATACTTGGGACTTTCCTGAGAGAGTTCAATACACCAGTAAAATACAGCAATTTTCAGTTTGTATGCAACTGAGGCATCACCCTCAGGTATTATACAGAACTATCGTGAGAAATAGAATAAATCTGTAAGTATAGTGAAGCATTTTACCATGCCTATCTTAGTAATTGATTTAAAAAAAAAAGACAAAAAAATCATTAAAGATATAGATTTTTGTTACAACATAATTAACAAACTTGACCGAGTGACTCTAATGTGCAGAAAATACATTATTTCAAGCACATATGGAACATTTACAAAAATGACATACAATGACAGTAGAGCAAGTCTCAACAATTATAAAAATTATAATAAACTACACATAACATTTACCGTCTTCACCATTTATTTTTTAGATTTGTATTTATTTATTTATCTGACAGACAGAGTTTACAAGAAGGCAGAGCGGCAGGCAAAGAGAGAGGGGGAATCAGGCTCCCCACTGAGCAGAGAGCCCAATGTAGGGCTGGATCCCTGGACCCTGAGATCATGACCTGAGCCAAAGGTAGAGGCTTTAACCCACTGAGCCACCCAGGCACCCCTACCGTCTTAACCATTTTAAGTGTACAGTTTGCTGCCCTTAAGAATAGTCACACTGAGGGGCGCCTGGGTGGCTCATTCAGTTAAGCATCTAACTTTGACTCAGGTCACAAGCTCAGGGTCCTGGGATCCAGCCCTACGTCTGACTCCCTGCTTAGTGGGGGGTCTGTTTGTCCCTTTCCCTCTGCCCCTCCCCCTGCTCATGCTCTCTCTTTCTCTCAAATAAATAAATAAAATTGTAAAAAAAAAAAAAAAAAAAAAAGCATGATCATACTGGGGACACTTGTGTGGCTCAGTCAGTTAAGCAGCTGACTCTTGATCTCAGCTCAGATCTTGATCTCAGGGCTGTGAGTTCAAGCTCCACATTGAGCATAGAGCCTACTTTAAAAAAAAAGAAAAAGAAAAAAGATAGACTAGTCATACCGTTGTACAACTGTCATCACTATCCATCTTCAGAACTCTTTTTTCTTCCCAAACTGAAACTCTTTACTCATTTAAAAATAACTCCATTCTCCTCTACCTTTAACCCCTGGCAACCACCATTCTGCTTTTCCCGTGGAATTTACAGCATTTTTGTTTGTGACTAGCTTATTTCCTTTAGCATAGTGTCTTCAGAGTTCATCCATGTTGTAGCATATGACAGAATTTTCTTCCTTTTTGAGGCTGAACAATATTCCTTTGTATGTATATACAATATTTTGTTTATCCATTTTTCTATCAATGAACAGTTTAGGTATATCTTAGTGATTTGGGGCTACTGAAACAAAATATTACACACTAGATAGCTTGAACATTTCTTTTCCCACAGTTCTGGAGGCTGGGAAGTCCAAGATCAAGGTGCCAGAAGATTTGGTGTCTGAGGAGGGCCCTCTTCCTGGTTTGCAGATGTTTTCCTTTTTGCTGTATTCTTACATAGTGGGAATACAGAGCTCTAGTGTCTTCATCTTTTTATAAGGGCATTAATTCCATTATAGGGCCTCCACCCTCTCAACTCAGCTAAACCCACCCTTTCAACTCAGCTAAACCCAGATACCATCACAGCGGGAATTAGAGCTTTAACAGATGGGTATTGGGGAAGTGAGGGGGACAAAGACATTCTGTCCATAACAGGTTGTTTCCACCTTTTGGCTATGTGAATAATGCTGCCATTTACATGGGTATAGGGGTGCCTCTTTGAGACTCTAATTTCAATTTTTTTGAGGATCTACTCAGAAGTGGGATGCTGGGGTATATGGTAATTCTGTTTTTATATTTTGAGGAACTGCCATACCATTTTCAAAAGTGACTGCATCGTTTTCCATTCCCACCAGCAATGCACAAGAGTTCCAAATAATCTCCATCCACATGAACACCTGTTATTTTCTGTTTTTCAATAGTCACCGTCTTAATAGGAGCAAGCTGGTATCTTATGGTTTTGATTTATATTTCCCTAATGATTATTAATTTTGAGTGTCTTTTCAATGTTTATTGGCCACATGTATATCTTCTTTGAAGAAATGTCTACTTGAATCCTTTACCAATTTTTAAAATCAGGTTGTTTTGTTGTTGTTGAGTTTCACTAAATTTAAGAGGATTAAAATCTTACAGATTATGATCTGTGCACAATTATGGTAGAAATCGGTAAGAGATAACTAGAAAATCACCACGGTTTTGGAAATTAAGAATACCCTTCTAAATAACCTATGAGTCAAAGAAAAAAAATCACTATGAAAATTTAAAAACCACCTGAATGAAAATACAACATACCAAAATCTGTGAGTTGTACCTAAAATCACAGTTACAGGCAAATTTATAACCTTAAACTTACATGTTAGAAAAGAAAAAAGATTGGCAATCAGTTGACCTAAACAACTTTAAGTAACAGAATAGAAAAATATCCAAGGAAGTTAAGAAGAAAGACACACTAAGCATAATACAAAAAACTGATGAAGGGGAAAACTTACATATAATTTGTACACAATGCTTGACATTTCCTCAAAAATTACCAGACATGCCAGAAAACAGGATCAAATGACTAAAAACCAAAAAGGAGATTTGTGACAATAGTTTGCACCCTTGATGTGATGTCATGAGAATGGCACTTTACTTCTGCAGTCTTCCTCCTAAAAACCCATAACTCCAGTTTAAAGAAGAGAAAAACATCAGACAAATCTCAGTTGTTGGACATTCTACAAATTAATTGACCAGAATTCCTTAAAAATGTCAAGGTCATCAAAAACAAGGTAAGGCAGAGGAACAGAGCCAAGGAGAGCCTAAAGAGATCTAACAACTAAATATGATGTGGCTGAGATCCTGCTACAGAAGGACATTAGGCAAGAACTAAGGTAATCTGAAAAATTCATACCAAAGTATGAATTTTAGTTAATAATAATGTATCAATATCTGTTCAATAATTATGACATATGTATCATATAAACACAAGGTGTTAATAATAAGGGAAACAGGTATATGTGAGCTCTGTACTATAAGCACAACTGGAATCTAAATTTTATTTATCACAAAAATGATAAATTATATTTGATAAATAAAATGTTCATCATTCAAAATTATATTTTCCAAAGATAAAAAAAGAAAATTTAATTTTTATTTTATTTTCATCTTTTTATTTTTGGGGTATTAGTTTTTTTTAAGATTTTATTTATTTGTTTGACACAGAGAGAGAGAGAGATCACAAGTTGGCAGAGAGGCAGGCAGAGAGAGAGGGGGAAGCAGGCTCCCCACCAAGCAGAGAGCCCGATGTAGGGCTTGATTCCAGGACCCTGAGATCATGATGTGGGCCAAAGGCAGAGGCTTAACCCACTGAGCCACCCAGGTGCCCCAGGGTATTGGATTTTTAAATAACAATTTCAACCTTTATTTTGTTATATTAATTGTATTTTTATTTCTCATAAGTAAGTTAAACAGTTTTACTTTTTAATTTTTTAAATATTTTATTTATTTATGGGGGGGGAGAGAACATGAATGGGGGGGAGGGGCAAAGGGAGAGAGAGAATCTCAAGTAGACTCTGCCCTGAGCACAGAGCCTAACTAGGGCCTCAATCTCTTGACCCTGAGATCTTGACCGAAATCAAGAGCTGGGCACTTAATCAAATGAGCCACTCAGGCTCTCCTAAACCCTGGTTGAAATGCTATTTAATTCCCTTTTAATCCCTAGTGTTCATCCCATTTTATCTTCTTTTTTAAGATTTTATTAAGTTTTTAATTTCAATTCCAATATAGTTAACATACAGTGTTATACTAGTTCTCAGGTGTACAATATAGCGATGCAGCAATTCTATATATCAATCAGGGCTCATCACAACAAGTGCACTTTTGAATTCCCATCACTATTTCACCCATTTCCCCTACCCTCCTCTCCTCTGGGGACCATCAATTTGTTCTCCATAATTAAGAGTCTGTTTCTCAGTTTTTCTCTGTTTTTTTTTTTTTTCTTAAATTCCACACATAAGTGAATTCATATGGTATTTGTCTCTCTCTGATTTATTTCACCTAGCATAATACCCTCCAAGTCCATAAATGGTTTTGTAAATGGCAAGATTTCATATTTTTATGTTTCACTGTATGTATGCGTGTGTGTGTGTGTGTGTGTGTGTGTGTGTGTACCACATCTTCTTTATCCATTCACCTATTGATGGACACTTGGGTTGCTTCCATAATTTGGCTATTGAAAATAATACTGCAAAAACATAGAAGTGCAACTTTTTTCAACTTAGTGTTTTGTATTCTTTGGGTAAATACCTGGTAGTGTGATTATTGGATCATGGGGTAATCCTATTTTTAATTTTTTGAGCAAATTCCATACTGTTTCCCACAGAGGCTGGGTTGCACCAGTTTGCTGACACTTCAGCCTTTAAGTGATTGTAAAAATGTGAAATTTCTTTTCAGTTGTATCCACAAGAATTTGAAGACATTGTCATTAAAATGTCTCAATCAGGGAGTATAGACATTTCAAGCACTAAATCTGCTATGAAAGATCTCTCAAACATTTTGTTAACTTTTTTAGGAAGTTTTATGCAAGTTTAATACATTGTGTTTTCCGTAATGCTTTACTATTCTATTTTTTTCTTTGAAGAAAACAGTAATGAGCCTTTTTTTTTTTTACTTTTCACCAAGGCTGTTGAGGTCCCTGAAGTCTTTATATAGCCCATAAGTCCTTTCTAGTTCAACAACATGCCACAGAAATGTTATCACTTTCTTCATGAGCTATGACCTCAAAAAGGCTAGGAAGTATTCACCTAGAGAAACTCTTATATCCTCACATGTGTGGTGGGAGATATGTATAAGGGTATTCATGACATTACTGTTTGTAATAGTGAAACACTGAAAAAACTTATCTTGTCCATCAAGAGAATGGGTATATACATTGTGTTAGATGCCTGAAAAAGAATGCTATGTGTATAGAATAAGAAAAAAATGAATAAGCCAGAGTTACATTCTCAAAACAATATGGAAGGAAAAAAATTAAGTCAGAAAAAAGTTATATATCCTTTCTACAAATTTTTCCAAAGTATGAAACAATGGTATATACTTATGGATATATACATATGTGATAGAAGTTCAACAACATGCTTGTGAATGCCAAATACCAACACCAGGACAGTGGGTACCTCTGAGAAGGGAATGGGATCTGTGGGGTATTCTGGGAGATTCTATATTTATAAAGATTTTTCTTAAAACAAACAAACATACCCGAAGCAAATGTGGCAGAGTGTTAAGCTATGACAGATTTGGAAGGTAGATATACCAACCTACTTTTCTTTATGTTTGTGTGCTTGAAACATTTCATAATAAGACAAAACACAAAATACATCCTAAATCTGATCATTCTTTCCAACTTCCTGGCCCCTCAGCCTGAATGACTAGAGTAGCCTCCTGTCTTGTTTCTTTGCTTTCTATCTTGTCCCACTACAATTATTCTCCACACAACAGCCAGTAAGGCATTTTATAAATATAAATCTGCTCTCACCAGCCCCCGATGCAAAAACCTTTCCGTGGGTTTATATGACTCTAAACATAAAAATTAAGCACCTTACCATAGCCCACTGGCCCTAGTCTCATCTCCAACACTTAGCTCTTAGTCTTCCTCCACTATCATTATTTACTGCCTCAAACTGTTTTATTTTTCTTTTGGATCTTCTCACAACCTCAGATTATATTCATTCATGGTTTAAGGCTACAATTATTCCCAGAGTCTCCAGCTTCCACTAGAATATAAATTCCTTGAAAAGTGGGAATGTTAAGCTCTGCTGTATCCCTATTGCTAAGAATATTGCTTGACTCATTAAATGTGACGTATTTTTTTTTTTGGAGGAATGAATAACTGATTTCTTTTTCATTCAAAAAGAAGAAGAATGACACTTCAGTGGTTTAAAAAAAGGTATAATCAAACGCATGGAAACTGAAAATTACAGGGTATGCCGTCAACAATGACAACAGCTAAGACTCATTAAGCACTCATTATGTACCAGGCATTGCCAAGCACTGGGACCACATACTTCTTGGGGAGCATGTCAGCCTTCCTCTCCTTCTCATAGGCCCCCAAAACCTATTTGTGACGTGGAAGCCTCCTCCCTAGTCACAGCTTATTGGATCCATATCAAACACTGGGGAAGAAAAGCCCATCTGTTAGCCAGGAGGAAGCAATCAGATTTTTTTCTTGAAAATTGTGCTGAGAGTCATCCAGGCTGAACAAGTCTGAAGATGAGTCATGTTGATGGCAGGACGTTTTTGAGTGAAGGGGACAGCTGTTGAGGTCCCTGAAGCTACAGTTGTATCTGCCCTTTCTGGACCATGTTGCTCAACATTTCCTGGTTTTTTTTTTTTTTTTTTTTTTTTTTTTAAAGATTTTATTTATTTATTTGTCAGAGAGAGACACAGCAAGAGAGGGAACACAAGCAGGGGGAGTGGGAGAGGGAGAAGCAGGATTCCTGCTGAGCAGGTAGCCTAATGCGGGGTTCCATCCCAGGATCCTGGGATCATGACCTGAGCCAAAGGCAGATGCCCAACAACTGAGCCACCCTGGCATCCCTATTTCCTGCGCTTAAAGACATAGTTACCCCTCTGTCGTTCCATGACACCCAGTTCCTTTGTTTTTAAAATTAGCGTCTACTTAAAATTAAGTCTCTTTGTTTTGTTGATGATTCGTCCTAAAAACAGAGAAATCAACCATCTCTTCATCAAGGAAACTTAACTCAAACAGTGTTTCCCACGTGTGGTCTCATTTAATTCTTGTAACATTATGAGAGAGTATTACTAGCCCCATTTTCCAGACGAGGAGACAAGGCTTGAAAAGGTCCAAAAATATTCCTGAAATCACAGAGCACTGAAGTTTCCAATCCTGGCTGTGTGATTCTGGAGAGGAGCCCGAGTCACTCCGTGTGGCTGTGGGAAGGGTAGCAGGAGGACTGTGGTGGGGATGCGGTGAGGAAATCAGATCAAATATTTTATTTTATTTATTTTTATTTTCATTTACTTTTAAAAAGTATTTATGTATTTATATGTCAGAGGGAGAGAGAGAGAGCACACAAGCAGGGGGAGCGGCAGGCCGTGGGAGAAGTAGGCTCCCAGCTGAGCAGGGAGCCACATTTGGGACTCTATCCCAAAACACTGGGATCATGACCTGAACTGAATGCAGAGAGGACTCAACTGAACCCACCAGGAATCCCAGAGCCAACATTTTAATATCACCCAGGGCGATTTAGAAAATGACGTCGAGGGCGCTTGGGTGGCTCAGTGGGTTAAGCCGCTGCCTTCGGCTCAGGTCATGGTCTCGGAGTCCTGGGATCGAGTCTCTGAGTGGAGAGCCTGCTTCCCTCTCTCTCTCTGCCTGCCTCTCCATCTACTTGTGATTTCTCTCTGTCAAATAAATAAATAAAATCTTTAAAAAAAAAAATCCACAATCTTTAAAAAAAAAAAAAAGAAAGAAAATGACGTCGACAATAGTGTGGGGGCAAAACCCAGATTTCATTCTGTTTTTGGATAAGATCCAGAAAAATTTTATTCTCACATTTCAACAATCGTTGGCAGAGAGAGATTTCTATCGACACAGAATGACTATATGATTAAAACGTTTTCTCTCCCCATTGACAGAGTTGACAGTTTTTAAAGAATGGCAGGATTTTTTTTTTTTTTTGGGAACATGAAAAATGGAGTTTTAATATATTTTCGGAGATGACTTATAGTTAGTTGACTGTCACAGTGTTTGCAATGAGGCAGGTATATTTTTTTTCATTCTCAGAAACTCCCCCTCATTCTTGAATGCCTTGAGAAGCCCTACTGAAGGTCGTGAGGAAATCCAAGGTGTTTACTTGGGGAAGTGCTAGGGGAGAGAAAGCGATGGGGATTGATGGATTAAAGTATGATTTGAAGAGAGTGATCAATAAATCAAGTTTATGGTTTAAAAACACTTAGAATTCACTTTATAGAACATCCTCGCTGGGGAATAAAGGGTATGCAGAATAGCTTGTTTTTGACAGCTGAAGTTGGACGGTGTTTTCTTTTCTTTCACACACACACATATATATATATATTTTTTAATAAACATATAATGTATTTTTATCCCCAGGGGTACAGGTCTGTGAATCACCAGGTTTACACACTTCACAGCACTCACAATAGCACATACCCTCCCCACTGTCCATAACCCCCCCCCCCTCCCCCAAACTCCCTCCCCCCAGCAACCCTCAGTTTGTTTTATGAGATTAAGAGTCACTTATGGTTTGTCTCCCTCCCAATCCCATCTTGTTTCATTCATTCTTCTCCTACCCCCTTAACCCCCCATATTGCATCTCCACTTCCTCATATCAGGGAGATCATATGATAGTTGTCTTTCTCCGATTGACTTATTTCACTAAGCATGATACCCTCTAGTTCCATCCACGTGGTCGCAAATGGCAAGATTTCATTTCTTTTGATGGCTGCATAGTATTCCATTGTGTATATATACCACATCTTCTTTATCCATTCATCTGTTGATGGACATCTAGGTTCTTTCCGTAGTTTTGCTATTGTGGACATTGGTGCTATAAACATTTGGGTGCATGTGCCCCTTCGGATCACTACATTTGTATCTTTAGGGTAAATACCCAGTTGTGTGATTACTGGGTCATAGGGTAGTTCTATTTTCAACTTTTTGAAGAACCTCCATACTGTTCTCCAGAGTGGTTACACCAGCTTGCATTCCCAACAACAGTGTAGGAGGGTCCCTTTTCCCCATATCCTCACCAGCATCTGCCATTTCCTGACTTCTTAATTTAAGACATTCTGACTGCTGTGAGGTGGTATCTTATTGGGGTTTTGATTTGTATTTCCATGATGCAGAGTGATGTTAAGCACTTTTTGTTGGCCATTTGGATGTCTTCTTCCCATTTCTTGATTAGATTATTTGTTCTTTGGGTATCAAGTTTGATAAGTTCTTTATAGATTTTGGATACCAGCCCTTATCTGATATGTCATTTGCAAATATCTTCTCCCATTCTGTCAGTTGTCTTTTGGTTTTGTTAACTGTTTCCTTTGCTGTGCAAAAGCTTTTGATCTTGATAAAATCCCAATAGTTCATTTTTGTCCTTGCTTCCCTTGCTTTTGGCGATGTTTTTAGGAAGATGTTGCTGCAGCTGAGGTCGAAGAGGTTGCTGCCTGTGTTCTCCTCAAGGATTTTGATGGATTCCTTTCTCACATTGAGGTCCTTTATCCATTTTGAGTCTATTTTCGTGTGTGGGGTAAGGAAATGGTCCAATTTAATTTTTCTGCATGTGGCTGTCCAATTTTCCCAACACCATTTATTGAAGAGGCTGTCTTTTTTCCATTGGACATTCTTTCCTGCTTTGTCGAAGATTAGTTGACCATAGAGTTAAGGGTTTATTTTTGGGATCTCTATTCTGTTCCATTGATCTATTTATTATTCTATTCCTGTTTTTGTGCCAGGACCATGCTGTCTTGATGATGACAGCTTTGCAATAGAGCTTGAAGTCCGGAATTGTGATGCCACCAACTTTGGCTTTCTTTTTCAATATTCCTCTGGCTATTCGAGGTCTTTTCTGGTTCCATATAAATTTTAGGGTTATTTGTTACATTTCTTTGAAAAAAATGGATGGTATTTTGATAGGAATTGCATTAAATATGTAGATTGCTTTAGGTAGCATAGACATTTTCACAATATTTGTTCTTCCAATCCATAAGCATGGAACATTTTTCCATTTCTTTGTGTCTTCCTCCATTTCTTTCATGAGTACTTTATAGTTTTCTGAGTATATACTCTTAGCCTCTTTGGTTAGGTTTATTCCTAGGTATCTTATAGTTTTGGGTGCAATTGTAAATGGGATTGATGCCTTAATTTCTCTTTCTTCCGCCTTGTTGTTGGTGTAGAGAAATGCAACTGATTTCTGTGCATTGATTTTATATCCTGACACTTTACTGAATTCCTGTATGAGTGCAGGAAGTTTTGGAGTGGAGTCTTTTGGGTTTCCCACATATAGTATCATATCATCTGCGAAGAGTGATAGTTTGACTTCTTCTTTGCCAATTTGGATGCCTTTAATTTCCTTTTGTTTTCTGATTGCTGAGGTTGGGACTTCTAGTACTATGTTGAATAGCAGTGGTGATAATGGACATCCCTGCCGTGTTCCTGACCTTAGCGGAAAAGCTTTCAGTTTTTCTCCATTGAGAATGATATTTGCGGTGGGATTTTCATAGATGGCTTTGATGATATTGAGGTATGTGCCCTCTATCCCTACACTTTGAAGAGTTTTTATCAGGAAGGGATGCTTTGTACTTTGTCCACTGCTTTTTCAACGTCTATTGAGATTATCATATGGTTCTTGTTCTTTCTTTTATTAATGCATTGTATCACATTGATTGATTTGCGGATGTTGAACCAACCTTGCATCCCTGGAATAAATCCCACTTGGTCGTGGTGAATAATCCTTTTAATGTACTGTTGAATCCTATTGGCTAGTATTTTGGTGAGAATTTTCACATCTGTGTTCATCAAGGATATTGGTCTGTAGTTCTGTTTTTTGATAGGATCCTTGTCTGGTTTTGGGATCAAGGTGATGCTGGCCTCATAAAATGAGTTTGGAAGTTTTCCTTCCATTTCTATTTTTTGGAACAGTTTCAGGAGAATAGGAATTATTTCTTCCTTAAACGTTGGTAGAATTCCCCTGGGAAGCCGTCTGGCCCTGGGCTTTTGTTTGTTTGGAGATTTTTGATGACTGTTTCAATCTCCTTACTGGTTATGGGTCTGTTCAGGTTTTCTATTTCTTCCTGGTTCAGTTGTGGTCATTTATATGACTCTAGAAATGCATCCATTTCTTCCAGATTGTCAAATTTGTTTGCGTAGAGGTGCTCATAGTATGTTCTTATAATTTTTTGTATTTCTTTGGTGTTAGTTGTGAGCTCTCCTCTTTTATTCATGATTTTATTTATTTGGGTCCTTTCTCTTTTCTTTTGATAAGTCTGGCCAGGGGTTTATCAATCTTATTAAACCTTTTAAAGAACCAGCTCCTAGTTTCATTGATTTGTTCCATTGTTTTTTGGTTTATATTTCATTGATTTCTGCTCTGATCTTTATGATTTCTCTTCTTTTGCTGGACTTAAAGTTTCTTTCTTGTTCTTTCTCCAGCTCCTTTAGGTGTAGGGTTAGATTTTGTACTTGACACCTTTCTTGTTTTTTTTTTTTTTTTTTAAAGATTTTTATTTATTTATTTGACAGAGAGAGATCACAAGTAGGCAGAGAGGCAGGCAGAGAGAGAGAGAGAGAGGGAAGCAGGCTCCCTGCTGAGCGGAGAGCCCGACATGGGACTCGATCCCAGGGCCCTGAGATCATGACCTGAGCCGAAGGCAGCGACTTAACCCACTGAGCCACCCAGGTGCCCCTCTTTCTTGTTTCTTGAGAAAGGCTTGTACTGCTATATATATTCCTCTCAGGACTGCCTTTGCTGTGTCCCACAGATTTTGAACCGTTGTGTTTTCATTATCATTTGTTTCCATGAATTTTTTCAATTCTTCTTTAATTTCCTGGTTTACCCATTCATTCTTTAGAAGGATGCTGTTTAGTCTCCATGTATTTGGGTTCTTTCCAAACTTCCTCTTGTGGTTGAGTTCTAGCTTCAGAGCATTGTGGTCTGAAAATATGCAGGGAATGATTCCAATCTTTTGATACTGGTTGAGACCTGATTTAGGACCTAGGATATAATCTATTCTGGAGAATGTTCCATGTGCACCAGAGAAGAATGTGTATTCTGTTGCTTTGGGATGAAATGTTCCAAATGTATCTGTGATATCCATCTGGTCCAGTGTGTCATTTAAGGCCTTTATTTCCTTGTTGATCTTTTGCTTGGATGATCTGTCCATTTCAGTGATGGGAGTGTTAAAGTGCCCTACTATTATTGTATTATTGTTGATGTGTTTCTTTGATTTTGTTATTAATTGGTTCATATAGTTGGCTGCTCCCACGTTAGGGGCATAGATATTTAAAATTGTTAGATGTTCTTGTTGGACAGATCCTTTGAGTATGATATAGTGTCCTTCCTCATCTCTTAATATAGTCTTTGGCTTAAAATCTAATTGATCTGATATAAGGATTGCCACCCCTGCTTTCTTCTGATGTCCATTATCATGGTACATTGTTTTCCACCCCCTCACTTTAAATCTGGAGGTGTCTTCGGGTCTGAAATGAGGTTCTTGTAGGCAACATATAGATGGGTTTTGTTTTTTTATCCATTCTGATACCCTGTGTCTTTTGATTGGGGCATTTAGCCCATTAACATTCAGGGTACTATTGAGAGATATGAATTTAGTGCCACTGTATTGTCTGTAAGGTGACTCTTACTGTATATTGTTTCTGTTCCTTTCTGATCTACTACTTTTAGGCTCTCTCTTTGCTTAGAGGACTCCTTTCAGTATTTCCTGTAGAGCTGGTTTGGTGTTTGAAAATTCTTTCAGTTTTTGTTTGTCCTGGAAGCTTTTTATCTCTCCTTCTATTTTCAATGATAGCCTAGCTGGATATGGTATTCTTGGCTGCATGTTTTTCTCGTTTAGTGCTCTGAATATATCATGCCAGTTCTTTCTGGCCTGCCAGGTCTCTGTGGATAAATCTGCTGCCAGTCTAATATTTTTACCATTGTACGTTATATACTTCTTTTCCCGGGCTGCTTTCAGGATTTTCCTTTGTCACTAAGACTTGTAAATTTTACTATTAGGTGACGGGGTGTGGACCTATTCTTGTTGATTTTGAGGGGGGTTCTCTGCGCCTCCTGGATTTTGATGCTTGTTCCCTTTGCCATATTAGGGAAATTCTCTCCAAGAATTCCTCAGATATACCTTCTGCTCCCCTCTCTCTTTCTTCTTCTTCTGGAATCCCAATCATTCTAATGTTGTTTCGTCTTATGGTGTCACTTATCTCTTGAATTCTCCCCTCGTGGTCCAGTAGCTGTTTGTCCCTCTTGCTCAGCTTTTTTATTCTCTGTCATTTGGTCTTCTATATCGCTAATTCTTTCTTCTGCCTCATTTATCCTTTCAGAAAGTGGTTGATTTTCTGTTTCTAGAACTGCTGTTCATCCTCTGTTCGATCTCCTGTTGGATTTGTAGGCATTTGCAATGTTTAGATAAGCTATCTAGCTGATCTCCTGCTACCTAATGTAGCCTCATCCTGCTACTTCTCCACCATCTTGACTCCTCCCCTGGATGGTGTTTTCAATGCTTCAGAAAATAATACACCTTGGGGTGCCTGGGTGACTCAGTGGGTTAAAGCCTCTGACTTTGGCTCAGGTCATGATCTCAGGGTCCTGGGATTGAGCTCCACATCGGGCTCTCTGCTCAGCAGGGAGCCTGCTTCCTCCTCTCTCTGCCTACTTATGATCTCTGTCAAATAAATAAATAAAATCTTAAAAAAAGAAAAAGAAAAAGAAAATAGTATGCCTTGAGGAAGAAGCGGTAAGCTTGCACTCCACCTCACAGACCTCAAATGACACAACTTGGAAGCATCATTAATGTGTGCATCAGACACAGTTTTGTTTACCTTGGTCTTTATTTAGACTGTTTAAAACTCAAGCACAAGGGGCGTCTGGGTGACTCAGTGGGTTTAGCCACTGCTTTCAGCTCAGGTCATGATCTTGGGGTCCTGGATTGAGCCCTACATCAGGCTCTCTGCTCATCAGGGAGCCTGCTTCCCCCTCTCTCTCTGCCTGCCTCTCTGCCTACTTGTGATTTCTCTGTCAAATAAATAAATAAAATTAAAAAAAAAAAACAAAACAAAAAACCTCAAGCATGGGAAATTTTAATGTGTTTTATAAAAGAAGGGAAAAATGTGTTTTTCTTAGAAAATGGAGAATTTTTCTCTTCTCGGTAGATAGTAATACTTTGGGAAGCAACACATTGGTACATTGAAAAGATTGGTTCTGAGAACAGGAAACCTGCCATTTGCTCACTTTATACCTTCACAGTCCCTGGAGTTATGGCTGCACCAGAAAAGAAGAGGAGGCCAGGGCCACACTGTCTTCCCATTGAGATGTCTACAGGTGTGCCAGTGAAGGTCCTATATAAGGCTGAAGGCCCCAAATGAGAGACAAACACTGGTGAGGTGCATCATGGGAAGCTCAGAGGCAGAGGACAACAGAAACTGCCAGTTGTCCAATATCACAGTCCCCTCTGGAGATGCCAAGTGGCCCAGCCAGACCAGGTATATCTGTGGCCACAACATCTTTCCAAATTTCCCTGACATGCTGAAAGTGTGCCTATATGAAAGAGCATAAACAAACAAACAAAGAAACAAAAAGGCTCAAGAGGCCAGCTGTGGAAAAGGTCCATGTGGCCCTGAGAGGAAAAGGGCATGGAATGGGGCATGGAAACATCTTCCAGTGGCAAAGATAAATTTATCTGTTGAAAGGGGATGGCTTGAGGTGAAAACGATTATGAGTACACACTTATTTTGATGACAACTGAGTAATGTATGGAATTGTTGAGCCACTATATTGTATACCTGAAACTAATATAATAATGTATGTTAACTCTACTGGAATTAAAATCTTTGAAAAAGAAAAAAAAATTATCTGTGGAACAGAACTTTGCCCTTATTTTTTTCTTCTAATTCATCTGGGTTGGGGATGGAGGGTGTGCACACTTATGTATATCTAGGTACTAATCTAAGACTAAGTTTACTCCCCAGAGAACTTTTGGCACTCGGCCAAGCCTGGAGACATTTTCGGTTGTCACAGTTTTGGGGAGTGTTCCTTAGATATAGTGGACAGAGGCCAGAGATGCTGCTAAAACATCCTAGTTAAGCAAAGGTCAGTGCCCCACAACAAAGAATTATCTATCCCAAAATGTCAATAGTGATAAATTTGAGAAACACCACCCTAGCCCAGCAAATCTAGCTAGCAGAGAATTTCAGTGAGAAAAGCTGAGTTCCTTTCTTTTTTTTTCCTTTTAAGTAAACTCTATGCCCAACATGGGACTTGAACTTACAACCCTTAGATCAAGAGTCACATGCTCTATTGACTGAGCCAGCCAGGTGCTCCTGAGTTTCTTTCTTAAAGGGAAAACATGCGTTTGTGTTTACTTTTTCTTTTAAAAGTGGTGGCTTTAATTAAAACGAATTTTAAGACAGGGCAAGAGAAGATTGGAGGCAAATGCGTCAAGATGAAGGCATTGGATGATCTGGGATACCACACAGGATTTTGTAAGTATAGTGTATAAGATCTCTGGTCTAGAAGACTAACTGTAAAAGTAACTCTGTGGGTAGGTGATGTCTAAAGACCTCATCTGAGAATCTCCCCTCTCAGCCCTTAGAGTCCCTGCCTCATTATTCTAGAACATTTCCATAGTTTCCTTTCTGACCTTCCAGCTCCTGGCAGTCACCTTTTCAAAGTCCCCTTAATTTCTGAAGAATATTTTCACTAGATATAGAATTC
This sequence comes from Mustela putorius furo, assembly GCF_011764305.1. NCBI lineage: Eukaryota > Metazoa > Chordata > Mammalia > Carnivora > Mustelidae > Mustela > Mustela putorius. The sequence continues at coordinate 40,291,526 of NW_025422010.1, forward strand.
TAAGTTAATGACATTTTTTTTTAGCATATATAGAGTTATATTTCTATAATCATCTGGATTCTCAGGTTGTTCCCATATCTTGGCTGTTGTAAATAATGCTGCAATGAACTTGAGGGTACAGATAGCACTTCAAGCTGGTGACATCATTTCCTTTGGTTATATATCCAGAAGTGCAATTGATAGATCAAATGGTAGTTCCATTTTTAATTTTTTGAGGCAACTCCATACTGTTTTCCACAGTGGTTGTACCAATTTATGTTGCCACCAACAGTGCATAAGGGTTCCCTTTTCTTTGCGTCCTTGCTCACATTTGTTATTTGTCTTTTTAATAATAGTCATTCTAACAGACATAAGATATATCTTGCTGTCTTTTTGATTTGCGTTTTCCTGATGATTAGAGATGTAAAGTACTTTTCATGTACTTGTTCATTTGTATGTCTTCCATTTTTAATTTTTTTATTTTTCTTTTTTAAGATTTTATTTATTTATTTGACAGTCAGAGATCACAAGTAGGCAGGAAGGCAGTAGAGAGGGAGGAGGAAGCAGGCTCCCCACAGAGCAGAGAGCCTGACATGGGGCTCGATACCAGCCCCTGGGATAATGAGCCAAGCCGAAGGCAGAGGCTTTAACCCACTGAGCCACCTAGGCGCTCCTGTATGTCTTCCATTTTTTAAATTGAATTGTTTTGTTTTGTTTTGCTATTGAGTTGTGTGAGTTCCTTCTATAGTTTGGATATTAACCCCTTAGCAGAAAGATGGTTTGCAAATATTTTCTTTCTTTCCATAGGTCGTCTTTCCATTTCATTGATGATGTTTTCTGTTGTGAAGAAGCTTTCTAGTTTGCTGTAAGCCCTATTGTTGATTTTTGCTTTTGTTGCTTGTGCTTTGGTGCATATCCAAAAAAATCATTGCTAAGACTGATGTTAAAGAACTTTTTCCTATGTTTTCTTTTAGGAGTTTCATGGTCTTATGTTTAAGCTTTTAATCCATTTCAAGTTAATTTTTGTAAATGGTGTAAGATAGGGGTCCAATTTCATTCTTGTGCATGGGAATATCTAGTTTTCCCAATTTATGGGGCTAGGCATGCTGGCTTCATTCAGGAGATGCCATTTATTAAAGAGACTGTCCTTCCCCCATTAAGTATTCTTGGCTCACTTGTCAAATATTAGTTGATCAAAATGAATTTCTTAATGTGAGTCTTGGTTAGAAAAGTTTGAAAGCCAGTGGTCATGTGAAGGAGATTCCTTAGAAAAAATTTCATTAAATTTGGAAATAAAGCAAAACAGTACAGCATGACCTATCAATGTCACACTAAAACCATGTTTAGGGGGCCCAACCTCTATCCAATAGGACTTTCTGTGATGGAAATGTTCTACGTGTGTGGCTGCTCAGTATATCAGCCACAAGCTACATATAACAACTAAATACTAGAAAACGGGGCTAGTGGGACCGAGGGATTGAATTTTTAACTTTAATTTAATTTTAATTAAAATGAGAATGTAAATGGCCAAAACTAGAGGAATGTATCTATGCCCCTTAGAAAAAATTCCAAAGGCTATGATTGTATTACCCTGTAGAACATTAACCATTTTTGTATTTAACCCAGCAGCCATTTTTTTTTTTTTTTAAGATTTCATTCATTCATGACAGAGAGAGAGAGAGAGAGCAAGAGAGGGAACACAAGCTCAGACGAGCTGGAAAAGGAGAAGCAGGCTTGATCCCATGACACTGGAATCATGACCTGAGCCGAAGGCAACCACTTAACTGACTGAGACACCGAGGCGCCCCATAACCCAGGTCTTATTCTAACTTTGTTCTCTTGAAAGGCCTGTGAATATCTGGTACCTCAAAATGCTCTTTAAACCACATTTACCATTTTACTGGCTCCCTCAAGGACCTAAGGGACATCTTTGCCATGTGTCCATTCATATTAAAGAGAATTCCGTTTTGAAATTTTTGAAAATCATGTCAACAAAACAATGTATTAAGTGCAACAGGAAAGGTATGTAATGAAATAAGGAACAATTTTGTCTCTGCCTAAATTCTGCCTGGGGTAAGTGTAGTGATTGGAAAAGCTCCATTGAACTGTCCTAGAAGGTGCTGTCTGAGCTGAGTCCTAGAAGACAATACAGGATTTTGTTAGGCAAATGAGGTGAGAGTGATCCTCTAGGGAAAAGAAACTGTTCAGGAGTAGTTCAGGAATTCATGTAATCTGTGGATGGGGTGTGTGGTGGGGGGGTGTTGCCTCGATTGGGCTGGGAATGACAGGAGAAACTGGACAGGGAGGGTAGCAGCATGGCATAGGGGAAAGGCAGACTGGCTTCATTCAGGAGATAGCTTTGCATCCTAGCTTTATCTTGTTGGATAATTTAAGATTGGCTAATTTGGCTCTTTGAGCCCATTTCCACAACTGTAAATTGGGAGTGCTAATGACTTCTGCATGGCGTGTTAGGATTAAATTAGGTAACCAAATAAGTCACATAGTGTGTTTTCTGGTGCCATAGATGTTTAATAAATTATAGTTATTATCTAATGTGAGAGTGGTCAACAGTTTCAAATGGTGCTAAGTTTAAATAAGATTTTAAAAAAGGTGTAAAATAACCTATAACTGGCTTTCCTAATTACGAAGTTCTTGAAGATTCTGGTAAGAACAGGTTCAAAAGAGGAGGGGCAGAATGTGTTGAGAAATGGATGGGAGGTGGCAAAGGGAAGAAGATAGTCCTTTCAAAAAGCTTGAAGTGAATGGAAAAGAGGGGATTCAATTCAGCAATTAGAAGATGAGAGATCTGGGGTTTTGCTTTGTTCTGTTTTTTTTTTTTTTTTTAGATTGAGGAAACTTGATTTTTTTTTTTTTTTTATTCTAAGGGAAGAGAATGGAAGAAGCAGCCCGAAGATAATGAAGGGGGGATGGTTTAGAAGAAGATTAACAGCAAGCGAGACAGAAGGCAAAGACACTGAAGACACAAAATAGTTAACACATGAAGAAAATGGAGCAGAGGAAAATGTCAAGTCCGTGTTTGTCCGCTTTTAAAGAGCATAGGTCCAGAGCGAAGGGAGTTGGAGAAGGGAAAGATTGACGCGCACTTTGCATCCCAGAAAGCCTCTAACAGCCAAAGTCCACAGCAGATTCTTCCAGTCTAAAAGGACCACTTGCAGACATTTCAAAGTAAAGCAGAAAGTTCCTTCCAAACCTTACCTTAATACGGGGGACGGGGGGAGAGATGGGAAAAGACGGGGTGTCAAAGTGTAGTCTTGGGAACGTAAGCGCTGGGTCACAAAGGCCTGAACAACAGCCGAAATCAAGGACAAATAGTACGATACATAAACTTGGTAACCTGGCGTTTTAGAGACAGAAATGAAGCGAACCAGAACAACTTCAAAGCCCGCCTCAAACCCTGTCAATCATCCCCCTCCCTCTCTTGATTGGTCAGTGCCCTGCAAAGGCTCTGGCTGAAACGTGCTTATTTTAATATTGATTGGCATGAGAAAGAATCCATCTTTGTCCAGCGATTGGCTGACCTGTCCAGGCTCCGGCCAATCCTGAAAGGGGTGGGCTGGTTAAGCGTCAGGTTTCTCCCAGCAGTTTTCTCTGGAAGTACTGGTCAGGCTAGTGACTGGCCCCTTTCACTTCTCCGGCCCTGAAACCGTACCTGATGGAGCTTTCTTACCAGACCCTCAAATTCACGCACCAGGCACGGGAAGCGGTAAGGAAAGTACATACAAAAAAAAAAAAAAAAAAAAAAAAAAAAAAAAATTGTGCCAGGAGCTTTGGTCTCCTGTTACTGAGGGCCCATTTGCGTGTCCGCGGTTGCTATGGCGACGAGTTTCCCCTCCCCTCCCCCCAGCCGAGCGGCGCCGGCGCTGGGAGGGACCTTAGGTCCCACTGGTCAAGTCCAAGACTGGGCTTAAGGCTGTGACGGGAATAGGCTGGGTCTGGGACAGAGCGGGGTTTGGGAGTGCCTACGGATTTGATGAAAGGGACCGCAGTTTGTGACTTAGGAAACGGTGTCGTGTTTATTAGACTGGCTGTCTTGATGGGTGAGCAGGTGTGGGGAGTGGTTAAAATTAGGACTGTTGAAAGGCCAGGCAGCTCTCACCTGAGAGTTGGGACCCTGGGTTCTGATCCTGATTCTCCACTTACCAAGGCCGAGAGAATTTACGTATTTAATTCCCCTCTCGGGCTTCAATTCTTAGACTATAATCCTTTTCACACGAAGATTACATGGGCTTTACAGTACATACAGTGGTTTCAGTTGTACCGTCTGCTCACTGGTGAGCAGTACTTTACACAACAATGCACATGAATTGCGCGCATACTCCATGCCTGGCACTGAGGAAATAAAAACAATGCTTTGGGGAGGAGGGAGGATAAATAAAGTTTTAAAATGCTGATATCTGAGCCCTCACCTCTAGAGATTCTGATTTACTGATTTTGGGTGGATTCTGTGCATCAGCAGTTTTTTTTTAAAGCCCAGGCGGTGTTTACATGTGTAGCCAAGGTTAGGAACAACTGCCCTAGTGTTTCCCACCTTAAAAAACAAACTAATAGTATAGAAAAAGAGATAACCGCCTGGTTGGCCTCACATTCCCCTTTACCTACCACCCTCTCTCTGTTTCTCTCCAGCTTCTGGAAAGGGTTGGTGTTGCTAGGTCTCATCTCTGGATTGTCTTCAAGCCTATTTCAATCTAGCCCAAATTACCTGCATCCTAACCTTTTTGCACTAACTTTTAAAAAAGCAGATTCCAGGACCTCACCAAGACTTACTGAATCAAAAACAGTCCAGGATGGGGTCTTGAAAAGTACATTGTAAACACACACCCAGTTTTGAAAACCACTGCCCTAAATAGTCTCATATATTTTCATGATTTCCAATGCCATCTATATGCCAACAACCACCAACCCCTCACTGACTCTAGAGTGGATTTCTCTGCTGGGTCCCAAGGCCACATGGTGTTCTAGAAGGTGGAATACAGAGAGGAACATGAATCAACTGATTGTTTGACAAATCAAGGAGAGTATCTCAAGTATCTGCATCTGAATTTGCTCAATACTTAACTTTTTGTTTCCCTTCTGAAACCTATACCTTTCCCAGTCTTCCTCCACCTGGGAATGTGAACCACCATCCACCAGTTGCTCAAATCAGAATTCTGGGAGTCATCCTTAGCTCCTTCCTCCTAGTCTCTCCCTTTGTTTTCTACCTAAGGAAGACAGCGCAAATCATATTGATTCTACTTCTGTAATAGGTCTTTAATCATCCTTATCTCTACAGCTGAGATCCTGATCCAACCCACCACAATGGCTTACCTATCCACAATAGCTTTCTAACTATTCTTCCTATTGGTTTTTGCCTCCCTCTAGTCCATTCTTCATCCAGTGATCTTAAAATTATGTCACTCCCTGACTAGGATCCTTTATTGGCTTTTCATTACACTTAGATTAAAACCCCCAAACCTTGACATGATCTACAGAGCACTGCAATGGTGCAGCCCAGCTCCAGTGTCTGGTGTCTTCACCACTTTCTGCTTTGCCTCCCACTGATCCAGGCACATTCTCTTTGATCTGACATATCTCCGAATGCCACATACTCTGTACCATGCAAGTTAGTATTTAATTGTGGTTAATTTATTTTTATTTCTTAAGATTTACTCATCCATTTGGGGGGAGCAGAGGGAGAGAGAAAGAATCGTGAAACAGGCTCCCTGCTGAACAGAGAGCCCAATGTGTGGCTCCATCCCAGGACCCCAAGATCATGACCTGAGCTGATATCAAGAGTTGGACGCTCAACTGAGTGATCCACCCAGGTGCCCCTAATTTTTTTTTTAAAGTAGGCTCCACATGGGGCTTTAACTCACAACCTAGATCAAGACCCCAGAGATCAAGAGTCAGCTGCTTAACCAACTGAGCAACTCAGGTGCCCCTAATTTGTGATTAATTTATGTTACAGATTCCTGCATGTGACACAGCCTGTCAAACAGAATTCATGTAACTTGAAGGCAGATCCAGTTTTACTTCTTGTTTTATTCCCTAAATGGTGCTGAGAGACATATTTAGATATGCCCATTGATGGCTTGAATTTGCAGGGGGTGTAAGTGCAAAGAGTTGTGCTGATTAGGGGTCTGCAGAAGGAAGAAGACAGAGGTGGGTGTGGTGATTTGGTCAACTGGATATAAGAAGGATTGCATGTCCACAAGGAATTTTGATCATCTACATCATCCACTGTATTAGAATTTCCAGAATACTTCCTTTTTATTTTGTTGATTTTTATTCTTGTTTCAAATTATATAACCATACATGTACGATTGCTCTGAGATCTTTAATTTCTCCAAGGAGAAATCATCTACACCCTCCTATAGGAATAAGGGCACAATAATCTTGGTTGCCACCATCGGTGGAGTTAAACAGGGGAAGACAGCTATGTGTGAGGTGGGGGATTTCTCCTCGCTGTTTGATGTATAGATTATACTTAATTACTCCTTCCTTAATTATGTAATTGCATACTTAATTACTTTTTCCTTTCCAAAGTTTGTGTGGTTGAATTTCTTCTCAGAGTAAACGTCCAACCTTCAGTCAGGGTAGAAGAGGGATTGTCACCTGATTGGGTTGGGGAAGGGAATCTCTTATATACTGTTTAGCCTGCTCCTCATTATTTCTGTCCTCAGAAGTGCCTGGTGACTCAGAAGTGCCCAGTGCACTCAGTTCCTGTAATTGTCTAGGGTGCTGTCATACTTAGGTACTTCTTGTTGACTACTTTTTCTTTTTTTTTAAAGATTTTTTTTTAAATTTATTTGACAGAGAGAAATCACAAGTAGGCAGAGAGGCAGGCAGAGAGAGAGGAAGGGAAGCAGGCCCCCCTGCTGAGCAGAGAGTCCGACGTGGGACTCGATCCCAGGACCCTGAGATTATAACCTGAGCCGAAGGCAGCGGCTTAACCCACTGAGCCACCCAGGCGCCCCGACTACTTTTTCTATAGGTGTTGGTTTTCTTTGATTTTGGTTGTCTTTTGCTTTTGTCTTTTTCTGTTCTCTTAATTCACCTGGCGTTTATCCAATTGCTTTCCATGTGTCAATTTTATTGTCATTTTGTCTGTTGTCACTTGCTCTTCTAGGGTTGTTGTCCTCCCCCCCCACACACACACACTTCTGCTCTAGTCTTTATTATTTCCCTCCTTCCCCTGGCCTTTTTTTTTTTTTTTTTTTTAAATTTGTTTGTTCTTCTGTCTCTAGCTCCTTTAGGTGTAAGGATAGATTGTTTATTTAAGATTTTGAGACTTTTCTTGCTTCTTGAGGTAGGCTTGTGTTGCTATAAATGTTGCTCACATTTAATGCAATCTTTATCAAAATACCACCAACATTTTTCACGGAGTTAGAACAATCCTAAAATTTGTATGGAATCACAAAAGACCCTGAATAGCCAAAGCAGTCCTGAAAAAGCAAAGCAAAGCTGGAGGCATCACAATTTTGGATTTCAAGCTACATTACAAAGCTGCTGTCATCAAGACAGTTTGGAACTGGCATAAAAACAGACACATAGATCAGTGGTTCAGAAAAGAATACCCAGAAATGGACCACAACTATATGATCAACTAATATTTGACAAAGCAGGAAAGAATATCCAATGGAAAAAAGACAGTCTCTTCAACAAATCGTTTTGGGAGAACTGGACAGCCACCTGCAGAAGAAGGAAGCTGGACCATTTCCTTACACCATACTCAAAAATAAAAAAAATGTGAGCTAGGAAACCATCAAAATCCTAGAGAAGAATACAGGCAGCAACCTCTTTGACCTCAGCTGTAGCAACTTCTTACTAGACACATCTCTGGAGACAAGGGAAACAAAAGCAAAAATGAACTATTGGGACTTCATCAAAATAAAAAGCTTCTGCACAGCAAAGGAAACAATCAACAAAACTAAAGGGCAAGAGGTTTTCAAGCTTGTTAATTCTTTCAAATAACAGGCTCTTAGTTTTGTTGATCTATTCTATTGGTTTTTTTTTTTTATTTCTATATCATTGATTTGTGCAATAATCTTTATTATTTCTCTTTTCCCCCTGGGTTTGGGCTTTATTTACTGTTCTTTTTCCAGCTTCTTTAGGTATAAGGATAGATTGTGTATTTGGTACTTCTCTTGTTTCACAACCAACACCAAAGAAATACAAACATTTATGAGAGAATATTATGACTAATTATATGCCAACAAAATAGGCAATCTGGAAGAAAATGGATGCATTCCTAGAAACATATAAATGACCAAAACTGAAACAAAAAGAAATAAGAAACCTGAACACATCCATAACCAGCAAAGAAATTGGAGCACTAATAAAAAATCTCCCAACAAACAAGAGTCCAGGGCCAGATGGCCTCCCAGAGGGATTCTACCAAACATTTAAAGAAGAATTAATACCTATTCTTCTGAGGCTCTTTCAAAAAATAGAAATGGAAGAAAAACTTCCAAACCCTTTCTGTGAGGCCAGCATTACCTTGCTCCCAAAAACCACACAAAGACCCCATCAAAAAGGAGATTGCTGATGAATATGGATGCAAAAATTCTCACCAAAATACTAGATAATAGGATCCAACAGTACTTTTAATGTTATTATCTGGGATTTATTCCAGGGCTGCAAGGGTGGTTCAACATCTGCAAACCAGTGTGATACACCACATAATAAAAGAAAGGACAAGAGCTATATGATCCTCTCAATAGATGGAGAGAAAGCATTTGACAAAACAGAACATCCTTTCTTGATAAAAGCTTTCTGTAGTGTAGGGATAGAGGGAATATACTTCAATATCATAAAAGCCATATATGGAAAAACCAACAGTGAATATCATCTTCAATGGAGAAGAACTGAGAACTTTTCTCCTAAGCTCAAGAACACAATAGGGATGTCCACTCCCACCACTGTTGTTCAACATAGTACTGGAAGTCCTAGCCTCAACAATCAGACAACAAAAAGAAATAAAATGCATCCAAGTCAGCAAAGAAGAAGTCAAACTTTCACTCTTTGCAGGTGACATGATACTTTATGTTGAAAACCCAAAATATTCCACCCCAAAATTGCTTACTCATACAGGAATTCAGCAAAGTGGCAGGATATAAAATCAATGCACAGTAGTTAGTTGCCTTTATATACAGTAACAATGAAGCAGAAGAGAGAGAAATCAAGGAATCAATCCCATTTACAGTTGCACCAAAACCCGTAAGATACATAGGAATAAAGCTAACCAAAGAGGTAAAGGATCTGTACTCTGAAAACTACAGAACACTTATGAAAGAAATTGAGGAACACACAAAGAAATGGAAAAACACTCCATACTCATGGATTGGAAATACAAATATTGTTAAAATATCTATGCTACTCTAAGAAATCTACACATTCAATGCAATAAGGATTGCATCAAAATACCATCAACATTTTTCAAAAACTGGAACACACAATCCTAAAATTTATATGGAACCACAAAAGACCCCAAATAGCCAAAGGAATGTTGGGGGGTGGGGACAAAGCTGGTGGCATCACAATTCTAGACTTCAAGCTATATTACAAAGCTGTAATCATCAAGGCAATATGGAACTGGCACAAAAACAGACACATAAATGAATGGAACAGAATAGAGAGCCCCAAAATGGACCCTCAACTAATCTTTGACAAAGCAGGAAAGAATATCCAATGGAAAAGAGACAGTCTCTTCAACAAATGGTGTTGGGAAAATTGGACAGCCACATGCAGAAGAATGGAACTGGATCATTTCCTTACACCATACACAAAAATAGACTCAAAACAGATAAAAGACCTAGATGGGAGACAGGAATCCATCAAAATCCTAGAGGAGAACACAGGCAGCAATCTCTGAGATCTTGGCTGTAGCAACTTCTTGCTAGACACGTCTCCAAAGGCAAGGGAAACAAAAGCAAAATGAACTATTGGGACTTCCTCAAGATAAAAAGCTTTTGCACAACAAAGGAAACAGTCGACAAAACTAAAAGACAATCTACAGGATGGGAGAAGATATTTGCAAATGACATATCAGATAAAAGGCTAGTATCTAAAATCTATAATGAACTTACCAAACTCAACACCCCCGAACAAATAATCCAGTCAAGAAATGGGCAGAAAACGTGAACAGACATTTCTCTAAAGAAGACATCCAAATGGCCAACAGACATATGAAAAAATGCTCAACATTACTCTGCACAGGGAAATACAAACCAAAACCACAATGAGATTCTACCTCACACCAGTCAGAATGGCTAAAATTATAACTCCAGAAACGACAGATGGCAAGGATGCCAAGAACTCCCCTTACACTGTGGGTGGAAATGTAAACTGGTGGAGCCACTCTGGAAATAGTATGGAGGGTTCTCAAAAAGTTAAAAATAGAGTTACACTATGACCCAGCAATTGCACTACTGGGTATTTATCCAAAGGATACAAACAGAGTGATTCAAAGGAGCACCTGCATCCCAATGTTTATATCAGCAATGCCCACAATAGCCAAACTATGAAAAGAGCCCAGATGTCCATCAACACATAAGTGGATAAAGAAGGTGTGGTGTATATATATACACTATATATATATATATATATATATATATATATATATATATATATATATATATATATATATATATATGATAGAATATTACTCAGCCATCAAAAAGAATAAATTCTTGCCATTTGCAATGAAATGGATGGAACTAGAGGGTATTATGCTAAGTGAAAACAATCAGAGAAAGACAGATACAATATGATTTCACTCATATGTGGAATTTAAGAAACAAAAATAGGTGAACATAGGGGAAGTGAAGGAAAAATAAAAAGATAAAAAGAGAGAGGGACACAAACCATAAGAGCCTCTTATCTTTAAGAAACAAACTGGGGGTTGCTAGAGGGGACGGAGGTGGGGGGATGGGATAATTGGGTGATGGGTATTAAGGAGGGCACATGATGCAGTGAGCACTGGGTGTTATATGCAAGTGATGAATCACTAAATTCTACCTCTGAAACGGATAATACAGTATATGAAAATACAGTTAATGAAACTGAATTTAAATAAAAGATTTTAAAAAATTAAATAAAGGAGAGGGAAATCTTGAACAAAAACAAAAAACCAAAATAAATGTAGCTTTTAATTAGAATAAGACTTTTTCCCATCTGTAGACCTCTGTGCCTTTCTTATTCTCAACTTGAATTTAAGATCCTCTAAAATGTGCTAAGGGCAAGGAAGCTCTGAGGAGCAATTGCTTTAGTGTTTTTAATTTGACCACACAATTCAAAACAAATAAACAGTAATTGGTATCAATGCCCAAGAATACATTTTGGAAAGCCAAAATTGATCCACACATTCATATATACACACAGAATAATCCTGGAATAAAGTTAATTTTATTCCTCATGTCATTATATATACTGTTCACAAGTTGTGACTCTGCCTTTGTGAGACTTTTATTATTAAAAAATAACTGCTATAAGTGTTAGGTAATTAATGAGGTGGTTGACTAGGTTTTTAAATGAGTGTTGTTAAATGCCTTAGCTTTTATTAATTGCATGGGCCCCTAAAAAAAGAGTAATTGAAAATTTAATTACATCAATGTTTTTCTTCAAAGAACTGAGGCTTATTAAACGTTAAATGTTCAAACATTTAAGCATCTATTGAAATACCAATAGCTATAAACAATGTGCAGTTCTAAATACTAATTAAACAAACTCTAAATCACCATAAAGCAAAGCTGAATTTTAAGTAACTTTATGTTTTAAGTGCTCTTCTCTGCTTTTACATAAGGAAGATTAACCACTTCACTACTGACCACCGCAGCAGCCTTGTGGGTATCTTCTAAAATGCTGTGGCTGCTGTAGGACCACATTCTTCCTGGACGTGGACCAAGGAAGGGAGACTGATCACACAACTTGGAACACTTTGCTAATGTCACACTGCTACTCTTGGAGACTTGTTTTTGTGTTTTCTTTCCTTTTTAACCGCTAAAAGAGAATGTGACAGTGTACAGATAAGAATTTGTGTATTTGATGGTTTGGTTTAAAAATACCTTCTTTTATTCTGTGTGTATATATGAATGTGTGGATCAATTTTGGCACCCTGTCCACTGGCTGAAAATAGGTTATTCTTTTGGAAAAATAACATTTATTAGGTTTTATTTTTAGATGTAAAAAGTATACCACAACCCAGATGAATATTTTTTTAAAGGAGTTTATTTCTTTATTTGAGAGAGAGAGCGAGCGCACGTGTGTGGTTGTGTGAGCAGGGAGAGGGGCAAAGGGAAAGGGAGAGAACCTCAGGCAGACTCCCCATTGAGTGGGGACCCGAGGTGGGGCTTGATTCCAAGACCCCAAGATTATAACCCCGGCCAAAACCAAGAGTTGGGCATTCAACTGACTGAGCTACCCAGGTGCCCCATCACCCAGATAAATCTTGTATACACTAAAAAAAATTAATATAACCTTCTGCTTTCCACTGTGATTGAGTAACAGGTGCCAGACTAGCCTTCCTACTGCACACAGCTAGAAACCTGGCCCACGTACATGAATAACCTATCTTCAGCCAGTGGACAGTGTGCTCATTAGAGAAGGGCTTCTGCTTGGAAGCAGTAACTGGGTTCTGGCACCCAAGGGAGTATCTATGCCGAGCAGAGATGAGACAGAGTATAGTTTGGGAAGACTTAGGTGGTTAATGGTAGGAGGAAAGGGGACCAGGGAAGAGGGAGCTGTGCAAACAAATTGCTCCATATTTCTGAGTTTTGGGCTGAACACTAAGCTGTGCATCTACAGAGTGAAAAAGTACAAAACTGGGGAAAGCCCAATCATCAGGGAACGATAAGCTGAACAGCTAGTAGTGTTCCTATAACCTCCTTATGACACTGAGAGATATTTTAATGCCAAGCAGCCTGAGTGGAGAAATGTTGTGGAAGAGCAGAGCGCTTAGTGGAGGTTGCAGGAAGGCTGTGCATTAGGAGTAGGCTGAACAAGCCCTAGAGGAAGGCTTCTTTAGATCTCTCTTTCCTAACAAAGCTTAAAAGCACAGCTTGATAGGATCAGACTTACCTACAAATAGTTACCTGCCAAAATAAAACTTAACACTTAAAAGACAAGAAAATCCAGACATTCACAAAAACTGGCATCCAATTAAAAAAAAAAAAACTACAAAGACTTTAAAAATAGCTGTAATAAATATGTTTAAGGGGGATTTAAGGAAAACGATTCTAAAGAGGAAAAAACCAGAAGATACACAAAAATAAATAAATAAAACACAGTTGACAGAGTTGAAAAAGACAGTATTTTAATCAGAAAGACTCCCTGGAAACCAAATTGCAGCACATGGAGTTTGAAGAAAAACATGGACAAAGCCTCAGTGGCATGAAGGACAATACCAAGGAGTCAAACAGACGTGCAATTCATATCCCAGAGCTGAGATGAAGAGGAGAAACAAACAAAAAAAAAGAAATCATAGCTAAAAGTCTCCCACAGATCCAAGAAACTCAAAAACTTCCAAGCAGGACAGACACACACTTTTTGGCTGTGACAAAGCAAGATGCTTTGTTACGAATGGCCCTCTGGAGATACCCACGGGGCAAGGAAAGGAAGGAAGGTTCCAGCCAACAACCAACAAGAAACGAAGGCCCACAGTCCTCTAGCTCATAAGGAACTGAGTTCTGCCAACAACCATAGGAACGTATTTGGGTGACAGAAATGTTCTAAATCTGGATTGGAATGTTGATTACGTATGTACACACATTCATGGGACTGTGCGCTTAAACTGGGTGCACTGTACTATATATAAATGATACCTTAATAAAGGTGATTTCAAAAATGGTATGAAAATTCACACAGTATTTACCAGAAAGGTGTACAGTGGAGAAGTAAATGCCTTCTTCCCTATCTCCACTCCCTACCCATTTCTGCTTCCTCACCCTCTAAGAAACTATCATCTGTCGTTTCTTTCTTTCTTTTTTTTTTAAAAGATTTTATTTATTTATTTGACAGAGAGAAATCACAAGTAGTCGGAGAGGCAGGCAGAGAGAGAGAGAGGGAAGCAGGCTCCCTGCTGAGCAGAGAGCCCGATGCGGGACTCGATCTCAGGACCCTGAGATCATGACCTGAGCCGAAGGCAGCGGCCCAACCCACTGAGCCACCCAGGCACCCCTCATCTGTCGTTTCTTATAAACTATTTAGGAATATATTTGTATGTCTTAAGTGCATATTTATTTCTATATTTTTTTCTTTTCACAGAAGAGATCATTTCCTTCCTTCTGTATTTCCCTCTTACTTTACTACATGTCTTGTAAGTGTCTTCACAAATATTTATGGGGAGCCTGAGTCAGATATTAAGTTCTGGGGATATGGTAGTGAAAAGAAACACTGCCTCTATCTTCATGGTGACTACATTTTAGTAGGGAAGGCAGCTAACAGGTAAACTGGAACCTGAGGAGAGGAATTGTTGAAACATAGAATAGCCATATCCAACTTTGGTAGGTAATGCCCAAAAATTTCTCACGTGGTTATATCTGTTTATATTGCCCTTACAATGCATGATAGTTCCCATTGCTCTACATCTAAGCAATACTTGTTCTCAATTATCTATCCTTTATTTTACATTTCCTTGAGTACGCATGAGGTCAAGTACCTTTTTGTTAGTTTCTTAGCCATTTGAATATCTCATTTTGCAAAGTACCTATTTCTCTTGTCCATTTTTCTACTGGATGAGTTTGTCTTTTTAATTGTTTTGGGAGGAACACACTATACATTAGTATATTAATTCTTTTAAGTGCTGATATTTGCAGCTTACCAACATGTTCACTTTTATGAACACAAATTCATATTTTTAAAAAAGTTCATTTTATTCATGTTTTCTTCTACAGTTAGTGGGTTTTGAGTATCCCAAGAAAATCTTTCCCTATTCCAAAATCATGAAGATATTCTCTTGTATTATCTTCTAAAAGTCTTACTGTGTTCACATTTAGGTCTGTAATTCATGCAAAACTGATTTGACGCGCACACACACACACACACACACACACACATCTGTGTGTAAGGGATGGGGTAGGCATATAATTTTTCCAGAAGCATTTACTGAAAAGATGTCCTTCCCCACACTGTTCTTTGTCCATGTATATGCAGAATTGTTTCTGGGCCCTCAAGTCTGTTCCACTGGTCTAGTTGTCTACTTCCTATGCTAATACCACTCTGTCTTAATAACTGTAGTGGCACAATCTTGGGGTATCTATCGAAGCAAAGACTTCTACTTGTTCTTTTTTGTCAAGTGGTTACTATTACTGACAACACATAGTTATGTGTTTTAGAATCAACTTGTCAAATTCCACAAAGATTGCTGGATTTTGATTGGGATGGAATTGAACCTGAAGATAAAGTTGAGGAGAACTAACAAAAAACAATGAGTCTTCTGATCAATGCCTATCCTTTTTATTCCAACTTTCTTTATTCTTTTCAGTAAGAATCAAGAAGTTTTCCGCATAGAGATTTTGCCCATCTTCTCTGTTAGCTATACTTTGAGTCCTTGATACTATTGTAAATGTTTTCTACATCACTGTAAATGGTTTCTTGTTTTTTCAAACTTCATCTTATGTTATTGATGTGTAGAAATACAATTAATTTTCGTATATTGATTTTTTTTGAGCAACATTCCTAAATTCATTTATTCTAGGAATTATTTGTGGATTCTTTTGACTTCTTTATCTATGCAATCATATTATCCGTGAAGAAAGACAGAGTTAATTCTTCCAATTCTTTGCCATTTGTTTTTCTTGCTTAATCTTACTGTTTAAGACCTCTAACAAAATGTTGAACAGAAGTGGGGATAAGAGGCATTATTGTGCCTGTGGGAGGTACTAACAATCCAGGAGCATGTTTTGTTTTTTTTTAAAGATTTTATTTATTTATTTGACAGAGAGAGAGAGAGAGATCGATCACAAGTAGGCAGAGAGGAAGGGAAGCAGGCTCCCTGCTGAGCAGAGAGCACCATGTGGGGCTCGATCCCAGGACCCTGCGATCGTGATCCGAGCCGAAGGCAGAGGCTTCAACCCACTGAGCCACCCAGGTGCCCCACATGTTTTGTTTTTAATGTAGGCTCCACACTCAGGGATGCCCAATATGGGGCTTGAACTCACAATATTGAGATTGAGACCTGAGCTAAGATCAAGAGTCAGACGCTTAACCAACTGAGCCATCCAAGTGCCCCTCAATCTAGGAACATCTTAATCCAGTCTCAGGGACTGAGATTTTTCTGGGCCACATAGAGAATGATCTTGGGCAATTTAACTTCTCCTCTGTCCTTATTCATGGGACTGAGCCCTTCATAGGTTTTTACCAGCGTCCCCTATTAGGCTGGGTCCTGGATTCCAACTTTTGTACCTATAGCACCTTGAGGTTGTCAAACATATTACTCAGCATCTTAGCCTCTTAGAGGGAGGTAAACGAACTTGGGAAAAAGTGGCTTCAAATGCCTTGATCATGTCTATGTATTAATGAACACACACACACACACACGCCACACAGGTATATCTGTAGGGTAAAATCCTATAAGTGAAATTGCTATATTTAAGAGTTTTTATGTGTGCATATTTGACATACATGCATCTGTAGAATAAAATTCCTATGGAAATAAATGAAAACCATCCAAATGGGAGCAGAAGCCCTTTATAGAGAATGTGCTGGAACAAGGGAGTCAGGTACCATCACTTGCATTTGGCAGAGAATCAAAGGCAGGCAATGGAATGGGAAAGCTTAGCAGTGAAAAAAGGGAAAGCTACAGCTATTTTCTGACTAGAGGCTGTTGACCTGGGATAGCCGAATGCAGGCTAACGAGAAGCAGGGTATCTTATGTGACTGATTTGGAGACCATATTTGGCTTTCTTTGCTTGGTCCTCATCTGGAAGTGGGGGGCAAAAGATCGGGAGGCTGACAGTTGTTGACCAAATCCTGACCATGCTGGGCCAGTTACCACAGAGGCTGTGATTCCAGTTCCTGGACGGCTTGTGTAGTTTAGCGGTTTGGTTTTCTGGGATTGTTGCCACAGTGGTTACGGTTTGGCTTCCTGAACTTATGTGGGTCGGACCACTAGCTATTGATATATTCAGTCTCTCGTCCTAAGACTGATACGGCTGTACCAAAGAACATATACAGTCGACATTTTACCTGGTAACTTCAGTAAAAGTTGTATCAATTTCTGCATCTGCTGGTAACGTGTGTGGTAATTTGTGCCAACACAGCCGGCTGTTCTTTTGAACTTTATTTGTCTGATATGTAAAAATTTGTATCACATTATGTCTTTCATTTGCATTTTTATAAGATTGAGCATCTTGTCATATATTTAAGACTCATTTGTGTTTCTTTTTCAGCAGTCTATCTTCTCCTCTGTTTTGCCCATTTTTATAGTAAATTGTTGGCATTTTTTTGATTTGTGGGTACTCATTATATATAAATGATTTGTGTTGATTTGTGGGTACCCATTATATATAAAGGGATTTGGCCTTTTGAACATTAATAAAATTGTAAATATTTTTCCCGGATTATTGTCCTTTGACCTTGTTTTTTATTTCCAAAGTTTTTATGTAGCTAAATTTATCAGTCTTTTTCATTAGTGCTTTCTGGGGTTTGTGTCTAAGAAGGCCTTATTTACTCTGAGATTAGAAAACAAAACAAACCCATGCTAAGTAGTTTTATTTCTTTATTTAAGTACAATCTGGGGATACTATTTATTAACCAAAACGATGTCTTGTTGTTTACTGAGAGGCGACTTGACAAAAGTATAATCAATCTTAAAATCCCCAGTGAAACCCAGGCTTCCCATCTTCAGCATTCTGAAGTATTCTCCAGGCAGGGAGGCTGTGGCACAGAGGTTCACAGGGGCAGCACCGGAAAAGTCCAGGAGTCAGAGTCCAAAAGTCTCCACAAAGCAAAAGATTCTGGTCTCCTTCAGAAGTCCTATCCCCTAATCCACACTGCCTGTGTTTTCCTCCCCCCAAATTCCATGTCGAGGGCAAGTCCTTAGTTTACTGGTGGGAGAATCTCTTCTTGGAACCTTTCATTGTCTTGGCCATCATCCGGGCAGTTTGTTGGTGGGTTTCCTGCTGCTGACCACCGTGCCTCTTGGCCCTGCTGGAGCTCGGGCTGTCAGAGTGCGGCTTCCCCCAAGAAGAGGTTCAGACGGTCGCTCCATCACGGCGGCAGGGAGCATGGCTGCTTCCTGGAGGGATAATGCTGGCTTGATCTGCTCCTCCTAGTTCAGACTTCTCCTGGCTCCTTCAGACATGAGAAGGGGGCCAGGTCACACAGTTGAAAAGGGTCAGCCCTGATTGGCAGGTGCAGGTTGGATATTTGTTGTCAGTACTCCATAGCTGCTCTTGGGCGTCCCAAAGCCACACGTACGTTTCCTACTATGCCCCATGATCTTCTGAACTTTCTTAAAGTTTCAGTGACAATAAATTTTCCATAATGTATGTTTCTCCAACTAGGACATGATTGTATATTTATGCGATAGAGCTGATTGGCATAAAGTCTCCAAAGTGGATGGGCTCAAGAACAGAATGGGTGATATCCTCCCGCTTCCAAGATGGATGTTGTTTTTAAGTCCCCAGATGCACAGTTGCACAGGGGGATCATTTTGTGGAGCGAGGCACACTTGGAACTGGAAAACATCTGCATCTTTGAATTCATTCTGCGCCCAGGAAATCCAGCTGCTTCCTCTTCCAGGGGTGAAGACAGTACTTCTTGCTTTGGTTTGGAAGGAGGACACTGACTCAAGTGCAGAAGTGGCCAGTAATCGGCTTGTACTGTGGGCGATGGAACGTCTGGCAACACTGGCAATGCTTCAGTGGAGACCTCTCTCAGCTTGGTGAAGGGGCTTCAGACCACTGCGGCTTCTCTGACTTGCTTTTGTTCACCTCAGGTAACCTCTGGCCTGAGTCCATGTTTTCACTAGTGCTTTTAAAATAATTTTAAAGTCCTTTTTCTCTGAATGCAGTAGCTGAAGTTTTCGTGATTGTTTCCTTTTTCCTTTTTCTTCGGGGGGCATAGAGGCACGGTGGCTGGTTCCAATTCATGATGCAGATCTCAGCATCACAGAGGAGCCCAACGACTTGCTGTCTACATCAGAAGCTTTTCTTTTCCCTTCCTGAGTCCTTGAGCTGTTAGAACTTTCTCTTTCACCTTGGGCAACAGGCCTCCTGCCCACTTTTCTACATCTAAGCTGTCTAGACTTTGCTTGTTTTTGTCTGATTTGGTTTTCTGGGAGCCTTGTGCTTTTGCTTAAGGCATCCAAAGCAACCACCCATGGAGGTGAAAACGCAGGGGTGCAGTGGCCTCTTTCCTTCTTTCTTGACACCCCTACAGAAGACGTGTCTTCTTTGTGTTGTCTCAGGACAGAAGCCTTGGGCTTTCCTCTCTGAAGACGACCTGGTGTGATTTCTGGCTGATAAACGTGTTGGACTCCTCGCGGCTCTTGGTACCTACCAGGACTTTGTCCCTTTAGGATGATGGTTGCCCCTTGCTTTGACTCACCGCCCCTTCCCCTTGGGGCCACCTGTGTGGCCTTCTTGCCTGAGCCCTGGTCTGTCCTGAGAGGCAGCAGAGTGGCCTCCCCCAGGCCTCTGGCATGCAACATGGGCCTCTGCTTGTCCCCAGACTACTCCCGGGGAGTAACCAGAAGATTCCTGCTCTGAGGACCAAACTGGAGTATCTCTGTGGCTCTTCCTTGTCTCCTCTCAGGACTGTGGGACACCAGGTGGGGCCTATGTGTGTGGTGTGTGTGTGTGTGTGTTCTGTCTGTGCTCAGGGCAGTCCTGCCTACACCTGGAAGCTTTGCAGGGTTGTGGGTCGTCTCCCTTCATTCCGGCCTCCTGTTAAGAGCCGTGCCAGGGCACTTTGAGGAATCTTATTCCCAAGGTAGGGCTCAGTGTCTGCTTCACAGGAGTCAATTCTGCTGGTGTCTGTGCAAGTGAGTAACTGTCCGTGCCCCCCCCACCCCGCTTTTCCGTGAGCATGGCTAGAGATGAGCTGCTTCTTTGGGTAGAGGCTGGTGAGCAGCCAAGCCCTCAGCTCCCGCACAACTGAGGGCCCTGACCTTGCCGCCACCACCTGAGCTACCTCGCTGCTGAGGCCCTGAGCCGGGCTCTGTCGCCCCTGTGGCTGGGTGTGTCCAAAGGGAACTGGGTCTGCAGTCTGGGTGCTCCCGACATCCTGGCTTCTGCTCCTCCGGGAGCAGAGCGACGGCAGCCTGCAGCCCAGGACAGAAGGAAGACCCCTCGCTAGATCCTGGCTGTCGCGGCCGGCGTGACAAATCGACCAGGAATGTGAGGGTAAGAGGATGGTGAAAAGAAATTAAGAGACAAAGAGATGGGGGCAGGAGGAGCACTGAGGAGGATGTCCAACAGTGCCGATTTTACTCCACATCTTACAAGCATTTATAAGGCAGATCACAATAGAAGGAGTAATACATCCGTATCTAGTCAGATGACTACAAGTTTCTGTAACAAGTTTACATTAACTACAAGCAAACCTCGTGATGCCAGGTAGTCACGGCTCATGCCACTAGCTACTATTGATGCAAGACAATCAACCAGGGAGTGGGTTATGGGAGGTACAGGAACAACAAGGACCAACTAAGAATTCACGACCCTGACTGCATTGTTCCCTTCTGTAGGGAGAGCGTGTGGGAAGTCATGTAGGCGAGCGCACGACAGGTAGCACGGACCCTTCCTCAGTGTTACTGAACTTTCCTGTCCTTAACCCCTTATCAAGGCGTCTGGACTTTAAAGAAGACACAAGTCAGGGCCTGGTTTGATCCACGACTCCAACTATGCCGTAGCCTCTAACATCTCCCCCTACTTTTTTAAATAAACAAGCACATGGATTTGTGCCTGAGTATGCAGTCGTTGTCCTGTACGAAAGAAGGAAAACTCCCCATCCTACAGTCAATATAGCCAAGACAGTGAATATAATGATAAAAATCCAAAAGGAATATTTCATTATATTTCCAGGATTAAACCCGTGCAACCCATCCAAAATCTGAGATACTATTGTAGCAGGATTTTGTACATATACTTGTGAATGCTCTATATTAGCAATTTCCTTTTGAAGCTCTGCAAGATCTAGACTTACATTACTATGAAACCACATTCCTTGCAAATTAAAGACATTTGAGTTCTTAACACCGATAATTGCCCCCCCCCCCCAAATTCTACCGCTTCTTCCAATCCTTCCAACTGGCTTAAAATTTTTGGTCTATATGCTCCTGAATAGCCAAGGCGTGAGAGATATTTCGGGCTAGAGAATTCACATGTGTGGCAGTTTGTACAGACTGCAAAAGAGCTATGGTAGAAACAGTAGCCGTAGCAATTAGAGAAATTAATACAGTTATCCCAGCAATAAGTAACCCTATGAAGCGCTTCTTAACTCTTTTTACCTGTGCCTGTAATTCCAACACTAACTGATACCCAAAATTAGCATACCAGGGATCCTCCACTTCCACCTGGAGGAGCACATATGGAGGTTGCATAGTTATAAACACTATTATGGGACCTGTGCCCGATGAAGGCAGGGACACAAGTAGACAATTTGTTAACACACCATGGTCACAATGGATATTATACAATAGATGTCCCCCTTGGAAAGAGGTGAGAACTTTTTTTATTTTTTTAAAGATTTTATTTATTTATTTGACAGAGAGAAATCACAAGTAGATGGAGAGGCAGGCAGAGAGAGAGAGAGGGAAGCAGGCTCCCTGCTGAGCAGAGAGCCCGATGCGGGACTCGATCCCAGGACCCTGAGATCATGACCTGAGCCGAAGGCAGCGGCTTAACCCACTGAGCCACCCAGGCGCCCAAGAGGTGAGAACTTTTGATCCTGAGCCCACTACCAGTAAAAAAAGGTCTAGGGACACAGGCCTGCAAAGTCAGATTGAAGTCTTTTGTGATAGTATAACCATTTCTGGCTATTTGCACTCCCTATTGGTCCCAGGGCAGCAACCAGTTTCCAGAGTTTTGCATGAAACATCTCTCCGGCTGTAAGGGGGGAGATGTCTTTTTCTTCTCTGTCTGTTCTGGCCATTCAATGTGAGGCGAGCCATCCTCTGTTGGAGACACGAGGATTCGGCACCACCTTTCTGGAAGCCAGCGTGGGGCGTCCTCATCCTGCGGAAAAACACCAACAAAACCTCCTGACAGGATCAGGACCCTTCCATACTCCGGTCAAGGGATCCTTCCACCGGGCATATGGAAGCGGAGAAAAATCAGGATGCCCAAATTGCTCAGCCGCTGTCCGACTGAGATCATCCACATTTAAAAAATTTAAAACATACAGAGTTAAAATTAAATGCATATGAGGAGAGTATATCACTGTTCCCTGTAGGAACTCCCCCTCTTTTAAATTTTTGAGATATTATTTAAGGGTACCATAGCTCTTTTGACAATGGCTTGTCCTTGTGAATTGTAGGGGATGTCCATTGAATGTTCTGATTTGTTTGCAAATAAATATTTTTACATTTTTGTAAGTCACAGATATCTTAAGAAAAAAAATATCCCTAGTCTGGAAGAGCAAACATTAGAGAACCAGCAATGTTTAAAATAAGACAGAACATTAAGAGACACAACATTACAACTTCCTTCAGTTCATCTAGTCCCATATTACTCATTCTGGTTTACTCTGAATGCAGCTTTTACTTCTGGAAATTTTTACCCATTTCAGTTCCCAGAATTTTAACATATCAAAGACTGTATTTGTCCCGAACATCTCCCATTTGACTTTCCTTTAGGGCGGTTACCCAAATGTAACGCAAGGTTTATCCTAGGTTTAGCAGTACTGAGTAACTTAGCATATCAAGGAAAAGCCTTGAGTCAAAGAGGCCTCATTACAACTCTAGGCAGGCAAAGAGAAAACCATTTACATTTTCGTAACAGCAGATCAGTTAATCTTAGAAAACTTTGTCCTTTTGAACAGACAGAATTTCAGGAAAAGATTCATTAGTCTTTTTTCTCCTCTTGTGAATAAATCCACCAAAACTGATCTAATACGGTCAAATTTTTAACATATTTCATTGTTTCCTTTTAAATCTATAAACCAAGGCAAATAAAAGTCACTTCCCCCAAGCCTTCTACGACTTAGTATATACCCTCAGTTTTATCTCCTTTCATGTTCTGGTGTAACCAGACATTTTCATTTTAAGACAAAACTACTCATTCTTTTAGGCCCTCCTTTTTGTGTGTGTACAGTTCATCTTAGCCCGTCCTGACCATACCTAAAATTCTTTTTCTGAAGAATTCCCTTCACGAACCTTCTACAACTTGCTTTTGCATTCAGGTTTTGTCCCAAGCCATTTCCTTCCAAACAACCATCTCATTTAGGACAAAATTTCCTTCTCTTACTTTTAACAAAATGTATTCTCGTTCCTTAAATCTTTCCTACGTATCTCCTACTTTCCTACATACAGGGTTGCTTTCTCGTTTCCATCAGCCTTTCTATACCAGTGTCTTTCCTCTTTTTTCTTCCTAAGACGGTGAGTTTTCTGGGTTTCCCTCCCATCGTAAATGATGTCGCAGACAAGGGGAGGGGTATCTTTCAGATGCTGTCCTGCTCGTGTTCCTCGCGGGAACTTAGGAGCATCTTAGCTAAAGTCAGTCCGTATAAACCCCGGACCAGGCTACTCCATGGAGAAGATGACCATTATGCCATATGACGCCCCACGAGACTCAGGGTGCAGCCCACTCAGACTCTGTAGTGGAAGCCATATAGACACATTCACACAGTCAGGCATTCTTCAGATTCAAACAGGTTGGACACCCTCCCCTTCTGGGTATCCCTGGCTAATGGGAGGTCTCCCCTTCCATTCTTTACGAATGGGTCTAGCTCAAACAGTGGCCCCGGGACTGTTACAACAGAATTCAGTTAAGCACAAAGCATGTTTACCAACAGATTTCAAAAGCACAAACCTAGTTCCAGCGACCAGCGCTCTAGCATTTTACCCCATTTGATTTAAAGTTTCAGGTCAGCAAAGACTTTGAGAGCTACTTTAACAATTACCCATTAAAACTTGGAGACGGACAATTAACCATCAGTTTAGTGATCTCTTTGCTAACAGATTTCAACAGATTTTAACACAGATTTTAACGAATAACATGAGCTTATTTGACTTTAAGTAAAAACTCTTAAGTTTCACATTTACTACTGTTAACTCAAAGGACCTGTTCATCCTAATTAACTCAACAAACTTAACTTAGTTCAAATACTGATTCACTGAGAGCTAAGACCCCTTCTGCCTTAAAAGGGCCTGCAATGCCATAACAAAAAGATCCTGTTCCAAAGAATGAGATTGGCCCATGTTAGTTTACTCCTGCTGTCGCCCGTCAACCTGGGCTCCTCTTACCTGACTGTCGGCAACTACTTGCCTGTATATGAGCGCTCCCTTGAAATGTGCTCAGGTCCCTGTTCGGGCGCCATTTGGTGTGACAAATTGACCAGGAACATGAGGGAAAGAGGATGGTGAAAAGAAATTAAGAGACAAAGAGATGGGGGCAGGAGGAGCACTGAGGAGGATGTCCAACAGTGCCGATTTTACTCCACATCTTACAAGCATTTATAAGGCAGATCACAATAGAAGGAGTAATACATCCGTATCTAGTCAGATGACTACAAGTTTCTGTAACAAGTTTACATTAACTACAAGCAAACCTCGTGATGCCAGGTAGTTAGTCACGGCTAATGCCATTAGCTACTATTGATGCAAGACAATCAACCAGGGAGTGGGTTATGGGAGGTACAGGAACAACAAGGACCAACTAAGAATTCACGACCCTGACCGCATTGTTCCCTTCTGTAGGGAGAGCGTGTGGGAAGTCACGTAGGCGAGCGCACGACAGGTAGCACGGACCCTTCCTCAGTGTTACTGAACTTTCCTGTCCTTAACCCCTTATCAAGGCCTCTGGACTTTAAAGGAGACACAAGTCAGGGCCTGGTTTGATCCACGACTCCAACCATGCCGTAGCCTCCAACACCTGGCCTCATAAGTAGCCATGCCGCCTTCCCTTGGGCATTCTCAGCGGCGCGCCCCAAAGAAATGAACTCCTGTGGGTGGTCCCTGGGCTGCTCTGCCCCTCTGTGATCCTGAGAATCAGCAGGAGCCCATCAGCAGTGACCATCCTCGTGCCCTGCGCCTGCTGTTGGCTATCTTAATTTTTACCTCAACCCAGCAACACGAGTAATATTTCCTTCATTTTATGGATGAGGAAACTGAGGCTCAGGGAGATCGAATTAACTTGCATGGGGTCACATAACAGAAAGAGATGAAGCTGGAATCTGATTCTAGGTAGCGCAGGGCTAGGGCTTGCCCTCACCTCTGAACAGGGGGAGGAGCTGAGGCCTAGAGACAGGATTAGTCTGAAGTCGGACAGTGTAGCCCTTGAGGCCGGTAATAGTCCCTACCTAGGCTTGCCCCAAATCAGTGTTACACAGGCATCAAACAAATTTTTCAATGAATGAACAGCCATTGGTTCTGGCTGTCTGAAGGTCCACAGTGGGGCCTGAGCCAGATCAGCCTAAGGGCCCCACCCCCAAACCAATTATCCTGAAAGGCCTTACCCTTCTCTTAGAAGGACTACATTTTATTACTATAATTACCATTAAAAATAATCACTTGGGGCGCCTGGGTGGCTCAGTGGGTTAAGCCTCTGCCTTTGGCTCAGGTCATGGTCTCAGGGTCCTGGGATTGGGCCCCACATCCGGCTTCCTGCTCAGCGGGGAGCCGGCTTCTTCCTCTCTCTGCCTGCCTCTCTGCCTACTTGTGATCTCTGTCTGTCAAATAAATGATTAAAATCTTAAAAAAAAATAATCACTTAATAGTCTTAAGATGACATCATTGATCATAGTTCCTTTGATTAGCTCAGACCTGATTAGATCCTAGTCGGATCTCCAGGAATGCCAGATCTCTTGCTCCAATCAGGAAAGTTCCATGGCTGTTGTTCCTTTATTTTTTATATTTAAAACTTTTAATCTTTTGAACAGTTCTATAGGTATACAGTGTGAAGCATTATCAACTTTTCCCTCAATTCTTCCCAGTTGTCTTAATATTGTTTACACAATTTGTTTATATGGTAACCTATATTCCCTCCCCCATTATTCTAGGTTTTAAAGCTATCTCAAGTCTTAGAATTTATTAGATTTAAGAATTCTTGGCAGTTATTATTGTTTTTGATATTCTTAGTAGTATCAATTGACGCTTCTAATATCACGTGATTGCTTCCATAACCACAAGTCAAGTTTAAAGGGAACAAAGAGAATAAATAACAAAGAGAATAAATAAAATAAAAACACCACATTCCCACACCCGGATACACTAAAGTGTTAACCAAAGGTGAGTTTATGGGTAGACACTCTTCCAGATCCTTTTCTATGGGTGTTTATACAGATATATGCGTGCACACACACGCGCGTGCACGTGCACACATACACGTTTAATCAAAATGAAATCATATGAAATAGTGTTCTTTAGGCAGCTAGTTCTCTGACCTGGATCTCGCATTGTATCTGGTTGTTGTAGCCCTCACGTCTCTTTGAATCACCAGAGCCTCCCCCACCCACTACCTTCTCTATTGTTATTTTATTTTTAACAACCCTGGCTTGTTCAAGTTCAAGAAACCAGGAGGATTGTTGTCTGGAACATCTCCCCTTCCAGATTTGTCTCACTGCTTCCTTGAGGTCTCACCTACTGCTCTGTCACTGGTGAATGAGAAGTTGGTTCTAAAGGCTTGATGAATTTCAGTTAAATCCTCTTATTTACCTTAGTGGTGACACTGAGAACCTCACCTTGCACACATCAGGGAACCGACAGCTCCTGTGACAGCTGTCTGATCTCCCTATCGCGCCGCTCTGTAAAAACAGAAAGTAGCCTGTGTCAGCGTGGCTTTTGGAAAAAAACACAAATATTGTAATTCCCTAACCTAGTGCAGTGTTGAATAACAATGACGTGGTATGGAACGTCTCCCATTTCAGTAGACTTTATAGTTCTCTGAAATCCCAAATTCCATAATCAGTTCACACTCAGGATTAACACACAAATGTCTCCTCTCATGGAACACTGTTCCTGAGCACAGCTGATCAGTTCCGACTTTATATTAATACACTAAATGCCTTTCCTGGATCTGTAGACACTTTCTTGGTAGTTCCAGTGCTTTGTCAAGTGGTACAGCATTTGAAACTTAGGAAGTTTCCTGGTAGAAACAGGAGGTAATCAGGAAACAAACAAAAAACAAATTAGAACTGAAGGGTACATATTCAAGCTTTTAAGTGAATATTAGATGCAGGGACTGTAAAATAGAACTATACTAAAAACATTTGAAAGAAGAAATGTGTCCTTTTTAACTTTGTTTTTGAGATGGAAAGCTTAATGCAGAATTTGGATCTTATTACAGAAATTGAAACGAGCTTATGCAAATTAATCTCCACTGCACCCGTAAAAAAGAAATTAAAAGCACTAATGTTGCATGTGGTGTATATACAGTAACATTTCCTAAATATCTTCTGGGTCTAAAACTAGGAATGATATTCAATGCTTCCTTTTCCTCAGGCTACAGTATCATAGGATTCAATTTTGAATCTGATAATGGAGGCATTTTTGTTGCACAATTGCCCACAAAGGAAATGAAGGAAGAAGAAAACAGCCAGATCATTGAAGCAGAGACAAATGAGACACCGCAGTTAGATGTTCACTTCTGGACCTCCTTTCTTTAGTAGACAGAAATTAACTGAGCATCAAATTGTGTCCATTTCAGGGGTATACCATCTTTCACAGTTTAAATTGACCATTTGTTGGTGGCTCATTCTTACTTCTTTAATTCAGAAGACAACTTTCTATGCTAATCTGAATGGCATGAGAATAAAGATGTTACAGATCTGGTAAACTTTACACTCTTAATTAACAAATTCATGAGACCACATTCTGTGTTTCAAGTAATAGCACATCTTAAATATTTAGCATTAGATATGTGAATAGTATTTTCTTATATCTTTTTTCTATTCTCACTTAATTCAGAATTCCCATCAAACTCATTTCCAAGAAAAAGTTGAAGTATTATTTCAAGGCCTGGAGCCCCCAAATACAAGCTGTTTTGCCATGTGCTTAGTCAGAAAGCCCTTTCTGAAGCAGCTCCATTACCAAACAGAATTCTAAGTCATTGAACCAAAGGGTGTCCCTCAATCCCCATTGTCTGTCATACACATCAGGGAGTATTTGCCAAACTTGGTGATTCCAGTCAAAGACCCCTAGAAATACTCTTGACTAGAGCTGGGACAGCTACCATTATCCAGGAATGCAATCGAAGCCCTGGACAAGCTCTCTGCTAGGTTATTTATATTCTCTGAAGAATATGGCCAACATGGCCCAGATCAGCCCAGGCTCCAGAGGTACCTCCATCCTGAGAATGAGAGCTTTGCCTCCCTCTTCATCATGCTCTACTATGAGTTCCCCAGGTCACTGGGTCAATGTTCGGGTGACACTCCAAGGAGGCTAACAGGAATCTGAGGGAGATAATTCTGACAGATCCTCCAGCTCAAGTTTTGTTGGGGTGGTGTGAGACCCAAGGTGTAGCTGTGGATGGTGGATGAGAAAACTCCTAGGTTTCTCCGAATCTGTGCATGTGCAGTGAGGTGAGGTGGGGTTTGGAGTCCCAGGGGATGGGAAGTGTGGTGTGGAGGAGGTGACTTCAAGTGACTTTGTATGGATCTTTCCCTCCCAGTGAAAGAACATGGCCCTGCACCCCATACCTCCCAAGACTGGGGCAAAGAACCCGGATGTCAGAGTGGCTCTTTGTGAAGGTGCTGGATGTAATTCTTTGGCCCAGAAATTTTCTGATCTGGGAACAGTTGAACCCAAGTTGAGGTTATGTTTGCTTCCTACTTGCCAACATTAAATTTAAACAATTCAAAAGTATATGGATTGACCCCTAAGTTGCTGTGCCCCCAGGCCTTCCTCTACCCGTAGGTATTGATGTATCTGGGTTTTCAGTCCTTACTTTTTCTATGAGTGAAAGATTATGGCTGTGTATTTCTGTGACTTTTCATTTTACAATAGGTCTTAGAATTAGGTAGATCTACATATGCTGGGGTAGAAAGATTTTTAAGACATATTATTAAGGGGGAGGGAAACAAGATGCCCAACAGCATAAACAAAATTATTCCATTTTTGTAAATTTTTAAAAAGTTGCGCATATGCATGTTGCTATATTCGTAATTCCTTTCTGAACCATTACACAAGAAATTAAAAATAGTGGGTAGCATGGAGAAAGAATCTTCTCTTTTTAAACTTTTTGTACTATTTGAAGTTTTTCCTTTGTTAAATTTAATTCAAGCCTGTATTTTAAACTTTCTTTCCCTGAGTAACACAATATTTGGGGTGGGCAGCGAGTGGGTGGAGAGAAGACGTAATGTCTTCAGAATCTTTCCTTGTCAGTGTGTAGAGACCCACCTCATTCTTCTTCTTCTTCTTCTTTTTTTTTTTTAAAGATTTTATTTATTTGACGGACAGAGATCACAAGTAGAGAGGCAGGCAGAGAGAGAGAGAGGAGGGGAAGCAGGCTCCCTGCTGAGCAGAGAGCCCGATGTGGGGCTCCATGTGGGGCTCGATCCCGGGACCCTGGGATCATGACCTGAGCTGAAGGCAGAGGCTTTAACCTACTGAGCCACCCAGGCACCCCAACCCACTTCATTCTTCTGACTGGTACCTTGCCTTCCACCGTGAGCTCCTGCCGTGACTTACTTAATCACTAATGGGCATTTATAGCTTATTTTTTCTTATGAATACGAATAATGCTGTAGTAAATATCCTTGAACATTAATCATTGTGCATACATGGACTATTTCTATAATACAGTATAATTGATCTTCTATAGTGTAAATTGCTGGGAGTGGAATTGCTAGTCAACAAGTACGTGCATTTTTCATTTTGATAGATTTTGCCAATTTGCTCTGTAAAAGGGTCGTCCTAGTTTACATTTCCACCAGTTACAGCTGAGTGCATGTTCTTTCGTCCATTGCCAAGCCCGAGTATTATCTGGATAACTTTATTAAGATTTCTGCATTTAAAGAAATTGGAGATTCTTACTGAAAGAAGCTTATTTTGTCCAATGAACTGAAGAAGTATTAATGATGCTTACGGTGGTTTCTTCAACTTTTATGTGCATAGCCAATAATGATAAAACAAAACAAAACAAAACAAAATGTCTACAGTAAAGGGAAGTGAAAGCCTTCTGGATGGTTTTGAATTTTCTTTTCTGCCCAGCATGTCTCACCTGGACTCACCTGGACTGAGCATGTTCACTATAGCTGGTCATCAGAGCACATAAAGGAGTGCCAGTGGCAGCCCAGCCCAGGATGGGACCAGGCTCTGCCGTCAGGCTGGTGAGCAGGCTCTCACAGTGGTGTGGGCGATAAGAGGCTCTTTATCCCCACCATTTCCATTTCAAAGTGCTCCAAAATGTTGCATGAAATAATTTCCATTTTTCGGTCAGACCATATGTTTTAGAGATCAGGGTGAAAAGGTTATTCAAATTATTTACCTTCATTTTAACCTTATTTTCTCTATTTATCTCCATTTGTTTTTGGCATTTCAAAACAGCCTTCTTTGAGATACAATTAGCATACCATGCAATTCACCCAAAGTATATTTACAGAGAGATACAACAATGATCACAGTAACTCCAGAACATTTTCACTACCCCAAAAAGAAATTGTACCCCTTAACTATTACCTATATCCATTCCTCCATCCTCCTCTGCTTCCCCATCCCTTTTCTTTTCTTATTTTTTCTTTAAAGATTATTTATTTATTTATTTGAGAGAGAGACAGTGAGAGAGAGCATGAGCGAGAAGAAGGTCAGAGGGAGAAGCAGACTCCCCATGGAGCCGGGAGCCTGATGTGGGACTCGATCCCGGGACTCCGGGATCATGACCTGAGCCGAAGGCAGTCGTCCAACCAACCGAGCCACCCAGGCGTCCCTTATTTTTTCTTTATTTTTTAGTGAGCTCCATGCCCAGTGTGAAGCTCGAACTCATGACCCTGAGATCAAGAGTCTCACATCCCAGCCACTGAAGCGGCCAGATGCCCCGCCCCATCCCCTTTTAAAAACATCTCTCCTGGGGCTCCTGGTTGGCTCAGTCAGTTAAGCATCTGCTTTCCACTCAGGTCATGATCCCTGGGTCCTGGGATGGAGTCCTGCCTGCCCACTTCCCCTGCTTGTGCTCTCTTGATACGATTGGGGTTGTTTCTGTAAAAAAGAAATAGCCCAAAACAACAAACATCTCTCCCAAGGTCTTTTCCTGTTCCCCTAGTAAGTTTTCAGGCTCTACCCAGACTCTCATCTTCAGGACATTCAGAGCTATCAGCCAAACCCAGTGCAGCCTGTGCAGTCCTGGGGACCACAAACAAAATGCTCCTTAGCTAATCTTAGCATCTTACTCATAAGAGAACAGGTGCATCTCTGCCTGTTTAGATTAGGAAGAAGTGCATGCCTCCAGTGTGAAGGATGGAGACACTCTGAAATACATGAACAAAGCAACTAACAGCTGTGGAGCAGCCACTGATCACTGACCCTGCTATGGGCACAGCACCCCACAGTTTGCAAAACATTCTCCAGTTGGAAATGGCACTAGTCAGTATCCAGTGAAGTTCCTCTGGAAATGGACACGGCTCTCATGGCTCTTGTAAGAGACACCATTCATGTGTTACTATGTGGGGTTAGCTAAGAAAGACTGTGTGGTAGCCATGACTGTTTGATTTTAGCAAATTTGGCAGATGGATTTTGGCAAGTTAAAATAGCAGCTTCTCTGTAGTCTGTGGTTAATGGGAAGGGGTAGGGGTGGGGATGGTCGAGGAGGGGGTAAGAGCAGGGGAGGGAGTGATGGGGAGAAGAGCACTGGGTTCTAATCTCAACTCCACAGGCTTTTGAGCAAATCTCTTAATTTATCAGGATCTTGGGTTCCTGAGACTCAATGATCACCCAGTACCTTCTAGACTCTTCAAATTCTGAATCTAAACCCCAAGTGTAAACTTGAGAATTTGTATATTTAGAAACATAGCCCATCACTTTTACTATTGCTTATTTAACAGGTGGTTATATTTTTATTTTGTAAACTTTATTTGGACTGAATTTTGTGATTGTCATCTTTATTATGCAAATAATAATTTGGAACTGACCTGTATTTCATGAAGTGCTTCCCCTCCTAATACACTAGATGGCGCTAGAGGCAAGGCAAATCAGATTCCCCCCCAAAAAAGGCGGGGTTTGGGGGGTGGTTTTGACCAGCAAAGTCAAAGTTATTATATATGGTAAATTCAAAAGGCTTCAGTCTTTATCAAGAATCGTTGTATCAACATCTTCAGAAAGGTGAGCGAATACTGCCAGTGATAAAAATCTTAATATCAGGATAGTGTAAGATTTTTTTGTAGAAGCTTTCATACTGTTAGTGTGACCAACTATAAGATATCTTAGATTGGGGCCCAACACGTATATTGCTAAATAAAATATACGTGTTGCTAAAGCAACAGAAGTGCCACAGAGCAATGAGCAATCCTAAGCTTTATTCCCTGTCATGAATTCTGAGACAATTCTATTGCACTGAAGGGAAGTCTTGGTGGGATAGAGGGGAGTGTAAATGACACGTTTTCAGATGTATTTGATGGTGAGGAAAGTGACGAGGGGCCGTTAGAGGTGTGTTGGTGTTTGAAAATTAGCAATAGGTATACAGAAGAGTAACCAAGCTTAAAAAAAAAAAATGAGGCAATTATTCATTCCAAGAAAAACAATGTGCAGAAAGGAAACGTACTTTCTGACTCGGTGGTGAACACTGTTTACATGGTTCTAATAATAGAATCCTGGAATACTGATATCAGTGGCAGGGTAGGGGGAGAAGTTGGATGACTCCTTAGTTCTCATCTACCTTAACAGGATGTGACTAGTTAATGCCTAATATTCATGTATCATGGAACACTGATATATTTAGAAACACAGAGGTAAATATCAGCAGAAACAACTAAAGTAGTTAAGGTTGTTGCCTCTAGGGAGTAGATGGGGGGTGGGGTAGAGAAGTGGGGCAGAGACTATTGGTTTTCCTTAAAAATGCATAGTGCTATTATTCAGCCTTGAAAAGAAAAAAAAAATTTGGACACACATGACACCATGGATGAACCTTGATGACATTTGCTGAGTGAAATAAACTAGACACCAAAGAACAAACACTGTAGGGGTCCACTTCCATGAGGTACCTAGTATAGGCCAGTTCATAGAGAGGAGAAGGAAAGTGGTGGTCACTGGGGTTAAGGGGATGGGGGGGTGGTGGTGGAGGGCTTTGTTGTTTAATGAATACAGAGTTTCAGTTGGGAGAGATCAAAAAGCTCCCAAGACAGATGGTGGTGATGGTTGCATAACAAGGTAAATGAGCTTAATGCCACTAAATTGTATGAATAAATGGCTGAAATGGAACGTTGTATGTTAGATATGTTTCTGCACAGTAAAAAAGCAAAGTAAGAAGAAAAATGATTTATAGTACTGCTTGAATTTTAAACAGTCATATGTACATTTTAATTTCATCACATTAATTTTTAGGAAGCTTTGGATGCATATCTGAAAAGTTTTTGTATGTATTGTGAGCTGAGTGTTTGCACATAGATTTTTATGATACGATTTGGGCCACTTGGGCCTTTTTTGTTTTTATCCAGCTCTTACCTGTATTCCCCTTAGATAAAAATGTTAGATAAGCTATTCTCAAGTCAGGGAGGTATTGCTGAAAGTAGGTATTTTACGAATACATTTCAGGGGAATTTGAGATGCCCGATAACTAAATGGAGCCCATGAACCCTAAAAAAATGTGCAGATGCATTTATGCAGGAATGTCCCTTTTCTGACCTCTGCTACTCTTAGTGGATAATCTGGGCATTTTGCTGTGTGGCCACCTGCTGAATGGCTTACTGGAATCTGTGCCCCATTTGTGCTGGGACCGGGTGGGACTCTGAGTGAAGTGAAGTTGTCGTATCAGGTGAGTACCTGTGATGTCAGAGCTGGTTTCTAGGTCATGAGCTTCTCTTTACCATCACTCTCCTGAACCTGGCCCAAATAGGAGCGTATCAATTTGCTTTTTTGCAGTTTGGAGCAATCAGATGCCAGTTAGCTTGGCTGTAAGAAGTTGACTAGTAAAGTACAATTCTAATTGAAATCATCATACCCTCAGTTTGCAAATGAGAAGGCAGCTCTAAGAAGAAGACAATGGAAAATAACTTTATATATCCTTAGAGACCTCAAACTGCCTTCCAGACTTTAAGTCATGCTTCTTGGTTTTGACAGGTTACATTTTCCTTCAGCGGTTTATTGCTCTAAAAAGAGTGTTCTCTCTCATTGTCATCCCATCTAAATTTTCCTTTTTGTTCACAGTGCGAGATGAGGACAGAAGCACGGCGAAAAAATCTCCTTATTTTGATTTTGCATTACTTGACACAAGAAGGGTATGTTACATTACAAATGTTTACAGAGATGAATCCTCTTTCCCTGACCCCCACTTTTCCAGATACACACTTAACAAAATAGTTCATAGAATTTATTTTTTAGAATAGTTTTCTATTTATAGAAAAACTGAGCAGAAAGTATAGAGAGTTCCCACCTACTGGGAATCCCCCAAGCCAGTCTCCCCTAGTATTAACCTCTTGTATTGGCATGGTGCGTTTGTCACAACTGGAGAACCGATTTTGATACATTAATGTTAGCTGATCCATAGTTTCCATCAGGGTTTACTCTTGGGCTGTAGAATTCCGTGAGCTTTGACAAATGTGTAATGTCATAGATCTGGCATTGCAGTATCATATCCAATAGCTTCGCCCTAAAAATCCCTTGTGCTCTGCCTACCGATGCCCTCATGTTCAGCAACACAGACACAGACACAGACTTTTATTGCCTCATTTACATAGATATTATTCCCATTACGCATTTGAAAATTTTAACAAAGCTACCCTGTTCCTGAAATACCTTCCCTTTCCCATTCAGGTTTCAGCCCTATCAAATAAGATTCCCCCGGGTCCCACTGCTGGGTATCTACACAGAGATAATGCTCTTAGTTCTCAATTCTCCTTCCCTCAAAATAAAGGTATCGCATTTACCTGATGACCTGTGCTTGACTCTCTTTTCTGTGTAATGCCATTTGTTAACTGGCAGGAGAGGAAATGGGAAGCATTTGAGTTTGGCCACCAACCTGATTCAGAAACGGGCAAGCCCTTGCCATGAAGGCTGAAGGTGTTCTGGGTTTTGTGAGGAAGAGAGCTCATCCACTATTTACTTTTGAGTTTTCTTTCTTTCCAAGCCTCGGCCAGGAAGAAAATATTTGGGTTTTAGGCTTAGGGCTTGAACTTTCAAGTAAACGTAGCAGTTCTCAACTGGGGTAATTTTGCCCCTTGGGGGACATTTGGCAATGTCAGGAGACGTTTTTTGACTGCCACAATGGCACCTGGGGGGAGAGAGCAGGGATGCTGCTAAACATCCT
The DNA here is from genome assembly GCF_011764305.1 of Mustela putorius furo. NCBI lineage: Eukaryota > Metazoa > Chordata > Mammalia > Carnivora > Mustelidae > Mustela > Mustela putorius. Next base: position 40,327,054 of record NW_025422010.1, read on the forward strand.
TCCATGCACGTGACAGCAACCCACAACAGGGTTATCCAGCCCCAGGTGTCAACCGAGCGAAGGCACTGTATCAGGAAGAACTGTGAAAACAAAGAAAAGTCAGCGTAGTTATCCCTTCTGCTACAGTGCTTACTGTTATTCACAAAGCATGCATTTCCCCTATCTGCCACAAGATGGCCCCTTACATCTCGCATTCATGAAAATTCGACTAGAGTTGCTCATTGTCCTGAGAATCCCTTGGTTAAGGTACTTTTATGAGTGGATTCTCAAGATGAGAAGTAAACTTCCAGAAAAGTAGACCTGCCCTTAACAAAATACTAAGAATTTATCTTCACAAAGAGGATAGATTATAGTGGATTGAAATAAACAATCAGAAAAAGCTTTGTAGAGAAGGTGATGCGAGCTGGTCTTGAAAGATGTATGGAGGATGGAATATGTATGAAGTATGGATAGAGAGACATGACAGACGAGGATGTTCTAGCAGGTGCAGACAGAAAGAAAAGAAAGAAAGAAAGAAAGGGCATGAGCTAAGTGGAACAATTAGGTAGACAGAAAGATCAGAGGTCGACTATCAATTGACACTTACAATGTCTTTAAAATTAGCAGGGTCACCGGAAATAATCATGGCCACCTCGTTTAAGAAAGTCCAGGCTTCCAACTGACCTGAATCTGGGGCAGGGAAGAGAGGATAGTAAATAACGTTTTCTTCTACTTTCCCAGACTGGAACCAAACAGCAAGAACTCTGTCCTGCAGCAGGAATTCTTAATCTGAGGTCCTTGGATGAAACTGTATGTTAACTTGTGCATATCTGCACACTTTTCAGGAGAGAGTTGTTGGTTTCAATAAGAAGCCAAGAGCTAAGATTAAGACCTGGAGAGTCTTTCCACTTTCAGAGTGAGACAAAGCATTTGCTTTTATTGCTAAGACCACCGAAGTTGGACGGCCCTACAACTGAACAGGTTAAAAATGACAGTGAAGAACTCCCGGTGAAGACAGTCCTTACATCCCCAGTCTGGTGCTAGTGTCACGTGTGACTGAAGAAAACACTACCAGGAATAATACATCCAAGCCGATGATGTCTTCTTATGCTAACTTTCCCTCAATGATATTGATCAACATAGTTTCAGAATTTCCTTCAAAACTCAAAACCTACCCTTTTCAATTGCTTCAAAATCATGGCAGATCTTGCCTCTTGAGGTTGAATTTGGGTTTATCAATTGCCCGATGTTATCTAAAAGGAGTGCTGGTGAATAAAGAGGTAATTGAGTTGGGCAAATACCCACTTTAGGCTAAAAATGAGTAAAGGTAAAGCATAAAACATTTTCTTAGTTGATTTCCTTATTTGACTTTTAAGCACTTCCAAAAACATTTTGAACTTACTCATTAGAGTAAGTATGTAACTTCCCGAGGCAACTGCTTTGAAAAACACTACGTGCATGTCTTTACCATATGTGGGGCTTCTTACTCTATAGGTGAACATTATGTATCCTACTGTCATCTAATGTACCATTTAACATAAGCTTACTATTTGTATTGAACATGTTTAGACTTGTCGTGCGTGTTTGGCTTTATTCATTTCACCCAGAGTCAATTCTTTTGTTTTGCTTTTTTCTTCTGTGAAATGGCCAGATACATCGATGCAGCCAATGCTTTGGAGCAAGAAACTAAACTGGGGTTACGACGCTTTGAAGTTTGTGACAACATTGACCTTGAAACTATTTTGATGGAGTATGAGAGCTACTATTTTGTAAAATTTCAGAAATACCCCAAAATTGTCAAAAAGGCATCATCAGACACAGGTACATGGCTATTTTCTAGAAATAAGGTTTTCTCTCATCTTTAAGATTGGTGTTTCTTCCTCATTGTGTCCCCAGATGGATGCTACTGCCACCCTGCACTGAAAGAATAGACCAGAGAGACCATGTAGCCTCTAGTAGATCCTATACAGATAACGTCAGTGTGATTGTCTGGGCCATGATGTCCCTAGAGCCATGCTGCTATTTGTTCAAGGATTATATATTTTAGGACAAGGAGAGCAAAACCCCAGTGTATCACAGGTACTTTTTAGAAGACCAACACTACTTTCATTTCTTTAGAGATGAAAAGAGCTGTTGGAAGAGGATAAATGATAGAAGACTTTTTCGTTGTTGTTGTTGTTGTTAGGAAGACCTATTATCTATCTTGAAAATAACATGAAAATGAGTATTGGTGAAGCTAATAGCTCATGTATAGATAATGAAATGCTTTTGAAAGCCATCAATCCAGATAATGATCAATAGAATGTAAAGACCCAGTATAGGTTAGCAGTCAAGGAGGCTGGCTGGAGGAAAGATCTAAAGTGTGGGCCCTATGTTTTGTAGTAACATTGACTTAGAAGTCTGTAAGTGGGGGAAGTAATTATAAACCAAGGGAGATCATTGTCCTGTTTACCAGGCACTTGTTAAGCCACAGACTTTAACATTTCATGTGGGGACCAGGAAACTGAGAGGAATGGCGATTAAAAATAGCCGGGGGCGATTCTCCTAGCTGGAGGGGATATTTTATGTGAGTTCCTTTCCAGTGCAGCGTTCAGAGCTCCCAAGTCCTTGGCTGAGTGTTGGATCTGGGTTTTGGCAGAGAAAACACTGATGCCTAACCACTGAGCCACTAGGACTATCGCTGACACAATCTAGTCTCTAGATTTCTGTTCTGATCTAACTTGGAACCATAGTCTCCTGGGATACTGGGCACAGTGTGTTTATTTTAAGGTAAATTGGCAGAGTACAATTGATAAGTCTCCATGGAATTGCCCTGGTGTCCCACAGACCACAGCAAAATGGTGTCAAGTTCATGAAAACTTGAAATGATTACTGTCACCTGGCACACACTGAGGTCGCCACCAGGTTCATGGTTTCCAACACATTTCATATCTGAGGGCTTTGGGATCCTCCTCTGTGTGGAAATTCTTGGCAAACATGGGCTTCTTTCTCTTTGCTGGTAGTTTCACTTCTTTCTACGTGAGAATAGCTTTGACTTCCCAGATTCTACAAGGCTGTAACACAAATTTTAAAAATGATGTGAGAGGACAAACATTACTGACAAATCACTTTCTTTTAAAAATTAACTTTCCTTTTCCTCCCAATATTTGTTTTGTCACAGTGGAAAATAATTTACCACAAAGAAGTGGAGGGAAGACCAGAAGGTAAGATGAATGGTAATTCGTCTTAGTCGACCCAACTCTAGGAGTTTGTGGGACCCCTTTCCAGAAGATTCTCCAGCTCAGCTCCATGTCTGTCTACCAGCAATTGCAGACTATGGTCATGTGACCTTGGTGGGCCCAGCCATGGGTTCTTCTCATGTCACAGGTGCCCAGGATATGGGTCACTGTCTGTTGGTTCTCCTGGTTTTATCACAATTAACTGCATTCATTGGTGCTCTTTCCAAGCTCTGTGCTATGAAGAGTACAGACCTCAGCGAGGAAAAGATCCAGGTTCAATTCCTGGCTCTGCTACTCACCAACTTGGAGCAAGTTTCTGACCCAAAGTGAGGTCCCCACATGTAGAGGGCCCCCTGCGTGCTTCATGATAATACTCTCAGTAATGTTCTGCCTGAGGCTACCTTTGTTTTGTGCTCTTCTTTGGGAACGGTTTTATTGTTTTGATCAAAGTGTTATCCTTTTATTTATAGTTTCCATAAAGCTAGTCAGACTTTGACAATGAATGATAACTACTTTTTAAAGATTTTATTTATTTGACAAAGAGAGAGTGAGCACAAGCAGGGGGAGCAGCAGACAGAGGGAGGGGGGAAGCAGGCTCCCGCTGCGTGGCTCCATCCCAGGACACTAGGGTCATGACCTGAGCCAAAGGCAGAGGTTTAACTGACTGAGCCACCCAGTGCCCCCCGATAATTACTTTTGAACGGAAATGGTGAGGAGCATTTTAAGGGGCCAGCTTTGGCGTGCATTTGGATTCTGATTATTTTCCAGCCACTCACGCCTGGAACTTCCCCAGCATTCCCTATGTGGCAGAACATTCCATGAGCAAGTGTCTTCTGGGCACTTTGCTTCTCTTTAGGGATGGAGCTTGGCAGCCTAGGTGTCTGCAGCTCCTCTCTGAGTAAGTGTTTGTACACAGCAACCATAGAGGTCAGCCTTCAAATGGCTGGAGTCAGGAAGGATAATCAGGAAAGTAATGAATGCTGTTTATAATTTTATAATTGAAGACAGATATTGAAATGAGAGGTTGTGTCATGAGACTGGCCATTAACAAATGAAAGTACCTTTTCCTAATTTGCGCATCTCACACCAAAGAGCAAGCTCCCAGTGTACCGATTTGCCCATGACCCAGGGGAGGTATGGTTATTTCATGGGATGGGTAACAGAATTAGGATGCCAAAAAAATCTTGGCAATTTGGAAGATGAGCCCCAAATAACAAGATGAAATTGAACGAAATAAGGTATAAGCTCTAACCAAAGATTAAGACAAATAGCTCCTTCGTTACAAAATCAGAGACCTAGAAATTTGAGTTAGCAAAAATGCAGTGTGAGTCAGCAGAGTGATGTGATTGCCCATGTGATCTCGGCCTCAGCAGAAATGCAGTGTCCACAGAGTGGGAGGTGACTGTTCTGGTCAGAAGACAGTGGATAAGGGAAAAGTGACCAGGATGAGGATGACTCTCAGAGCAAGGTAGTCTTTTTTTAAAAAAGATTTTATTTATTTATTTGACAGAGAGAGAGATCACAAATAGGCAGAGAGACAGACAGAGAGAGAGATGAGGAGAAGCAGGCTCCCTGCTGAGCAGAGAGCCCTATGCGGGACTCGATCCCAGGCCCCTGGGATCATGACCTGAGCTGAAGGTAGAGGCTTAACCCACTGAGCCACCCAGGCGCCCCAAGAGCAAGGTAGTCTTAAAAATGACTGGAGCATCTGGTGATGTTTAGCTTGAAGAATGGAAGACTTGGGGAGGAGGTGCCCCTAGAACAACATGGTACGGGTCTTCACTCTCTAAAGAGGATTGAGCCTTCTTTGTAGAATTCCACAGGGCACACCTGGGAGTGGCAAATAAAGTTACAGTAGGATGAGTTTGGTTTCATATTAGGAAGAATTCTACAATCATTAGAGCTGACAGGAAATGAATCACGCTGCTCTGCACATTAAGCACTTGTCTTTGATTGTGTTAAAGCAAATCTGTGAATCACTTGCCTCTAAAGGGAAATCAGAGTGGGGAATCAGACTTCCAGTTGCCAGCCCTGCAATGACGTTAGGCAAATATATATATACATATATATATATATATATGTATATATATATATATATATGAAACCTCACTTCATTTAAATCAATACTATTAATAAGGGTTTACACTTATAAAATGTTTGGTATTCATTTCCTAGATAATTTCATTTTTGTGCCAGCTAAAGGCCCGAGGGACAGGCTTTTTTATTCCTAATTTACAGATGAAAAATAAATGCCATACACCTCTTAGGACGCTCACCCCTGTGGGTGAACTCTGGGGTTATCGCATATGGACACTGAGGGTATCATTGGTGTGGGCGATCTCGCTGGCCAAACATCTGTTTACATTAGACACAAACAACTTTTTCTTTCTCGGCAAAGACATGGAGAAATAGCTGCTCTCTGAGACCCCTTAGAACATGGGAGACACGCTTCCAGTGAAGCTCCTGCAAACACATCTCACGTGTAAGGACAAAGGAACTGAGAAAACTAAACAACTTCTGCTATGGGGTGCCCTCCACGCAGTCCTGCCTCTCTCTGATTTCATGTCCTATCCAACAATATTCCAGTACTGAATTTTAGGTCTCATGGTGAGGACCTCATGTATAAATTTGTTTTACTCTTGCATTGATGTAGGTAAAACATGTAACATATATGCCATCCAACCCATATATATACACACATGCTGTCAAACCCATATATGCTCTTCTAAGTGCCACACCCCAGCACCCCCCGCCTCCCAATAGGCTCCCTTTCCAGCCAATACTCCCCATCTCCACCAGAGGCAGCCACTGTCTGAATTTCCAGCCCCATTGATTTGTTTTGCTTTAAGTGAACAATATTTGGTGAACATTTGTTTTGCAAATGTGAAGATCTGTGACAAAAGAGATGAGTCAAGGTCTGCTTCCCTTCCGCAGATCCCCTCTAGGTACACCCCGCACACCAGGCCAAAACCACTGGCAAATCCCTAGGCTTTCTCTTATCTCCCCACAACCTGCCCCCTGGTCTGCTACTGTTCTTTAAGGGAAGTGGGAATGTTGGAGAAATGCTTATGAAGCCATGTGTTCTTGAAATACAGAGCTATGTGCAGAAGGGCTGGGGTTGGGTGGCATGTGGGGAAAGGAAGAGGAAGTCAGGGGTCTCTGGGAGGAGGAGGACACTCTAGCCTGGTCTTGGAGAACCCTAAGGGGTAGCCTGGAGCAAGCCAGAGCCAGGACGGATGGGGTGGAAGGACAGGGCAGATGGAGACCCCAGCTGGGGCACATAGGCCTATCTTTCCAGAATGCCTTTTTTTTTTTTTTAAAGGTGCTAAACAAGTTGTTTAGTTACCTCAAGTTAAGTGGTTAAGATAATTTCCTCCAAGGTCTTTGTTCCCTCCCCTAGAGTGATGAGCGACAGCTGTCAAAATCTTCCCAAGATCAGTCAGCAGAGGCCACGGTCCAGAACCACAGCGGGGAAATCAGGGGATGCCAAATCCCTCCGTAAGGAGCATCCTAAACAGGTCTGGACAGCTTTGTTTGGTGTTGGTAAAATTATAGGTGGCTGAGAAATTGCTCCAAGAAAAAAAGTCACATTTATTTATTCAAGGACATATGTTTTTAAAATGCTGTGTGATTGTGTTAAATTGTAGATTTTCTTCTGGATTAAAACCGCAGGCAAATCTCCAGTCTTCCTAATGTCTTCTAATTTGAGTGGGAGGTCTCCTTCCTCCCCTTAGCCTTACCCCCCTGGTCAGAGTCCTGGATGACAGGCTTTGAGGGGTGAGCCCTGGACCCAGAAAGAGCAGGGGGCCTGGTTGCTACAATGCTCAATCATCCCATTTAAGGTAACTGTAGGTGACAAGTCTTCCTGTCCCAAAGCACATCCAGGATGAGGCCAAAGATTAGCCAGAAATGGTTCCTCCATTCCAGGGGTTTCTCCAAAGCACACATGGTTGGTCCCCCTCCGGACCAACACACTGGACCATCTCAGGAACAGGGTGGGGAGAAAAGGCAAGAGCCCAGCAGGGGGTGAGATCAATTTTCTCCTGACTCAGGGATCCATACCTAGAAGCTCTTGGGTTCAGACAAACATACCAGGTTTCAGAGGAAAGAAAACCAAGTGAAATTGTGAAAAGGAGGGGGTGCCTGGGTGGCTCAGTGGGTTAAGCCTCTGCCTTCAACTCAGGTCATGATCCCAGGGTCCTGGGATCGAGCCCCGTATCGGCCTCTCTGCTCAGCGGGGAGCCTGCTTCCTCCTCTCTCTCTGCCTGCCTCTCTGCCTACTTGTGAGCTCTCTCTGTCAAATAAATAAATAAAATCTTAGAAAAAAAAAAAAGAAATTGTGAAAAGGAATGGCAAGAATGGCTGTCAGAGATGCCTGGCGGTATAGAAAGGCGTTTAATCATGAAATTCAGTTGTCGGAAGGAATCTCTCCCTCTCAAAGAGGTTGTACACTCCTGGCCAGTGTAATCTGCCTCGCGGGGAGGGGAGGGGGGTGAGATGGGGCAGGAGAATCCCACAGGTGGCGGGTTGAATATCAGCTCTGCTCCATCTCCGAACTCAGCCCCTCCCACATCACACACCTCTGGTCACAAGAGAAAAGTCAGTGAGTGGGTCTGGGTTGAGGCACCATATGGTTTCCTTCACTGGAAAAGCTGCTTGGAGCCCATGGCTTCCACTGACAGCTCTTCCACATGGCTCAGGCAGGGAGTGAATTCATCTTGCTGGGACTACACAGAAGTGGCCCAATTACACACGGGGTTTCCTTTCACTGAACTGAGAGCCAATGTGTGAATTTTGGATGATGGAATGGGCAGTTTCCGCCAACATCTGTCACTTGCTTTCCACGGCTGACTTCTCACTGTCTTCCTCTTTCTTCAGGAGGCTGTCAGTAATTCCCACGCGGAGAGTGCTGACTTTGGCTTGAGCATATCAGGAATCAACAAAGGCGGTGGAGAAGAAAACATCCGCCCACAAAAAGTAAGTAGAATTCATGAACATAGCACCAAAATGGGAAATTGCTTTTCTTTCTAAAAACGAAAATAAAAAATGTTATCGTTGTCAAATAGAAAAGCTAATGCAGAATGGTCAGAGCCTGGCTGTGAGGTGAGCTGAGGAGAGCACTGGCTGGGGGGTTGAGCCCTGGGGTTCTGGTCTGAATCTCCTTTCTGGATGGATGGTCTTGAAAGAACAGCCCCATCTCTAAGAAGCTCAAGTCTCCCTATTTGTAAGCTCAGGGGGTTGGCTTCTAATGTCACGGTCAGCTTAAACGTCCTGGGACTGAAATGGGAAACATTGGTGTTCTGGGTTATTGAAGGAGTTATGGTGGTGCACACATCCTTCTCTTCCTCTCTGTGTGTGGTACCTGACTAGTAGTGGCCCCTTTCCTCCCTGGAGGTGTGGCTCTAGGCTTGAGTGTCATTTCATGTGAGCCATGAAACCTCAGTTGAAATAGGGTAGATAGGGGTGCCTGGGTGGCTCAGTGGGTTAAAGCCTCTGCCTTTAGCTCAGGTCATGATCCCAGGGTCCTGGGATCGACTCCCACATCGGGTTCTCTTCTTGGTGGTGAGCCTGCTTCTCCCCTCTCTCTCTGCTTGCCTCTCTGCCTGCTTGTGATCTCTGCCTGTCTAATAAATAAATAAAATCTTAAAAAAAAATAAAAAAGAAACAGGGTGGATATTGTCCCTAAGAGATAGCTCTACCCCTTTCATAATGAACCTCATGTCTTGATCCATCAATAAGAGCGACTCAGACAGAAAAGACTCAGACTGGGTAGATGGAGGCAAAAGGCTAGTTAACACATGTCCTTTGAGGATGAGAAGAAGCAGTATCAACATCAACAGATTTCTCTTGACTGTAACTTCCGGGGTTGTATTGTACTCCTTGTAAGAGCCATTGTTCTTTCTCTGGGCAAGTTCTCAGACTACAGGACGTTGGATTTAGCTCTGGCCAGCTCTTCTTGGATAAACGAGACTCTGGCTGTGTGTGCCTGAAGGGGGCGCTGGGAGCATCTCCCTGGAAGTCAAGGAGCTCTCACTGGCCTCCAGTGGCTCCCTGGAAGGGCCTCGGTGATACGGGTGATCGCTGGAGATGATGCGTTCAGATCAGTGCCTCCTGCGAAGAAATGCTTCCCGGTTTACCTCTGCCAGTGTCATTGTGTTTTGAGTCACTTTGGCCTAGTAATTCTGTGGCCCTAGTTTCTCCCATGAAGATCTCGTGTTGATATGAATAGTCATTTCTGATCAGGTCACAAGGAAGGGACTCCTTAACCCAGCACTTAACCTTTGAAGGAGTCTGGTTATAAATTCTCTTTCCAGCAGAAGTGTCCTGAAGAGAGTATCCTTAATATGCAGATGGGTTTCTCCCTAGCACTACAAATGTTCATAAACTGAATGAGGGTATATGGCCAGGGGCCCATCTCCAAAATGGGCCTGTCATGGCCATGTTAGGGTCCCTAGCTTCGGCGTTCCTGGACCCCCTACAAATTTAGTAGGCATTTCTTAAAGGCAGTAGTCTGTTTGCCTAGGTTCAGAACCCTGCTCCGACTTTCTCAGCTGTGTGACCTTGGGCAAGTTGCTCAATCTTTCCAAGCCTCATTTCTCTTTCTCCGGAAAATGGAAATAATCAGTGCCTGCTTTAAATATCTTGAACGGAGAGTGTTAGCCTCGTGCCCGGTGTATAACATGGAGGTCTGCACATATACCCGTGTATGCTGGCTACTGCTGTTAAACTGTTTTGTTTTCTGCATGCATCCTTGCTTTTTCTTTCGGCCTGTCCCTTGCGGGGACTGCAAGGGGCACGGGGAGGATGGGGGACAGACATCTGGGTTTGAATTCTGGCCTTAAGCCACTTGTAACCTGGGATTCTACTGAGTAGAGAAGGTACACGACTGTAAGTAAGTGGGCGCTCTTGTCACTCTTGTGCCAGTGGATTCTTCCTGGGTGCGGGATGTTTCAAAGGATCAGACGATGAGGGGAGGCAGACCTGGAAGGAAGCAGAAGGCATGGTGTCAGAAAAATGCTTGTGAGTTTTCATTCAAACAACTTCATTCTGAAGGGTTTATCTGCAACTTAATTTTCTTTTCTAGAGTGTCCAACTTGAAGAAATCATCTCGTTCATGATTAGTGCAGGTCCTTTTTAAGGCCTCCCTCTAAGTTTGCCCTACATACCAAGATACATAAATGTGTCTTGATTTACTGAAGCTGAGCTATCAGGGATAGTCTTCCCCCATGTCTTAATGGTGTAAGTAACCATTACTCCGTTTCAGGGCCAAATCGTTGACTTCCGAGGGCTGCTCACAGATGCCATCAAAGGAGCAACCAGCGAACTTGGCTTGAACAGCTTTGACTGTAACCCAGACCCCTCAGTAAGTGGCTAAGATGCGACATTGCAAACTGCCAACCTCCAGACAAACTTCAGAAAGATAATTTTGAGTCCCGAGAAACCCTGAGATCAAATCGAAGGTCACAGCAGCCTGCTAACACTTATGTCACCGAGATCCATGCCCCCTTTCGCTTTCTAAATTATGAGGAATATTGTAACGTAAAGCTTTCTGTTCCCACCATCAGGAACGATTGTTGAAACCTCTGAGTGCATTTATTGGCATGAATAGTGAGATGCGAGAATTGGCAGCCGTGGTGAGCCGGGTAAGATCTGATATTCAATTCACAAATTTACGGAGGCGGATTGGGGCTCCTGGAGCATTGTGGGCTGCTTCTTTTATTAATAACAATAAATATGATCATTTATTTATAAAGTGCCCCCACTTGCAAAGGCACTCATATTGTTTAGAGGCACAATAATGCATGATAAATAAATTATAGAATCATAAAATTACAATACAAAAAGCCCACCATCTCACTACAGAGGCCAAGAAAACCAAAAGGGAAAAAGACTTAGAAGGGAAGGGACAGGTGAAAGGTTTTAGAGCAGAGCCAAGAGTTAAGGAAAGAAAGCCTCTTAGAGAAGGAAAGAGCACACCTGTGTCTGGTTTCAACAGTCAAAGTCTAGAAACACAGATGTTGGCAGTCTGATGATTTCATAATTGGGAATTTCCACAAAAAACAAGATTAGTAGTAAAGAGCTTATCATGTGGACTACTGATTTTTAAGCTTACCCTCCAGAATTTATTTAATTTTCTTCTTTCTTTAAAATTTAAATTCAGTTAGCCAACATACAGCACATCATTACTTTTAGATGTAGAGTTCAGTGATTCATCAGTTGCATGTAACACCCAGTGCTCATCACACCACATGCCTTCCTTACTGCCCATCACCGAGTTACCCCATCCCCCCACTTACCTCCCTACTCTCCAGAATTTAAAAGCAGTGAAGTCTCCTGGTGAGTGACACTGGCTCTGGAATCAGTTGAGCTGGATTTGATTTCTTTATCCTTCTCTTTCTAGCCATATGACTTTGAACATGTTCCTTGGGAACAGAATACCTTCCTGAGTTACAGGGCACTTATCTGATACCCAGCAATCTCATATTTAATGAAAGACTAGAACCTAGGCAGACTCCGAGAGATGTTTAATATGCTCCAAGATGCACAGCTTGTCTGCAGTGATTAAGGGTTCCCTAGCTCTGGCTGTTCTCTTTGGCAGCTCTTCCTGTCCCTATTAGCTATCAAGCTGGGGGGTGGAAACACAAAGATGAACAAATCAGACACAATCCTTGCCTACAAGAGTCTCTCATGTCATGGGTAAGGAGAACAAAAGGAGGGGTATTTTGTGTCAAAGTATAGGGAAAGCATTAGGGAAGAAGATACACAAGAGACAGGCACATGGAAATGCACAGGAGGGAGGGTGGAGGGTTCTGTGTCAAACAACATGCCTGCAAAACTGTACAGCTTTTAGCCAAATGAGCCACAAGGAGCAGTGGGAAAGGAGGCTGCAGAGAGAGGTCACAGTTTCTGGGTAAGGGGCACAGTGAGTGCTAGCCCACGGTTGGAAGTGGCCTGTAGGACATGGGGAATCTTCGAGAGGTGTCCATCAGGAGAACGGGATGCTCAAATGTGCTTTTAGTGTGTCCTAATGACAGTGCGGTGGATGGAGAGCAAAGAAATGGAGATGAGGAGACCAGCTCTCAAGTTATTACCAGTGAGAGAGGATGAGGTCGGAGCCAGGCTGTGGTAATTAGGATGCAAAGGAGAGCAGAGGAAAAAAAAATGATGCCCATAAAAATCAATAGTCTAATTACTGTTTCTGCAAAAAGACAACATGACTGGTGATGACAGAGTTGTAGAGTAGAACTGGCCCCAAATGATTCCACCTGGCATCTTTTCTCCAGTACCATGGGAAGTAATCATCCAGTCCTTGCTTGAATGTTTACAGTGATGGGGAGATCACCACCTCATGACTGATAAGTTTTGTTACTATAAGGAGGAACTTCCTTTTAGGGAATTAAACATTGCTATGTGGAACTCACTATCAGCTCTAGACGAGGACAAGAAATACTGCTCTGATATACGGATGCTTTGAATTCCAAGGTAGATGAATCCCCCATCTGTGCCAAGCTTTTCCTAAGAAACTGTGGTAATAAGAGTGTGTGTGGGGGGGATGCCTGGGTGGTTCAGTCAGTAAGCTTCTGCCTTCAGCATGGGTCATGACCCCAGGGTCCTGGGGTTGAGCTCCACATGGCGGGAAGCCTTCTTTCCTTCCCCCACTCCCCCTGCCTGTGTTCCTGCTTGTGCTCCTGCTCTTGCTGTCTCTCTGTGTCAAATAAATAAATAAAATCTAAAAAAAAAAAAGAATGTGAGCGGGAGGTAGGCTAGCCTGCAGATCCACAATATAAAGATAGGGGGCGCTCTCCCAAGTTTGTTTGTTTTTTTTGTTTTTGGTTTTGTTTTGTTTTGTTTTTTGGAAGACGGAGTCCTTTCTCTGTCGCTGTATCGCAGGATTATGCCTATTAGGCACTACCAAAATCACTCGTATGAATACTTTTGCTAATAAAAGTGGTCAGGCATGGTGGAAGGATGTGGGAGGACAGGGGACAGGGATGGGGACATAACATCTCACCAGCACTGAAAAAACGTATTTTTATATTTTAAAACATGTTTATGTATTATTTAAAAATTAGATAATATAGGGGTGCCTGGGTGGCTTAGGTTAAGTGTCCAGCCCTTGGTTTCAGCTCAGGTCATAATCTCACTGTCCAGAGATTGAGCCCTGAGGTGGTCTCCACGTTCAGCAGGAAGTCTGCTTGAAGATTCTCTCTCTCTCTCTGCCCCTCCCCCCATTCAGGTACACAAACTCTCTCAAATACATAAATAGATCTTTAAAAAAATTAACTGAATATAAAAATAGTTACCAGATTGTTCTACAGTCACTCAAAGTGACTTCTAAAAGGAAGCCTTTTCTGTCTGATATGACTCTTGATACTCACTATGCCTGGAACAGCTTCTACTGAGAAAGGCCCTGAGTGGCTGTTCTGAGACGTCCTGTGGAACTGAAGTTTGGAAACTGTAAAGTAGTTATTAGTAAAAGCTGCCTTAATTGATTGTTCCGGATGGTGGCTACAGGGTTCCACTAGGAGAGGGCAAACCGCACTTTTGCTTGCTTGTTGGCTTCCTTGGATTTTGTAGAAGCAATTGCTCCTGATGGGAAGTAGGGAGGGAGCATTGGGGGAAAGGAGACATTGGTTTCAGAGGAGCATTATCTCTTAGGTCACAAAAAAGCGTTTGTGAGATCAAGGAGCAGGCGAGGCCAGGCCCTGGTTCGGAACTCTGTTTTGCAGTAAAAGCCAGTGTAATTTGAAGGCACATTCTGTAGCTTCTTTGATTACAGTCATAAATCAGCATGGTTTGCTATTGACTGAAGACAGGTATAATCCATTGTTAGGAGATTTTGTTTCCTCTTAAAAGTACTGTATTATCTCATCAATCTCCTCTTGGGGGAAAAAATCACTGAATGTGTTCATGGCATCCATTTTGGTGAACTAGCCCGTAATTACCATGTATATATACACATATATCTAATATGAAGAGTTTTTATCACCAGCACTTTATGCCCCATTGTAAGTCAAGTACTCTGCTGCTCCTGTGTTTATTACAGCTGTGGAGGAAAACATTAGTTTTAACAAAATGATCAAATGTGCATTGCAGGACATTTATCTCCATAATCCTAACATAAAGTGGAATGACATTATTGGACTCGATGCAGCCAAGCAGTTAGTCAAGGAAGCTGTTGTGTACCCTATCAGGGTAAGGATGGGAAGCCTCTTGGGGGTGGTTTCTGTTCATTGTCCACCGGACAAACTGTATGTCACACACCCATCAGGAAGAGGACAGGATGTTCTTCTGTCATCGCCTTAACTTTTGGGCTGTGTCACAATATTTGGTTAAACATGGAAGTACCAAGGCCCAGGCCACTGCAGGCAGTTCGAAATCCTGTTACATACTGGGTCAAGGCAGGGTCTGCTCAAGTGATCATTTTAGATCTAAGACTTGTCAGTTCCTACAGATTGGTTCAAATTAGCCTGCCTCCCTAAAAATATACTTACTATAGTAGAAATGCCTCCTGTAGGAGAGGGCCTCTCACTTTGTTTCTACAGATCGCCCTCCCCCTTGACCCCCTTCATCTAGGGTTCTGTTTCTGACTTTTTGTAAACACCAGGCAGCCCCTTCCAGGGCACTGGCCAGGAAAGCCATTGTATCATGCTCACTGCTCTTTCCTGACAAGTCTTTGTGCGGAGCAGTTCATGAAACAGGAAGGAAAAGAGAAAAACAAGACATTCCATGTTGGGTTTGCAAGTGTGGTGATGAGAAGGTCTGTGTACCCCATAGCTGTGGCTGTATAACAGACCACCCCAAGACGTTGTGCATTTGGTAGGCAGTCTGGGTGGCGGGAGGCAGTCTGGGCTGGAGCCTGGGAAAGCTGGTGTAGACAGGATGACTGAGACTTGTCCACGTGCCTCTCCTCCCCCAGCAGGCAGGAAGGTGGCACAGACTTCCCAGACAGAAGCAAGAAAGGGCTGGTGCCACTCCAACAGCATTTTCCACGTCTCTTCTTATAGTTCCTATATTTTCAAGTCTCTTCTTATATTTGCTGATGTTTCATTGGCCAAGGTCATAGGGCCAAGTCCAGATTCTAGTGTCGGAGAAATATACTCTCTCGGTGGAAGGAGCTGCAGCTAATTTGTGGCCATTTTCTGTGATCTCCCGCAGTCAAGATAACACATTTGTTGTATTGACTAATCTATTGATTCTTATCACTGAGATAAGAATGCAGACCCTAAATTTTGGCTGCTTCTAGTCTAATGAGACAAAAATCAGTAAATCTGGATGGTCTCCCTGCCTTTTCTTCCTGTATTCAGACATGGGAGGTAAGAAATATACTGGCATTCAGATTTAGTAGAAATTTATTCTCTTTCCTCTGAGTGGCTCTACAGTACAAGTCTTCCGGGAAAGGATGGACATCTCATTGGAGCTCTGGGAATGTCATCTCCATGGTGTTATAAGCTTTGTGTGTGATGGCATGGAGATTTTGGCAACAGCATCAGCAAGAAAACAGGAGCTTAGTTACAGTTTTACTATCGTTTTTCCTTCTCCCTTGTTCTCTATCAGCTCTGCTTACTATCCCCGACTGTCTGGATTTGAACTAATGGGAGAGAATCATGGAAGTTTGTGGAATATGGAAGTCCATGCATGTCCTCTTTGGAGTTTGTGTCTCAAGGCATTCAGCACTGAATGTTCCCGACTTCTAAATCAGGCTTTGCCATAGCTTTGTGCTTTATTCGCATACACCGTTGTTGGCTGGTTTTAGTGTTTACCTTAAAGGGCATTCCTGGTTCACAACATTCCAAAGATTGCCAAATACCCTGTACACAGAACTCCAGGAGAAATGATGTTATGTATGTAGGAAATAACTACTGTAACAGAGAAGGAAAGTACCACATATGCCTTTCTTTTCCTTAAAACAAATACTGCTCTTTTAAAAGCCACAAAAATTAAGCCGGGCATTGCTATTAAGTGTGAAAGTAAAATGGGGAGAAATCAGATGTAAACAGAAGCAAGCAGTGAGCCTCAACAAAAGGAAGACCTGACTCGTTGTGCTGTGTTTCTCCCCAGCTTCCTTCATTTGTCTGTGCTGAGGGTGTGCCGGCTGACATACTGATTCCAAACCTCATGTTTGTTCCTTGTTTCCATAGTATCCGCAGCTGTTTACAGGAATCCTTTCGCCCTGGAAAGGTCTACTGCTGTATGGTCCTCCAGGTAAAGGAATCTTTCTGATTTGGACTTGATGTGAAGTGTGGATGCCGAGGGTGAGCTGGCCTGTCTGTCCTCATTCAGGCGGGGGGCTAAGGACCCCTGGGTGGCCACCTCCTTTTCCACTTGGGAGACTGACTTCTATCTGTGAGCAGAGGAACGGAGTGCAGGGGTCACTTGCATTTTATCCTCATGTGTCTCTAGGCACAGGAAAGACCTTACTGGCTAAAGCTGTGGCCACGGAGTGTAAAACCACCTTCTTTAACATTTCTGCATCTACCATTGTCAGCAAATGGAGAGGGGATTCAGAAAAACTTGTTCGGGTAGGAATTCTTGATTTTATATTTTTTTACAATAAGCTCCAACAGAATACAGTGGTTCAACATGATGTTAGAGCTTATTTGTTTTTAAGTATTTGTATGCTAGAATTTATCCTGGATTTTGATGACCAAAAGCCCAGGAGATAGATTGACTATTATATGTGGATATTAATCCTGTTCCCATCAGCAAAATATGATCTCCTTTCCTTTGGGGATGTGACCAGCAGTGCTTTTTTGATTCCTGTAGCTTAGGAATGGAAGCGGGGACAAAGGTTGTTTAGGAAGTGGAATATTTTTTTTTCTTCCTCCAAGAAACATTTATTTTTAAGCATGTGCAGTATATTCAGCTAACGTTTATCGAGAAGCTACTAGCATACGCTAGTACCTACACTAGATACCCTCAGAAAGAATCAAGAAATTGAAAACAATTATCTTTTTTCAGATGCTCTCAGCAACTTTCCTCCACAGTGCCCCATAGCTTTACAGTTTTTTCCTCTCCTTAGTAGAGAAATAGAAAATATATTTTATATAAAATATAATACAAAATTTTTTACTATAAAATTTTACTATACTTTCTGGCACCTTAAGAGAACATCTGTTTATGATTTAACACCTCAATGTAAGGTGGGTCCTTCTCAGAAATCCTGTTAAACTGTTGAATTCTGTAGAATGCCTGGAAAGTAATCAATACCAAGTCAATGTAAGTACTATATATTTTCTGAAAAGAAATTACTCTAAAATATTATGCTTAAGTTACATTCCCTTGGATGATTCATTTTCAAAATATTATGGCTTCCTTGGAAGTCATAATGGAATATTTTTATAGGATTGATTTACCTAAAATGGTCTATCATTTATTACTTTGATTCTTTTCTCAAGTTACTTTAAATGTGTAAGTTTTTACAGTTCTTATCACCGCTTCACGATTGTAATTCGTGGAAATCCACGTTGACATCTGTTTCTTTGTTCTTTGAGTCTACCCCATCTAAAGGTGGGGTTGGAACTCACCTGTTCCTAAATTTGTGGGTTCTATGTGATTCTAGTTAGTTTGATGTCAATTAGTTAAAATCCAGCTAACTATAAAATCTTCATCAGCCTGAAGACTTTTTCTTTTTTTAACATTCCATTTCTATGGGCTGAAGAACAATAAAACTTTTACAAGATGCCCCCAGAATCAGTTTAGATTTCTCTTCTGTCATGAAAAGTGGTGTTCACAACTGTGAGCACTAAACACTGCAAGAAGCTCAAAGAAAGATTACATTATATTCCCTGGACAGAGAAGAATAAATTCAAATATATTATGATTATTCTTTTTTCTTAAAGATTTTATTCACTTATTTCAGAGACAGAGAGTGAGAGAGAGGGCAAGCATGAGCAGTGGGAGAGGCAGAGGGAGAAGCAGATTCCTCGCCAAGCAGGGAGCCTGATGTGGGACTCGATCCCAGGACCCTGGGATCATGACCTAAGCAGAAGGCAGTCACTTAACTGGCTGAGATACCCGATTGCCCCTCTTACGAATATTCTTTTTTTTTTTTTTTAAAGATTTTATTTATTTATCTGATGGACAGAGATCACAAGGAGGCAGAGAGGCAGACAGAGAGAGAGGAGGTCTCCCCCTGAGCAGAGAGCCCAGTGTGGGGCTTGATCCTAGGACCCTGGGATCATGACCTGAGCTGAAGGCAGAGGCTTTAACCCACTGAGCCACCGAGGCGCCCCTCTTGTGAATATTCTTAACGAAGACTGAAACTACTAAAAGAATTATCTTGTTTAATGTTGGATAACCAGAAAAGTCACTTAACAGGGATTCTCCATTCTGTGAACATTTTATTTAACTAAAGTTATCCTTTGCTTCAGTATTATTTTGTTAGGATTCTAAGGGTGAGGAAATGAGTCCTTCCCCCAGTTCTCCCCTTCCTTTATCATATATTTGAAAAAAAAAATAACTAGTGTTGGGGAGCCTGGGTGGCTGAGTCAGTTAAGCGGCTGACTGACTCTTAATTTCAGCTCAGGTCATGCTCTCAGGGTCCTTGGAATCAAGCCCCACATCAGGATCCACAATCAGCAGGGAGTCTTCTGAAGGATTCTCTCTCTCCCTTTGCCCCGAATCACACTCCCTCTCTTTCTCTAAAATAAGTAAATATTTTAAAAAATAACTAGTATTTTTGGGAAGAAAAAAGGGTACAAAAGGAAATATAGACCCCTGAGTCCTCTTCCTAGAGGCAACTACTACAATCTGCTAGTGCAGCCTTTTAGAAAATTTATCTGTATCTATATTAAGACCAACAACTTCATCCATATCTCCTTCCTTATTAAATACAAGTAGGAATATACTACACAATACCCTTCTTTTACTGAGTTTTTTGTTTGTTTTGTTTTTTGTATAATTTTTATTTTTTTTAATTTCTTTTCAGTGTACCAGAATTTGTTGTTTATACACCACACCCAGTGCTCCATACAATATGTGCCCTCCATAATACCCACCACCAGACTCACCCAACCTCCCACCCCCCCACCCCCGTCCCTTCAAAACCCTCAGATTGTTTTTCAGAGTCCATAGTCTCTTATGGTTATCCACGCCCAACTCCCTTCTCCTCTCCATCTCCCCATGTCCTCATGTTATTTCTTATGCTCCACAAATAAGTGAAACCATATGATAATTGACTCTCTCTGCTTGACTTATTTCACTTAGCATTAATCTCTTCCAGTCCTGTCCATGTTGATACAAAAGTTGGGTATTCATCCTTTCTGATGGAGGCATAATACTCCATTGTATATATGGACCATATCTTCCTTATCCATTCGTCCATTGAAGGGCATTTTGGTTCTTTCCACAGTTTGGCAACCGTGGCCATTGTTGCTATGAACACTGGGGTATGGATGGTCTTTCTTTTTCCTACGTCTGTATCTTTGGAGTAAATACCCAGTAGTGCAATTGCGGGTCATAAGGAAGCTCTATTTTTAATTTCTTAAGGAACATCCACACTGTTTCCCAAAGTGGCTGCACCAACTTGCATTCCCACCAACAGTGTAAGAGGGTTCCCCTTTCTCCACATCCCCTCCAACACATGTTGTTTCCTGTCTTGCTAATTTTGGCCATTCTAACTGGTGTAAGGTGGTATCTCAATGTGGTTTTAATTTGAATCTCCCTGATGGCTAGTGATGATGAACATTTTTTCATGTGTCTGATAGCCATTTGTATGTCTTCATTGGAGAAGTGTCTGTTCATATCTTCTGCCCATTTTTTGATATGATTACCTGTTTTGTGTGTGTTGAGTTTGAGGAGTTCTTTATAGACCCTGGATATCAACCTTTTGTCTGTACTGTCATTTACAAATATCTTCTCCCATTCCGTGGGTTGCCTCTTTGTTTTGTTGACTGCTTCCTTTGCTGTGCAGAAGCTTTTGATCTTGATGAAGTTCCAAAAAATTCATTTTTGTTTTTGTTTCCTTTGCCTTTGGAGACATATCTTGAAAGAAGTTGCTGTGGCTGATATTGAAGAGGTTACTGCCTATGTTCTGATCACCAAGACAGCACGGTACTGGCATAAAAACAGACACATAGACCAGTAGAGAGCCCAGATATGGACCCTCAACTCTATGGTCAAATAATCTTCGACAAAGCAGGAAAAAATATACAGTGAATTAAAAGACAGTCTCTTCAATAAATGGTGCTGGCAAAACTGGACAGCTATATGTAGAAGAATGAAACTCACCATTCTCTTACATCATACACAAAGATAAACTTGAAATGGATAAAAGACCTCAACATGACACAGGAATCCATCAGAATCATAGAGAACACAATACCCTTCTATACCTTTTGGTTTTTTCCCACACTCAACAATATAACTTGGTTATTGTTCCAAACTATTATAGACAGAACAGTTCTTTTATAAGTCTGCATGGCATTTCTTTGCCTGAGTATACCAAAAAGTATTTTACCAGCCTTTTCTTAGTGGACATTTAGGTTGTTTCTAGTCTCTTGCCATCATGAACAAAGCTACAGTAAACAATCTCACTATATACATGTCCTTGCATGCATAGTAATGTAGAACCATTTCTCTGAAGTCAAGTTGCTAGGTCAGAGAGAATGAAAAATCATCAATTGCCAAATTGCCTCACAGCAGCTTTGCACCAGCTTGCACACCTATCAGTGATGTGCGTGTTTGCTTTCCCCCACCCTGGTCAACACTGTGTAGAACCCCAATTTAAAAATCTTTTTCAATCTGATAATGAAACTAATATTTTGATGCTCAAATATGCATTTATTTAATTCTGAATGAACTTGAGCATCTTCTTATAAGTTTAGAAGATATTTATATTTTCTTATTTTCTGTAAAATGCAGTTTTGGTTTTGGATATTTAAAAAAATGTTTTCAGGAGGAAAACAGATAACCTCTGCCAACCTTGAAAGATCTCATCTTCTGTCCTTTCAGAAGTTATTTTCTGAGCTCTTGGAAGGACCCTCACCTGGAAAATCTTGGTCATGCTGTCAAGATCTTTACTATGAAGCTTTCAGATAAAGAGAGCCCTTCAGAGTCTTCCTCTAAATCAGAGGCACATTCCTACCATTTGTTTCTCTTTCTAGTCCAATTAAAGAGTTATTTATAGGGAACTCTTGGGTTATGTTCCTCCCTCCCCTCCTAATGTTCTTGCCTCCTAGGAATTGATGCTCTTGAATAGTTGAGTGGTCTCTTCAGCAAATGCACACACCTGTTGGTGCTTACATCTTTCAACACTCTTCCCTGCCCCCCAATCATATGATTTTACTTCCTCCAAGTACTTTAGAAGATTTTAGACTAATGCTTCCAGAGCACTTACCCGGAATTCTATATATTCTCTGGCACTGGAAAGAGCAGTGGCGTGGTCAATATGGAGACATGGGCTCCAGATGTGGTTCTCCTTCCAACTGGTTGTTTGGTTTTTTAGAGCCTCTCAGTCCCTATGCCCTTTAGGGAGCACCTTAAAAACACGTGTGGTTCTATTAAAAAGTTCTGATATTCCACTTTTCATTAAGTAGATGCTGCTTTTGCGACATCCTTAATATCAGTTATATTGGGGCGCTTTTTTTTTTTTTTTTTTTTTTTTGGTGATAAGTGAAACAAGTTGCTGGCTTCTAATGAGAGGGTCTCTATAGTGTCTTAAGAGACATTTGTGATGTGTGTCCCAGCATTGACACTGTTCCTTCAGTTCATTAGGCTGAGCCAACTGTCTTGGCCAAATTAAGTAGGATTCTGTGAAAGGAAAACACTTGAGGATGAGCATGGTCATACCACACGTGCACGCAGCAGTGAAGGTGAGGGATTTCTGGCTCAGTGACAGGGAGACCTGTAAGGGATAACCTGCCACTACTCATGAAAGCCACAATCTGGCCTTCTCTGGGCTCTTCTCCTCTCATTTGTTCTGCGCTGCTTTGCTAGTGCTAAGTGACATGGAGAATAAATCCCCTATGCCTATTAAAGAACCTCTATTCTTTTCTAAATCTCTACTGCTTTCTCCGATCAACCAGTGAAGAATTGTATATGGTGCTCAAGAGATCAGTTTCAAGGTTAAAAAAAAAAAAAAGGTTTAGTTTTTTATACTCTTTTCATCACCACCACATCTCCCTTTAGAGCTCTTTATTTTGTTTTTATATGTCTGTTCTTTTGCTGGCTGCTCTCCTGTTCTTGTTCAATCTATAATATTTTATTTTGGAATGGAACATTTTTTTTCAATTGGGAATTGCCTTCAAGCACCTGAGCCTACCAAACAGCAGTGTTTGGAGTGGTATGGGGACCCCACAGAGTAATCTGGGGAGCAGAAAGGGGCAAAATTCTTCAGCCTTGTTACCCAACATGGGAACTGTATCCACTCCCTACAGTTCTTCCTTCTGAGAACAATCTTCATTGTCCCTAAAGGTTAAGGGAAAATCATCAAATGACTTTCCACATTCCAAGGCTTTTGTGTCCTTATGGAACATGTTCTTGGCAGGGAGTCTCAGGGGCTAACTAACTGACTAGAAGCTCAAGCACTGAGTTTTATCTTAAGCTCTCCCATTTATGGTTAGTAACCTTGAGCTAACCACTAACTCTCTCTGGCTCTAATCTTATCAAGTGATAAGTAGAAATAATTGGACCACCCATGGGATTTTGCTAAGGAGAAAAATTGCAATGATTATAAAATTACTGTGGAAGAACAGAGTGCAGCATAAATCCTTAATAGTACAGCCAGCCTAAGCTTTTCATCTCTGGGAGCATCAGTGAACTTGAACTTAAGTGTATGAATTTGAACATGTGGTTGCTTTTCTCCCTCCCAGGTGTTATTTGAACTTGCCCGCTATCACGCCCCCTCCACCATCTTCCTGGACGAGCTGGAGTCAGTGATGAGTCAGAGAGGCACTGCTCCTGGGTAACAGACAGGGGGGTTTTTTGGGTCATCACTTCTCCCCTCTTGTAAGTGTGTTTGATGGTCGGAAGCCCATCGACATTTACCAGCAGAACGAGCCTATTAATAAGCCCACAAATTTTCTGCAGACACATGGAAAGGTCTTTAAATTAGATCCTGTTAACTGAATAGCTGATTTAAGTAGTTTTTATAACCGGAGGAAATGTCATCCTCCCCACAGAGTGGTTTTCAGGACTGAAGATCACCCAGCCCCATGATCCCCGGCTGCCATCACGGTCTCGCCGGCCCAGAATAGCTGCCTGTGACCACTGCCTCTGGAGCCAGAGGGGCTGCCTGTGGGGAATGGGGCTGCAAAGGCTAAGGCCAAGGGGCAGCCCTTGACAAGGTGTGTGAGGCCGGGGAAGCCACCACTTCTCTGTGACATCAGGTTGTGGCTCAGCCTGATTTTAAATATATCACATACATTATCTCTAAAGATGAAGTGTCCACTAATGTCCCCAGCAGGAAAGCACACATCTCAGACTGCTGTGAGCCTCCTATGTGTGTGTGTTTTAAGAAAGTCTGTCTTCGTCAGAAGTATTCTTCTTTGAAACTTTTTACTAAACCTGGCTTGGAAAAACACATCTCTGGCAAATCTCAACACAGCTGCATTTATTAATGGCCTCTAATGGTCCATTATCAAGGCCGAACTAATAGTAATAAAAGGCAAATATTTAGCTTCTTGGATGTATAACTACAATATAATTTATGAAATTTTACTTATTGAAAATCATTTTCCTAATGGCAAAGCAACCATTAAGATGCACCCAAGAGACATGGCATTGATGACACTGATTGAAATGGGACAGTTGCCATGGCTTAATGGGTGCTAGTGAGCCCCAGGCTGGGACACCCTGTCTCTCTCTTCAGGACCTGATGGGAACAGACCAGTGCACCGGCACCCGGCTGGGCACCCACCAGACAGATCAACCACCCTACTGGTCATTCCCTCTGCAAAGACCCGGCCCACCTGGCCTGCCTCACCAGAGTGACCTGTGTGCTTGTTCCTTCTCCGCTCCCAGGGTTCCCCCCAGCTTTGAACAGGCTGATTTGGGAACTTCATCAACTGTCCTAGGGTGTACTCCAGGGTTTGTGTGGAACGTCAGCTTCCTTGTCTGGAACTTGGATCCTAAAACTAGAGTCTTCAAAGGGTCAGGGAATAAGGGCAGGTGCTCTGAAGATTTCATGGGTCATATGATGTTAAAAGATTAATTATGAGTCATTGATAAATAAATATATAACTATGTTGTGAGACTGTCCTTTCTCTTAGGACAAGGCAGTTTGATGGTGAGTGGCACAGTTCTTAAAAAAAAAAAAACAACAAAAAAAAACACATACCTAATCTATGCTGCCACCGTGCACATGCAGAGATGAGAGGCTGGCTGTCGTGTGGTCCAGGAAACGGATTTTTTTGTCCTTTTACTTTAATCTTTACAAGAAAAGAGGAAGGAGAGCCTGCTGAATGTAGTCAGTACTTAGAGCCAGTCTACATTGTTAGGTCCTGTACTGAGGTCCTTCTTGCTGGAGGGGTCTTGGCCGTGATGGAGGAGGGGCTCAGAAGGTGAGTTTGCATGGAAGACAGTCCTCATCTGCTGTGTGGGGCAAGCATACTTTCTGTGTCATTGTCTTGTCTCTTATTAGAAGAGAATGAAACAGATTCATCATGGTAGCTCATTTCTTTTCTTCAACAGATTATATCCACAAATTATACTAAAGGAAATACTGTGTATAAATGTACTTTCATGCCTGCTACCAAAATGGAAGGATTCTTCTCAATTACACCGTGTTTACCAAGGGCAGATAGCGCTGTAGGGGAACATGGTTGCTTTGAGTCCATTGGGGCTACTGTCTACTTTTCAGCTCTTTTCTAGCACACTGCCAGCCTTTGGATTTCTTTTCAATATTGTCACTATATTCATTTACTTCCTTTCTATCACCTTCTATGTGAAAATAGTACCATACTGTTTGTTTCCTCCAACCTTAGTACGAGTGGCTCCTTAGAATGAGACAGGGAACCTGTTCTACAGAGACAGTCATTGATGTGAGTGCCAGTCTTGTCCTAGAAGCAAAGGCTCCACATCTTGCAATAATCTCCCCTCTGTGTCCCTTTGTAGCGGAGAACATGAAGGAAGCCTTCGGATGAAGACAGAGTTACTGGTGCAAATGGATGGGCTGGCTCGCTCAGAAGATCTCGTGTTTGTCTTAGCAGCCTCTAACCTGCCATGGTAAGAGATCTTAGTATATTTTAAATACATTTTTAATAAAGATTTGAGAGAGAGTGTGTGTAGGTATGCAGCAGGGAGAGACAGAGAGAGATGGAAAAGGAATCTTAAGCAGACTCCCCGCTGAGTGCAGAGCCCTATGTGGGGCTCAATTCCACTACCTGGGATCATGACCTGAGCCAAGACAGTCTAATGCTTAACCGACTGAGCTACCCAGGTGCCCCTTGATACATTTTCATGAGCCAGTGAGTACAGATGAAGACACTGTGTTGACCATTTTGGGCAAAGTCTCATGGTTTGGTTCCTGCCCTGGAAGATTAATCAGAAGTCTTTCCTGGTCAAGTCCTCAGTCCTTACTATCTGTACCAGGAAAGAATCTGCCTTAATAGAAGGAACATAGGCCAGGACTACCACTAACAATATTCAAAATGGACATTCTGGGGTGTCTGGGTCACTCAGTTGGTTATGTGTCTGACTTCAGTTCAGGTCGTAATCTCAGGGTTTTGGGATCGAGGTCCCATGCTGAGCCCCACGTCAGGGTCCATGCTCAGAGGGAGTCTATTTCTTCCCCTCCCTCTGCCTCTCCTGCTTGTGATCTCTCTCTCTCTCTCTCTCAAATAAATAAATAAATAAATAAAATCTTTAAAAACATAAAATGGACATATATTTTGAGTTTCAAGTCAAATTATTTACTCTAAGTAGGGTTTTGGCAGAGAACTATAAAGTGCTAAAATCTTCAGGCAGGATTCAAGGAATATTCCAGAAATAATATGCTTATACTTTAAGAGTATTAAAATCAAACTCTTTTTTAAATTAGGAAACTCTTTAATGTTGCATAGTAAATAGAAAGCTAAATAATCTCTAATTGAAAATATAATCTACTCACAGAGTCTTTTATTCAAATTGTATCCCAGAGTGGTTTAAGAACAGTTCTAGAAGTGGAATTGGGAAATAAGTGAGGTTGACTAGGGAAAAACAATATCTACTTGGAGAGTGTATTTTTAAAAAATAATGATAATCCCTTTATAGTTCCAATACTATTTTCACATATATTATTTCTTTTGAGCTGCAGGTAAGACAGGACACAGATAAGGAAGTGCTATTTTTCCCATTCAAAGACAGGTACCAAAGTCAAGGAAGGTCAATCCACCCAAAATCCAAAGCAAATCTGCCACGGAGCTGGGACTTGTAACTTGTATCCCCTCACACTCACCCCTACCCCATCCATTTCTGTTTCCACATTCAAAGATGAAAGAGAAACTCTTCTGCTGTTTCTCTTGCTGGTTATCTAAGCTCCCAAAGAAGTCACTGAAAAGTTGTTCAGTTCACATGTAATCTGTTATTTTAAATATATTCTTAATTTCAACCTGGCTCCAACTCCCCTGAAATTTATAAGACTTCACTAATGTGTAAGGTGATCAGCACTTTATGTGTTCACGATAGAGGTATTTACATACAATATTAAAGTGAAATCCAAGCAGAGAACTGTCATTTAAATGTGATTGTGAAATCCCTCAGAGAAAGAATCTCCATTGCTTCATCCATTTGAAATAGGGTTGATCATAAGCACTTTACTCCTATCCCAGGTGATGTGGGAGTCAGCTGGAGAGGGTCTGTGTATGGCTCCGGGAACATCTGTGTGTGTCCCCTGGGGAGACCTACACATTCTCTGCAGGAAAAGAGAAACTTCTGCTCCCAGGGAATATGTAGGACTTTGTTGAGGAAGTTACTGTGCTGCCACAGTTTCCCTGAGGTCATCAATTTTTGGTAAACACCAACTAAAATGATCAGAGAAGAAAAAAAAGGCTAACACTCAAATATTAAAGAAGTCTTTAAAGGCTTTTCCAAAAGAATTGCCCCTCATCTTGGCAAATAGCAAATACATGGCTTTGCCTACATCATGACAATGTACCGTGGAACCAATATGTTTTTTCTGTATGTTTCTATATGTTCTATAGCAATGCTGGGCTCTAAAAAAAGCTTACTACGAAAAATTCCAGACACTAAAGAAGAGGAGAAAGCACCCATCATTTCCCAGTTTCAGTAACTAACATTTGCCTGATCGATAGATTTTTAAAGATTTTATTAATTTGAGAGGGAGAGAGCATGCACAGAAGGAGAGGGAGAAGCAGACTCCCCACAGAGCAAGAAGCCCAGCACGGAGTTTGATCCCAGGATCCAGAAATCATGACCCGAGCTGAAGGCAGATGCTTCTGGCTGACTGAGCCACCCAGGCGCCCCTTGTCCACTGATTTAATCTATTCCTGCCCCCTCCCTCGTTTTGCTACGGTACCTTAAAATAGATCCCAGATTGTTCTGTCCCTATCGTCATGTCACTTCTCACAAATATACCTCAGTACACATCTTTCTAAAAAAGGACATTTTCTTCCATTACTGTACAATGCCATTACTACCCCCAACAAAATCAACACCAATTCCTCCATATCACTTACTACCCAGTGTTTTTTCAGATTTCCCAGATTGTTCCAAGATGTCTTTTTACAATTAATTTACTAAATTGATATCCAAACAAGGTTTGCACTTTGTGATTTCCTTTAAGCATCCTTTGATCTAGAACACACCTCCTCTCCTTTTTTTCCCACTTGCCATTGACTTGATCGTCAGGGAAACTGTCCTGTAATACGTCTGAAGAGTCTGGATCGTACTCACTGTATCCTTTGATGGGAAAAATAATACTTAGGGAATAGCAATCTCATGATTTCAGGCGCTCCTTGCTAACTGGATTATCATTCTTCCTTGGCCTCTTGATCGGGCAGAACTAGGGAAATACATAGTTTTAAAAAGAAGCAAATAATGACGTCATACTAGTATTTCCCATTCAAATTTAAGATTATCAGAGCTTTAGTTAAATTATTTGATTTTATGTTTGTACCTTTTCTCTAATTGTGAAAATCCTCTTTTTTTTTTTTTTTTTTTTAAGATTTTATCTATTTATTTGACAGAGAGAAATCACAAGTAGATGGAGAGGCAGGCAGAGAGAGAGAGAGGAAAGCAGGCTCCCTGCTGAGCAGAGAGCCCAATGCGGGACTCGATCCCAGGACCCTGAGATCATGACCTGAGCTTAACCCACTGAGCCACCCAAGCGCCCCTGAAAATCTTATTTCTTAACACTAATATAATTAATATGCACTCAATCCTAGGATATAGATGTATTTTGTATTTGTATATGGAACACAGTTTCTCAGTAATGATACCAATACTCTTATGACAGCAACATTTTGATGAGCATGACGGTACACACCTGGCCTGAAACGGAAGTGCTAAACCCAGATTTCTTTACCCCAGCACTACTGATATTTTGGGCCAGATAATGCTTTGTGGGGGCCTGTCCTATGCATTGTGTGATGCTAGGCGGCATCTCTGGCCTTGCCTCACTAGATACCAGTAGCACTGCTCCCTATTGCAACAAAAATTATTTGTTTTCAGACATTGCCAAATGTTCCCTGGGCAGTAAAATCCTCCCCAGTTGAGACTCACTGAACAGAAGTAAGTGACAGACATTAAATAGAGACAAACTGTCACATGCTCCACAGATGAACTCTCAAGGTTTCTTTTAACTCCAAAAAATAATTGAATTTGGTTACACAAAAGGTGGCGTATGATATAAATTGTTCTGTATCTTGATTTTTTTCTGAACAAAATATTCTGAGCAGAAAGTTCATTCTTATTCCCTTGATAGCTGTGTATGTTCCATTTTGTCCATATGATAATCTATCCCTGTTACCCAGTGATGGGCATTTGGGTTATCCCTACTCTTGCTATTATGAATAATGTTGCAGTGAATAATGGTGCACATACATCACTTTGTGTATTTGCCAGTGTATCTCTGGGATAGGTTCCTGGAAATAGAATTGCTAGGTCAAAGGGTTAATGTACATGAAATTATAGTAGAGATTGCCAAATTTCCCTCCATAGAGGTTGTACATTTTGTATTCCCACTAGTGTCCTGCTTTCATTACTTAACATTATAGTGAGAACATTTCCAAAGTCATTAAATAATCCTTGAAAATTGGATTTTGTAATGGCTGTCCAAAATTCCCACTTGTGAATATACCACAATTTAGTTAATCATTCCTTTCCTGTTGAACATATATGATGCTCCCAACTCTTCTCTATTATAAATAACACTGAAATGAACTTCCTTGAGTAAAAATCTTTGACCAAAAAAATTTTTTTTTCTTTAGGACATATTTCTGGAAGTAGGATTACCGTATAAAAGAACATGGATGGTTTTTAAGCTCCTTGCTATATACTGTCCAAGTCCATCTGTGAGGAGATACTACATTCTTATTAAGGCTATTGGAACAGACCTTTATCTTGGCTTCAGGGTCTTCCATGAGAGAATAAAATTATCTGATTAAAGCAGAATGTCCTTCTGGGGGAAATAACTAAATGATACCAAACTATATCAAAACCCAATCTTAAAATCCCCAGAGATTCTTCATGGTTAGTTAGTGGTAGTTCTCACCCATAGCATCTTTCAGGGCACAAGGCTATCATATACTACTCGTTAACTTACCATTTTCCATGGGGGGAGTCCATCTGTCTCAAAGGGTTGGTCATTTCTCCCTTCTCAGCAGTGAGACAGCGTGCAGCCTCCCTCCCAAGGGGCACCTCCCTTCATTTATAGCATCACAGAATGGACCAGAAGGAAGCAAGAAATAACTGTGGCTGTGTCATTCGATGTGTAAATCAGCAATAAGGAGAATAACAAATGTTGCACTTGTAATATATTATCATTAAAATAACAGCCACGTAAGAAATGTTTAGTGAGCACAATTAGGGCTAATTTGACCTACCTCAATTGTTAAGTATGCACAAACTCAGGCCTAAGAGCCTAGAGGGAAACAAAATACTGAACAGGGTCATTAAGGCAAACACCATCTTTAGATGGCTATTTAACTTGATGGTAGTTTGTACAAAAAAGGTGTGAAAATTTTATATGCGAAGCATGCTGAAGCTCATCTCCTACTTCCTTCTGCAGAAGGGCTAGAGAGTTCGCTATCCTTGTTAAAATTAAACACCACTGAGTATGACCAAACTTTGGATTAAAAACAAGTAAGCCTCAAGCCTAATATTCAGAAGAAAGCACAAGATCCAGGAGATTATTGCACTGGGAATGTTCAAGAACTTAGATAAGTAAGAACTTACCTTATGTAAGAACTTACATAACTTACTTCTTTAAGTTTAAAGTAAGAACTTTAAGTTCTTACATAAGGTAAGTTCTTACTTATCTAAGTTTTTGAACTGACTTCTTCTTGTAGGAGCTATCTCCTCTCTGATGAGATATTTCTATAAAAATGCGTGCATGGGATTGAAAAGCTCAGTACACACAACCCCAGTTCATTCCACAATCTCTCCATGCATCTCTTGTGCTCTAGGGAAAAGCCTCATGCCTTCGTCATCATCACCCTTTAGATCAACATTTCTCTGAGTAGTCATAAGTCAGCAAGCATTATCCGAGGATAGAATCTAGTGATCTAATAAGCTCAAGAGATACTGAATTAAAGATAGCTCAACTATCTTCTCAGATCTCCTCAGTGCCTTTATGATATTATTGTGTGTTGTTGACTTTCCTAGAGAAGCTTCGAGAACGTGCTGAGCAAGTGGTACTTTCCGTACTTATTTGACCCTGGAATCCTTTCCTCAACGAGCATTTCACAAGACCAGTTTTCCATTTGAGAATGCTTTGGGAGACAGTGGTTTGCGTGAACTCACTCTGATGATCGCATCTTTTTCACTGCAATTGTATTCAGTCACGCTTGCAGGCTTTTTATTGTTCACTGTATTTTTGTGCCTACCAGTGGTCAAACTGTTTTGCTTGAAATTGCTTCTGTCCATATATAATGCCACTATCCCATGCAACAATATCGAGTCCATGATCCTCCACGTGAGGTTGATGGGTGACTCTAACACAACCAGGAAAGGGTGTGGTGCAGGACTGGCTGAGCAGGAGGTTGCTTACTAGTAACCTTGTCTTTGTCCCGTTCACCTCTTACTCCATTGGCTTGGTTCCGTCAGACAGAAAGAAGTCTTTCAACCTGGCTCTACCGTGGCATTACTCTTTCTTCTTAATGGTGCAGGCTGACTTGTGAACTGTAATTTTAAAACTAAATTTTATAAATTATACAATTAATATAACTGTTTTATGGGAAATTTAAGAGCTGGAAAGAAACACTCATAATTTTACCACTGTGACACAGGTATTATTAGCTTCTTTGTATAGGCCTTCTGGTGAAAGTGGTTTTGATATTATCATTTGTTGCCTGTGTGGCTTTCTGGGGTAGTTTTTTTTCTTCCCAAAGGGGGAATAGTTTCACTGCTTCAGCTCTGCAGAAAAGTAATACATGCTCATTAAAAACATAGTATATGCGTCAGTATTGCTTGAAACTGAACGGTCCCCTAGAGCTGTACCTTGGCAAATCTAAACCCTCCCAGAGTCTTGTGTGTGCAGTGTAGACACATATACACACAAACACATATGATAATAAATGTCATCACCCTGTGGATGCATATTATTTTCTTATATGGCTTGTTTTTTTTCCTTTTATTTCATATATTGTGGTCAATTTTGAAAATCTTCCCAATTCCATATAGAGTTCCACTGTATGGGTAGGCCATAATTGATTTGATTTTCCTTTTCTTTTTCTTGAGAGTTTTAATATGGCATCAGCCTACTGGGTCATGCTCTCCCCACCACGACTCAGCTCCCAGCTCCGCGCCACAGATACTCTTAGGTGGGAAGTAGTTTTTTTCCTTTACTGTCTGGCTGGAGTAGGGCAGGTTTTATCAAAAAAGGTTTTCATAGCCTTTTGGATAAAAGAGAAGGGGCTTTTGCCTGGGAATGTTAATGGGCGTCCCCAGTACCCTACTGGGGATATGTGAGAGGCAAAAAGAAAACCCACAGAAGCCACTGTCACATCATCCCTCAAGTCCCGAGGTGCCCAGCCTGTCCTCCTGCTCCTTTCTACCCTTCACCATTTCCTGGCATTTGTTTGCTGTATCGTGTCCAGGGATTTTTAATTCTGAGAGGGTGGGCTCTTCCATCTTGGCCAGAAGTGAATGTCTCCTCTCTTCTCCTGGACTCCCTTTTATCTTTTATACATCTTAAACACAACAATTTTATGCTCCAGGTCAGTGGAATCTAACTCTGTTAGTTTCTCCTGTTTTCATTCATGGTGGTTTGTTATAAAGGTCTTGTAATTTTAGACGGTGAGCTTGCATTTAATGAAGGGGACTCCGTCTGAGTCTTGCATGTGCCCTCGCAGAGAAAATTTGTATTTGACTGTATTAAGCTTTAGACCCTTTTAAGCTAATCCTCAGTTTAAGGTCTCTCTGATCATGCCAATGAGGGTATGTATGTAGTTCTGAATTATGAAGGAAGACTTTTTCCTGAAATGCAAGACAGACAGCTTTTCTGTTCCTTTCTTGGTAGTGGACATATTTTTCTAACCCACCCTTTCCTAGAGGATGTGCCTCTAGTTGTTTTATGTAATGGGCCTTGACTCCACCTCTCATCTTGAATGGGCCCAAGACCTTCCATGCTCTCCCACATGTAACTTTCAGATCCAAACCTTTTTGTAACAAAGAGGCAAGCACCCCAAGTCAGCCACAGCTTCAAGTTCAATTGCTCAGTGTGGATTTTCAGCTTCTTCTTCATTTTTAGTCCTTAAGAATTTTGGCCCTGCTTCCTTGTGGGCTCATTTATTGTGTTTTCAAAAAGTGTTTCTATAATTCATCGTTTTAAAAAGGGGCTTTATAACAAGAGATTTCTGGATATCTAGAGTTCTTCACTTTGCTGGAAACAATCTTCCTATTTTTAAAATAAATTATTGATAAAATATTTGCTGGTAAGAGTAATGGGAATATATCTTCTTTGTTGATATTATAGTAATTAGAAGTAATTTTTACTCTTTATTATAAAGAAATGATGTTCTTAACCCAAATACCAGTAAGGCCTACACTGAACTGATTACTCCAGACTTTCCTAATGGAGACTCTTGTCTCAGGCTTGTGAATTCACACCTCAGGATAAGACGTCTCTGGAGATGAGAGGCTGGAAACTCCACCTGGAGACAACATTTTTTTAAAAAAGATTTTTTAAAAAAGATTTTATTTATTTGAGAGAGAGACAGAGCGCACCTGTATTAGCAAGGGGGGGATCAGAGTGAGAGGGGAGCAGGCTCCTCGCTGAGCAGGGAGCCCAATGCGGGGCTTGATCCCAGGACCCTGAGATCATGGCCTGAGCTGAAGGCAGATGCTTAACCGACTGAGCCACCCAGGCACCCCAAGACAACATCTTTCATCTTCAAAAGTATTTCCCAGCCAAGCCAATTTGATGAATCATTCCCTGAAATCTTTGTTTCCATTATTTTCACTAAGGATGAAAATAGAAAGTTTTATTCTCTTTGCCCAAGTTGATGCTGATTTTCTCTATTAATAAGAACTAATGACTAGACAATCCTAATTTTCAACAAAACAGATAAACCTTCATAAATAAAGGCTGGGCTTTAAGAAAGCAGATCATTTTACATGAGGCCAATAGTCCTGCCCCAAAAGCTCATTCATTCCTCCAAGCTGTATTTATTGAGCACCTCTTCTGAGTATTCTGCTTGATGGATGGACGGGAAATTCAAGAAACCTGGTCCATGATCACTGGCCTCTGAAAGCTGGCTATCTGATGGGACATGAATGACATAAACACAAATCATCTGAGATGGGGAGATAGCCAGTACTAAGCAAATGGTACAAAAAATAAGTAAAATCCACTTGTATGGGGAAGAGGCCATTTCGGAGAAGAGAAATTTAAATTAAAAAAAAAAAAACAAAAAACCTTTTTGGACCAGAACACACTTGAACTGGGCTTGTAAAAATGACCTGGCTCTTGGTAGACAAAGTGGACGAAAATCGCCTGAGTAGCAGCTCAAAGAGAATTTGGCAAAACGCAGATTCCAAGAAGAGCAAACGGACCAGCTTGGCCCTCGTGGGAAATGTAGCTAAAAGTCAGCGTATGCGGGATTCACTGTGGGAGACAAAGTAACCTGCCATGCTTTATTCTTTGGCTCCCCGTTATCTGCTACAGAATATGCAGTTCCTTATTCTGCTTTTCAAGGGCGGCCATGATCACTACCTTTTTATGGGTTGCGGACATACTGGAAAGGCTGCTTACAAAATGGAAGGTTCCTTTTCCTCCCGCCATGCTGAGATGGTTTGAACTTAGTGTGTTTTAGTTATTGAATGAATGAAATAGAATTACGTTCTGGTTCAAAATTCTGTAACATCTGGAATTAACTCTGTTCCAGAAACCACACAGTTTAACAGGGGAGACAGGCAAAGGGGAGGCCCTGAGTTCAGGTTTGGAGCAGATGCCCGGGAGCTTGGAAGCAAGGCCTTAGGGCGCGGGCGACTGCCCGGGAGGCCAGTGAGCATAGGCCCAGCAGCCCAGGCCTGAGGCCTTGTGAGGCTCCGCTGTGTCTCATGTCACTGTTGCTAGTTGGTTTTGCCTTCCGAGGTGATGAAGGTACCAGAGTAGCAAAATAGAGGACACATGAGAACCGAATAACTAGTCGAAAGTCAAAGTGTAAGAGCTAAAGGGAGTGTTTTCTGGTTGCCACACATTAAATTTTTTCATATAACTCTATTGGCATAAAGAATAATTCCTGGGTACATTCCATTTGTCCTTTGTTTCCTCCCTTGTATGATTATATGATTATTGATGTCATTAAAAGTGCATTCATCAGACCTGGCTGTCAGAGAGTTGCACTTATTTTATGCCCACAAGCAGTTTTGAGGTAAATCTCTTGCTTTAGGGCATTAGTTGATCAATACAGACATCTATAGTGAGGTATTGTTTCCCACCTCCTGCATGACTCCATTTTCCTAAGGCATTCTGGGGATCTGGTCTTCCTTTCAATAAGAAGTCACTCCAGATGGGATGGGGAGACCCAGGAGAAGGTACCCTACAAAATAACATTTCTTCTGCAGTCCCCTGCCTTTGCAGGAGGGGCAGCTGGTCCAGGGAGAGGCCTTGAAAAGAAATATAACAACTGCCTGTCACCCCCAACTCTATAATTTCCTTCAGGGTAGTCTGTTTCCTTCCTGGGTTTTAGTCCTATCTCAAGTCCCCTTTTGATCTTTGATATTTATAGGACTAACATTCTTGCGGTCCAAGGCCAAAACCTCCCCAGTATTGCCTCCAGTTACTTATAAGGAGAGAATCCGTCTCATTAAATTCTGTATTTTGAAGACTTAGCACTGATAACACACTTGGCAATGGTCAGTATTGCTGAACTGAACTCCTAAAATGTGAGTTTAATGGTTTCTCCTCTGTTAAAGTTTCCTTCTTGCCCTCTGTTCCTTTCCCACCTTCTCCTCCCATTCAGCCACAACTCTCTGCTGTCTCAGTCCGCTCTGGGTTCATTCAGACACACCAGGTATTCAATTTCATCTTCTTGGAGCCTGGTTTGCCAGAACCTACTTTTAACACCAAACTGACCTGAGGTTCCTCTGCACCCAAGTACATAAGGAGACCCAGGGAGCTCACCTCATCATCCTGGAAATTTCCTTTCCTTTCTGTTTCTTGAATCCCACGAAGCCCTTTGGTTTGGTTTATGCTCTCCCTTTGGTCTTCTAGTACTTTCCTGAGAAAAGGTGTACGGGAGGTACATACTCACAGGCTTTGCATTTTGAACATAACTTAAGTCTGTCCCCTTAGTTGTTTGATCAAGATGTAGACTTCTACATTGGAAATTATTTTTCCTCAGAAGTTTGAAGGTGTCGCTCTATTTTTTCTTACTGTCTTGCACTGCTGATGGGAAGACTTATTACTGATCCTTTGTCTGTAACCTGTTTTTTGTCTCTGGAAGCTTTAACAATCCTCTTTGTTCATGGGGTCCTGAGACTTCACCATGATTGGAGTCGGCAGTCTGCTTACAGTCTTGGTGCTGGCATGAGACCAGAATCCGAGCCACAGGCCCTGGGCTCTCACCATTTGGGTTCAAGTCCCCTGCCACCGTTCTCTAACTTTCTTACCTCAGGCAAGCTACTCAACCTCTGTGCCTCAGTTTCTTCACCTTAAAATGGCTTAAAAAATAGTACCTAACTTGTAGGGCTGTTGTGAGAATTCAGTGAGTTATTATCTATAAAATGCTAAAGCCAGTGCCTGCCACTTAGAACTACTCCATAAGCAACAGTTTTTATTCACATTTCAAATACAAAAAAATAGTTTCCTCAACTTGTGCAACATTTCCTTGACCCTGTGCCTTGAATAGAAATCTTGGCCTTGAGAGGGGGAGTGGCTGCATAGAGGGAGAGGGTCTGGGTCTCAGATGTGAAATGAAATTTCAACAGGGCAAGTACGGTAAAGAACAAAGCGGATGCAAAAAAGCAAGAGGTGATTGTTATGGCTGCGGAAGCACCCCCAGACTCTGGGTTCTCAGCTCAGGACTAGAGGAATAATGAGTAAGGAAAAAATAGAATCTCTAAAGAAATCTAGTCACCCCAAATTAGGACTCACATATGCTCCTTGAAAGGGTGTTTTCATTTTCTGATGCAAAAGGGACTATCAGGACAGAGATTCAGAATGAGAGTAAGAAGAACAGGAACACCTGTGTCTTTATGAGTGAGAGACATCTGCTGATACAGAAAGGCATTGCCTAATTCCTGGACCAGGAAATCAAATAGATGTTGCTCTCCCGTCTAGGAACCTGAAATTTTAACATATAAAGAGTTTACAAACTCACACATAAAATCATCTATGAATAGGAATGGTAATTCAGGGTAACCAAAGAGCCCCAGTTAATGAGGGGGAAGCTCTATCTTACTAAATAGTGCCAAATAATACATTTGGAATGAAAAAAATTTTTTTAAATCATGATTTTGCACCACTCTTATGAAATAACCTATTCAAAGATCATTAACAGAAGCTAAAACCACTAGTTGAAAGGGGTTGGGAAAAGAGGTATGTACACAGTGCCAAAGTATTGTACATAGGATACTTATTACTTTATAGTGGAGGTCAACAGATGATCCCAGTAATTGAACAGCACATCACTAATTGTGAGACATGCTAACATGTGGATCCCGACATAATGAATTTGAAAATATATCATCATCTATGAAATATACTTGCCAAAAATCATTACCCTGATTCTAATTAAACTTTTAATCTAAATTCCATCTTAGAGGACAGGGCACAGAGGAACCAGTTACAACAATACTGTGAGGAAAACATCAGGAAAGTCCAGAATGTGCCTTATCTTGGTCAAGGCAAAGTCTAAAGAAATGGCAAGGAGACTGGTCTAGATGCTAAGAGATTTGAGATATAACGAAATGTAATGCATGATTCTTGATTAGATTTGAGTTAGAAAAGATATTTCGGGGATCACTGGAGAAATCGAATATGGAATGAGCATTAGACATATTTTGCAATCAGTGTTAATTCTGTTGGGTGTCATAATAGTACTGAAGCTATGTAAGAAAATGTTCTTACTGGGGGAAATGCATGCTAAGGCATTTAGGGGTGGGGTTTCATGACGTAATTTGAAATGATTTCGCTGGATAAATAGATATGAAGCAGATACGACAAAATGTTAATTGCTGTTCAGTCAAGATGGAAGGTTTGTGGATATCCATTGCTTTATTCCACTTTTCTGCTTGGAAATTTTATATTAAGAAGTTTAGGGAATTGGCTTGCAGATGCAAATTTGTATAAACCTGGCCTGACAGTGTTTTGGGAGAAGGCATGCAGGGCTCAAATGGCCACATTTCCATTGGGCACGCTGGAAGGAGCTTTGCTCTTTTGAATTCCGCAGAGCAATGGCGTGAGACAGTCATTCACTCCAGAATGTGAGAGAGTTTGGGAAGAATTAATGCACATTCCAGAGTGCCCAAATTATTGTCAGGAATAATAACTCACTGGCAGCATCAGACTGAATTATTCATGGTACGAAAGCAATGGGAATGCTCACGTGCGGTGGTTGTTAGTTGGAATTTTCCCCCAAATTAAGTCACTTTAAAATTCTCTCTTTTACCTAAGGTATTGTGAGGATGTATTTTCTTTCTTTCTTCTTTTTTTTTTTTTTTTGGCCAAGTCTTTCTCCCAAACAACGTGAGGTAATTGTCCTGTTCGCTCAGGTACAGATGTAAAGTTAAAATGCAGAACTGCTTCCTACGATGCTAAACTGTTCTTAAAATGTTGTTGCTTAAGAAGGGAGTTGACTGCTCTAACCGGTTCCTCTGTTTCCCACATGATCTCAGGGAGCTGGACTGTGCCATGCTACGCCGCCTGGAGAAGAGGATACTGGTTGATCTCCCCAGCCAGGAGGCCAGGCAGGCCATGATCCACCACTGGCTGCCCCCTGTGAGCAAGAGCAGAGCCCTGGAGCTGCGCACAGAGCTGGATTACAGTGTGCTGAGCCGGGTAAGCTGCCTGGAAGGCGCCCCTGCAGGCCAAGCAGCCGCCGCTGGAATCTTCTGAGCAGGGTTCTTGTGAGCTGGTTTGGGGCATATTCCTGGAATCACTTAGAAAAGACTCGAGCAGCCCCAGCAATGCAATGCACCTCTCCTTCGTGAGTGAGCTCTCTGTTCCTCAGAAACATTCAAGCAGGGAGAAATAGTATGACGTAGAGGAAACAGCATAGGGTTTTGACTCAGAGAACTATGTTCACATCCTGGTCTTGCCCCTTACTAGCCGTGAGGTCTCAGGAAAACCACGGACTTTCTCAGTCTGTTTCCTCATCTGCGAAACAGGTAACCAATATGCCATGAAGGATTGCTGAGATGATTCAAGTCTTTCACACATGGAAATGGAGGTACATGTATGCTCCGCTCATTGTCACTGGCGTCACTCGCTGCCTCCTCTGAGTGGACCCTGGAACAAACATCCTCTGGCCATCTGCATGATATTCTTTGAGGTTCCTCAAAGGCAGGTGTGATCTTACAAGAACAAAAGTGTCTACCAAATTTGGTCATGCTTGGATGTGAGCACAAGGGCCCCATTAGGCTACCGTGGATGGTCTAGTCTTTCGCCAGCACCTTCCAGCGTGCATCTGGATGGGGTCAGGAAGCTGTTTACGCTCCAGCGTCTCAGGTCGCCAAACACATAAGCAGCCCCAGACATTACAGATCTGGGAATCTGCGTGGTGTTTGTGGCGGACGGAGACAGGTTCTAAACAGGGGCTCTTTTTATTTATTTAAGTTCAGTTAGCCAACATATAGTACATCATTCGTTTCTGACGTAGTATTCAATGATTCATTGCTCGTGTACCGCGTCTTGCCTGTGAGAGCGTAATCACCACCGGCACTGCACCTGCTGACCCACGGCTGCTCTGCGGCTGTTTCAGGAGACGGAGGGCTACTCGGGCTCCGACATTAAGCTCGTCTGCAGGGAAGCGGCCATGCGGACTGTGAGAAAGATCTTCAGTGCCCTTGAAAATCACCAGTCAGGTATGGTTGGGATCACAGCGGGGGTGCTCTGGGAGAGAAAGCTCTTTAAAAACCCAACTTTCCCCAGCAGATGGAGCCTTGCTCCTGTTCTTGGTTGTTCTTTGCGCTTGCAAACGTTCTTTGGTCCAACTGTCCTCTGCGTACTCAACTCATTTCTCCTCTGGTGTTGTTTTGGATCAACTTCGCCCCAGCTGATCAACTCCTTAAGGCTCAGGCTTTTATTTCTTTGGCACGCTATGACGTGGGCGGGATCCATCTGCTGCACTGTGTTACTTTTAAACACTGCTTTGATAGGGAGACATTTAAGTCCCATTTTTTTATCTGGGCTTCAGGGGCTGAGTTGCGCATTAAAGAATTCCTTCCCCAGCTCTCTTTAGTCTTGCCTTTTGCTGCATTAACGATTAAGAATGCTGCATTATGCAGGGGCGCCTGGGTGGCTCAGTGGGTTAAGCCGCTGCCTTCGGCTCAGGTCATGATCTCACGTCCTGGGATCGAGTCCCACATGGGGCTCTCTGCTCAGCAGGGAGCCTGCTTCCTCCTCTCTCTCTCTCTGCCTGCCTCTCCAACTACTTGTGATTTCTCTCTGTCAAATAAATAAATAAAATCTTAAAAAAAAAAATGCTGCATTATGCATTGTCTTGAAAAAAGGTCTATTAGCATTTTAAGAGCGCTGATGGAGGTAAGGTCAGTTACTGTGCTGTTGTGTTTTGATCCAGAGAGCAGCAATTTACCTGGAATCCAGCTGGATACAGTGACCACTGCTGACTTCTTAGATGTGCTAGCTCACACCAAGCCTTCAACAAAGAATCTGACTCAGAGATACTCCGCCTGGCAAAGTCAGTTCGAGTCTGTATGAAATCACACCGACCCTGACCGGGCCACAGAGACCACCATGGAGGCCTTCCCATTTATTAGTGTAAGCAGGAGACGAACATGATGGTTGGGAGAGAAAAGAGAAAATTATACTTGAAGACTGAGTTCGTTTGAACAACTGGACTGTTTTGGAAATGAGAGATACTTTTGTTAACCTTTCCTGCCTGATGCCAGCAGAACATGGAAGATGTCAGTTACAGGTGTACAGGCTATTAGTCGCGCGATGCAGACTTCTCCCCCTCCCACTGAGACTCCCTACACTTTGATGAACTATTTCTTACGGTGTTCTGTGTTTGTGAGTTGGTGTTTTCATTCTGAAGAAAAAGATGTAGTGTTGGAAGCTGTGCTGGAATGCACAGTGCCTCCAAGTTGGGAGGTGGTGGGAGGCCCGTTGGAAGCAAAGCGTGACAGACCATCCGGCCAGTTGACGGGCTTGCGGGGGGTTAAGAAGGGGTGCGGGAAGGACACATGGTGTTTTTTTCTGACGACGTCCTGAGGGTCATCAGCTCTCCCTAACTCTGACCCCAGCCAGTTTTCTCAGCAGCAAAGCCTCAGCAGACTAGCCCCCCCAACGGAAGTCGCTGCTCTACCTCGGGGGGAGGAGCTTCAGGAGCCTCCAGCCCCCAGCTCCCAGTCCCAGCGTCCCTAACATCTTCCCACTCTTCAGGGCACGTGTGCTCTGCCCTCTCCTGATGGCCACAGCTCCTCGGTGGATCCAAAGCTTAGGGAAGGGGAGCCCCAGCGCAGTCATCCTGGGGCTTCCCTTCCCTTAGGCTCCCCTGCATCTCCTTATGGGGTTGTTAACGGAAGCAGTTCCCTCAGAAACTCGTGATCTGGGCCACCTACTTTAAACCCTTGCAAAATGCCGCTAAGTGATGCCACCACCCCTCTCCCCCGCTCGACCTTACCTGTGGCTGTCCCCTCCTTCTTCCCTTCCTCGCGCATTTTCTCCATCCCGCTGCAAGGCACCCTCCTCCCCTGAAGGAAAACTTGCAGGAAAACGGGTATTTTGGATAGCTAAACATTCCAAAGGATTTTATCCTAATTTTAAACAAAAACAAAGCATTTGGGGGGTACTGATTATTTTGATAATATTCTTAAATGCCTTTTAAAATGCCATTTCATGGGTAATGCAGTCAAACTGAAAATACACATATAACGAATTAAAAACAAAAAAGACATTTCATCTTACTATATGCTCAACTTAAGCTTCTTCACGACCATGGAAGTCTTATAATACCCAGCACTAGCCCTACCCTAGATGTAGACGTCTCTAAATGGTCTCAGACATCTGCTTCCCATGTTTGGGGTCATTTTTTCCTTCCTTCCTCCCTCCCTTTGTTTTCTTCCTTTTCCTTCTTTTCTTCCCTTCCTTTTTTCTTTCCCTTTTTCCTTTTCTTCCCCCCGCCTTTTTAAAAAGATTTTATTTATTTATTTGACAGACAGAGATCACAAGTAGACAGAGAGGCAGGCAGAGAGAGAGGAGGAAGCAGGCTCCCTGCTGAGCAGAGAGCCCGATGCAGGGCTCGATCCCAGGACCCTGAGATCATGACCTGAGCCGAAGGCAGAGGCTTAACCCACTGAGCCACCCAGGCGCCCTTTCCTTCCCTTTTCATTTTTTCTTTCCTTCCCCTCTTTCCTTTTCTTCCCGTTTTCTTCGCCTTCTTTCCTTCCTTTACTATCTCTTTCCTTTCCTTTCTTCCTGCCTTTCTTTTCTTTTTAAAGATTTTATTTGACAGGAGAGAGAAGCACAAGCAGGGGGAATGGCAGGCAGAGGGAGAAGCAGGTTCCCCGCTAGGCAGGGAGCCCGATGCAGGACTCGATCTCAGAACCCTGGGATCGTGATCTGAGCTGAAGGCAGAGGCTTAGCCACCTGAGCCACCCACGCATCTCAGGGTCATTTTGTCAGGTTGTTCGGGGGTGTTTCTTGCTGCCATTAGTCCATCCACTTGGGGCCACTACTGTCCTTTCTGATTTCATACAATCTCAATCGGATGGAACCTCCACTGTTGTTGCTACCTTGGTGTGATTAGAAGTAGGTATGTTTGTGTGTGTGTACTTGAAAGTGAACAGGTAAAGGGGCAAAGGAGACAGCCCCTATGGATAAAAGCTTTGTGACAATGTTTGGCCCCTTTTAGCTTACTGCTCTTTACTTACTCCAATCAGCGTAAGCGTGGTTTTGCCATCCCTCACGGCAAATACACACAACCCCACACACAGCTGACTATGTACCTGACACACCCCCACATCCTTCCTGCATTCCTCCTGAGAATCTCCAAGTTCATCTTCGTAATACTTCCGTCTACTTCAATTGCATATTCAATCCTCCTCTGTCCCTTGGAAAATATGTCTCTAAATAATAATTCAAGTATGTTTGTGAGTCATGCTGTATTTCATGGACTCCTTTGTACATTTTATACACTATCTAATGACTTCCTGCTTTGGATGAAATGAAATGCAGCTCTTTCATCCCTCTGCTGTGTTCCCATCATCGCCAAATAGTTATTTTAGGTTTACTCGATAATCGGTATTTTTTTTAAAAGATTTAATTTATTTATCTGACAGAGAGATCACAAGTAGGCAGAGAGGCAGGCAGAGAGAGAGGGAAGCAGGCTCCCCACTGAGCAGAGAGCCCGATGCGGGGCTCGATACCAGGACCCTGAGACCAAGACCTGAGCTGAAGGCAGAGGCCTAACCCACTGAGCCACCCAGGCACCCCAATAATCGGTATTTCTATGGGAACGTGTACTGTTCATGCAGAGCCCCTAGTGAATCAAAATTACAATTCCTTTATATGTTGGTTTTGTCTTCCCAGGAATTAATAAGTGCCTTGCCAATATCAGATAGACTGTCAATTGCATTCCCATATCCTCTGGTCTTGGTGTTTTAAGGAGAAAGGAACCAAGAGCCCTCACAGAATAAGCAGACATGTACCTAGCCCCCATCTGCAGCCCTGTAGCTCATCCTGGCTCACTACCACACCCACTGTCCCCAAGGCCTTCACTTCATGTTTCCTGGGACTCCAACCATTTTGTTTACCAGCTTCGAATCTCAATCCTACCTCACACCTCACCTTCTCTCTACCTAGTCTCCAAGACTTCAATCTTTGAGTTTCTACAGGATGAGTTTTGGTTGTCTTTCTTTGCATGGAGTTTTGTTATCAACAACCTATCCACATTCCCTCCTTCAAATTATTGTACCCCCCATCCACTTGTGCCCATCTGTCCTCTTGTGGGCTCTCCTTGTG
Organism: Mustela putorius furo; assembly: GCF_011764305.1. Taxonomy (NCBI): domain Eukaryota; kingdom Metazoa; phylum Chordata; class Mammalia; order Carnivora; family Mustelidae; genus Mustela; species Mustela putorius. The sequence continues at coordinate 40,371,001 of NW_025422010.1, forward strand.
AGTTCATAACTTCTTTATCCCTTTACTTTGATTTTAGTGGGCTCTGAGAAAGAGAGACCAACCAAGACATATGATTAGTTTATGTTTAGAGCCTCTTATTATTTAAAAAGTAGATCAGAAGTACATCTAAGTTTACAGGGCTATAGGAACCTGGCCTATTTTCAGAGAGAAATGTAACTTCATCCAACATGCGGTACACTTTGTCCTAAAGCAGAAGTCACAATGCCTGTAGGAACACAGAACACCCGGGTAAGTAAGCTGGGTGTAAGACGAGGAAGAGGAGGGGCTACGATGGAGGGTGAGATTACCTGAACGACACAGCAGTGGTGCAGCTCCCACAGCTTAGACACTGGGACCCAACAGCGCCGATCTTCCAGTCTTCCTAGGAAAATCTGTAGTAACTGATGTCTGCATTTGAGATCTCCTGATACCCAATATTGGCCACTAAGGCTAAGTATCTACGTTAGGATTCGTGGCCTGTCCCTGCATTTCATTCAGGTCATCATCAAAAGCCTGGTGGACTTCTACGTACCCACTGGACTGGACTCTACTTATCCAAAATAAGGCCCTCCCTCGTTTCTCGTCCTTCATGGAGCCATACAGCTATTGTGTTACACAGTTGTGGGTACGTTTTATCGTCTTGTGCCCAAAACGTTAGCCGCAGGGCTGTGGTACTTCTATCACTGCCAGTGAATGCAGCCAACATTCTTTACAATGGAGCGCTGAGTCTGCTTCCCATGCAAGAAGCTGTGATGACTGTTCCGAAGCACTTAGTTCACTGCACTCGACCTCTTCTCTGAGAGCACTTACACGACACACCTTTTACTTTACCCATAGTTGGTGTTTCATAATTTGGTTTTCTCGGGCACACTAGCTGGTGAAACAAACAGGAGTTGAGACGGGTAGGATGTGAAGGTAGGCACTGAAAACAGTAAGATACTCAAAATTGCTGGATTTTAACAGATACATAACTTAAATGATAAATGATTTCTGGTGTTCTGGTGTCTTGTTCTGGTTGTCCCTTCAAGAGAGCAGCATGCTGTGGGGTAGTCAGCCCTGACGGCTGGCATGACCAAGTCAGCCAAAGGAATTTTTTGGGACTCGTTTTTTTTTATGCCAAAGGAAAGTTTTTGGGACTACATCAAAGGAACCTGGTAACACAAAAGTGGCTTTATGCGAGCAACCACTGATGTGAGAAAGGGATTCTGCTGGCAAAGTGTTTCGGTGAAAGAGACTAGTACACTTTAAAAAATTCCTTACTGTAGACGCCCAAGGATTTCAGTTTCATCCTACGTGAACCACCACTGATCTCAAACCAGATGAACACAACACATACAGGTGTGTTTTTGACTTCCCGGTCCAACGTGGTACAGTACTTTTTAAACGTGGGGTTGAGAGTGAGGTGATGACGCTACCCTTCCAAGGAGTTTCTGACATCCATGGCTACAAGTGCTCAATGGCCCCGATCAGCTCCAACAGATGCAGAATGATAGGTGGAATAGCTATAGCAAAACAAGCCAGTTTTGGAGGGAGAAGAGTGAAGCAGTGGGGCAGCCATCGGTCTCTACCACTGGTTCCGCCTTCTTCCAAACCCAGCACACACCTGGCTTCTGACAGATGCTCAGTTATCTTCTCCTGACACTGAGCGTTCCTTACTGCCCTTTCTAGTCCCAAAATGGCACTTGTTTCCTTTTCTGGGCCTAGGAGAGGATTATAGTAAAACTGATACAAACACTGCCCTCAAGGTCATACCATTGAAAGAAAGCCCTTTAATGGGATCGCTGGAAAAACGAAGTCTTTTGGGGACTTCACTTATTAAATCTCCTCCATGAGGCCCATGGCAGACCAACCAGCTATGCTGGGAATGTTTACAGTAACCTGGATCTAAAACCAGATTTTCATTTATCCTCATGAACCTCACTGTGGACAGGTCAATTAACAAGACCTATATAATGCTTGTTAAAGAAATAAAACAAGAAACAAAGATTTTAATGGCCCAATACGGCCGAACTAATATGCAGGAAAGAAGCCACTTCTCTTGGCCCGGGACCTTATGCTTACGTGGTCTTAACCTCTTCCTGCCCCTGTCTGACTCCTGACACATCAGTGACGTCTACTTCTTTGCTTTAGCTCTAACCTGTCTCTAAAGCATCAGATCTGTTATTTCTGAGTGTCTAATGGGGCCTCCCCTATGGGTAACCAGTCTTCTCCTCCCTACTCCCAGTTCTACCTTCTGACAGTAAATTCCTGTAGTATTTACAGCTAGTTTGTATTGGTTCGAGAACCATCTGAGTAACCAACTATCTTTGTTGCAGGAGATATAAAAAAGAATGAGCCACAGTCCTGTGTTGGGGGAGAAGGGACATGTAAGGACCGAGGCCACAGTCCCGTGTTGGGGGAGAAGGGGCACATGGGGACCGAGGCCACAGTCCTGTCTTGGGGGAGAAGGGACATGTGGGGACCAAGGCATCATGTAACAAGCGCTCCCTCCACCTGCAGTCAGGCGGACATCACAGGGCAGGCCCTGGAGTGTGGAGAGCAGCTTGTCCACTCTCCCTAGCTCCTCCACTCGTGAGGGTCCTCAGGACAAAATCCTTTCCTTACACGCTCTATTATTTCCTAGCGTGGCACTTAGCGCGTAGCAACCAGCAAACGCTACTCAGTGGTGCTTGAGCCAAGGCATCCCTGAGCCAGGCGGCCAGGTACCCGGTCCCAGGCGCATGGAGCGCAGCCGTCAGCGTCAGGCAGCACGCTCCAGCCGCACGCCCGGCTGACCATGCCTCTGCGTGCAATGGAGTAGCATCTCCTTTTCTTAATCGGGAAGACCTCCCCCATTGAACTGACTGTGGAGATGAGTTCTATCAAGATTTATCAGATTATTTAGTGTGGACAGTGGCACTATGTCTGCCTCCTCATCGGCGCCGAAGACACAATGTGCTTCGAAGATGCTGCAGAATGTGGTCCTCAGCATTTGGCCAATTCTACTCTCCGCACTTACTACGCTGGTCACACATTTAACCCTCATGACAAGCCTGCGTGGTGGGTGCCGTCACGGTCTCCATTTTACACAGATAACTACAGAGCTAGTTAACTGCTGGCGAGGCCCCCAAACCCATGCTCCTGGCCATTCCACTCGTGGCTCTGATCGGTGGTGGCCGTCCTATCATGCTGTCCTTTGCACTCAAGGCTGTGTTAAGTACTAAGTCAGGGCATCTGCAAAAACAAGAACCGAGCGAACACCAAACCACCAGAAGGAGAGAGGGCTGCCATTTATTTAGCTCTGCTCCCTGCCATCTAAGACCAAGCTGATCTCTAAACAAGCATCAAAGCCCGAAGCTCATTAACATCAGCGCGTGCTTCAATAAGGTGAACACTACAATGATATACAATTACATGCTAATAATTCAATGCCCAAGAGCCCTGTAAAACAATTGCAAAGGCCCAGGATGATCACAGTATGCAAATGCACGAGGAAAATCATTACCTACTTAGGCCCCTTCATTTTGGTGGGTTTAACATGAGAAGAATAATCCAGGCTACAAGACGAGATTTCATTTTACAGCTGTAGTAACCAAGTACATAAAAGCTTGAATCTGTCCCAATAGCTTCTGAAAGATTTTTCCCATAGTGTCAGAGGCAAAAATAATGAAATCTTGCAAATGTACAGTTAATAGGACCCCGGTGGACACTAACTTCAAAAATGCATGGTCTATAAGACATTAAAGGCTTGATTTTAGTTTCTGCACTGTTCCTGTTAATAACAATGTCTAATTAAAACATCTGTAAAATACTGATAGTTTTAATTTTACATAAAATTTCCAAAACAACTGTTACACAGTATAATAGGCATCTGCAATGAATAGGTTATTAATGGAAATATTATTTTAAATTAAAATCAGGTTCTAAATTTAAATTAGTCATCTCTGGCTAATGAAGAGAAAAAGAAGTCACCCGTGCTGGGAATAATACGGTAGATAATCTAGTTTTCAACATCCGTTAAGGCAAATTCACTTGATCACTTGGGCTAAAGGACAATTTATTTTGCCGCTTCTGACTTGTACTCCACTTGGCACTTCTGACGGATTTCACAGTTGAACTCAATATTAAAACTACAGCCGAAATGCACTTTCCAACACATTATTTTATAATTTAAAAAAAATGCCATTCAATCTCCTTCACACTCGGAACACTCCCCCCTCCGGGCAGACCAGCGAGGAGGCAGCAGAGAACGTGATGCCCACAGGAGGCTCTCCCTCCCAGCCCTGCCGGCCTGATGAATATTTTAAGAGGAATGGCATAAAATCTCGGCTTTCCCTTTCTCTGGGTCTCATCTTCTTTTACAAAATAAAACAAAAGGGATATACAAGGCATAGTGGCTGCCTGCGATTCGATGCCTTTCTTCCTAATTACTGCACAACAGAGGAGCACTGCTCCGCGCCGGTCTGGGCTGGCACGGACACGGGGAGGGATTCGTTCAGGACAACGAACAGCTGCGTCTCCGGCTGCTTCTGAGTGATGTAAAGGATCACAGGAGATGCTGCAGAATGTGGTCCACGGCATGAGGGAAGCTCTCGCAAGTTAAGTAAGGAGGCGGATTAATTTTTTCTTCATCTGCTGCTCGGTATTTCCCTGAAATGAAAGGAGAGCCAGTGAACAAAGGCTACTGCTAGAAAGCCACATTCATCACGTCCCGTGAGCACCGGCGCCACCTCCGAAACACCCTGGCGAGTACTGGAGAACTAGGGGCTCCTCATCTCCCAAAACATCTCTTAGTGGAGCTTTTGGCTGCGATGAGGCAGTTCAAAGCAGTATCACGTCCAGCATCTTCCCCCAGGACTCCAGTCCTTCATAATGGACAGTCGCAGGGGCCACGACACCTGGCCGTTAAGGTTTCCTTCAGATCTCCACAGCTGGGGAAATCATTTTCCTCCCCATCAGCCCTAAAGATAGGAATGGAGACTGAAGCAATGCTTTTCAGTGGAAGCCAGGACAGGACAGGGAGGAAGACTTATCAGCTCCCAAGAGAGACTGGAGACAGCATGTGCTGCCACCCAGGGACCCTGAGAGCACCCAGGGGTGGGGACAGAAAGAGACGAAGGCACACAGGCCTGGCTCATTAGGACGGCGCGCCCAGCAAGTGCACTGCCGCAGTCTCCCTGGGCTCTGGAATGTGGGACACATAACCGAAGACCCCAGCACAGAGAGGAACCCTTCCACACAGTAGTCACGGGCAGCTTTACAAATGTTTAAGTCGGATGATGCATGGTCCCTATTTAAACACCCTTAATGGGTCCCAAGGCCCTTCAGAAAGAACCCAAATCCCTACCACTGCCCTTTGTCATGTGGTCCAGCACCCCTCCAACCTCAGCACGTGCTACCTTCACAAGACTGCAGTCCTAGACGGTACCTGGCTCTTTGAGGACCTTCACACCTGCTGTCCCCTTTGCTGGCAACAGTCTTCTCACCCCACTCATCACCTCCCGCACGCTTCGGGTCGAATTTCATATTCCCATTCTGGTTACTTCTCCTCCCTGCCTTCCCCCTAGACCCTGCTCTTTGCCTCCACATTTATAATGCGTGGCCATTCATGTATTTATTTGCTTAAGGTCTCTCACCCAAGACTGTGAGTTCTCTCAGAGTAGGGACCATCTCTGTTATCTCCCCCAATGTGTTCATTCCCAGCACCGAACACAGTGACTAACAGAGGTGAGCACTCCGCGAATGCAAAGAAGGAAGTGAGGGAGGAGGAGGGAGGGAATGTGGGCGGAGGGAGGGAGGAGGAAGCGGGACACTGGGGACACTGCGACACTACTTCCCTGGGGAACAAGGCCAAGTGCCCTGGAGCCACGGGGGCTACCTCTGCCCTTTCCCCTTCTCTTTGCTCTCTCATCCCTTTTCCTTTGATCTCTCCCCTTTAACCCTCTGCATTCTCCAGCACTCTCTGCCTGAATCCAGCTCCCCTAACAACAGGCCCACCATTTCCTACAGTTCCCGCCATTCTCCATTCACTACCTCTTTATGAGGCTTTGCTCAACAAACAGAAAGCCTGAAAATCCTGCTCCACACCTCTGCGCTGTGGCGAAAATATTTTCTGCTTTGTCTTACTGACTGTGAAGTCCCTATAGGACCCGAGCCAGCATCAAATGCACAAAGCGAACAAACACCGGCCTCATTCACCTCATCCAGGCACCTGTCCATGGTAGGGGCCACACAGAAACCTCTGCTGCTAGTTCTTCCTCACCCTTAAATTCCATTAAGTACAAACTCTTGCCACATCTCTACTTGGTCTCAAACAGAAGTCACTGACTACTCCTCTACCATACCACCTACTTCCCGGATCCAGTGGCCTAAGGGCACATATGTGAAAGTCAAGTTTCTGAGCCACAGAGTTAAGGGCTTGCAGAATGCTCTTGCCATCTGGCCGTGCAAGTGGGGGCTTCTACAAAGTCCACACCGACACAGTGGCTTACAGACGTGGGTGATAGCTCCAGCACCTCAAATGGCGGCTGGCACGCAGCAGGGGCTCACTGATGTGGGCTGCGTGAATGAAGCAGGACACCAGCATGCACGCCTGCCTCACTCACTGTGGCAGTCTATGCTCTCTGGGATGATGAATTCCTGGAGGAGTACAGGAAGCCATTTTGAGAATATTAGATCAAGAATGACCCCACCTTTTCTAAGTGACTATTTTACATGCTAAGCAAATACATTCTGGGCAGGACTAGTCACAAATCTTTAATAACATCGTTGGGCAAATGCACACTGAGCTTCCACCAGGTGCCACTCACTGAGAAACAGAATTGCTCAAGACCATCCACAAGAAGCACTTATTATGGGATAGATTAACACCTTTGTGATCATTTTCAACATTGGGGAGCCTAGTACTTGTGCAAATGCATGGATTTCAAATTCACCAACAGAGCCAGCCATTTTGTGTGCTTTTAGAACAGTGGGCTTACTTTTAGAACAGTGGGCTTACTTTTAGAACAGTGGGCTTACTTTTAGAACAGTGGGCTTACTTGGACTTGTTTCTGACCAGACAGAAACAGTACAAATGGGCCTGTTTCCCTGCACCGGACTTGCTGTTTACTGGCTATACGTTTTCAATTCGGTTGTGTTATGCTGCTGGCTTCTCTAAGACCAACTAGATGGCTCCGTGACAGGCTGACCACAACCAACTGCCAGTCAGGAAAGAAGGGACAACCAACAGAAGCCAGCCAAGACAGAGGAAGCAGGGCCCACAAGACACTGGCATAGGGGGTTTTCATACTTAGTATAAATCCTTAATGATGTGAATTGAGGAGAGAAAATGTTCATAGGGGTAACAGACAAGAGGAGAAATAGTTATCTGGAGATTTCCTCAGTGACCAGGAAATAAAACAGTGAATGGCAGGAACTTGAAAATTAGCATACAGGGAGGGACCATGAGTGCGATGACTTTTCTGGACTTTTTCTTTCTTGGTACTTCCTCTTTTTTGCTTACATCAAAGGGCAGTCATGTTCGCAGGAGGCTGCTGAGCATTTTGAGAAGTATAAACAAACACCCTGTTCGCTCTGGAAAGATGAGTCCCTATCTGCAAGGCTCGCAGGACTCCCTCCAGAATCCTGGCACAGCCTGTACTCCATTCACACAGGGCCCTGCCAAATGTTGCTTCTTCAATGCTAGCTGTAGCTATGCTTTCCAGTTTCTACTTTTAAATTTAAAATAGCTTTTATGCAACCACATTTTCTTGAATATATGTCAGTTGGGAGTAAATGTACTTTTTCTAAAAAATGTCCATGCTGTGGCTCTTCTGAGACTTTGTTTAAATCTTCCTTCTTAGGAACAGCCTCTTAAATGGTTCCGCTAGCATTCTATGAACCTGGGCACTCTATGAAGTCCACTCACTGTGGACTGAGGCCAGGACCCAGCACACTACTGGGTCCTCTGTCGTCATAATACCATATTAGTTGAGTCCTCCCCAGGAAGTTCCTATCTTAAGTTTATTCTGAAGGGCCACAAAGAGTATACCTACTTTCTTTGGGTATAGGAAATAATTCCTAAAACAGTAAGTAAAAGTTCTTTGTGTGATTTAAAAAAAAAAAAATACAAGTGTTAACAGAAAGTATCAGATCACTTAGCCCACAAGTTCCTAAGGAGACCAACTTTATCATCTTTTGCTGGCATCAAAAAAAAAAAAAAAAAAAGAAAAGATACTTTTATAGAACATCCCCAAATCAGTCAACTTTGATCCATTCCAATGTGCTGATTTGTGTATCAAGAAAATCATATAAATAGTAATGGTCAACCAGCACAGTTATCTCTGGTTAAGTTTTAAAATAACCTCTGAATTCTCTCTGATCTTTCAATTTTTATGCAGCATGGGCCCTCCCACAATGTCTTTCCCTGAGATCCTGAGCTCCTTTTAATTTTGCTTTGAGGCAGAAAGAGAATTAAAGTGCCCAGTGGGCTTTGTCGTTTCTGCAAAGACTGTTCTTTAAGCAACTGTGTGTTTTACCATCCTATTTGAGAGGAGGCTTATGCAGAAGATACATACCAGTTTTTACTAAGATACCCAGCATGCCGACATTCTGAGCCCCACCGACATCATCCCTGCAATCCTAGAAAAGGACAAAGAAAGCATTTAGTTCAAAAAAAATACAAGAGAAAAGGGGGTAAATCCACATGGGACCCACTGACGAAGCATGCCATTTGGAGAGGGAAGTGTTGAAGAAGTGTAAGGTGTACAACAGAGTAGTAAGTCTAGTGACCAAGCACAGACAGCACATCTACAGTTCGTGTTTTCCACATGCACATCCGTCTCCTCTTAAAACGGATCATGGGAAAAAGCCTCCTATTCATCTAGCAGCTCTGAAGGTGAATGATCCAACTGTAGACCGTGAATGGACAACCTTTGGAAGACGGCTCTGCTGCTGCCCATGTAACACACCACCCTTACTCTCCAGACCGTTGTCCCTCAAAGGTGGAATCAAGCCAAATCAGAATACTGAGATTCTCTGAGATTCACTTCACACTTGGGGATAACAGGTCAGTTAGAGTAGGTAGCTCCTCTTTCCAATTCTTACCCAAGATAGAGATGAATACACTTGGTTGACTGTGATGATAAACACCAGGTAATAAAAATCCAAGGACTCGAAGAAATATCAAGAAAAACAACCCTTGGGGCCCCCTGGATGGCTCGGTTGGTTAAGCATCCAAACTCTGGACTCCGGCCCCAGTTGTGATCTCAGGGCTGTGAGATCCAGCCCTCCACCAGGCTCCACTGGGCGTGGAACTTGCTTAGGATTGTCCTTCTCCCTTTCCCTCTGTACCTTACCACCCACCCCACCCCCCCAAAAAAGAAAAAAAGAAAATCAACCCTGCCATCTTACGTCTTTATAGGACTTTATAGACAGGATTCATTCAGACCACGTCTGAAGAAAAGTCTTTTCCTCAAAAATCGATACCATTCAACAACAGACCTTGGGGATGAGTTTTAGAATATCAAAATCCTCATCCAAGGTCTAACTTGAAACCTTCCATAGCATCTAAACTTGCCCTAGTGAAGTAGCAGAGATGGGGAGAGGGAGAGAAGGAAGAAGGGCGGTGGGAAGCAGTGGTCGAGGGCAGGGAAGGAAAACCTGCCGTCTCCTGGGTAACAAGCGACCCCGCGGGCAGCGGACCCGCTGCCGTCACATGTCCTTCCCGCCTCCCACCCTGTCCCCATACTGGTAACGCCCAGGACAAAGAATTCTGACGTCCCCACTTCTTCAGACATGTATTTGCCTGGAAAAGTCAGTTAAAGATTTGCCAAGAGGAAAAGATGTGACCGAAGAGGTGGTTTCTCAAAGCGGCCTCAGGTTCAGTGATTATCGTGTTCGGGTTCAGGTGAGCAAGGAAGGACATGGACAGGAGATGAGGAGCACTGGGCTGTACCACCACAAGTGAGCCAGGCAAGGGATCCGTAGTTCGTTCTGGAGGAAGTACGGAGCCTTGCATTCTGCTTCTGGCTGGGCCACTCAGCTGCGGGAATTCAGGCGTGGAGCTTTACCTCTCTGGGCTCCAGCATCCCAGTCTATCAGATGATGAAGTGTGGAGCAGACAACCTCCACGGTCTTTCAGCCTAATGTATTGACTTAAAATTGAAATATGATGCTTGCCCCTCTCCTTGACACAAGGTGGTGTGCTTTCCAGCTCTTTCCCCCTCACGGCACACAGAGACCTGTCCCCAGGACACTGGGGTAAACTGGCAAGATGCGCCCAGCCAGAGGTCACTGGCCAGAGCTTCCAATCGTCCAGGTCCAGCCCTACCACTCAGAGGGCCGAGGCAATCGATATCTGTAGCTATTTGTGGCACACTGACTGGGAAATTCTTCCATAAAGCATATACTAGGAAAAAAATCAATAATGGTAGAATTCTGTAGGTACACATCGCTCTCTACATACATAATATTCAAAAAACCTTAAGTCTGTGTAGAGGTTTTCTTCAAAAAGACATAAAGCATTTGACTGACTTGTATTTAATGGTCTTTTGATTGTATACACCACACCATGAACAATGTTAGAAGTAATCAGAATTTCAGTTCTTTACAAGTGTCGCTAACCAGCTATTGGCAAGTCTGTTTATAGGCACCCACTTACTACCACCTGATACCACAGCAAGAGTCTTTTTGTGTTTCAAAGCAGTGTGGCGAAGCTGGCTCTAGCCTGCAGACGTAAGCTCTGGCCATTTCCTGGGCTTCTCTACTTACATCTCCTATCATGACGGCCTCCTCAGGTTCACAGCCAGTTCCCCGCAATGCTTCCAAAAAGAACGTCTTCTCTGGTTTTCCCACGACTGTGGCTTTGGTGTCTGTGGCATACTCCAGAGCTGTCACGAATGGTCCAGGCCCCAGGGCAAGGCCGTCTTTCCTCTTGTAATACCTGGCTTTGTGGATTGCTATCAGAGGGGCCCCATCCAGGAGTAAGCTAGGGAGACAAAGAAAATGGAAAGTGGCTAAGAAAGCAAGGCTTTTATAACTGGAAAAGCATGTCAGGCTCACAAAGTGGTTTTATTCACACTCACGGAAACAAATAGTTTCTTATTAACTTTTAATGACTTGCTGTCTTCTAATGAATTCGCGAAGAACTGCTGGGAATTACACTCAGATACGCGAAAGAAAGGTGATAGATTATTAAATTTGGGATTGCTTCAACCTTTTACCTTTAGCGGTTTCAGACACTTTACCCAAATCACCAGGGAAAGAGAATGAAGAGAAGTAAAGCTAAATAAGACACTCGAGGGAAGAAGCTTAACTTAATGAGACAGGTTGTTTCAGCCTTCCCTAATGGCAAGCAGGAGGCTCTGGAGCCTTTTCCAACGCGAGACAACTGTTGCCGCACGGATGGTCTCGCTAATGCCGGAAATACCTGCATTCCTCTTTTTCTACTCCAAGATGTGAGTTTCTTCTTCAGTCAGAAATTCAGAAGACCATTTTACAAACACTTTCTCTTGTATGTTTACCTTTTCATCCTACCTTTGACTGCTTCAGGCCATCTTCCCTGAAGAACACACCAGTGAGGCCATCTTCCCTGAAGAACACACCAGGGAAGGCCCATACTGTTAAGTCCCTTCCTCTGTCCTGACATAGGACTAATGCCCTGAGACCGAGGGGAAGGGCAACCGGAGTTTGAGACCCAAACTCCACAGAGAGCTAAACCCCATCCCCAAACACCTGCCACCCGCCCCAACAGCGCCGCCCGCAGTCACAGGGCAGAAAACAGCCACGCACGTACTCTCCTCTAATGGAATCCGGGACAGGATAGATTTCTTCAACTGCTTTTAGCCAATGTAATAAATGATCTCACTGACCTGATTTACTTTAAGTCATCTCCTTAGTTAAAATATTTAGTATGTCCATCGAGGAGGAATTCATCACATCTTACCCTTCACAATTATGAGTAATTAAGCGCTCAACTATGAAACTGCTAAATTATTCTTGTCAGTGGGCACAGAAACGCCTTCCTGTGGGAGATGCAGAATTCAGACATTCATGATTAAATATTTTATTAAGTAAAAACCAATAGTGGACTATTACAGGGCCTTATTGTTAGTTACTACGAATTGCTCACAGCACAGGATAGATCCTTCAAATGTATTCACTAACATTCATACAAATTAACTTCTTAAAGCAGATCCTGAAATCCTAACTGTTAGGAAACCTGATAAAGTCAATATGTTGGCCTTAAAGAACCACTGCTGATAACAGTGAGATAATACTGGTTGATTTATCTAGCCCCATTTCTTGTCACCCTACCCCCAATCCCATCTATTTGCTACTCTACCACGGAACTGGAATTCTTTATGCAACAGACCTCAAAATTGCTTTCCACTTATATAGCTAAACTAAAAACTCATTTGATTTAGCTTTGTTAATATTTTATTATATATTAACTGGGGGTAAGACTTATCAGCTTGATTGATGTGTGTACTTTAATTCCCAGGCAGTACTTTAGTGCCTTCCCTGGAAGGGCTGAAACTGCGGGTTCCTCCACATTTCTCTAAATGGGAACAGGTTCTCCATGAGGCTGGAGAGGATAGGCATCTCTCAGGGAAGTGGTTCCTGCTTCTACCTTCCTTCTGTGCACAACATGGGCTTTACCGAATCTTTGAAGAGCCAAGCCATATTCAGGATGGACTGAAAGATAAACGTGTTCTAGAACACAGATTAGAAGATCTTTTATAGAACATTTTTAAAAATATCAAAAATAGACACCCCAATACTGGGAGTATTTTTACACTTCCTAGACAGGGCCGCAAAGGGTCAGTTGCTTTGTTATAACAAAGAACGCATTAGCAGGAAGTCTGACAATTTTCTGTCTGTATCTCACTATAAAACCACTGAGGTTCAAGAAATAAAGGGAGGGAAAAGGCACAAAGAAGGCCTGATTCAAATATCTCTGGCTGCAAATCCCATGTAGGCCAAGTACAAAACCTGTAACATGCCCTAGCCAAGCAGGGCCACAACACAGAAACCTTAGGCAGAGCAGTGAGAGGAAAACTAGGGGGAGAGCTCACATTTACAGCTACAAACCACTGCTGAAAGGGACCTCAAGGAACATCAGGTCCAACATGCCCTGTCGTTGGATGAAGAGATCATCCAGACATGTTGGCCATGATCGACTGCACCACCAAGGAGAACTATAGCCCAGAGAACATCTGAAAACCAATCTAGTCCTCTTCCAAATGCACTATACTGTCTTTCTAAATAACTTTTCTAGGAAAACAATAAACTTTTCATCATTTCCATGGAAGATGGAGCATATGGAAATGAAATCACATGGCAGCTTAAATGATTGTCAGACCTTTCCTATATGTCCAACATCAAACTAGGGAGTCTCTTCCTTTCTGCTCCCCCCAAAACCATGCCCCAATCTCTCCCATCCCAATATATTCACCCAGGCCCTCAAACCAGACACCTAGGAGCCATCCTTGACCTCTCCCTTTCACCCATCCCCCTTCACCCCTACTCATTAACATATCCAGTAATTTCCAATTCCAAAACAAAAATTAAAATATCTCAAAACTGCCTTCCTCCTCTCCTGAACTTCTGCAACGGTCTCCCAACCAACCTTCCTGCTTTCTATTCTTGCTCCATTCTTCCAAGCCATTGTACAGGCAATATGGGAGTTTTAAAAGTACAGATGGGATCACATCCCTCCCCTACTCAGAAGCCCTCAACAACTTCTCACTGCAAATAGTCTAAAACCCGAAGTCCTCACCGCAACCTACATCTCCAGTCTTAAGTCACCTTCTCAGTCGATGGTCATGTGCCAGATACAGCAGTCTCTTCCAACTTCTTAAAAACCATGCCACTCTCTTGCGCTCCAGCTTACACCTCCTGACACAGCTCCCCATGGTTTTCACACGGCTGTCTTCTGCTCATTCGTCAGGTCTCAGCTTCAACATCAGCACAACGAGGAAGCATTTCCAGCCTTCGCATGTAAAGTGGACTTCTTCCTCGCCTCTGATCTCTTCTCTCATCACCCTTTTCCCTTTGTATCACTTCCCAGAGTTCACCATCCTTACTCAACTGTGATTGGTCTGTCTTCCTCACCAGAATATAATTTCCACTATGCCCATCAGTTTCACTCATCGCTGTTATCTCTGACTTCCAAAACACAAACAAAAAAAATGCTGGCACTTCTCCCCAAATGTTTACTGAATTAATGGATGAAGCTCCGTCTGTCTCGGTCCTGATACATGACACGAGGAGTAATGCTTACCTTCCTAGGACTAGAGAGGATCTATGCAAACCTTTTCAGACAATGTCTGTCTGACAATAATGGCAATTATTATTCTTCATAAATACAGAAGTATGGGAACCATGTTACTTAAAATAGCTAAGAGCAAATCACTTCATATTTGTGGGCCTTGGTTTCTTATCAAACAAAGAGGCTGAAACAGATCAGGTCTTTTTCAATCTCAGCACAGCTGATATTCTGGGCTAGAAAATGCATTGTTGTGGTGCCTATCCTATATGCAAAGGACGTTTAGCAGCGCCCCTGGTCTCTCCCCACTGGATGACAGCAGCAGCCTCTTCCCCAGCTGTGACAACCAAAAATGTCTCCAGACATCACCAAATGTCCCCTGGGAAGCAAAAGTGCCCCTGGTTAAGAACCATTAAACTGGATGACTACCAAAGCCTTGACACTCAATACATTTAAAACCCGTCAACCTGAGAAACACAAACTACCAAAAGCCCGAATTAAAATGATAGTAAATCATGAAACATATCAAAGGAAAATCTCACTAACAACGAACTGTATTACTACATGCAACAACTTGATTAATCTCAAAAACAGACAAATACGCTACAATTATATGATTTCATTCATATGAAGATCAAGAACCGGCAACACTGACAGCAATCATAGTGGTGACTGTAAGGAAGGCGTAGTGTTGACTGGGATAGGGAGCCTTCTAGGGTGCTGTAGATGTTCTGGTCCTTGATCAAAGTGGGGGTTACACAGGTATACCTAAGTGTAAAATTTCATTGAGTCATATACTGACAATTTGTATACCCTGCCATGCATGTTATACATCAAATCAAAAAAATCAGTAATAATATATTTATGTGACTTACTCACTGGAAGCTTTTATTTGGAGTAGCAAGAGCTGCCTTGACCATAAAAGAATCTCCCCATTGATTAAAAAGTAAGAGTCGTTTAGTGGCCGATAATCAACTCAATTCTGTATTCTGATTTTCAGACTGGCATATTAAGCTGTCCTCCTGCATATACTAATGGAATATATAACTCAAGTTCTTAAGTCTTAAACAATTTCTTACTTACAAAGTGTTTTATTTTTATAGTCTGGACTTCAATTTAAAAAACTGCATCATAGTCAGCCCTTTCAAAAGAGAAAAAGCCCAGAGAAATGATTTTTACTTTAAGGCCTGCTGCCACATTGTTCTGGAATTCCTCATGCCTGGGGCTCTGAACACCCGGAAGAAGTTCAGGAGTTCCTGTCCAAATGCACTAATAACCAAGGCCATTACTCTTGATTTTTTCTTCCCTTTCTAAGGAATATACTGGAGTAATCAAAATAATTTTATTTTTTCTTAAGGAGATAGGGAAAAGAAAGCAATTCAACACCGAACAGAAACCATCCACGGTGATAAGGATCTCCTCCCCCAAACCAAAACCCCCTAATTTCTGCACACCTCTAAGACTTTGGGAGGACTCCTGTACCTGGCAACAATTATAGAAGTCACTAACAAAGTTTCAAAACATTATTACTAAGCACACTTCATCTCTGCATTTAATTGTGAAAGTTTTGGTATCATTGACCTTGTTATAACGATATTTTAAGAAGTTCCTCTAGAAGCTACAGGCAGCTGCTCTTAGGGAAAAAAAAAAAACAAACGCCAAAATTACAACTTTTCCTAGGTTAAGCAATTCTCTGTAGTTTTCCTCCCAAATCCTTTTGACCCAGCAATAGATACTTCTGAAAACAATCTTAGGGAATAAATATAAATACTATTTAAAGAAACGTGCTTTCATTTTTCAAAAACTAACTTCAAAATCCTGGAAACAGCCAATAGGATATGTATTGTACTTTTTTATTTTTTTTTTTTTTTTTTTAAAGATTTTATTTATTTATTTGACAGAGAGAAATCACAAGTAGATGGAGAGGCAGGCAGAGAGAGAGAGAGAGAGAGAGAGAGAGGGGGAAGCAGGCTCCCTGCCGAGCAGAGAGCCCGATGCGGGACCCGATCCCAGGACCCTGAGATCATGACCTGAGCCGAAGGCAGCGGCTTAACCCACTGAGCCACCCAGGCGCCCTGTGTTGTACTTTTTAAAGTGGAATATGCTGTGGCAATCGAATGTGTTTTGGAGGACTAGTAACACAGATAAACATGCACAAAAGTGGAGTTAGCCAGTGAACCCAGAGTATACATATATTCTCATTTTTATCTGGTATTTATGGACATGGAAACAAATGAGCTACGTGCTAGCATATTAACTGGGGCACTCTTTATGTAGCAGGATTACAAATAATGTTATTTTTTCTCTTCTTTTTTGAGCATTTAAACTTATCCACAATGAAGACTTTTGAAAATTACTTTTACACTGATTTTTTTTTTTTTTAGTCTTGTGACTAAGTTAAGTGATCTGTTATTAAGTGATCTGTTTACCCAGCAGCCTTTCTCCTAATAGAGATCATCAGGCTTAATTATAATTGGTCCATTACTAAAATGCTTAAACTTTAGGTTTCTTACTCAGGTCAGCAGATGAAAAGAGACCTTGCCACAAGCAAGTACTACAGCTGTGCAAATGAATGTACTGGAGCTGGGGATATTCGTGGTGATGAATCCAACAGTATTACCAGGGGATAAAGCACACTGATAAAGTAAAACACGCACAAAATACTACTACATGTTGTGTAGGGATACCTGCTGTATGCGGTAAGTGCAAAGAAATATATGACAATAATCAACACAGAATTCATGACTGTGGTTACTTCTGGGTCTTAGGTGGTAAAGTCAGGAACATACACGCAGGGGCTATCAAATGTGCTGACAGTTTGTATTTCTTAAACTGACTGACAGGCATATGAGTGTTCCTTATATTACACTTTGTATCTTTCAGTGTTAGATAAAAGGGGAAAAGCCATCCATGGCTCTTAGCATTTGAATGTCTTCTAGAACCCAAACCCAAGCATTTCTATTCCCTATAGCTGGTTCTTATCCTTCCCCAAAATCAATTCTTTAAATTCAGGTTTTTCATTTTCATTCAGACATTTAAGACACATTTGTAGACAGACTGTACTATGTATGTGTGTGCATGTATGTGCTTGGGGCTTACATACATTTATGTATGGGTTTACATATGGGTTTATGAATGGGTTTACCCATTCAAAACACAGTAAATAAGAGGCAGTGTAATGTGGAAGGTTGATGTGTCTGCCTCAGGGTGATATGCCCCGAAGCTGTTATTCAAGGCAGCGATGCAACGGGGTTTAAAATCCAATGTTTATTCTCATTATCAACCTGAATAGTAATTTAACTAATCAGTGGTTTATTTGAGATGTCTATATTTGCCACACACAATCCAAACAGCTGTATTCATTGGTTGGAAGGCACAGTCTCTGTGGAGACATCAATATGCAAAGAAGGGCAAGACCTAAAATCCTTCTGTTAATTCTCCACCCAGCTGTTAAGTGCATTTGTGAAATTAGAGTTGACCTATAAGTGCACTGTAATGCTTTAAAATGTAGTATTTAAAAAAATCGATATGGTTAGGGAAGTGTACTAATTAGACAGCATCCGAGCAATTACAAAGTCAGTATTATGTCAACATGCATTTTTATTACCCTGAGTCTAGTATTCATCTAAGACAGAGACCTCCCAACTTCCTATTAAATATGTCCTTCCCAAATTACCAACTAAAATCAATCAATACCCTCTCCTTGATTTCTGTGGTTAAAGAAATGGATAAAAGATAGTGGGTTAAGTTCAAAAGTAAGAAATCATAGCAGATTCTCCATTTTACATGAAAACTGATTTTGGCATAGCAGTAAACCTTACTTAAGGAGCAGCTAGATAATCCACCCTCCTCCCCCCAACCCAAGAAGCTAAAGGAGGATAACTGAAGTAGGTGAAGCAAGAAGAATCTTACTACCAGACACCCCAAAGTGTATCTTCACGCAGTGCACCACAGCAATGGATCTTCAGGAAATACATACAGCAAACGGATACCGAACAACTATGAAAAGTGAGTGTTTCTTTTAAACAAAGGCTTGACTATCACAGTGACGGGTAAGAGAGTCACAAATAAAAGTGCATTAAGTAGCCAAGGTTTCTATTAACCAAGGATCTAAAATAAATATTCATACAAAGAGAAAAGGTAGTTACTCCCAAAGTGCTATTTTTGGCCACAAAGATTTCCAAGATCAGCAGCAAATAATGAGCCCAGATGTCTGAACCCTGCAGTGAGTTTTAAACTTTCCTGCAAACATTCTGACTACTGGACATCTACATCAAGAAATGACTTTTACATCAAGTATGTCAGAATGAGGGCACCTGGGTGGCTCAGTGGGTTGGGCCGCTACTTTCGGCTCAGGTCATGATCTTGGGGTCCTGGGATTGAGTCCCGCATTGGGCTCTCTGCTCAGCGGGGAGCCTTCCTCCTCCTCTCTCTCTCTGCCTCTCTGCCTACTTGTGATCTCTCTCTGTCAAATAAATAAAAATAAAATCTTAAAAAAAAAAAAGTATGTCAGAATGATTCTTACAAATCTTCATACTAGTAAGAAAATGATGTTTTTATGGCATTCTTTGTAACTAAATACCAAAAATTTACCAAACCATTACAAAAATTTTTTACACAAGTTCAGTATATCCTGATGCAATATTTAGAACTACTGAACTCGTCATAAACTGAAAGGCAAATTACACGGTTTAATGGCTTGACAAGAACTAAAAAAGATGAAAAATGAAAAATGAAAAATCTAAGGGGAAAAAAATCAGTCTCCCTCTAGAGCATATTTGTGGGTAGATTCTGCTCCAATTTATCTGAAGTGTAAGAACCAGGATGCTGTCTTCCTTTTGAAGCAGCCAGTGCAAAGTTCATGTAACCAAAATGGACACACAAGTGAAGATTCAGAACATTTTCCATGTTGTATTTCCCCACATTTCTATTGGCAGCCATTGGAACATTTCCAGTTAAACACCCCAAAGGACACACAGCCCCAACCTAAACTTATCACCTCCTGAACCCCGACAGGGGGTGTCTCTGTCATATGTGCTCAGGTTAGCAATCTGGACATCAGCCTTGATTCACTGGTCTTCCTCACCCCTAAACCCAACCATCCATCAAGTCATGTTGACACGACCTGAATCTGCTCCTTCATCCTTACTGCCACCATCCCAGTTCCGACTACCACGATCACCTATCACTTATCAAATAGTTTCTTTGAAAGTGTGGTCAAATGTGTCAACTTCTCTCCAAACCCTAGACTATCACTAGAGGAAGAAATTGTGTGTATTGTTTTTGGAGCATTAATCGGGATGATATACCTACCTTCAGACAATAGCATAGTCCATGGAGAATCAAAGGAATGATAATAAAAGATAAAACTGAAACTCTTTCCCACAGGATGAATGAGGTTAAAATGAGCAGAAGGTTTAAAGCTTGTTTTTCAGAGACCTGTTGCTCCCTCATCAGTCATTACATATTTTCAGATCCTACTAACATATCCACTAGCTGTCTCTCCAGAAGCCTGGACTCTAGGTCATCTGACAGGGTTCCAGACTAGGAAAAGCCACGCCCAGCATTCCTACCCTGAGATAAGGAGGCCAAAACCCCATTCAGCTTACCCCAGTTCTCAGAGCCTGCCCATAACCACTTCTACTCTTTGTCCCAAGATAACCTTCTGGGGTTGAATTTTGCCTCATCCTGGGGAGATTTAACCCCATTTAACCCCGAAGTGAACATGGGATGTTACATCTATGTTTGCTCAGTGATCACAGTCCATCTTTTCTCATGAAGAGTCATGTAAGTTTCCCTGCCCTTTTCAGCACTATGTACGGAATCTCAAGCCCTCTGATCATAAAACGCTTGTTCTCTCCCCCTTTGAGGAAGCAGATTGGAAGCTTATCCTCCAGTCTCTTCCTTTGGCTGCTTCTCAAATAAACTCCTTCCTTGCTGCAAATCTGATGTCTCAGGGACTGGCTTTGCTCCCCACCAGGCAGATGGACTTGGATTCCATTACAAAATTGCTAACTTCAGAGCTGCAGTATTATTATGAATTTCTGCCCCAGGGTATTGATTCTACAAACCAGAAAAACCCCAATGATCATCACATTTTAACATATTGATTATTTCTTAAAAACTAAGCAAGATAGTAATAAATATGATTTAATGTTGATCTTGAAGTGATCTTGAAGGCATCTACCCTCATGTACAATTTGGGTGGCCAGAAAGTGAAATACATCTATAACCTTACATGACAGAGACTCAGGAAGGGAAGAGAGGAGCATATGATCAGATGAAAAATAAATAGCTAGAGACTTACCGGAATGCTTGATTCAGTATCTGATAATGAAAATGTTCTGGTGCCAATCCTATGACCACAGCATTGGGATCACTTGTTTGTATTCCTGGGAATGGAAAAAATATGTAATTATTGAAAAGTGCAGTTAAGAGTAATGATACTTTTTATAATAAAATAGCTTTAGTCAATGAAATACAAATTTTTGCTATAGCCATAATCTGAAATTTAAGAGATTATTCTGCCCAAAGTACTTTGGAGGTATAAGCAATACTTTAAATAGTTTGTTTTCATTATTTTTAATTTTCTAGTATTTCTGCATATTCCTTTTCCACTATGTCACAATGCTCAGTAATCAGAAGATCCCAATGGAAACTTACAACTTGATGCTCTCAAACAAGGGACAATTTCTAACTTTTAAAAGCTTTACTGAATACAATCAACAAGAACAGCCACGAGTTCTCTATGAGCTATCAGATCAATAGCAACTGATAAGGGACTAAAAGTCCAAGAGCAAGGGAAATTAGACTTTCTAATTGACAGAGCTGAGGTTAACACACTCATGATAAATAAGGAGTGCACCGTAGATTCTACAGTTTTTTACTTAATGCCTCATCTACTCTCAGTTCCACAAATATTATTCTATCATTATTTTAAGGCCTTGGTATCTGGTAACAGAACCTTAGATATGACAACTGAACAAGTGCATTCACCATCGCGGTTATTAAAGGTCTGATTAAAGGTTCTGCAGATTATCTATATACCAATTCCTATTTGCCTCTCTCACTGCCTGCCTTGAAGCATCATCACAGAGTCCACCAAAATGGAAGGGGAAGAAATAGAAAGAGCAGATACCCAGATTTCCAATTTCCTCCTTACTAGTAGCCACAAATACTGAGTAGTTCAGAAATGGTAGTACACCACCAGCAAGCACTGGCTGTCACTGCTTCTAGGCCTTTGCAGTGCAAGATCTAGAGAATTTTTTTTTTTTTAAGAGAAAAAGGGAATTGATAATGGTATTTTTAATTCAAAATTGGTAATACACGGCTTATTTGATTTTTATATTCTTATCTCTTTTCACTTATACATAAAATCACGGGTACCAATACTAGTAATACTAGTAATTACTACTTTGTTTTATCTTGTATCTATAATTTAAAATAATAACTAACTACATTACTAACAACACTAAGACTACTAAATGCAGTTTAAGATTTCTTTGCAGTTAATTTTTTATTAAGATATAATGTACTATTGTTTCAGAGGTAGAGGTCTATGATTCATCGGTCTAATATAATACCCAGTGTCATTACATCACATAGGCTCCTTAACATCCATCACCCACAGTTATCCCACCCCTTCATCCCTCTGTCCCCTCCAGCAACCCTCAGTTTGATTTCCTATGATTAAGAGTCTCTTGTGGTTTGTCTCCCTCTCATCTCATTGTCTTTTATTTTTCCTCTCTTTTTCTATGATCCTGTTTTTTTTCTTAAATTCCACATATCAGTGAGATCATATGATAATTGTCTTTCTCTGATCAACTTATTTTGCTTAGCCTAATACCTTCTAGTTCCATCCACATTGTTGCAAATGGCAAAACTTCATTTTTTGATGGCTGAGGAGTATTCCATTGTATATATATATATATATACACCATGTCTTTATCCATTCATCGTTGATGGACATGTGGGTTATTTGCATAGTTTGGCTATTGTGGACATTGCTGTTATAAACATTAGGGTGCACGTGCCCCTATAGATCACTACATTTGTATCTTTGGGGTCAATACCTAGTACTGCAATTGCTGGGTCATAGGGTAGCTCTATTTTCATCTTTTTGAGGAATCTCCACACAGTTTTCCAGAGTGGCTGCACCAACTTGCATTCCTACCAGCAGTGTAGGAGGGTTCCTCTTTCTCTGCATCCTTGTAAGCATCTGTCATTTCCTGACTTGTTAATTTAGCCATTCTGATTGGTATGAGGTGGTTTTGATTTGTATTTTCCTGATGGTTAGTGATGCTGAGCATTTTTTCATGTGTCTGTTGGCCAACTGGATGTCGTCTTTGCAGAAATGTCTGCTCATGTCTTCTGCCCATTTCTTGATTGGATTCTTTGTTCTCTGGGCGTTGGGTTTGGTAAGTTCTTTATAGATTTTGGATACTAGCCCTTTATCTGTCATTTGCAAATATCTTCTCCCATTCTGTCAGTTGTCGTTTGGTTTTGTAAACTGTTTCCTTTGCTGTGCAAAAGCTTTTAATCCTGATGAAATCCCAATACTTCATTTTGCTTTTGTTTCCCTTGCCCTTGGAGACATGTCTAGCACAAATCTGCTGTGGCTGAGGTCGAAGAGGTTGCTGCCTGTGTTCTCCTCTGAGATTTTGATGGATTCCTGTCTCACATTTAGGTCTTTTATCCATTTTGAGTCTCTTTTTGTGGGTGGTGTAAGGAAATGGTCCAGTATCATTCTTTTGCATATGTCTGTCCAATTTTCCCAACATGATTTTTTGACAAGAGTCTTTTATTCACTGGACATTCTTCCTCGCTTTGTCTAAGATTAGTTGACTATAGAGTTGAGGGTCTATTTCTAGGCTCTCTATTCTGTTCCACTGACCTATGTGTCTGTTTTGTGCTAGTACCATACTGTCTTGATGATCACAGCTCTGTTATAGAGCTTGAAGTCCAGAATTATGATGCCATCAACTTTGGCTTTCTTTTTCAATATTCCTTTGGCTATTCAGGGTTTTTTCTGGTTCTATCAAATTTAAAGATTATTTGTTACAGCTCTGTGAAAAAAGTTGATGGTATTTTGACAGCGATTGCATTAAATGTATAGATTGCTCTAGGTAGCACAGACGTTTTAACAATATTTGTTCTTCGAATCCATGAGCATGGAATGTTTTTCCATGTCTTTGTGTCTTCCTCAATTTCTTCCCTGAGTGAACTATAGTTCTATAGCTCTGAGTATAGATTATCTGCCTCTTTGGTTAGGTTTTTTTCCTAGGTACCTTACGGTTTTGGGTGCAACTGTAAATGGGACCAACTCCTTAATTTCTCTTCTTCTCTCTCATTGCTATTGTATAGAAATGCAACTGATTTCTGTGCATTCTGATTTTATATCCGGAAACTTTGCTGAATTCCTGTATGAGTCCTAGCAATTTTGGGGTGGAGTCTTTTGAGTTTTCAACATACAGTATCATGCCATCCTTTGCAGTGCTTTTATCCTTAGAATTTACCCCTCTATGGAACAAACCATCAAAATACTATATTTTAGGGGCTCCTGGGTGGCTCAGTAGGTTAAGCCTCTGCCTTCGGCTCAGGCCATGGTCTCAGGGTCCTGGGATCGAGCCTTACATCGGGCTCTCTGCTCAGCAGAGAGCCTGCTTCCCCTGGTCCCCACGCTCTGCCTGCCTGTGATCTCTGTCAATTAAATAAAGTATTTTTAAAAAATACTGTATTTTAAAGTCATTTGAAGTAAGTCTCTTCTCTGAGTGAATATGTCACCAACTTGATACAGAATTAAATTTATTTGTTCCAATTTGATTTTGGTTTTCAGGGACTGGCTTGTTTTTTACTTTTTAACCACCTTTCAAACATGCAAAACATTTACATGGTTCCAAAGGCAACGCTATAAACAAGGTACTTGCAGAGAAGTCTTGTCTCCTATCACTTTCTTCCTTCCTCCTGTTTAGATAATCACTCTTCCTAGTTTCCCACGTATTCTTCTTTAGATTCCTTTCACAAATATAAGACAAACACATATCCATTTCTCTCTCATTTTCTTACGTAAAAATATGTAAGGTTTCCTACACCCTGCTTTTTCACTTAATATATCCTATGAAGACCACTCCTTATCAGGAGACAGAATTTGCCCTTCCTTATTTTCCAGCTACAAGCCATTCCGTTTTGGGGACATATCATAGTTGAAACAATCAGCCTCTTCCAATGAACATTCATATTGTTTCCAATCTTTTGTTATTTCAAATAAGGCCATAATGAACAATTCTAATCACATGCCATGGTGTATTTTTGTAGCTACCTCTTAGGGATGGATTCCTACCAGTGGCAGCTCTGCTTCATACCCGGTTTTGCTAATGCCAAATTCCTCTCCATAGGAGGTGCTCCATTTTATATCTAGTCAGCATTCGGATTCTTTTTTTTTTTTTTTTAAAGATTTTATTTATTTATTTGACAGACAGAGATCACAAGTAGACAGAGAGGCAGGCAGAGAGAGAGGAGGAAGTAGGGTCCCTGCTGAGCAAAGAGCCCAATGCGGGGCTCGATCCCAGGACCCTGGGATCATGACCTGAGCTGAAGGCAGAGGCTTTAACCCACTGAGCCACCCAGGTACCCCAGATTCTTTTAATAAATATATTTTCTGTTTAGTTCAGCCAAAGTTGGCTTTCTGTTTCAAATAATAACTCTGCTTGATACACTGTTCTACTTCCTGATAGGACAAGTTTCAAGGTTCTGCCGAACAATATAGTCACGCTGAATTTCCCTCATCATTATTTGTAAAATCATCGTAAGATTTTATAATGAGGTACTTATATCCATTTTTCTATATTGTGTCATTTCACTCTGAGTATCATTTATAAAAAGAAGTAATGTGGCAAAGCTTCATAAAAAACAGGATATTTTCCCAGGGTCTGTCAATTTTTTTAAAGAAAAAAGTTTTATTTTATTTTGATTAAAAGTATTTTATGCATTGTAAAAACTTCACATGATACAGAATATCTATTTTTTTTCACAATATTATTAAGATTTATTCATCAGCCTCAAAAGCCAAACCCATCATAAACAGAAACTACTCATAATCAATCATTTATAAATGAGATCATATTAGTTCCATTAAAACTGAAATAAAATGTAAGATTCTAACATATTTCATTTAATCAAATTAATACAGTGGCTCCTGGATTGAGGATTATAATACATAAAGTGATTCTGACCTGTGTTTTTTCAAACTGTGGGCCATGATCCATTAGCAGATTAAGAAGCTAATTTGGAGGGCTCTAAGCAGCATCAAATTCAAATAAACAATAAAGTAAACCAAACAGAAAATGGAGTACATCTCATATAGTAGGAGTAAGTATTGTTTAACACACATAAACACAAATACTTATCTACTGGGTTACTATATTATGTGTGCATATTGTGGCATGTAGTCAAAAGAAGTCTGAGAGGGGTGCCTGGGCGGCTGAGTCATTAACCGTCTGCCTTCAGCTCAGGTCATGATCCCAGGATCCTGGGATCAAGCCCCGCATTAGGCCTCTTGCTCAGCAAGAATCCTGCTTCTCCCTCTCCCACTCCCCCTGCTTTTTTCCCTCTCTTGCTCTTTCTGTCAAATAAATAAATAAAATCTTAAAACCAACAACAAAGAAACCAGATTTGAGAAACATGAACTTATTAAAACTATCTGTTGACCATTTCAATAATAAGAGGAAATCTGACAAAATGTCCAGTTTTAAGAATGTTTTAACGTCCAGTTTTAAGAATGACTTAGAAGCAAATGTGAGGAACCAATTTCTGTATATTTCCAAATGTCCCCTACCTTTGAAATCAGGGAGCGCCCGATCATCCACTAGCAGCATGGGTCGAACTTGTTTCTGCTCTACTAAATTTCTGGCTGCAGTCAGCGAAGTGAATATTTCATCTTCAGAGATATCAAACTCCAATTTTTTCAACCTATCCAGTAGGTCTTGCTTGCTCTCTTTGGTTGTATTGGTCACAAACCTAACCATTACAGAAGCTCCACGCAACCTGGGAAAGTCAAATTCATATGTCAACAAGCAGCTTTTACACTCTAGCCCCATAAAACCGGATTTACAAAAACGTGCCAGAGGTCAGAAAATGAAGAGTAAGTCACCAAGCCAATGTTTTTATGGCCAATAAGCTTGTTTTTGTAACCTATCCAGATTTTTACAAACCATCCGCACCCTGTGGACTGCTTCATCTTCGAAGGCTGCACCGTCTAACTGTAAAAGCTATCTATGTATGTCTACCTCTCTGAAGGCCTTCTGAAACTGAGTTTTACCTCAGGGTTTTAGTAAAGAAATGAAAAAACAAAACAGAGTTTAGTAACCACTGTACTCACAGATTATGAAAGAGAAAGTTATTTTAGAGATTATCTACTAGTGCAGTGTTCTCTTAAAGACCGGACAACAGAAGCCAGGAGTTAAGTGACTGCTCAGCTCTGCACAGAAGGGGGTCAGTAGAGCCCATGGGCAACTCAGATCTATGTTGTGGTACAACTTCTGAACTCCTATGTGAAGAAACAGGGGACACTTCAGTATGCTTATTCCTTCTTAGCAGTCAATCAGAGTCAGGCTAAACCCTCTGTTACTAAGTTAACAGAAACTATCTGGAATGCTCAAAGAAACATTCCAGTTGTACAGACCTAAACGTGTTTTCCCCTTGAACTACCTACATACAGGATTGTTTTAATTCCGTGATCTGCTCCTGGAACCTAAACTGGCAGCCAGAGAGAGAATTCGTGATAGTCTAGCTTTCTTTAAAAATGGAAATTATTTTCTTAGCCTTAAAGTATTTTAATCTAAAATCCACAAATAATTTTAATTTAACCACAATTTAAAATTTTGTATCGATACCCTGTTGCTTTTTATTTTATGCCTCTCTTGAATGGACACAAAACATAACAGCACTAACAATTTAAAACAAGCAAGCAAATAAATCAGAAAAAACATTTTTAACTATTCACCCAAAGAACATTAAATACATTTCCTTGATTAAATGGTTCACTGTAATCATGATTATCTGGATAATATCTGTGTGATAGCTTTTCTGAAAAACACATTAAATTTGGTGATTTATCTCTCAAAAGAAACTGATGACTTCAACATAACTACCATCAACATAATTAAAAATGAACCAGTACAAGAATGGAAATTACCACATCACTTTTAATGAGGATTTTTAAAAACACTTTTCTTTTGACTAGTCCTTCAACTTCCCTTAGTTTCTTTTGTATCCACAGAAACACAAACCAGCAATGCAAGATACAGTGATTTCTTTGGGATGGAAAGCCTGCAGTGCCAGTAAGAGAATAGTGTGTAGACTCCCGTTCCCCAAGACTGGCAGGCTCACAGCTTATTGGGCAACTTAGAAATGTTGTCCACTGTTCACCAGAAAGAAATTCTTTGGATCCACAGTAGAAAGCTCATCATCTAAGCAGCAAAAGCTCTTACCCAGTAGAATGGACTGAACAACAGGCATCCTTTTCCCTAGAAATCCTACCTAGGAGAGCAACTCTGTCAAGAGAAAGTCCAACCCTACAATGGGGTTTCTTTTGGTTTTAAACATGTCCACCTCTAACAGATATCATAATTCTAACAAAACTGAGAGATTCCAACTGAAGTCTACCAGATACAAAAGCCTCTTCATGTTTACTGATTCCCCCAACGGGAAATAAGCTCCTGGAGAGTCCAAAGTCTGTGTCACTCTTTTGCTTTACTACCTGGCCCTGTGACCCTGGTCACGATATTTTCTGAATTAACAGCGTACTATGAATATTTTCAGGTTGGAAAATGATAAGCACCACAGGCTCATTACTGCTGATTTCTGAAAACTTCCCTAAATTATTTCAGGATGAAAGTACTTAGTAACATTATTAGTTATGTCATATCAATGAGTATCTTTTTCAGAACTCAGAAGCAAACACATTTGGTTCACTTTAATAAACTTTTCCCATGTCCCCAGTTTGTATGTAGACTTGTGTTAAGTACTGTGATTGATACATCAGAAATAGAAGAGCTCAGTCAGACAGCCGGAGATGCTTCTGGAAGTACCAGCACGATGGCTGCCCAAGGAGAACCCCAAGTCCAGTTCAAACTTGTGTTGGCAGGCAATGGTAGTACCAGAAAAACTATGTTCATGAAACATCATCAGACTGAATTTGAGAAGTATGGAGCCACCCTGGGTGTTGAGGTCCATCCCTTCATGTTCCATACCAGCAGAGGACCTACTAAGTTCAATGTATGGGATACGGCTCATCAGGAGAAATCTGGTGGGCTGAGATGGCTGTGACGTCCAAGCCCAGGGTGCCACTGTAATATTTGATGTAACGCCAAGGATTACTTACAAGAATGTGCCTAACTGGCATAGAGATCTGGTCCGAGGGTGTGAAAACATGCCAATGTGCTATGTGGGTGTGTGGCCATGTCTGCTGCTGCCCCACCAGTGGCGGACACGGAGCCAGCTCAGCCAGCACAGGAAGAGCACGAGCCGGAGGCTGCTCAAGATACCTGCACCCCGGGGTGAGAACAGTGACCCAAGAAGAATGGTAGCTGAAGCCCAGTGGCAGAAGTCTAGTTCTAGGATAACTGTCCTATGATGTCAGTGGTGCAACATGTCTGCCACTTTATGATACAGCCGAGCTGGACACGTGCTTAACCTTTGGATGCTGAAGGAGATGAATGGGCTTTGGAGTGAATGTGGTCGTTTAAAAAGTACCTTCGTTTTTTTGGACCTGCATATTTAGCTGTTTTGGAATGCAACCATACCCTCCTGAGTTTCAGATATGAGACTACTCTAATCCCATCACAATATCCAGTGGCGTAATCTCGTCTGTCACTGTCATTCCCATTCCTCTTCATTTAGAATCAGAGTAAAGTTGTATTTCAAATTAAAAAAAAAAAAAAAAAAGAGAGAGAGAGAAATGTAAGCTAGTCTCTAGCCTTCAAAAGCATTATATGTAGCTGACAGAAAGCAATATAAAATTTCAAGCCTCTTACTAAATTTTACTCAAGCAGTTGCACACTCAATGCTAAATTCTGGGTGAAGGGAGTAGGCAGAACTATGCCTTTGTGTATGTGTGTGTTTCATTTTGTGATTCCAGGATTCATTTGTGATTTTCCAATGGGTATTTATTCCATACTTTAGAATCTTAAGTTTTTATTCCCAAATTTACATTACTGAGTTAGATAAAGACACACACACACAAAGAACAAAAGCACTAGATCAAAAGGCCAAACCTAATAAAGGTTTAGAATACAGTGTTTGGAGGATATTACAGTGCATACATCTTCTAGCTAAACCCAAGGCAGTTCCTGTATATATGGTAAGCTGGTGAAATGCCATCGTAAGGCCATCCATTTAGCTAATGATCTGCCTTGGTAAAATGGCACTTACAAACATATTTGTCAGCTGAACCTGGAGAATAGCTTGCCTTTTAAGAGCTTCCTGGGCGCCTGGCACAGCTGCATCTTCAATGTGAAGTGTGCCATTGAGATCCACCAAAACAGCTTTTAACGCACGGCGTGCTGCCATCCTTCATTCCCTAGGAGAGAGCAAATGAAATTAAAAATACAGTTTAGGAAACAATGGACAATTAAAAACTGGTAAGTCTTCAAAAATATCATTCATATCCAGAAAAATACTGCTTCATGTTAAGCTGATTCTTTTAGGAAAAAAAAATTGTTTTAAAAAATAAAAAAATCTAAAATTTGACCCATAGAACTTCTATAATGTTTGATTTTTCTTAAAAAAAAAAAAATCTTGAATTAAAACCATAGGAAGGGGAATAATAAAAGAGAAGTTACTATTTACTTTCAGATTTCTTAAAATAATTCTTTGGTGGAACAATTCATTCAAAAATTTATTTTAAATATGAGCAAATGTACTCTGAAGAATGGGTGAATGGAAGCCTTAAATCATGGGCAAAATCTTTTTCATCTTTTACTATATATGATGAAAGTGCTGAGGGGCGCCTGGGTGGCTCACTCGGTTCAGTGTCCGACTCTTGACTTTGGCTCAGGTCATGATCTCAGGGTCGAGGCACAGAGCCATGTCAGGCTCTGGTCGAGTCTGCTTGAGATTCTCTCCCCTTCTTCCTCTGCCCCTCCCTCTGCTTACATGCAGGTGTGCACACTCTCTTTCTATATATGAGTAAATTTTTAAAATCTTTAAAAAGAAAGGAAGGAAGGAAGGAAATGTTCTGCTTGCCCATCTCCACCATGATAGCCTGATATGGTATATGTAATCAAGGAGATATCAGTGTTCACAGGTCACTGAGAAGGAAATTTCAAGCTATAAAGTAATCTTAGTCAGGAGATGTTTCCCCTACCTTAACCACATTCAACTTTCCTTCTGCATTTTTTCCCCTTTAAAATTTTCTTATTATGAGCTACATCATATATACAAAGGCATATAAGGCATATGTACTGTTTAAAAATTACAGAGTGGATGAGAACAGTAGGGAAACTAAAGAGATGAGAATGGGACTTCATTTTTAGTTTTTTTAAGCTTATTCATTTTTTCTTCCATTTTTGTTTTTATAATAATAAAATATTTCCGACATACAAACAAGTATAAAAGACATCCCTCTATAATGTCCCCTGTGTACCTCCTTTATAGTCAACTGCTCTCTCCTCCACCAACTCCTGGCAACAATTGTTATTCTGTCCCTTGTTCCTTTTCAGAGTGTCCTATCAATAAAATCATAGAATATGTAGCTTGTTGAGGTGGGCTTCTTTTCCTTAGCAAAATGCATTTACGATCCATCCACGTTTTTGCTAGAATCAATAAAGCTCATCCCTCTTGTTACTGAATAGTACCCCACAATGTGGATATACCACAGTTTATCCATTCTCTGCTTGAATTTTACCTTGGTCTCTTTGGTTTTCAGTGATCCTGAATAAAGCAGTTATAAACATTCATGCACAGGTTTTTAGTATATGTGCCGCCGAAGCGAGCACCATGCACAGGTTTTTGCGTTAAGAGAAGTTTTCCATTTATTTGGGTAAATACCTAGGAGTGTGGTTGCTGGATCCTTTGGTAAGCCCAAGTTTCACCTTTAAAGGATGAAAAATATAGGTAATAAAGATATTTAAAAGATTATGTTACAGCTCTGAAACCAATTCCAAAAAAAAGATTCTAAATATATCTTGGGCAACGGCAGAAACTTGTAATCTCCTATGCTGACTCCTTTGAAAAGTAAATACGTATTTGTGGATGAATAAACTCTGGTATGCTTCTTTGCTTAAAAACAAACAAAAACAAACAAACAAAAAAAACAACTCGGGGCGCCTGGGTGGCTCAGTGGGTTGAGCCGCTGCCTTCGGCTCAGGTCATGATCTCAGGGTCCTGGGATCGAGTCCCGCATCGGGCTCTCTGCTCAGCAGGGAGCCTGCTTCCCTCTCTCTCTGCCTACTTGTAATCTCTCTCTGTCAAATAAATAAAATCTTTAAAAAAAACAAAACAAAACAAAACAAAAAAAACACAACTCATTCTTGGACTTGGGCTTCCTATAATATAGCTGGCTAAGTGACCAAATTAATGCTCCAAATGAAACCTAACAATACTAGATTAAAACACACACACACACACACAAACACACACCCCTTGAATGACACAGGGGTTAGGGATGCTGACCCCTGCACAGCTGGATATCCAAGTATAATTTCTGACTCCACCAAAACTTAACTGCTTTAACAGACTGCTGTTGACCGGAAGCCTTATGAATAACATAAGCACTAGGTTAACACATATTTTGTATGTTGTATGTATTGTATATTGTATTTTTACAATAAAGTAAGCTAGAGAAGGAAATGTTAAGAAAATTGTAAGGAAGAGAAAATACATTTACAGTATTATACTGTATTTATGGGAAATAAAGTCATGTAAGTGGACCAGTGCAGTTCAAACACATGCTGTTCAAGGGTGCAAATGTATGTATATGTGTGTGCGTGTGTGCGCGTGCATGCGTGCATGTATGTAAAGCTTCAAGGAGTAAGGAAGAAAATAAGGATTTCTTAGATCTGAATAAAGTAACAAACCAGAAGATGAGCAGAATACCACAGCCTGTTTTGGCCCTAAGAGCATCTGCCCACACTAGGTTACCTTGAGTCCCCCAACTCCTTGGCCCCTTCAGGGAATACAAAATAAAACTCAGAGCCCACCTTTAGAAAGAGATCCTCCCAATCTAAGTGCAGAGCCTTCCCTGTAAGGATGAGCCAGAAATAAACCATCACTGGCACTCCCACTCCACCATCTCAGGCGACTACAAGAAAATCAACTGCTATGAAACTTGGACCAAAGAGTGAAAGGAAGAAAATGCTACAGAGAATGTGGAAACATAAGCCAGCCCTGGACCCAGTCTGCAGACTAAACTCACATCATCGAAGGTAAGTCCTCAGAGAACCTTCAAGATTTTAATTAGAATGACCTTGACTAGCAGGTGCCTGCTGAAGCAAATGCAAATCCTCCCCAAGATATGACTTTCAGCCCAAACAGCAAAGAAATCCCACAAATCAAATAAAATAAAATTCTAAGCACAATGAGCACGTAACCTAAAGAAACAAGGACCATAAGGGAGAAGAACCTGCAGAAACAACCAAGCATAAAGCTGTCCTGTAAGGGCTCCTGTGATAAATGTGATTATCAGACAAATCCACTGGATAAGGCCTGCAAGTTTAATGAATAAAAGACTGAAAATCTGTGCAAAACAGACTGAGAAAGCCCAACGCATTCCAAGCAAAATAAAAAGAAGTCCATTATCTAAACTGCTGTATACTGAAAGCAAAGAAAAAGATCCTGAAGGCAGCCACGGGAAAAGATACATTACTTTCAAAGACCCAAGAGACTGATTGATAGCTGACTTCACACTAGCAACGATGACAACCAAAACACATTAGAATAGTATTTTCAGTGTGCTGAAAGAAAATAACTGCCCATCTAGTAACATATAATAAAAAATTCATTACCAAATTGGGGTTATCCTATTAATACTAGGTTGGTTTAAATTAGAAAACCAATCACTGTATTTACCACATTAACAAATGAAAGAAGTAAAATAATGTCTGATCATATCAATTCATGCAAAAAAAGCATTTGATAAAACTCAGCACCTATACATACTAAAATACTCTAAGCAACATAAAAATGGCAGGCAACTTCTACAAGCTGATAAAGACTAACTACAAAAGCCTACAGCCAACATTAGACTTATCAGTAATACTGGAAACATCTTAGAGATAAGAAAAACACAAGGATGTTACTAAGACCACTTCCACTTAACAGTGTAAATCATATCCTAGTTAGTGTAGTCAGGCAAGAAAAACAAGGTATAAGAACTGGAAAAGAGAAAACTATTGCTATTCATACATGTTATGAGTGTATATACAAAAATTTAAGATGCTGAACCAGCAGGAAAGTATAGCAATTAATATTAAAAATCATTATCATTTCTATGTCACTAAAAATATTTAGAAAACAAATTTAAAAATATTACTTGCAACAGTGTCATAAAATGTAAAGTAACCAGGAAAGTCTAATGATGTCGACATTTTTAGGTCAAAATTTAAAAACTTCAATGAAAGCCACAAAAAATGAGTTAAATATATAGATGTACCATTTTCATGGATTAAAAGACCCAATATTGTAAAGATGTCAGCTTTGTGCAGTGGCAGTATTGTAGCCAATGAGGTTTATCCGAGGCGCGATTATTGCTAATTGTAAAGATGTCAGTTTTCCCTGTAATGATCTATTTAGGCTCAGGGCAATTTAAATCATTATCTCAAAGAATATTTTGTGGAACTTGGTAAGCTGATTCTAAAAGCTAGACATCAGTGCAAATGGCCAGAGATAACCAACATACTTCAGCCAAGACTGGAGAAGAAAAAGAAGGTGGGACCTTGCTTTACTTAATATACAAATTTGATTAATGAGGTCTCATAATTAGTTAAGATGTTGTGGTATTAGCACATAAGGAGACAAAGTAATCACCGGAACAGAAGAGAGAATCCAGAAAAAGACCCCCATCCCATGTGTAGAAACCGGACATGACAGAGGTAATTCCAGATACATGAAGAAAGAATGATGTGGTCAACAAAATGGTGTCAGAAAAAATTAAACTGCACTCCCATATAGCACCACACACAATTTTTTCCCAGGTAGATTAAATGACTGCATGTTTACGGCAAAACTGTAAAACTTTTAGATAGAATATCTTCATGACTTGAGAATCGGAATGGCTTTTTATTAAGCTACAAAAAGCACCGGGGAGCCTGGGTGGCTCAGTCGGTTAAGCTTTTGCCTTCGGCTCAGGTCATAATCCCAGCGTCCTGGGATTGAGCCCCACATAGGGCTCCCTCCTCAACGGAAAGCCTGCTATTCCCTCTCCCACTCCCCTTGTTTGTGTTCCCTCTCTTGCTGTGTCTCTCTCTGTCAAATAAGTAATAAATAAAATCTTAGGAAAAAAAAAGATATAAAAAGCACCAACCATAAAGGAAAAGGCAGATAAATTCAATTACTGGAAAAGAGTTTTTAAAAGTACTGGAAAGAGAGAAAAAGAGTGAAAACATACAGAATGAAAAACAAATTTTCTCTACATGTGAGGAAGGACCAAAATCCAGAAAATATAAACTATAAATATTAAGACAAACAACCAGTAGAAAAATGGGCAACATCTGTACTCAATAAAAAATGTTAACTCTGAAGGTAATAAAGAACAAAATATAAACAAGACTGGACAGACAACAAAAGAATTGCAGTTAAAAAAAACAACAAAGAACAAAACCTGTACAGCTAGAGCCAGCAAATGGTCATAATAAATACTGATAATATTAATCCTTATTGAAGTATCCACATAGGCTTAATGTTACCAAAGCATTTTAAAAGGCTATTTTTGCTTTCATCAGTTCCACAGAACATAACTTTTAAATCCTAAAATGCTCTCTGGAGCATTACATATCTGAGAGTGACTGACAGGTCTAGAAGAAAAACAAAACAAAACAAAACAAAACTGAGATGCCCCACTCAAACCTCAAAACACACTTCCTTAATTAGTCCCAGTATAGGTCATGGCCACTTCTGCCATGACCTCGTCTGAACCCCTATAATACTTGTTAGTTGATCTACAGGTCAGTATTTGATAAAATATAATTGTAAAATACATGTGTCACCTCCAAAGAACAGGCAAAGGCTTTGGAAGTAGTCCATGTCTTTTTTCTTGGGTCCATGTCCCACCGTCTCCCATAGTTTGAACAGGTTATAGGAAATTTAACTTAGAAAGCCATCAATAGCTGATAATGAATGGCCCATATTCAGTGCAGAGAAGAAAAGTAAATTCTCTCTCATGCCAAAAGGAACTTTTCAAGATACTTCAGAAGGACATCTCCTTTTGAATATTGTGGTGCATCTCAGGACAGCAAGCCCTCTTTACCCTCCAAGCTGCTCTTTCCTACAATCCTTATGAGGGAATGGCCATCCCAGCAATCCAGACGTAGCCACCAGCCTCTCCCACTCCTTCCTCCCACTCAATCAAATGCCAAGTCACCTCAGCTCTGCCTCTTTTGAATCTACTCACTTCTCTCCATAATTACTAAAACGATCTTGGTTTTTTTATTATTTTTTTTAAAAGATTTTATTTATTTATTTGACAGACAGAGATCACAAGTAGGCAGAGAGGCAGACAGAGATGGGAAAAGCAGGCTCCCTGCCAAGCAGAGAGCCTGATGCGGTGCTCAATCCCAGGACCCTGGGACCATGACCTGAGCCGAAGGCAGAGACTTTAACCCACTGAGCCACCCAGGCACCCCATAAAACGATCTTGGTTTTGAAACTACGTCTCATCTAGCCTATTTGAACAACTCCCTAAGTGTCTTCTTTGCTTCAAATCTTATTTCTAGCCCAAAATCCGCTACCTGAAGCGAAGTAGTTTAGCGAAGTCCAAGAACAAAGGGGCTGCACATGGCTGGGTTTGAATGTCAGCTCACTAGCTGTGTGAACCTGGGCAACTTTCTTAATCTTTCAGCCTCCGGCTCTTCATTACTAAAGTAGAAAGAATTACACCCAACTCTAGGGGTTGACAGGTCAATTACAGAAAGTAACACGTGTTGTGAACACTGCTGTGCACACAGAAAGGCTGTGTTAAGTATGTGGGGGGAGGGGAGAGAATCTGAGGCACACGTCAAGGCCAACAGAAATCACAGGATACATATGACACAAAGTCCTAAAGCCTCAGAATAAACGGAGAATTTGAGAAAACATTTTCTACCAAACCAAGTCTATACTTTGGCATATCATTCAAATCTTGAATAAATATTTAAGACAAGAGTTTTCAACAAACCATTTTCTCCTGCGAAGTTGGGGCTTTTCAGGATATGCCTCCTAGACCTCCTGGGGAATACTAACTCTCTTTTCTTCCCTATGTATTTCTGGTGAAAAAGTCTGGAACCATTGTATGCACTCCATAAATGACACTAGTTTTCAGTCACCATCCAGTTAAAAATCTTCCAGTTGGGGGCGCCTGGGTGGCTCAGTCCTTAAGCGTCCGCCTCAGGATCAGGTCAAGGTCCCAGGGTCCCGAGATCCAATCCCACACGGGGCTGCCAGCTCTGCGGGATGCCTGCTTCTCCTCTCCCATTCTTCCTGCTTGTGTTCCCTCTCCTCTGTCTCTGGCAATAAGTAAATCTTAAAACAAACAAACAAACAAACAAACAAAAAAACTTCCAGTTGCTCTGCAAGGTCCTCAGGGAAAAGTCTTTAACAATGAACCCTGCTGTGAGGAGCCCTGGGTTCACCTCTCCAACTCCTTCCCCTCTACTCGACGCCCAAGTTCCACAGCACTGCAGGAGGCTACCAGCCCTATACTCTACCTCCCTCATCGCTGGACTTTGGAAATCCTTTTGTTTTCTGACTTCTACCACACCTGTCCCCTACATCCTCCTTTCTCCTGGACAACTGCAGTTTATAGGTCTCAGATTAGCATCCTTTCCTCTGGCATTCCCGAGTGCAACTCCTTTCGCCCAAGGACCGGCCAGGAGCTCCTAGCTTGCTCCTATCACTCCACTTAATCACTCGGTCCAAAGTGTTAAGCTCTATGAGGAAAGGAGCTGTTGTGGCCTTTTCCGCGGCACTACTGACCGCTCAGTATGGGCTTGTGAGTTAACCCAATTCATGAATCCCGGTCTCAGCTGACCGGGAGGATTCCAGGAACAAAGGTCTTTCAGCACTAACAACTGCGAGCTCCTCCACCTCCTGGATGGAGGGCCTCAGGACTGGTCACTGCACTCCGCCCCACTGCAAAATCCAGGACCTGGCCAGACTGACCGGAAGGGACATCAGCTTCGAAAAACAGTCCAGGGGGCAGGTCCCGTGGGATGTCTACCACACCAGAATCGCGATGTGCTCCAGGACTACAAACAGCCCCGCACCACCACGGCCCCCAAGCCCCGCGGAAGCGCTCGGAGCCTCACTCCGCGCATGCGCGCCGGCCCAGCGGCCACGGGAATCGCCCCCGCCCGGAGGGGTGGGACCGTCATCTCAGAGCGCGAGCGCGGGTTGGTCCGCGGCCCAGGAGGGGGGTGGCCTGGAGACGCACCCAGCATTTCACAAAGAAACGCAGCCTTCGCACGGGTGGGAAGTCGCCCGTCCCAGAGCGGCTCCTCACCCCTGCTCCGCACGCCGTCCTCAGCAAAAGCCCCGCTACCAGGAAAGTCAGCACAACCCTGCCGTCCGCAACGTCCTCAAGGCCAGTCCAGGCAAGCAAGCAGCCGCTAGACACCGGAAACTGGGCCGACAGCCGCACCGGAAGTCCCGCCTCTCCCCCGTCCAACTCCGCCCCATCCGCCCTTGGCTGCTTCCGGGTTGCGGGCCCTCACTCTAGAGTGTAGGCTTGCTCCTTGCCACTTTGGAGGTGTAAAAATTGTCTTAAGACCCGCTCCCTGAAGGGCACGGCCTGCTTAGCCCCAAGTGTAGGAGGATAAACGAAACCTCTGTCTTCGCTCAGCAGCTCTTTACCCTTCTGCAGCCCCATTAGTGAACCAAGTACTGAGTACCTTTCTTTGCCGCCACCCTCTCTCGCTGCACCACTTCATGCCCATTCTCGAGGTGTAACTTGGAAGTTAACTCCGTGATGCTTTCTGTGAAATATCCGATCTCTTAAGTCATTTTATGCTTTGCTACTTGAATAGCATCTGGCATTTGCAGCTGTGTTAACCCCTACCTCAGGCAACGAGGTTCCTCTTTTCCTACATCAGCTGTTCCAAAACCTTAAGCTGCCAACTCTCCCATCCTGCCTCTCATTAGAGAGCAACCCCAGGCCTTGCCTATCATCCCTAGTGGAGCAGTATCTTGAGGTGGCGTGTAACCATCTCCCTCACTGCTCCTCTCCCACGCACCTACTGGGAGTCTCTGATCCACATTGGCTGCCTTCAAATAAGTAAAACTTCTTGAGTGCAGATGTGGTCATCTTATGCATTCTCTATGAAAACGACTAAATGAAAAACTTTCTGGAGCAGTCTGACTTAGTAGGATACACACTCTGGTTTGCATATATGGAACTCCTTGCCTGGGGGCTACCAGAACCCATCCAACACCCCCTCTGCCCAGGGCTGCAGCCTATGTTGTGAGCTAGAACACGTTCTCTGGACTAGCGACCCTCTACTTTTCCTCCCCACTCGGTCTGAAGGTTGTTTTTGTTTTATTCATATTTGTTAAGTCTGTTTTTTATGTAAGGGCATACTTGGTTAAAGGAAAAGGAATCTGCTCCTTCAGAACTAAGAGCTGCGAACTAAAACAGCACTGAAGGATTTTAAGCAAGTGCGTAATGTTAAGACTTGCATTTTTCTAAATACTCTGGCTGCAGTATGGAGAATGGATGGGAGAGGGACCAAATTGTACAGGAGACCAGGTAAGCTACTGCAGGGCTACAAGAGCAATTCTTGCACTAAATTGTGGGGAAACAAAGCAGACAAATTCAGGAGATCTTAGGAGGTAAAACAGAAATTATTAGAGATTGAATTGGTAAGGGAGAGGTAGGCATCAAGATAACTACTAAGGGGGCACCTGGAGGGCTCAGTCATTAAGTACCTGCCTTCAGCTCAGGTCATGACCCCAGAGTCCTGGGATCGAGGCCATCCGGCTCCCTGCCCAGCAGGAAGCCTGCTTCTCCCTCACCCACTCCCCCTGCTTGTGTTCACTCTCTTGCTGTGTCTCGTTCTGTGAAATAACTAATCTTTTAAAAAAAAGGTAACTACTAACTTTCAGGCTTGGGCAGTTTGGTAGTGTAAGTGATGGTGTCAGTGACTATAATGTGGCATGACTGAACAGGACTAATGGCTTCCTTCTTGACTCGAGTGCTTTTGCTTGCCAAAGGCCAAGATGAGTCAAGAGGGATGGGATGTCTAAACAGATGGTGACTAAACTCATGGAGTGAGCATTGCATCATGTACAGAACTGTCAAATCGCTGTTATACACCTGAAATTAACATTACACACCAACTATACTTCAATACTGAAAAAAAAATTTTCAGTTATTGACAAAAAAGGAAAAAGGAGGGGCTGAATTTGGAAAAGATAAAGATGGTACTAAAACACAAAGGGGGAGTAAAGAAAGCAGTGTCAGAACTGAAACAAAAACAGCAGGATTCCACAACTCACCTTGAGCGATACCCTTGGACACTGGCCATTATGCGTCTGAAGTCCTTGCACAGAATGTTTTCACAATATCTGGCATCTAATGACCAATCAGGAGCCAAGAAAAATTTCAGCAAAAAATAATCCCATTTTGCTTAGTATCAAAATTTTATTGGTAATAACTTTGAAACTATGAGGCACCGAGAAAGTAATTTATTTCACTAAAAACATTTACTTTGGGAGAACATCTCTTTGGTTGAGGTACACCTAGCATCAAAGGTTAGTGACCTGGAAAAGGTATACATATAAAAATCACCTGGAGCAGATTTCTGTTCTGAAATAATTCTTGACCAGTTTTACAGATGAAACAACAGAAAACAATTGAGGTCTTAGGAAGTTTGTCTTAAGTCATGATAAAAGGTTTTGCTCAACATGTTACAAATATCCTGCCTCCCACTCTTTTTACTACTCAAATATATTGCTTTCTCTCAAGTCCCTTGATGAGTACCTATACACTCAAGTGATAGCATATACCAGTATACTACAGATCACACTTCCTCCTCTAAAGCTGGGATTTTTTTTTTTAAGATACTCATTTTAACTATGTTTTCAAAAACTTGGGGGAGTTTTGTGGAAGGACCTTAGAAAGGATGACAAGAGTGGGGTGGAGGTTAAACAATGGGCCTTTGCATCCCTGTTTCATCTAGAAATAAGTAGGCTGCTCTCATCTGTTTCAAATAGTGGGGCATTATAGTTCTGTGTTATCCCTTTTGAAATCTGGTTCTACCATTAATAATCAATACTTGAAAACAACTGTATTTAACTAAGGATCAGGGTATACGTTTGGTTAACATCTACACTTGAGCCAAGATCCTTCATGAGATAGGTCAGAGGAATATAGACACAAGGTCAGCATACATTAGGACCATAAACATCATGGAGATTTGGAATCTAGAATGATCACCAACTGTTAACAAGAATGGCAAGGGGGAGGATGTGGGTAGGCAAGCAGACACTGAAGTTACTGTCAACTAAGTAAGATACCGTGGTTACCGAATCTCTGCTCTGGGGACATCAGGGCTACCCTGCGAAAGCTTACAGACCTTCAGGCACTGAAGCTAGCATTGTGTTAAGTGGCCTCCAGAGATGACAGATTTTGAGATTCAGTTCTTCAGTTTCCTCAGACCCACTTTGCTACACAAAACTCTGATCCTGCCGTGCTACGACTGCTCTCCGCTGGAGTCTGAACTCGGACAGTATCCTGCCACTAAATGAGCATGAAGGTGTGCTGTGAAGTTTTACAAGAAAATGGCATCAGGCCAAGGTCTCTTTTCTTTCCTTTAAAAATTCTGAATGGTCTGTGGAGAAATGGGAGTGCTCTCAATTAACTGCATGTATTGAACCTGTTCAATAACTTAAACTTGGACGCATGAATCGGATCTTTGTAAGGCCAAAGAACATTGCTTCTAGCTGCCAAATATGTTAGTTACTCACATGAGCCAGATAATCAACTAAGAATCCCTGGTACATCTCTTTGGTTCAACTGCAAGCCTGCAGCCCAGAGATCATCTATCTCTAATTCAGGCATGGCCAATAGGCATTCAGTACCTGCTCCAAAGTTTTAGAAGTAACGTAGTCATAGAAGAGAAGTTGCTCTTGAGTCTCCTTGATGTAATCAGCAATTCAGTTAACTCACTGAAGGAAAAAAAGTGACTGTAATGTTTACTTTCATTAAATCTGTGCTCTGTGATTTTATAGCAAAGAAATGAGATTAATTCAATTAACACTGACAGGTAAGGTACAAAAACAAGTACTTGACTTGGAAATTTAACTTTATTTACAAATGTTCTCCTATAAACAAAGATGCCAATCTATTCCTTTAAACTATTGTAACTGGTAGTTTTCAGAAAAAAACATTTACATAATTTTAATCTTCCTGCATAAACTGTATTATGGGATGAGCAAATATGGAATGGTCTAAGAATATAAAAACAAAACGAAGACTTATCTAACATGAATCTCTTCTGACAGACAGAATAAAAAATTAAGAACTACACCCCTTAATGTGCTACTCCAGAGAACAGAAATGTCATAATTTGGGGAGAGGTAAATGCTTCACAATAGTCTTCTTACATAGCACAGTTTAATTGTGACTGTTTAGGATAGCTCTTGCAGGCTAATATTTAGGCTGATTTTTAAAAATAAATTATTATTGTAAAAAGGGCATAGACTTTTCTACACAGATTTTTCTACCAATGGAAATATGTAGATAGGGATCTGAACTCATCATTCAGGCCAATTAATAAAATAACAAACACATGAAAGAACTTAAAAACACAACCTATGTGACTGACTTACAAAATCAGAATTCTCCCTGAAGTCAGAGAGTATTGCTCATAGTTGCTATAAATTTGAACTTGTCATAGTCGAAATGATACACAGACAAAATAAAGAGTTCAAAGAGTTCAAAGTAAAACTATCCAAATTATGTAGTAATTGCTTTTAAAAAATTCCTTTAAATTTATCTAGGAAGATAATCACTCTCACATCATAGCTAAGTCACAAAGAACTTCAAAACTTTGAAAAAAAATTTTTCCCTGAGAAAGAAGTGAGAGAGAAAAATCTCTAAAAACACACAAGTGACAGTCCTGTACCCTCTGAACAATCTTTACCATAAGATGAACTTTTATTACCAATTAGCAATCAAATGTATTCCAGTTCTGGATAGTTACTGCCTCTGATGACCTAATCTTTTTGTAATGAAACTGTAAGTGCAACATTTTTTTAAAAATCGGATAAATAGGGACTCTGGTTTTATTGTCAGATTTACATTTTTGTCACGTGCAAGGACGACCAGCTATAACATGTATATCCCATAATGACCGAAGTAATAGCTTCTGCTGGCATCTCTTCTTCTGAGTCTTCCCCCACTGTTCTTCACCCAAATAATAAAAGTAATACAATGGCAACTGAATTTATGATTATCAATGGCACTGTAAAGAAAAAAAAAAGTTTGTTACTATAAAGAAAATAACAGGAAAAAACTAAGTAATAGTTATTAGCATCCAGGAAGGATGGAAATATCAAACAATATGTCATTCATAACCATGTGGCAAATTGTTGTAACAAAGGAAGATGTACTGGATCATAAAATCCAAAATTTATTTTAAAGAGGGCTTGTGTGACTGGTAGAACTAGATCAATATGGGACATATGTGAATGGTGCTAGTGCAGGGCTGGGAACACAGAAGCACACCAGGCCCAGGCAGAAGAATACCCACATGGCTGTGACACTTGACATAAGAATAAAGAACAAAGAATGGGGCGCCTGGGTGATTCAGTGGGTTAAAGCCTCTGCCTTCCACTCAGGTCATGATCTCAGGGTCCTGGGATCCGGCCCCGCATCGTGCTGAGCAGGGAGCCTGCTTCCTCCTCTCTCTCTGCCTGCCTCTCTGCCTACTTGTGATCTCTATCTGTCAAGTAAATTAAAAAAAAAAAAAAAAAATTTCTTAAAAAAAAAAAAGAGCAAAGAAGATTCCACAGTTTCACCACTAAATTAAGAGTGAACTTATTTACCATTCTATCCAAAGTTGTGATCAAAACACCTAACAAAGAGGGAGACAGAGAGAGACCCTAATTTTAATGGTTTTAAATAGAAACTTTGAACCCTTCTCTCTCCAGTTGCTCTAAAATACTATCCAATAGAGACGCCAGTTCAGCTGGTGGATCGAGTACCACGTCGGGCTTCTTGCTTAGCAGGGAACCTGCTTCTCTCTCTGCCTGCTGTTCCCCCTGCTTGTGCTCTCTCGGACAAATAAATAAAATCTTTAAAATAATATCCAATAGACTGGCAGACATGGGACCTTTATTTTCCTCTCAAAAGCCTTCTAGGACTCTAGATGAGGTCACTACTTGAAGCAACATAAATTTCAAAAAGTAAGAACACTGCTTTGAAGTCTGAGAGGCAACACGTGAACAGATATACCACTGAGCATTCCATTCACATCAAGTGGTTTAGATGGAAGAGGCAAAACTAAAAAAGAAAATCAGTAACTTCTATAGTAAACCCAGGTTGAACAGAAAAAAACTTCACTACAAAAATGGTATGATAGTATTCACACTCAGAAGCTTTGCTACTTAAACACCACAAAATTAAAACTTAAAGAGTGTATCACTAGTTTTTCTTCTTACCTCTCATCACAGTTCTTACAGATCGAATAAGGTTCATTAGCTGAGATTTAATTCCTGGCTCTTCTCCGAATCCACCAATTCCCTGGTCTGCTCCCCAGCCAACT
The DNA here is from genome assembly GCF_011764305.1 of Mustela putorius furo. Taxonomy (NCBI): domain Eukaryota; kingdom Metazoa; phylum Chordata; class Mammalia; order Carnivora; family Mustelidae; genus Mustela; species Mustela putorius. The sequence goes on from NW_025422010.1 coordinate 40,415,182, forward strand.
GCATAATATAAAAATGATTAGCTGTGTTAAAATTTATTATGCACTTGCCTTGCTCCCTCATTAGTCATCTTCTAAAAGATTAGCTTGAGACTTTGTTAAAGACATAAAATATAGTCATCTGACTAAAAAGTTACCATACTGATTAAATACTGTAGCATATATTTTTTACTTTTGATAGCAGCAATCTTATTTCATTTCCACACTGATTTTATAAAATAAACTACAGTGTGAACTACTCCAAAGCATTTAATTCCGTGAAGATGATTGTTTTGACACCCTGATTGGTTTTTTCCCTTTTTTCAAACAAAACATTTTCAGGTCAGGACTGAAAACCAAGGCATACTGTCAAACTCGATAATTAGCTCAATTCAGAATTTATAAAATCTCACCCACTGAGCAGTATAAAAATGTTGTAGCTGAGACACACTAACTACATTCCTTGGGGAAAAGTGAATGCACACGTGCTCAAGGCTTGCTTAGGCTTTCCGAGCACTGTCCGTCCTGCCAACTGGGGCGTATCTTTCCCCTGTCGTCACGCTCCTCATTTCTCCACTCCGGCTGAGCAATTTGGCCTATTACCCCACTTATTCTCTGTAGAAGAGTCTTTCACCTTCTTCTGTGTCACTTTCCTGATATTATGCATTATTATTTCTTCATCTTTATCTGCTAGTTCTTGCTTTACTGCCATACATTCTGCTAAAGGCCTACAAGTCCTCATTTCTGCAACTCCTCCTTCTCTGGTTGGCATTTCAGGCCCGCTTTTCATATCTTACATTGTTTTGTATCTCTGATGACTATAGGACTTACTTGCTGACATGTTGGCCCTTAAACTCGAAGATGATCTTTATTTTATACATGAAAGAACCACGTTTCAGGAAACAAGACTGCACTTCGTTTAATTAACTTTTATTTGGTCAACATAAAAGTCAAGAAAGAGTTGGCTTGCTTCTTTGGTCACATCAACCCTGAGATTTATTGTGGGATAAAACTACTTTTAAATTCAAGTTCCCAAAAGAGGTGATTTGTGCGGACTCGCACTCCCCCTTCGAGGCCTAGCTCAGGCTCTACTGACAAGCCCCTGCAGTCCACAGGGCTGTCACTCATTGCGCTCCCACACTGCAGCCACCATCACGGTGGTTTCGATCAGCCTCTCTGACGTCTCTCAAGACTCTCTGAGCAGATGCTTCTGGAATCTAGCTGTCTTGACTCCTTGAATTTTTTCGCTTACAGGGTTAGATCTTTCCACCACCTGATCATGCGATGATTCCCACTGCCTACTGGATATAGTCCAAACTCCTGAAACTGACATTCTAGCCCTACAGCCCACCATGACCTTCCAAGAATTCCTATCCACACTCAATGCCCACTAATCGCGCTACACACTAAAGGGAGCTTCTGAATCTAGGTGTGACCTCATCCTGAGGGCCTCTCCTAGTTCCCTCTCATATCATAATAAGCCTTCTTTCTCTTTGCTCCCCAAATAGCCTCCTAATCGTAGTAACTGTGCTCTCCTTGGTTAGTTGTTTTCAAGTGTCTTATTAGACTATAAAATCCTGGAAGACGGGGACTAAATTTAGTCTTTTTTCACCTTCCCACTCTCCCGCACCCCCACCCCACAGCAAGTACTTAGTAAATGTTTGTGGAATTGAAGTGAATAATGGTAGACTGAGTTAATCTGGGACAAGGTGAAATAAGGTAAATTTTAGGATCACAGTTCCAAAGAACTCTATTTCTGAATTTTTATGACACAGTAAGTTATAATATGAACAGATATTCCACTATAGCTTTAAGAGATGAAGACAAATCTTCCATATTAAATGTACAAATCCATCCAAGCTAAACGCAATTTTAGAAAATAGACCTGCATATTGACTGGGCAACATCACCCTCCTACTTCAGGATCGACTGTGTCCAGCAAGCAAATAAACTGCCACTTCTCCAACACTTGCTTCTACTCCACTACGAGTTTTACCACCATGCCTTTCCTCCAAATAACTGTTTCACTGTTCTGATAGCTCAATCAGCACTGCCCACCAAATGGCAGTCCTCTTTTTGTAAATCTTAAGTTCAAACTGTAGCATGAGCCTTCACCTACTTACAGTATGGTAAAAACTATTTCATATTCCTCTCTAGATGTAGAGGACACACAAAATGACCACCCACCATCAGCTGTGTCAGTTTCCAACCTGCATAACTGCAACAGAAGATTTCTGTGAGAAACCCACATCGCTGGGATAACTTACTTACAGAAACTTCTTTAAGAGCTCTGTACAATAAAAAAGCAGTGTGGTGCTGGTTCAACCTGATGGGGTCAGGGAGGAAAAAGTTAACTCTGACCCTCCAGGGGTCCCTGACTAGGTCTGAAAATTACACTGATAAAGGGTGCCTGGGGGCTCAGTCAGTTGACTGAGTGTCTGACTCTTGATTTTGGCTCAGTTCATGAACTCAGGGTTGTGGGACTGAGCCCCGCCATCTCTCCCTCTCTCTTGTTCTTTCAAAATAAATAAAATATTTTTTAAAAAGAAAGAAAATTTACACTGATAAAAACAGATATATATGAAAAAGCATACAAATTCTATTAACTTCTCACATGTACATGGGAGCCTTCAGAAGAGAAAGTAGACCTAAAGAAGTGATTATAGCAGGAAGCTTTTGAGACATTTTTGAAGAACTGATAAGACAAAGGAGTTTGAACTGGGAGTGGGGGTAATAAATGGTGGAAAAGTAACAAGGTGTGTTTTTACAGCCTTCCTCTCTGGTGATAAGGATGTCTCCCCTCCTCCTGATACAGGGAGGGTACCTTTCACATGGGAGATTAAACACCAGGCTTTGAGAAAAGAGGGCAAAGGGAGATGGGAGCAGACGGTGAGAGTGATCTTCCTGCTTCTGCCATTTTCTCGAGCTCCTTCAGCTTAAGATACTCAATACGGCCAAGGTGTCATATTTTGGGGCAGCATGTCCTAAACCTTGAACCTCATCAATGGATATACATTTTTAGCTTAGCTTTGTCCTGAAACCCTACTAAAAATGACAATAAAGGATATATGTTAACAAAAGAGAAGTCTCCAGACAAGAGAAGTCAATCAAAATTTAGACATTAAAAAATAAATGAAGTAGGGTAACTGACCTAGCGGAGAAAGCTGAAACCTAAACTCTGTAGGGAGCACACAATACAACACTGGGGAAACTCCTGCTGAGAATGAGAACCCTGGGAAGGTGAGAGAAACCTCAAAGAGCCAATGTGGGCAACAGGGGCGAAAAACAGGAGGACGCACTGAAGGTGGACCTAAAAGCGGTTTGCTGCCCCCTGCCTTCCCATCTCCTTTCCTAGACTTGACTGATGGAAGAGTATGCCACTCACTACATCAAAGACGAGAAGTTTACTCTCACCAGAGAACCACAGAAGCTCTGGATTTGGGGATGTCCACTATGAGTGGACGGAATGAAAGTCTGCACACCAAAGTGTCAGACTCTTGCCCATCTCCTCTGCTTGTCTCTAAGTCTGATCATGTAACGCTTACATTCTGCAGGCAGGAAGTTAGAAAAATACTTGGAAACTGTCCAGCTCCCCAGGAAGAAAGACTTCAGATACTGACACTGGGAGGTGGAGGGAAGGGTCAACAAGACAAATTCTTTAAACACCAGTGAGACCCACTAGTAAACAAGCCCCAGCCACAGAGCACAGCTTCCAATGAACCTTTCTGTGCCCTACACTTAAAAATGGAGTCAGGGGGCACCTGGGTGGCTCAGACATTGAGTGACTGCCTTTGGCTCGGGTCACAATCCCAGGGTTCTGGGATCAAGCCCCGAATTGGGCTCCCTGCTCGGTGGGAAGCCTGCTTCTCCCTCTTCCACTCCCCCTGCTTGTGTTCCCTCTCTCTCTCTGTGCCTCTGTCAAATGAATAAATAAAAATCTTTAAATTAAAAAAAAAAAAAAGAACTGTCAGAAGAAACAATCCTTAACATGGAAGACAGAGCAAAAATAGAAAAAGGAAACTTTGAGGAAGAGACAAAGCAAGAAGTCAAAGACAGTATTTTTACTATTTTTTTAAAGTGACTGGTTTATACTTTATTTTTTTAAGTAATCTCTATGCCTAACCTGGTGCTCAAACTCACAACCTCAAGATCAAGCATCATCTGCTCTACCGACTGTACCAGCCAGGCGCCCCAGGAGAAAATATTTTAAAAATGAATATCCATAGAGAGTAAAGCTACTATACCTATGAAACAAGAATAGGATGCCATAAAAAAGGAACATTAAGGAATTAAGACAGAGCCCTTGTTCTTGCTACATTAGCCTAAGAAGTTCAAGAGGTTGACAGATTAAGTTGAGGAAACCTATTAGACAAGGCTAAAGGAAAAAGAAGAGTATTAACCTGTCAAAATAACTGGAGTTTCAAGACAGAAGAAAGAACAGACACGAAGAAAGATCAGAGATATTAAGAGATAATATTAAGAGATAATATTGCAGAACTGAAGGACATGAGCCTTTAAGCCAAAAGGGCCCAATGAGAGAACAGCCCAATAAATGGGGGGGCGGGGGAAAGGCCTATATGTTGCCACATTTGTGTAAAACCTCAGCCCTCTGAAGACAAAGAGAACACCTTAAAAGCTTTCAGAGAGACAACTCAGGTTGTACAAATAATCAGAAACAGAATGGTATCAGACTTCTTTATGTCAATACTGGAAATGAGTAAAGTGAAAAATGTCTTCAAAATTCTGAAGAAAAATTAGTTCCAATCTAGAATTCTATACCCAAACCACAAATCAACTAGAGGAAACACATCACTGTTTTTTTAATTGTTCAGCTGTGAGCAATATTCAGTGATAGTAATATAAATATGGAAACCAATATCACCAGTAATTGGTTGGAGATAAGACAGATGGAGGAAAGGAAATGTGTGTGTACTTGGGCTCCCACAAGTACAAATGCACTGCTGATGGTATAATTATACTAAGCCCTTCCACAGCAGTAAGTCAGTGAACTTGGAAAATAACTGCTTTTGAGAAATGGGGCTCAGGCTGAAGAGAGATGGGGCAGAAGGTTTCTATCTTTCTTTACAAACAGAAGAGCTTTTAGACTTTAACAACCACACACACACATTTACACTGCTTTGATAAAAAGGAAAATGAAATTTAAAAAGCAAGCCTGTAAAGATGCTAACCCACTGGAGAAATCTCTATGCAATTAGGCCTTCCTCTCCAGGGCATGAACACCATGAGGGCAGGGACAAGGTCTGCAAGTGGGAAGGTTTCATCCACGAGTCACTCTGAATATTTAAAATTATGTTTTAAAACCAGCTTTAAATTGTATTGCTGGTTTCATTTCCTTTACTTGCTTTTTTAGAATTATCATTGCTAAAATTATCAAGCCTTTCCACCCACAGCCACAATCTCAGATGGTAAAAAGGACTTGTTTTTAGTATGTTATGGATCATGCACTCAATTTTTGTTAGAAAGCATAATTTCCACACACACAAACACACACTGGAATATATCTCAGCCAAAAAAAGGGATGAGATAATGCCATTTAAGACGACAATCTGGGCCTCGAGGATATTATTATAAGTAAAATAAGTCAGTCTAAGAATGACAAATGCCATAGGATGAATGGGCAAAAAGCAGAATCAGATATATAAATACAGAGAATAAATTGATGGTTTCTAGAAAGGAGGAGAGTGGGGGAATGGGTAGAATGGATGAAGGGGAGAATGAAGTACAGGCTCTCATTTATGGAATGAGTAAGTCGTGAGAGTAAAAGGCATTGAAGGAATGCAATCAATGATACTGTAAGAGTGATCTACTTATGGATTGGGACAAATGGTAAGTACACTTGTGGTGAACACAGCATAATGTATAAATCTGTCAAATCATTATGTTGTACACCTGAAATTAATGTAATATTGTGTGTCAATTACTCAAATAAACCAAACAATAAGAAAAAAGAAAGATAATTTCCAACAATCTTTTTTCTTTTAGACCTGTTTCAGAAATGTCTGAATGAATGTTTTTACCTAATAAGTAGAGTGACTGCCAGAAAAAAATGTATTTTCCAACACTGAGTAACTGCTCTTCAACAAAACAGGATAAAACTACAATACTGGGAGTACCATATTTTAAGCATCAGCATCAAAGTATTTTTAAAAGTATTAAGTTACCAGTTAATTTTAGTCTAGTCTCTATTCTCAAGTCACCAGAATGAAAACTAAATTCTGGGCAGAGAGAGTAAATCATTTGTTTAGATATTCCATGGACAAACACAAAGGTGACAAGTAAAGGACCAGATGCCATGGATTATCTTTTACTATAACAAATAGTTCTCTCTCCAACTGGTATTTAGGGAAGTTGTTTTTCTTTTTCTTTTTCTTTTTCTTTTTTTAAGATTTTATTTATTTATTTGACAGAGAGAGATCACAAGTAGGCAGAGAGGCAGGCGGAGAGAGAGAGGAGGAAGCAGGCTCCCTGCTGAGCAGAGAGCCCGATGTGGGACTTGATCCCAGGACCCTGAGATCATGACCTGAGCAGAAGGCAGCGGCTTAACCCACTGAGCCACCCAGGCACCCGGGAAGTTGTTTTTCTAAGGAAACTGGTCAAAGCTTTAAAGAGCTTTGCCTTTTTTTTTTTTTTTTTTTTTTTTTTTTTAAGGAGAAAGATTTAATTCTACCACTCTCTTGACACTTCTTCCATTGCTAGAGAACAAATGGGAAGACCAGCCACCACTGGTCCCTGCCATAATTTCAGGAAGACAATTAAATATAAAAAGTGACTTACTGCAAATACCAAAAATGTTCTGCCCAGACTTCAAGTCATATACAAAATGGCAATCCACACAGATTCAGACAACCACCCTCAGCCAGATACTTTCTCAAGAAAAGTATTAGTATAGTTAGTGTTAGTATTAAAAGTATTAACACAGGGGCACCTGGGTGGCTCAGTGGGTTAAGGCCTCTGCCTTCGGCTCAAGTCATGATCCCAGGGTCCTGGGAGCGAGCCCCACAACGGGCTCTCTGCTCCGTGGAGAGCCTGCTTCCTCCTCTCTCTCTGCCTGCCTCTTTGCTTACTTGTGATCTCTCTCTGTCAAATAAATAAATAAAATGTTAAAAAAAAAAGTAATACAGATTTAAGGGCTGGCTGACCCTATTTCCACATATGCAAAAGAAATAAGTGTGGTTCACTTTGTCAGTGTCACCAAGTTTGCATGGGAATCAAATGCTATCTCCACAATAAAGAATTCTGCTAACATAAAGCTTAAAATATTACCTTGATCAAAAAGATCAATGTTGAAGTAAACGATCTGGTATATTTGGACTAATCCCTCTTGGATCAATGTAATTAATTTCCAACATAACATAAAACTTTAATCTGGGATGAAATTCAACAAATTTTTTTTGGAGTATATATTTACAGAGAAGTTTTTTTACATGTCTACATGGTTTTCTCAATGTTCTATAAGCTGCCATGCTCACATCATGACTATCCATACATGTAGAATGCCTCACTCATTTCTCTGTATTTATGCACACCTGATTTACTGTTTAACATCTACCTCCTTTAGGAATTCTCCATCCATTGCTTGGACTCATACAGCTCTCATTACTCTAAACTCTAATGTTACACTGGCTCTGGTGTAGTCATTTAAACCCTGAATCAGTAATACCTTATAATAAAAATTTTAACTATTTGCTATGGACTGAACTGTGTCTCCCCCCAAATTTCTGTGTTAAAGCCTATGTGGGGATGGGGTCTTAAGGAGGTAATTACAGTTAAATGGATGTGAAGGGTAGGGCCCTAATATGATAGGGCTTTGGCCTTACAAAAAAAAAAAAAAGAGAGATCTCAATTCCTCCCTGCTCCCTCCACCTAGCCATGTGAGGACACAGTAAGAAGGTGGCTATCTGCAAACCAGCAAGATAGCCCTCTCCAGAACTTTACCTGATCTTAGACTTCCAGCTTTCAGAACCAGGAGAAAACAATTTCTGTTGGTTAAGCTACCCAGTCTATGATACTTTGTTCTGGCAGCGAGAGCAGACTCATACAGTGTTTCATATATGAAATGTTTCTTCTGTAGCACTCATAAATGCTACTGGATATACCTGTCAAATGGATCCATACCCAGCACCATAAAAAAACTAGTAAGAATAATTTTTACAGGTATTAAAATTCACTATGTGCGTTTATTTTTTTTTTTTTGTACAGAAAGGGAATCTGCATCACTGTGGAACACTAGAAGAAACACAATCTGCATTACAGTCAAAATATTAATTAAACTATTTGTACAAACATATAGTTCTCAAATCAGGAGTTGCAACAATATGATAATGGTAACATTATTCAGTTATTTAGAAGATATTCACTGACTGATGGAATTGAAAAAATGAGAGAATCCTTGTCATTAGTCTATTGGGGAAGACCACAAAGGAACTGCAGTGGGGCTACAGCCCATGGAATAGGTCAAGGGTGGTTTCTGGGAGAGGCAAATGGTAGATAGACCTTAAAGAACAGTCTGAGGTAAGTCAAGGTCATTGAAGGCAGAGATAGTATGCATAAAGCTCAGTAGCAAAGAAAAGCACCCTGGTAAGAATGGCATACAAGGTAAATACTGGGGAAGGGTAAAAGGGAAGGACAGAGAAGGGACACATTATGATGAGCATGTCAGTCACACAAGGTGGTCTGACTTTTATATTGGAGGCTGTGAGTATTAAAGAACTCAGGAATTTCAAACCACTGAGGAACATGTTCAGCTTCTCTTAGAAGGTAAAACAAAGAAACAAAACTGGAGGGAGGGTGACTAGTGAGGAGGTTACTATAAAAATCTAGGCAAGAGTTAAGAGCCTACATAAACAATATTTAACAAATACTTAAAATATTTTAAAATTCTATTTTAAAACACACTTAGGTATTTCACTTTTTATTTTTTATAGTAATCCCTATACACATGTGCTGTGAACTCACAGCCCCAAGAACGAGTCACATGGTCCTCTGAGTCAGGCAGGCACCCATGAATTAAGGGAGATTTTAAAAATTGGCTCCATGACCAATGCGGGGCTTGAACTTGGGACCCTGAAATCAGGAGTGGCATGTCTCCTGACTGGGCCAGCCAGGTACCCCTTAGATACTTTAAAACCACAGCTTGGTGCACCTGAATGGCTCAGTGGGTTAAAGCCTCTGCCTTCGGCTCACGTCATGATCCCAGGGACCTGGGATCCAGCCCCGCACTGGGCTCTCTGTTCATCAGGGAGCTTAGTTACTCCTCTCTCTCTCTCTCTGCCAGCCTCTCTGCAATCTTGTGGTCTCTGTCAAATAAATAAATAAAATCTTGAAAAAAAAAAAAAAGATTTAAAACAACAGCTTATTTACTTAGACAAGCCAAGGTAGTGTTTTCCCATAGTTCTGGGACCATATTCAAAACACATGTTCAGATAAAATATCTGTGCTACTTCTGAAGAGAGGAGGAAATGAAGACAAAGTTCTAGGGGGCAAAGTATTAACAATTCTGGGCCATTCCAACAGTTTGTAGCAATGATTTTCATTTGGGGCACAAAGCTAAGTAACCTGCAGAAATTTTTGAAAAGACACTGCTGAACTTCACTTCTGGAAAATTTAAATGCAGGTCTGGAATAAGGTCTAGGCATTGTATTCTCTTTCAAGATCATTTTGGGAATTCTGGGTCCATTTCCTTTAGGAGCAATTGTCAGTTTCTGCAAAAAGACAACTGGGATTTTGATAGACTGCATTAAATCTGTAAATCAATAATATTGTCTTTTTTTTTTTTAAGTCAGAGAGAGAATTAGCACAAGCAGGGGGAGTGGCAGGCTTCTGAAAGAGAAGCAGGTTCCCCACTGAGCAAGGAGCCCCATCTGGGACTTGATCCCAGGACCATAGGATCATGACCTGAGCTGAAAGCAACCGCTTAACCAGCTGAGCCACCAGGGGTCCCTAAGTATTGTCATCTTAATGATATTAAGTCTTCTGATCCATGAACATGGATGTCTTTATTTTCTTTAATTCCCTTTAAGAATATTTTTATTCTTTAATTCTATTCAATAATGCTTTATATTTTTCAGAGTACAAGATTTGCTCCTCTTCTGTTAAATTTATCACTAAGTATTTTGTTATTTGTATTGTAAATGAAATTGTTTCTTTAATTTCAATTTCAATTGTTCATTGTTCATGTATAGAAAAACAATTTGCTCCTGACCTCATATCCCGCACTCTTACTGGACTCACTTATTCATTCTAATAGGTTTTTAGTGACCCCATAGTGTTCCTCAAAAAATTAAAAATAGAACTACTGGGGCACCTGGGTGGTTCAGTCGGTTAAGCATCCAGCTCTTGGTTTTGGTTCAGGTTGTGATCTCAGGGTCACGAGATCTCACTCAGCACTGGCTCCCTGCTTAGTGGGGAGTCTGTTTGAGATTCTTGCTCCCTCTCCCCCTACCCCTCCCTCCACTCATAGGTGCATTCTCTCTCTCTCAAATAAATACATCTTTTTTTTAAAGATTTTATTTATTTATTTGACAGACAAAGATCACAAGTAGACAGAGAGGCAGGCAGAGAGAGAGGGGGAAGCAGGCTCCCTGCTAAGCACAGAGCCCAATATGGGACTCGATCCCAGGACCCTGAGATCACAACCCGAGCCGAAGGCAGAGGCCTAACCCACTGAGCCACCAGGCGCTCCTCAAACAAATAAATCTTTTAAAAAATATATATTAAAAATAACACATTACCATATGATCCAGCAACTGCACTACTGAGTATTTCTCCAAGAGATGAAATCACTATCCTGAAGAGATATTTGTACTCCTATGTTCACTGCAGCATTATTCACAATAGCCAAGACATGGAAACAGTCTAAGTATGGCCTGACAGATGAATGGGAAAAGAAAATGTTGTGTATATATATTAAATGGAATATTATTTGGCCATAAAAAAGAGAAACCTGTCATTTGTGACATGTGTAAATCTGGAGGGTATTACAGTAAGTGAAATAAGCCAGACAAATATTATCTTACTTACATGTGGCACCTCAGAACATCAGACTCTTGGGCATAGAGAAGTATGGTGGTTGCCATGGGCTGAATGGTGAGAGAAACGGGAAATGGGAAATTCCTGGTCTAAAGGTACTACCTTTCAGTTATAAGATGAGTAAGTTCCAGGGATCTAATGTACGGCATGGTGACCACAGTTAAAAATACTGAACTGTATACCTGAAAGTTGCGCTGAGACGAAATTTTAGATGTTCTTATCCCCACAACACAGCCAAATTATAATTACGTGAGGTGGAGAACAGTAACTGTGGTACGCATTTTGTAGTATATATATGTATCGCATGATCATTGCTCACTTTAAATTATACATTGTTATACAGGCCTACCTTGTTTCAGTGCTCCCTTTACTGCACTTCCCAGATAGCGTATTCTTCACAAACTGAAGGTTTATGGCAATCCTGTGTCAAGCAAATCTATCGGTGCCACTTTTCCAACAGCTCACTTTGTGTCTCAGTCACATTTTGGTAATTCTCACAGTATTGCAAAATTTTTCATTATTACTGTTATTTGTTACAGCGATCTCCCTTTTATCACTTTCTACCCACTTCTCACACATTCCAATTTGGATTTTATCCACTGTTGTAACTGCTTGTGTAAAATCACCAATGATTTCTATTACCCTGAATCCTTAGGACATTTTCTGGCCTTCTCTGATTTCCCTGAACATTCCCCTGCTGTATCATGTCTCCTTGACTTCTGTGAAACCCCACTGTCTAGATTTTCCCATTTCTCTTGTTTTGCTCACTCATCAATTTCTCCTGTCCATTCTTTCAGCTCTACCTACACATTAAAAACTGGAAGATATTCTGGGACTGTCCTGGTCACCAATTCTCTTTGTACGGTATTCTTTCCCTGAGCAATTTCATCTCTTCGTATGGCTTCATTTATCATCTGTGGTTGACAAGCTCAAATTCAATCTCCACTGTGGCTCTTGCTTCTATTCTACAGACTTAACTCCAACTGACTATCCCACACTTCCACTCACATATCTCACAGAAATCTCAAACTCGCCATATCCAAAACTTATTTCACTATCTTTTCACCTTTTTAACCCACCAATGCTGCCCTCATTTTTCCTCCAGTACTCTCTACCTTGGTCAAGGCACTACGCTTCACTCAGTTGCTAATTCAGAAAACCTAGAGATCTTTGCCTTTTTCCTCTCCCTCATTCCTAATGTCCAAACAGTGAAATTCTGCCTTTTCTATCTTTAAAATATCTTCTGATTTATATAGTCTCCTAAGACTACCTTAACAAAATGCCACAAACTGGATGGATTAGCAGAAATTTATTTTCTCATGGTTCTGGAGACCAAAATCAAGGGGTTAGCAGAGCTGGTTCCTTTTGTGGGCTCTGAAGATCTCATCCATGCCTCTCAATGCTGCTGGTAGTTATTGGCAATCCTTGGCATTCTCTGGCTTCTTGCTGTATCACTCTAACCTCTGCCTCTATTGTCATTTGGCCTTCTTCCCCTATGTTTTTGTATTTCTCTCTCCTTACATGGACACATCACTGGATCTAGGGCCATCCTAAACCAGTGTGGCCTTATCTCAACTTGATTACACCTGCAAAGACCCAATTTCCAAATAAGGTCACCTATACAGGTACCAAGGGTTAGGACTTCAATATATCTTTTGGGGGGACACAATTCAACCCCCACATATCTTCTACTTTTCTGTATACTATAGTAGTAAGGAGATGGACTTTTGAGTCAGAATGCCTCGGTAAATCCTAGCTCTGCCACTTTCTAACTGTGTGATCATAGAAAAGTTACCCACTCTTCTTTTGTACTTCTGGTTTCCGATCTGCAAAGTGGGGATGAAAACAGTACCTATCGCATAGGGTTGTTGTGAGGGTCATACAAGTTAATCTATGCAAAGCACTTGATACAGATTCTAGGATGCGGTATTAAGTGTTAGTTGTTACTATTATTGTACCCACTCAACTGATGTTATAGCCACCATTCTACTTGCCCTGTTTGGAATGGTGCTTCCCACACCCATTATTCTACCTTTCCAATCTGTTCTCCACACTGCAGTAAGGCTCTTGCAAATAACACAAATCCGATCTTGTCTCTGCCCTGCTTAAAACTTTAAAACTTCATTTTCACCTGCCCCAGTTTTCACAAGAGCTCTTACTCCTCACCCTCCCAACCCTTCACCTAATTAATGCTTACTCACTTATTAGATTTTGGGTTAAACACACTTCCTCTACAAAGCTTTCAAAGATTCACAAGGCAGTGCTTCCCTGCACTTCTCTTTCATAATATTCTGCATACTTGTCATTGTTACTTGCTCATATTTTACTTAACTTTCATTAGAAGAGCAAATGACTTCTGTAACCTCAGCTCCTAATTACATGGACTCGGCACAAAATTTGTGCTCAGTAAATCTGAAGGAATAAATGAAATGAATCAATCTTGCTCATGGGATTGGGTTTCCGTGACTCACAGAGACATATTTGGCGTCCTTACAAATGACGGTGTATTCTGTGATTAGGTATACTTGCGCAGACAAATGAGGCACCTCGTGCAGTATCCTGTCTTAATTTTGCCTCATACAGCAATTAGTGGCCCGCCCAGGATGGCATGGAAATCGCCGTATTGTGTGGGATGACAGGCATAATTGTGTCTTCATCTTGGTATTCTTTGGTTCTAGCTTGGCACACTGAAGACATCCAATAAACTGGGCTGAATAAACTTCACTTGGAACGTGGGTGTCTGGATGCCATGATAATCTGAACACCCTCCCCTTCCACCTAGCCTCAAACACCAGGAATCCCCATGGCCCTCCATCAGTTCATTCTTCAACTGCCGGTGCTCCAAAATGAGCCACGCCCCTCCCTCTGTAACTAAAACCTCAGACCCCAGGTTCCTGATCATTAAAAGCGATCACAGAGGAGGACATTAAATTACTAAGCTACACTAATCGCAGTCAGAGGCGTCCCCGGCTCTTCTCTACACCCCTTCCCATCCCAACTCCCGGGGTCCCGCACACAGGCGACATCTGTTCATCTTCCTCCCGCTGTTGAGCTCAAACTCGGTGAGACGGAAGTGGCTCGGATTCCTCCCTCCAAGGAAAGGCCGCCAAGAGTGGAGCCCTCGGGCTCTCGTCGGTCGCGGCCCAGGGTCTCCCCTCCCGGGACCCACCTCTGCTCCGCACGCCCCGGGCTCCGCCGCCGCCCCCTCAGCCCGGCCCCGCGGTCCCACTCACTGTTCTTAAGGAAGCGCTCCTCGTGCAGCACCGCGATGGCATTGACGCAGAGCAGGGCCGCCTGCAGTAGCGAATACAACGTAAAGGCCATGGCCTCCCGGAGCCGCCCCGAGGCCCAACTGATCTTTCTCCCGCCGCCGCAGGGGACGTGGCGCCGCCACGGCCGGAGCTCTCCTACGGGAGCCGGGGAGGCCCCAAACGCGCTCTCCCGGAAGCTCCGCCCCGACCTGCCTAGGACCCGCCCCTTACGTCAGCGAGGCGCGTGTGTTCGGCTGTGTAGACCTCCGCAGTCCAGGGTTGGAGCCAGCCACGCGTGGCTGCTGAAAGCTGGAAACGTGGCTGGTCGCAGTTGAGGTGCTGTAAAGTGTATATGACTGTACACACCGGATTTCAAGGACTTAGGACGAAAACAACGTAAAATCTCCCATTAATTTGAAAATATTGGTTACATGTTAAAATGATATTTTGAATATATTAGGTAAATAAATTGAATAATTAGCATAACTTTTACGGTAGGGGCGCCTGAGTGGCTCAGTCGGTTAAGTATCTGCCTTGAGCTGGGGTCACGATCCCAGGGCCCCAGGCCCCTTTTCTGGTTCCCTGCCCAGCGGGGAGCCTGCTTTTCCCTCTCCCTCTGTTGCTCCCCGTGTTTGTGCCCTCTCATAAATAAATAAAATCTTTTTTTAAAAATTAACTTCTACTGTTTACTTCTACTTTTTTCTTTTCTTTCTTTCTTTTTTTTTTTTTTCTTTTTTACTGTGGCCAAGACGACATAGATAACTGCATGTGAGGCTTACACAGAATTGCAGTTGGACAGCACTGTACCAGATGCTCCTGAGAGCCGCAAGGGATGTTAATATTCCTATTCTACAGATAAAGAAACAGAGGCTTTGGCAAATAAGTGTCTTTTTTAAGTAAAAAAAATGACGTACTAAAACCACTCAGTGAGAAACATTCTCTCCGTGATTAAACTAGCCAGTCTCCTCTAAACCCTCTTAATTACATCTCAACCTCAGCCTATTAAAAACTACAAATTCTCAACACAAATGATTTCATCCACTCTCCTAGCCCTGCATTAAATGACTTAAACAAACAGTAACATAGTTTCTAACAGCTCAAGGCCAAATCCCTAGGATGACCCCAGGTCCCCCCTAAAAGTGTCTGCCTGAGAAAACTCAATGCTGCCAAAAGAATTTACAATTTGTTCTAGCCAACCTGAAAATAGGCCCCTGACCATGCGGTCCATATATACTATGGAGTATTATGCCTCCATCAGAAAGGATGAATACCCAACTTTCAACCCAACTATCAACAGGGACGGGACTGGAAGAGATTATGCTGAGTGAAATAAGTCAAGCAGAGAGAGTCAGTTATCATACGGTTTCACTTACTTGTGGAGCATAAGGAATAACACGGAGGACATGGGAAGATGGAGAGGAGAAGTGAGTTGGGGGAAATTGGAGGGGGAGATGAACCATGAGAGACTGTGGACTCTGAGAAACAAACTGAGGGTTTTGGAGGGGAGTGGGGTGGGAGGTTGGGTGAACCTGGTGGTGGGTATTATGGAGGGCACATATTACATGGAGTGTTGGGTGTGGTCCATAAACAATGAATTCTGGAACACTGAAAAGAAATTTAAAGGATTGGGGGGTGCTACAAAAATAAATAAATAAATAGCCTACAATTGTGAATCCTTCTCCTGTCTCTTGAGATGTGTATGTATGTCCTATAATTCAGTAGTGTCTTTCTGGCCTAAAAGTCATTCCTTTAAAATGTAATCATCAGGAAGAATAAAGCCTCTGTTTCCCAGTGTCTGTGGGAGGGTAGAATCCTAACTTTAATAATTGTCAGCTAACTGTCACAACTGGCCTGTCAACATTTACACTGACCACCCCTCTGTAATTTGTCACTTCTCTGACTCTACTGAGCCCCTGTTCGCCTCCCTTTCTTCTCCCTTTAAAATGCCCAGTCACCTCTGTACAAATTGACATTGAGGTCAGTTTGCATTTGACCCTCTTGCCTATTGCAATAGTATAATACAGATTAAAATCTGTGTTTACCATTGTAACTGGTGTCTAGCTTTGTTTATCTTTCACAGCAGCAGTAATAAACTGAGTCTGATTATGTTGAGTTTTAGATATTGTTTGAGGTTGAGTATGCAAATTAGTCACCTTCTGAACTTCTCATGGTCCCCTAAAATAGAAAATAGAAAAGCAGCACATTAGTCCCAGAAAGGACTTTGGAGATCTATGTGCTTGCTGCTGCTGGAAAAGACACTAGCCAAAACTAATAATAATAGAAGAGGAAGGAGAAGAGGAGTTGTTAATCTCCCAGGAAGAAATTAAGCTTTAATAGGCCAACTAGTTAGTACCTACAGGGAAGAAGAGATGTATTATTTCCCCCAGACACATAGGAACACTACCTCCAAAATTGGCCCCATATGCAAATCAGGTAGGGAAAGACACAGGAAGATAAAGTAAAGGAAATAAAAGAAACAGCAAGATACCAACAAATCCTCCAGTTTTTTAAGATCCCACTGGTGATAGAGAAGGAAGGTTGTTCTTGTAAGTGGACAGTGACCAATCCAGGATATCTACCCTGGGCTGGGAGAGGGGAAAGAGCACATTGGGGCCTTGTTTGGAAGCTTTGGTTGAGCAGTAAATCACAGTTTTTACTAGCTTGTATATTTACTGAGGAGGGGGCAATGTGGGATAGATGTAGAGGAGGTGGGGTAAACTTCTCTCACAGTTACCTCTTTGTGTCACTTGCCCCTGGGTCACAGCTCACATGATTCAGTTCTTGTACTTTCAAAAGAATCAGGTTAACCTCTCTGGGCCTCTGTTACTTCATCTATAAAATTAGGTGATTACGATCTCTAAGGCTTCTTCAGCTCCTAAAATCTCTAGATCTAGCAAAAGAAGCTTAAAATATAAGATAGGGTACGAGTACTAGTACCACATTTACTGATCTACTATTTTTCAAAAATCCAGGCTTGTAGACTAAGCTGATAACAGCAGATTACATTTTTTAAAATTGTTCCTCGGATGTCCTTACTTCCAAATAAATTTTAAAAGCTTGGAATTTTAAAAATATATTTATTCAACAATTGTCTCAGTTTAGGAAAAAAAAATATTTCCCCAAACAAAGAAAAACACATATTCTATATCTTAGTAGCTTGGAAAAGAAAATCCCAACTCGTGTACTTTACTGAAAATTAAAGCCTGCTGCATGCTGCTGAGATTCTGAGGTCTGTGCGGTCCATTTTTACCAATTCATGTAAGATTTCTTAGCAGGTGCTGCTGTCGAGTGGTTTTCAATTTCATATACAGATGGCTCCTTAACATTTGCTCTCAGTATTATTTATTTATTTATTTATTTATTTATTTATTTATTTATAAAGATTTTATTTATTTGTCATAGAGAGCGAGCGAGAGCGAGCACAGGCAGACAGAGTGGAAGGCAGAGTCAGACGGAGAAGCAGGCTCCCTGCGGAGCAAGGAGCCCGATGTGGGACTCGATCCCAGGACGCTGGGATCATGACCTGAGCCGAAGGCAGCTGCTTAACCAACTGAGCCACCCAGGCGTCCCTATTTATTTATTTTTGTATTCAGGCTATTACAAGGCACACGTTGGCATCTTGGACCATCTCACCACAGACTTTCTTTGTAACTGGTACTATGGAGTCAATGTTTTCATTCCTTTGACAAAAATCAAAGAATGAATGCCTTCAGGAAAGTTCCTTTAGGCAATGGGGAGCAATGGTTATATAATGTCTAGGGTAATCTTTACGTTTGGCCCCTGATTAGATGAGGGGGGGGGGTGCTGGTGGGTGTAGAATTCAAACTTACCTTTTAAAGGTAAGTGGTCCAGGATGGACTCAGTCCTTGGACTTGGGAGAAACTGCATTACTGAACTCAATTTCTACCCTTCCATGTATGAGTGCCTTTGCTTTTTCATTGGGCTGATCCTGAACTTTGAGTTCAGCTATATGACTTATTCTGGCCAATAGAATAAGAAGGAAGTTGTGCTGGACCAGCTCTGAGCCTATACCTCAAAAGGTCTTGTATGTTTCTTTCTTGTGCAGCTGAAATTGCCATGAGGTGTGGGGGAAGGGGAAAAACAACCATGCTTTAGCCAGTCCACTGGTTCTAGGAGAAGGATGAGAGTTACTTGAAACAGAAGAAGCAGCAGAAGAAGCAGAAGCAGAAGCAGAAGAAGAAGAAGAAGAAGAAGAAGAAGAGGAGAAAAAGAAGAAGAAGAAGAAGAATCAGAATCAGAAGCAGAAACAGAAGAAGCAGTAGAAGAAGCAGAAGAAGAAGCAGAAGCAGAAGAAGCAGAAGCAAAAGAAGCAAAAGCAGAAGCAAAAGCAGGAGAAGCAGAAGCAGGAGATGAAACAGAAGCAGGGCAGAAGCAGGAGAAGAAGCAGAAGCAGGAGAAGCAGAAGAAGAAGCAGAAGCAGGAGAAGCAGAAGAAAAAGCAGAAGAAGCAAAAGCAGAAGCAGAAGCAGGAGAAGCAGAAGCAGGAGAAGAAGCAGAAGCTGGAAAAGCGGGAAGAAGCAGAAGCATAAGCAGGGAAGAAGCAGAAGCAGGAGAAGCAGAAGAAGCAGCAGCAGCAGAAGAAGCAGAAGCAGCAGAAGCAGAAGCAGCAGAAGCAGCAGAAGCAGCAGAAGCAGCAGAAGCAGCAGAAGCATAAGCAGATGAAGAAGAAGGAGAAGAAGAGTTGTTAATGTCCCAGGAAGAAATTAAGCTTAAATAGGCCAACTAGTTAGTACCTACAGGGAAGAAGAGATGTATTATTGCCCACAGACACATAAAAACGCTACCTCCAAAATTGGCCCTATATACAAATCAGGTAGGGAGAGACAGGAAGATAAAGTAGAGATGAAAACAGATGATTATTGTTTTAAGTCACTAAATATTGGGATTGTTTGTTCCACAGTATTTTTGAAGCAACAAATTTCTACTCACAGTCACTCCCTTGGTGATCTAATTTATTTTAACAGCTTGACATTTGTATACTCTGAAGACTTCCAAATTTATATCTCCTACCCAGAACTCACTCATGTACTCTTGGCTGGTATTTCCAGCTGACTATCACTTGGGGGTCTGATAGATGTCACAAACTTACCTTGTCCAAAATGGAATTCCCAATTTCCCTCTGAAACCCACTTCTCTTATAGTCATCCATTTCGGTTCGTGGCAAGGCTATCCTTCCAGTGGTTCAAGGAAAAAACCTTGAATTCTTCTTCACCCTCTTTGTCTCATACCCTTTATACAATCTATCAGCAAATTCTTTTTATTTTAACTTCAACATAGATCCAAATCTGACTACTTCTCATCTTCTCTGCCACCCAAACCCTGGTGCAAGTTACCATCATCTCTTGCATAGATCAGCACAGTAGCTCCTGACCAGACTCCATGGTTTTTGCTTCCCCTCAGTTTACTCTCCCCAGAGCAGCCCAAGTACTCTTTCAAAGTTAACTAAGGAAAGTAATTTATTTGTTGAGAGAACTGGGTCATTTGTCCTGTAAAACTTCCCACATTCTGAATTTTGCTTGGTTGTATCCCCATGGTCCTGGCTGACTTAAATATTACGCACAATACCTGAATCCTCTGTAATTCATATGAAAACACTTGATTGAAGAAAACAGTCACTATTGAAACTGACTAAAACTTTTCACTCACTAAATGGAAAATATCGAGTATGAGGTAAAGAAAAAATATTTGCAAGTCGGATCTTAGAATAAGTCTATAATAAATGTGCTGGCAGCTCTCTTTCTATTCCTATTTTTAAATCTCAGCATTTCTATTCCTGTGTTCATTAAAAACTAGCTCTTTAAGTTAAGGATTGTGTATGTTATTTATCAAAAATTCAGACTCACCTTGAAGAATGATAAAAATGGATTATGAATTTTTAACATTTTTGTCCTCATATACTTTAATAGATATATTTATTTTATTGTCTGTCTGAGATATGAATCAATGATGACTGAGGTATGTTTGCTTTTAATCTTGTTATTTACAATAGCAACCTTGAGTTTAAATGGGCTTATGGCAGCAGAATTCACCTAAATGGGTTCTATTTGAGGTAAGCATTGGACTAAAATAGGAGAATCCCACAAGAAGAGCCTCATTCATGTTTATGGATTCATACAAGCTATTCCTGGTATGAGACTCAAATGAAACCATTTGCAAGCTGAAAGCTTGTGCATTACGGAGTGTTTCTGGAAATAGGGCTCGTGGAAATGGAAAGTTTCCTTAAAAAATAAAAGTGAGTCACCGTATCTATTTTTAAAGGGAATTAATTCTGAATGGCTACATATAGCTGACTAGTTTTATTTCAAAAAAAAAAAAAAAAAAGAACCTACTGAGTAAGTAAGAGCAGAGTAGATACTAGAGAAACTACTTACCCAAATGCATATCATTCCTTTACTTGCTCACCCCTTTGTTCATTCTGTTACTCAAGGAGAATTTATTGAACTTCTAAGCCATGCCTGACAGTGTTCAAGGGTTCAAGGGTGAAGGGCGGTAGGCTAATCACAAAGAATCATCAGATATGCTCCCGCTGTAATGAAAATGATCAACTAGTAGGAAAACTGAGGCATAGAATGCAAGGAGTTACAAACCAGTAAACATTCAGTGCTTAAAATAAAGGGTAAGTAAGAATAAAAGACAGTTTTGGGAGACAGTGTCTCCCAAACTTGTCGGATCATAATCACCAGGGGGGTGGAGCATAAGGAATAACATGAAGGACATTAAGAGAAGGAAAGGAAAAGTGAATTGGGGTAAATCGACGGGGGAGAGGAAAGATGAGAGATTGTGGATTCTGGGAAACAAACTGAGGGTTATGGAGGGGAGGGAGGTGGGGGGATGGGGGAGCCTGGTGGTGGGTATTAAGGAGGGCACAGATTGCATGGAGCACTGGGTGTGGTGCATAAACAATGGATCTTGGAACATGAAAAAAATTTAAATTAAATTAAGATGTTAAAATAAAAGTATATAGGCTCTTCTTCTAGTTCAAGACGACACATCAAGTGCATGTTTTTCTCATCACTACTTCCCGAGACTCCATTACGTTACAAATGAAAAAGTGGCGGGGAGACTTTTCTAATAATATAGATATAGAGGAACACAAGAAATTTCAACAGTGTATGGAAGATAAGAAAAGAAGGAAAAAAAAAAAAGAGGAAGGAAGCATATTGATGGATGACACTCAGTGGAAGAACTTGTCGCCCAGAGCAAACCATGGAGGGGTTGCCACGCAGGGGTAGAAGTCATTGTCCTGAAGAATTTTACAGAATCTCCCCATTCTGAGTTGGAGGTACAACAGAGATCCAGAAGGAGAAGCCGGGATGAAAACACATGGGTTGATTGATGATCGTTATACACAATACTTAGCCTCCCCAGCCCTGACTCCCGAACTGCTTGGAGGATTCAGCAACCAGTCTGCATTTTGCCCTGGGCAAGACTGGAAAGACCTTAACCCTCAGAAAATTCAAATATCTGAGAAGCGCTAAGGCTTCTAACGTGTGCATTGCTGCTGTAGAGTGGGGCTGTTCTTCTAGTGTTTGGGAAGCTGTCAGCTTGACTGCTGACACCCTACTAGTTCAATCCACAGCTAAGCTGCTGATTTCATGCTTCTCCAAGTACACGGAGCTCCCGGTTAGCTGTTTCTCCCCACACCAATGATCTAAATATCCATTCAAGTTTATTATAATAAAAAATATATCTATTTTATTATATAAAATATAAACAGGCCACCATGACAAAAAACCAGCAAGATGAAAAGGAAAGACAAAGATGAAAAACTCAGTAAAACTGACTTCGGATGGAGACAGAGATAATTCTGGGGGGAAAAAAAGGGCTGTATACTTGAAACTAACATAACACTGTGTTAATTATACTTTATTAAAAAAAAGAAAAAAGACCAATGATAATTCAAGTGATTTGATAGCCATTTAAAAAATTATTTTCAGGTATTTCTGTATAGACGGAACAATCAGAGAAAAAGAATGAATTCTTAAAACAAAAATCACGATAGCCCTCCAAAAAGGTTCATTGGAAGATAAAGTTCAGTAACTATTTAAGAATATAGAAAAGAAAAAAAAACAGAGATAAAAGTATGAGACAGGGACAGAAATATAGAAAGCACAGGGAAAATGAGAGTTTCATAAGGACAGAAGTACAGAACAGGAAATAATATAAACAAAAATTTCCAGAGATGAAAATTACATGAGTGATCAAACTGAAAAGACTAAGGACTTACCAGGGACACAGCAAGTTAAATGATAAAAAAGATAAATAAATGAATAAATAAATAAACATTTAAAAAACAAAAAAAGTGTTAGCCAAACCCATCATTATGAAATTTCAAAAAACTTACTAATCTTAAATTTAAAATCCTATTAAGGATTCTAAAAACTTCAAGGGAGGAAAAATGTTACTTACAAAGAAATAAGAAGTCAATTAGCGCTAAATGTGGAAGATAATGGTGCACTCTTTTCAAGGTTTTGGAAAGAAAATAATTTAAACCTAAAATTCTATAGTCAATCAAACTATGTATTAATGTTGAGGATAAAATATTTTTTTAGTTTTATTTATTTATTTGACAGAGAGAGATCACAGTAGGCAGAGAGTGGGGGATGGGGAGCAGAGAGCCTGATGTGGGGCTCGATCCCAGGACCCTGAGATCATGACCTGAGCCGAAGGCAGAGGCTTAACCCACTGAGCCACCCAGGTGCCCCAGGATAAAAAAATTTTTTTAAAAAGACTTATTTATTTATTTATTTGGCAGACAGAGATCACAAGTAGGCAGAGAAGCAGGCAGAGAGATAGAGGAAGGGAAGCAGGCTCCCTGCTGAGCAGAGAGCCCAATGTGGGGCTTGATACCAGGATCCTGGGA
Source organism: Mustela putorius furo (assembly GCF_011764305.1). NCBI lineage: Eukaryota > Metazoa > Chordata > Mammalia > Carnivora > Mustelidae > Mustela > Mustela putorius. Next base: position 40,438,341 of record NW_025422010.1, read on the forward strand.
TCATGACCCGAGCCGAAGGCAGAGGCTTTAACCCATTGAGCCACCCAGGCGCCCCCAGGATAAAATATTTTTAAGATAAAGGCAAAACTAACATTTAAAAAAAGATCTTATTTATTTATTTATTGACAGAGAGAGAGAGAGAGTAAGAGTATAAGCAGGGGGAGCAGCAGGCAGAGGGAGAGGGAGAAGTAGACTCTCTGTTGAGCAAGGAGCCCGCAAAGGGGCTCAATCCCATGACCCTGGGATCATGACCTGAGCCAAAGCAGTTGCTTAACCGACTGAGCCACCAGGTGCCTCCGTACTAACATTTTTTAAAAAAAAATTATTATTATTATTATTATTATTATTATTATTATTATATTTTTATTTAAGTAGGCTCCATATCCAACATGGAGCCCAGAGCGAGGTCTGAACTTCATGACCCCAAGATCCAGACCTGAGCTAAGATTAAGAGTCAGATACTTAACTGTGTGAGCCACCCAGGTGCTTCAAACACAATTATTATTATTATTTTTTATTGTTTTGGGGGAGGAGCAAAAAGAGAGAGAAAATCAACGTGGGACTCCATCTCACAACCCTGAGATCATGACTTGAGCTGAAATCAAGAGTGAGATGTATAACCAACTAAGCCACCCAAGCACCCCCCAAAATTATTTTTTAAAAAGACTTTTAGACGTGAAAAACACTCAAGAAGTTTTTGCCTAGTTAACAAATGTGTCCTGTGTACCTATTTCGACATTCTCTCAGACAGTAGAGATACAAGAACAAACATGACAGATGTCCTGCCTTCAAGAAACTTATATTTTAGGATGTCTGGGTGGCTTAGTGGGTAAAGCCTCTGTCTTTGGCTTGGGTCATGATCCCAGGGTCCTGGGACTGAGCCCCACATCAGGCTCTCTGCTCAGCAGGGAGTCTGTTTTTCTTCCTATCTCTCTGCCTGTCTCTCTGCCTACTTGTGATCTCTTGTCTGTCAAATAAATAAATAAAATCTTGGGGAAAAAAAAGAAACTTATATTTTAAAGGAGGTAAGTTTCAAGCATTCTTTTAGAGAAATTTATTTGGAGATGTACTGTAGCAGATTAGTAAAAAACCAGAAGTTATAAGAAGTAACAGAACTAAACTAAGCAGACAATGAATAATCCAAGAGGAGAGGTATGTCATGGTCCTAAAAAGCACTGACCCAAATTCTAACAAGAAGTCATTATGCTCCATGAGGAATCTCTGATAGAAAAAAGAAATAAAAGTAGATTTCACGTTATAAATAAAATGAAAATCCACTGGAAGATAGAGGAGATAAGGCATTGTATTGACTGTGTTCAGAAATATCCAGTTAAATCCTTCCTAGGTAATTAGGATGTCTACATTTTCAGTTTTCCTTATTGTTTGTTCCCAGTGTAATTAAATTCTGGCCAAGGGAATGTGTATATTATTTTCAGGCCAGGGCAGTTGAGAAATAGTGGATTTTCCATTTGATCTTTTCCCCAGTGTTAGTTGGCTAGATGGACTGGATCCAAGGGAGAGCTCCAAAGATCTCAGAGGTGTCAGAGCCAGAGTATGGACGAAAACTTTCTCCTGTGGACCATGGACTGTGGTGATCTGTGATATGATCAAGAAATAAACTTTTGTAATGTTAAGTCACTGGCCAATTGAGATTTCCAGGTTTTATTTGTTGCTCTAGCATTTCATAATCTACTTTAACTACAAATACAGTGTGTGTGTGTGTGAGAGAGAGAGAGAGAGAGAGAGAAAGAAAGAATGCACCCCTTTTCTCTCAATAAGAAATAAATATACTTAGGACTCAAAATAAAATGCTGAACAACAAACTCATGATCCAATACAGAGTCCACTTAAATGTGACCATTGTCAGAGCAGAAGCTAGGTCCTGGGCACAAACAAATCTGTGAAGAATTAAGAAAAAGAAATTAGTGATGACAGGAAGGCGAAAGGAGACATCAGCTTGAAGAGAAGGCAGAGTTCAAAACAACTGTGGTAGGTTCATTTATCCTTAAACCCACTGGCACCATATCAACTACACTAGAGTCATCTGCTAGTGTTATAGATGAGTTAACCTACTTTGGATCTGGAGCAAAGCTCCATAATACATAAAAGTTTGAAAGTCAAGAAGCATCTGTGTGTATATAGATAATAGAGGACAGAGACTCTCAAGGACAGGTGGGAAGTAGAAAGGAGCAGTGATAATGAATGAACTGTGGCTCCAAAAGCAGATTAGCTTGATTGGCCACATTCTGTATATTGAGTCTCCCCAAGTTCTGATAGTTCTTTACAAATCCACATCCAAATTTAGAGCATTTGAGACATCCAAGTCATCTGCATTAGGAAACACTTCTGCAGCCAAGAAGAGTGCAACGTAGGACCAGGACTGTTCGTTCCCTGCCCTGAAGGAGTTTATAGTCTCACTGGGCATACATTAAGATAGGGAAGGAGCAATGAGAAACCGAAGGCAGCACATAGGAAGTATCAAGTGACTGGTGCAAAAAAAACCACATATTCTTAAAAGGGTTTAAAGGGGGGAGAAAATCTAAGGGTTTAGAGAGCTGGGCGGGGAGGGGCATTGAGGGGAGAGTGGACTTGAGCTGTTTGATCTTGAGAGTTAGACAGAAGAAGGAGGAAGGAGGGCCTTCCAAGTAGAAAAATGGTGTCAGAAAAGGCAAGAATATAGCAATTAGGGGCCAACGTTAGGAAGAGTCCAGCTACGAGATGGTAAATGTAAGTTGGGTCCAAAGTGTATAGAGCCTTAAACAACGGACAGGATTTGGGATTTATTCTGTAGATAATAGGTAGCATCAAGGTAAAAGTGGTGGTACAAAATCTCAGATCACACTGATTTTTCTAGTACTAGGTTTGAACCGTTATCTGTGGGGGAATACTCCCCCCAGTTAGTTTTGTTCTGGAGTAGCTATAAAGGTCAGTTAACCTTGCCTTATTGGGAGTGAAGAATGAAAAGTTCTGTTCCAGAAGATAATACACCCACATCTGCTGTTGCCAAGATTTTTCCTTCCTTGTTACTTAATGTTAAAGTGAGGAAACCGGGCGCCTGGGTGGCTCAGGGGGTTCAAGCCTCCGCCTTCGGCTCGGGTCATGATCCCAGGATCCTGGTATCAAGCCCCACATTGGGCTCTCTGCTCAGCAGGGAGCCTGCTTCCCTTCCTCTATCTCTCTGCCTGCTTCTCTGCCTACTTGTGATCTCTGTCAAATAAATAAATAAATAAATCTTTAAAAATAAATAAATAAATAAAGTGAGGAAACCTCCCAGGAGTTCTGAGAATTAAGTAGTAACTCCCAAGGGAATTTCTTATGCCTGTTATTTATGTAGCTTATTAAAGAAAGAAAAGATGTCTTTTATAAACATGACCTTATTAATATTTGTTGAATCCACTTCACACAATCAGGAAAGATGGTGGGGGCCAGGGAGTATGGAAGGAGACCCAAGAATACCAGTCATTCTAGTGGGTATGCAGTGGTATCTCATTGTGGTTTTAACTTGATCTCCTGAGGACTAATGGTGTTAGTCACTTTTTCTTATGTTTACTGATAATTTGTATAATTTCTTTCATGAAATGTCTATTCAAATCTTTTGCTGAGTTTTAAAAAACATCTGATTGCTGTTTAGTTTTTTTAAGATGAAAGAGTTCTTTATATATCCTAGATACAAGTTCTTTGTCGGATATATGCTTGCATATGTTTTCTCCCAGTCTGTGGCTTACATGTTCATTTTCTCACTGGTGTTAACTTTTAATTTTGATAAAGTGCAATTTATCAGGTTGGTTTTTGTTTTTTTGGCAACTACTGCTTTGTATGTCTAAGAAATCTTTGCCCCCCTCCTAGTCATAGAGATAATCTCTCACGTTTTGTTCTGAAGTTTTTATGATTTTAAGTTTCACATTTGGGCCTGTCATCTGTCTCAGATTAAATTTTGTATATGGTGTGAGGTAGGGGTTAATTTTTAGAAGTTAATTTTTTTCCCATATGGATGCAGAATTATTTATTCCAACACCATGTTGTTGAAAAGACTTTCCTTTGTCCATTTCTTTGACACCTTTGTCAAAAATCAAATGATCAGAGGCGCCTGGGTGGCTCAGTGGGTTAAAGCCTCTGCCTTCGGCTTGGGTCATGATCCCAGGGTGCTGGGATTGAGCCCCGCATCAGGCTCTCTGCTCAGCGGGAAGCCTGCTTCCTCCTCTCTCTCTGCCTGCCTCTCTGCCTACTTGTGATCTCCTTCTGTCAAATAAATAAATAAAATCTTAAAAAAAAAATCAAATGACCATAGAGGTGTGGCTTATGTCTGGTCTCTCTATTCAGTTACACTGATGTTTGTCAATCCTGAAGCCAGTACCACATGGTATTATGATAGCAATAACTTTATAGTAAGTTTTGATATCAAGTAGTATAAATTCCTGAAAAATTGCTCTTCCTTTTAAAAATTGTTTGGATATCCTACGTCCTTTGCACTTGTGCTTAATTACAGAGTCATCTCGTTGGTTTCTCCCAAAATCTTTCTGGGAGTTTGAAATTGTGTTGAGCCTATAAATACATTTGGGGAGAATGGATATCTTAACAACAAATCTACCAACCCATGCATATAGTATATTTCTCAAGTGTTTTAAGTCTTTTAAATTTCTTTCAATGATGTGTTGAGGTTTTCATTGGAAAGGTCTTACATACCTTGTGCTAAATTTATAAAGATTTTTATATGAAATACCCATAACATAAGATTAACCATGTCAAAGTGACATTTCAGTAATATTCAATTCATTCACAATCTGGGAACACCACTACCTCTATTTAGTTTCAAAACATTTCCATCATTCAGAGGGAAGCCCTGTACCATTAAGCAGTTTCTACCAATTCTGTCCTCCTCTTCACCCTTGAAAACCACCAATCTGATATCTATATCATTGGCTTTGCTATTCTAGAATTTCATATAAATGGAATCATGCATTATGGGACCTTTTATGTCTAGCTTACTTCACTTAGCATAATGTTTTTAAGATTCATCCATGTTGTAGCAGGCATCAATACTTCATTTCTTCTCATGGCTGAAAAAGTATACACTATATTTTGTTTATACATTCATCAATTAATGGACATATGAGTCATTTCTACCTTTTGACTATTGTAAATAGTGCTACTGTGAACATGTGTATAAAAATATTTGAATACTTGTTTCCCATACTTTTTAGGTATATACCTAGGAGTGGAATTATTTTTTTTAAGATTTTTTTCTTTCTTTCTTTTTTTAAGTTTTTACTTTACTTTCATTAATTTTTTTTTCATTCTTTTTTTTTAGTCTTTTTAAAAAATTTCTTTTCAATGTAACAGAATTAATTGATTATGCACCACACCCAGTGCTCCATGCAATACGTGCTCTCCATAATACCCAACACCTAGATCCCCCAACCTTCCACCCCCCACCCCTTCAAAACCCTCAGATTGTTTTTCAGAGTCCATAGTCTCTCATGGTTCATCTCCCCTTCCAACTTCCCTCAACTCCCTTCTCCTCTCCATCTTCCCATGTCCTCCATGTTTTTGTTATGCTCCACAAATAAGTGAAACCATATGATAATTGACTCTCTCTGCTTGACTTATTTATTTGACAGAGAGAGAGATCACAAGTAGGCAGAGAGGCAGGCAGAGGGGGAGGGGGAAGCAGGCTCCCTGCTGAGCAGAGAGGCCGATGTGGTGCTCCATCCGAGGACCCTGAGATCATGACCCAAGCCCAAGGCAGAGGCTTAATCCACTGAGCCACTCAGGTGCCCTGATAGGAGTGGAATTATTATGTGATAGAGTAAGTCGATGTTTAACTTTTTTAGGAGCTGCCAAACTGTTTTCTGTAGTGGCTGCACCATTTTACATTTCCACCAGCAATGTACAAGGGTTCCAATTCTCTCACGTCTTCACCAAATCTGTTACTGTCTTTTTAGTAATAGTCATCCTAGTAGATGTGAAATGGTTTTTGTAGTGAAGTGAAGTGAGTTCATTGGTTTTAATTTGCATTTCCCTGATGACTCATTGTGTTGAACATCTTTTCCTGTGTTTATTGGGCATTCGTGTATCTTCTCTGGAGAGATGTCCATTCAAATCTTTGCCCATTTCTTATTTAGATTGTCTTTTTATTATTGAGTTGCAAGAGCTCTTTATATATTTTGGATACAATTTCTTATCAGGTGTATAATTTACAAATATTTTCTCTCATTCTGTAGGCTGTCTTTTCTTCATTTTCCTGGTGATATCATCTGGAGATCTAAAGTTTGTGATTTTTATGAAGTTCAATTTATCTATTTTCCTTCTGTCTCTTGTGCTTTTGACGTTGTGTGTAAAATACCATTGCTTAGGGGCACCTGGGTGGCTCAGTGGGTTAAAGAAACCATTGCTTACCCTAAAGTCATAAAGATTTATGTTTTCTTCTATTGTTTTAGCTTTAAGCCACCATTCAAGTAGCACTGTGCTAGAAGTACTTATATTTCCAGGAACATATAATACCTTAGTTAAAGAAATCATCCTAATGGAGAAATTTCAGCTTCAAGTGCGTTTGGTGAGGAGAGAACTTTTTGTTTAAGAGAGGTCTTTAGGATCCTTCAAATTATGTCAGTGAGGGCACTGCCAATTCACCTCTGTGTACAAGGCTCTTGCTCTGGCTTACTTGGCTCCCCTGGCAATGTGTACTGGAGTTTAGTGGTTAAAAGCAGAGGTTTTGAAGTCATAATGTCCAAAGGCTCAAATTCCTAATTTTCTACTTATCAGCCAAGTGACTTAACTCCTGAGATTTCAATTAAATAGTTAAATAGTCTCTGCCTTATAGGGTTGTTTAGAGGATTAAATGAAATAATGTGTTAAGACACTTAGCACAATGTTCCGCTTATTGTAATCACTCAGAGAAAGTTGGCTGCTGTTATTATTATTGGCTGCCAAGTAATTGGATGATAGTGCCATAGAAGCAGAGGAATGAGAAAGCAACTACATATAAAATCACAGTTTCACCAGTGATGGTTTAGTACTGAATTGAAACAGTATTTAACCATGTTTTAAAGCACACAATTTGGGGTAAATGTTGATTCTTTAAAAAGTCAATCTCTAGAGGGCCATAAAAGCTATTTTAATCACTACAACTAATTACAAGGAAGTATAAATCAATAAACTTTGCTAAATGGTCTAAAATATAATAAAGAAAGCCATCATTAACAATCATCCAGGAAGCCACTGTCCTTAATAGTGAGATGATGTAAAAGTTGGATGAGAAGAATGAATTTTATTGTTTGAAAACTCCAGACGTTAACAATGCTTTCGGGGAAGTTTCTAATTTGGTACAGAGTCATGGCTTTTCAGAATGATTATTTACTTTAGATAACATGAGTTCATTACTTCTAAATTGTGTGTATATTAGGCCTGGTATGGAAATAAGTGGCCATTTGCAGCAAGGTATTCTCGGCTCTTAGTATTTTTTGGATCCTTTCTCAGCTCAAGACCAGCTGTCTTTCCATTCTTTCTCCCGAAGCTACAGCATTGTTTCAGAGCCAACATTAAGACTGGAGTCCAGAGGCATCTAAGAAAGCCTTAGCAGCCTTCTAGTCCTGTGTAATGGTGACTGCCCCATGTCTAGGGGTCCCAGGGCTTTTACCTGGTCTCCCAGTGTATGTTGTTGCCCTCTGACTAGGAGAGCCAATGACCACATGAGTTCTTGAGCCAAATTCCTCTCTGACAGTCATAGCCCTAAGTCAAGCACTGGGCTTGCTTCTTGCCGCCCTATTTATTCTCAGTGGTGTGTTTTCCCAAGGCTGGTACATGACTATGAATACCAAGTGAGAAGCAGGGACCCCTTATCAAAGATGATGATCGCTGATAACCTCCTGCTCCTGGAATATCTGTGCTGCTGGGCTCTATTTCCTTTGTGGTCCTGGCTACACACCAGGTCACAGCTTTGCTTGTATCACACAATAATCTGTGAGGCCTTTTGGACAGTGTACCTTTCCAACCCAGTTCCTGTTCTGTCCTGGGGAGAAGATCAAGTTTAGGTCCAGCCCCTTCTGTCATCTTCACCTACATATATTGCAATAGGGGATATCAGAGATGTTACAGACTGGTTCAGTTCTGATGGTGAGGCCAAGAGATTGAGCAGGAAAAGCTTACTATAGAAGTAAGGAGAACTGGATTTTGAGTCTTTACTCTGCCACTAACCAGCCTTCATATCCACTGACATCCCTTAGCTAAATCAAAGGGCTAATGAGAATGTAAGATCACATAGGTGGCTTTATACATTGGAAAGCTGTCAACACTAGTAAGAAGTTGTGTTACTGTTGGGTGATCACTGAGCCCCAGATAGAGAGAAGGATTCTGTAATCAGTTAACAGAAAATCTAAAATAACAGTGGTTTAAACAAGAGAGAATTTGATTTTGTTCCAAAATAAAAAAAAGTTTGGATGTGGGCAGTCCAGAGTAAAAACGTTGGTTCAGTAGTCTTTGGGGACCCAGGCTTCTATTATCTTTCTGTGCCATACTAGCATATGGCCTCTATCTTCAAAGTGACCTCATGGCCCAAGATGGCTTCTGGGGCTCCATCCATACTGCAGACATCTGGAAAGAGGGAAAGGGAACCGAAAAGGGAAACACTGCCTAGGTCAAACCCTTTTGAAGTGACTTTCCTGAAAATTTCACATATTTCTACTTATATCTTATTGGGCAGAATAGAGTCACGCAGCCACATCGAATGGCAAGTAAGCCTGGGAACTATAGTCTTTCATCTGGGTGCATTGCCACCAAGAATGAAAGCTGTTGGACGGTAACTGACATTTGCCATATATAGTCATTGGAAAAACCAAATGAAATGTCAGCATTCCTCGAGAAAGAATTTAAAGTGATAACAATGAAACAATCTGCTTTTGTGATTGGCTCAAATAAAACAAATGATGTCCACTTAATCAATAAAAATATTTTCTGTGGCTACTACACGCCAGGGATTGTGCTCGACAGCAGAGAGATGGTAGTGAGCTGAAACAAACAACAAACTCACAAAGTGTGTAGTGCACACCTTCCTATGAAAGGAAGTGTGTATAATTCCAAACTGTGGTGTGGGTTGTGCATGGCGAATTGTGTTAGGCGGTCAAACTTAACTTGGTGCCCTCAGCTGTGTAGAGAGACAAAGGACCACTGTCATTGGGCCTGGAATCAGTTGGACGGATCCCCACTAAATGATGTGGTTACACGTTCTTAGCACACTGGTGGAATTCTTCTCTGAACCTTCCTCACTGCTGACCAAAGCTGTTTTAACTCTTACCCTTCAATGAAAGAGATCCTATCTGCTTGGTCATATTCCCTGTAGGTAGGAGAGAATTCTCTTTTCCACGGAGCTGAGGCTACACTCATTGCTTAATCTGAGGAAACTGGGATGTGATACCGCACTCTCCTTGCCTGGGGCAGATCGATGAGCAATTACTCAGGCATCCTAAGGATCGAAAGCAATGTCCATCGGCAATGTCTACCCAATAGGAAATGCTTTATTATTTGGGCCTGATTTCTGGGTTGATTGACTATGGCCATTTCTGATCTCATGATTTCATTTGTGATTGAAATAGAGAATTTTATTTGTACTGCCCTCATTCTTCATTAGCTCATAGTTGGCTTGACCTTGGAATTTTGACATGATAAAACAGTCCAAGAAAAGAGTACAGCATTTTTCTGCTGTCATTTTGTGAAGCCAAGAATTTTTATTTGTCCTTCTGAAGAGTGACTTTATTTTTAGACCCCATGCAGCATTTTAGATGGATGTCCTGTCTGTTTCCACAGGGCAGCTCAGATAACCCAGTCACATCCGGTATTAGGGACAAATTATTTTTGTTCCAATTTAGGAACATCAAGCGTTGCTAGAATGAAGAAAAGGTTTTCAAACAATGAGTCTTGGAACACTGAAAAAAATAAAAATAAATTTTAAAAAAAGGTTTTTGCTCTCCTTCATGAGAAAATATACGAATCAATGATGTTTCCATATCATATGTTGGACTTTTTTTTCCTCTGAAGTTTTTGGGTTTGTTTGTATAACTTCATGGATTCATGGAAGATTCTTGGGCTCTAGACTGAGTCTGATAAAATACCTCCAGATAGGGGAAGACTCAAAGGTGATGGGAATAAAGACAATGGCAGTTTCCCAAGTGCTCTGTTAAAGATGCACAGCTGGGCTTCTACAGAGCCTGGAGTTTAGGAGGAGAACCAGAAGGCTCAGTGTGGCTCAAACTTATTGCTTCAAACTTATTTGCTGATATTGCTTGACTCTGAGACATTTCAAGTTGCAATCAGGAAAACAAGAATGACATTTCAGGCTTGTTTACCCTATCAGATGATACAGCTGCAGGAGAAAGCCCTTCAATTCATCTGTAAGTCTGTGAGTTTTTTCAGCCTGCCCAGTCCCTGTTCTGGCTCTGAGAAGCCAGGTCCTAGCACTGGTCTCTGAAGTTACACTGGGTTCTGCAGAAAATGACCATTGCTGTCCTCTGGTGGTAGGTCATGAAGCCAGGTTTGTGTTCTCACAGATGATTTTCTGTCACCTCTGGCAGTATCAGTTTCAAGTACAAAGCTAAGGGTTCTGGGCTTCCATCCCTATATGTAATGTAAAGCTCACATGGAGAAAATGCCCCACTAACTTGAGGGCCCAGTTACCCTCCTAAGCACAGCTGCCATTTTTAGAAACATGTACCCTGTCTGAAGGGTGGCGTGAGTCTTATGCTCAGACACAGGCCAGAACACCTCTGAGTCAGCATCCGTCCTGTGCGGCCAGTAACAGCATCCTCATATTGTTTCCACTAGTAATCACTAGGAATCTGTCCTCAGATTCCAGGACCGGGTTAGATTCCTTCTGTGACCAGCTTCCTAGGAAGAAAATCACTAATAAGTAGCTCTCCTTTGGGTTCTTCACATGACAGCCAAAGGTAAGAAAATTTGTCTCTAAGGCAGATTGCGAAGCCTTTTTTGATAGTTCATAATAATGAAGGTGTGGGGTGGAAAGTATCAAATACCATGGTGATGCATTTTAAGCCTCTTTTGAAATCTGCCATGAATGCCACTGGCAAGGTGCCTGCGCCTCTTCAGTTAGCATGGTCTTGGGCAACCTCATGGTAAGACGTCTCCCAGAGTGGATTTCTGCACAACTCAGCGAACTTAGAAATCCTGGCCTCAAAGGAGTTACCATTTTGGTCCTTCTATCTCATCTGAAAGGCAGAATTTTTGGCATACAAAGATCTTGGGGGACACTTGGGAGACTCAGTTGGTTAAGCATTCGACTCTTGATTTCAGCCCAGGCCCTAATCTCGGGTCATGGGATGGAATTCTGCATGGGGCTCCAAGCTCAATAGGGAGTCTGATTGAGAATTCTGTCTCCCTCTCCTTCTACCTCTCCTTCCACACACTCTCTAAAATAAATAAATAAATCTTAAAAAAAGAGAGATCTCGGACTTTGATTCAACATCACAGTAAGGAGGGAGGCATAGTATCAACACCATCACCAAGGCTGTCAGAAGACCTAGCAGGAATCCAGAAGCCTTCCTTAACCCTACAAAGATCCTAACATGATGGGGAGGATTCCAGCTGCTGACAGTGGCCAAAAGCTAACCTAGACTTTAATAATCATTTTTGAAGGAATTCCATTTTCAAAAATAATTTATTCAAATATTTTATGCCAAAATAATTCTAAAAAGTATTCATTTTTATTAGTTGCCCCCAATCAAATGTGCATTTAACTACATGAACACCACTATTAGTTCATAGTTTTTTTATTATAGACTTTTTTTTATCCACATGAATGTTAAAGAAACTACAACAGAGTTAAATACCATTTTTGATAACATGATTATATTCTTAATTACACTCAATATTAAACTGTAAAATATTTCCAGAGGAATACAATCTTCATTCATACAGCAGGCAAAGTACCAGAGAGGAAGGGGCCACGTGTAAGTCTGTCCAGTTTCCTGTGAAAAGCGGGTCTGTACGGCTGACGCCATCCCAGGTGTCAAAACGTGATCCCCACTCCTAGGACAGGTCTTGTGTTTCCACCAAGAATCATGTCTTCAAACGCAACAGATAATCTTGCTCTCTCCACATGTGCAGCACTGAGATCACTTGGAACTGTCCACGGATTGCCCACCCCGGTTGGCTAACAGCACTCTCACAATCTGGTTCAGTTGGCCTTGAAAAACACAAAGACTCAAACTTTGGTTCCACCAAAAGATGAGACAAGCATTGGCTGCTCTGGTTGGCGCCCCCCTCCCCCCACTAACGAATGGCCACTACAGTCGATTTTCCATGGTTGTCCATGCTGCTTTGAGGTCACTTGTCCTTGGGTTCTCCCGAACCTGATTTTGTATTGGATTCCCAAGCCCTTTCAATTTGCAGTCTTTATGTGGGTCAGAAGTGCTCAGTGGCAGGCTGTATCTTACAAGAGAACAAGAGTAAGTGGTTCTGTGCACCTGGGAGAAGACAAAAAGCACACAATGAAGACTTCAGCACCATACAATCATGTCAAGGAACATTTAACATATCCTGAGAGAAGACATTTTTAGTACTGTTTGGATAAGATATTTCAACAGTGACTATGAAAGCACCTTCTTTTTTACATCTATTTGCCTGCCATCTTCCCTTAGGCATCTCCGCAGACATTGAGCCAAACTAGAATGATTACATCAGAGTGTGCTGATTTGCTATGCCTTCTTTGCAATAAGGCCATGTTTGCAGGGTTCTAGAAGCTCCAGGTTACTTAAGACAGCCTGCAGTGAAAAGGGCAGACAGAATATCATGCACCAGTGCCCCGCTGGCTTCGGCTGGATGGCCTGGTACATCCACTTTTCTTGTCCTGAGGTGTCAGGGCAATGGCAAAGCACAGACTGGAGTTCTTGTGATTCAATGTCAATAAAACCATTGGATTGGCTATTAGCTGCATATTTATCACTGATAATAGAAGATGTGAATTAAGCCACACTCTCTGGGTATGATTCAGAGGTGAATAGATGAAGTGTGGGAGATAAAGCCAGGCAACCTGGCTCAAATCTTGCTATGTGCTCCCAGTGAGACCACAGACCACGTACTCAGCTCCTCTGCATGTTGGCTTTCTCAGCTGTAGAATATGGTGAAAGGAGCAGTCCTTCTCTCAATGGGCTGTTTTGGAGATTCAATAAGATAATAGACACAAAGCATTGAGCAGAGCAGGAGCACGTTGTCAGTTTCAATGGAGACTCTTGAAAGAACCTGGTCCTCTACGTCTGTCTACAGATGAAAGAAATGGATATGCTAGTCCTTCCCTTTGTCTTTGATCTATACAAAAGGAAGATGCAGAGTGTTCTATTACAATCCCTCCCTATCCTTTTAAGAGCTTTTTCTTGTTATTATTGTTGTAGCAATTATTCCAAAACTGAAATAAAAGTAACAGGAGTTTACCAAAGAGGTAGATATTGTTAGTACAGGAAGAAAAATTCTCAGCCTCTCCAGAAGTATGCAAAGGAGCCATTTGTGTTTAAGAAAATGCAGATATAAAGTGAAAGTATGTTTGTCATGCCCTAAGATGTTATATATGGTCTTGAGCATATTTAATAAAAGCAGTTCCTTTATGGGAAAGGAAAGAGAGCATGGCGGATGTCTGGTATGCAAGAGTAATAGTCAACATTGTAGACCAGGCAGAGACTCTAATCAGACTTGGCCTCCCACATTTTACAGATGAGAGTGAGCCTCAAAGAGATTGTATGACATTCCACTCAAGATAACATAGGGAAGGAGTGTCAGATACAGAAGGCAGACTCCTTCCAAACCAGCCCAATGATCCTTGGGAGACAGAGAAGTGTAATTGAGTCAAACAGACTTGGATTGAATCCTGGCCCTGTCACTTGCTAGCTAAGCAACCTCAGTGAACCTCAATGTTTCCTTGCATGAATGGGGATAATAATAGAATCTACCGTATAGAGTTTTAAGGTTTAAAAGAGATAGATAATATGGCAAAGAATTTAGCCCAGCCATCTGGCATAATTAGTGCTCAAGAAGTGATAGTTATTACTATTACTATTTCTGGCTTGATCACGAGTTTCTGTAGGACTATGAACAAGTCATTTCCCACCATCCACTTTCCACTTGTGTAGAATGACTGAAAGACCTGGGTGCTTCACCATTTGTATAAGGTTAAAAGTTGCCTGGGGGGGTGCCTGGGTGGCTCAGCTGGTTAAGCAGTTAAACAGTTAAGCCTCTGCCTTTGGCTCAGGTCATGACCTTGGAGTCCTGGCTTCCAGCCCTACATCAGGCTCGCTGTTCAGCCTCTGCCCCTCACCCCACTCACGCTCTCTCTCTCTCTCATTCCCTCTTTCTCTCTCTAAAATAAATAAAATCTGGGGGACAAAAGGTGCTTGGAAGAAAAAGAATGCATATTGATAGTTACATTAGTGTTGACGTCATGGTACTTCTTTGGGAGTACAGATTTCACAAAGATTACATTGGGTGTCTCCGCAGGACATGGATCATGGAAAAAACTACATGTAGGAGAGACTGTCAGGAATAATTCTGGTGTTAGAACCAGTCCTAGATGCAAGTATAATACACAGAGCATTTTAAAATATTTTTTTCAAATCATTTCTGTTGTACTTGTGAGTTTACGAATGAAACAAACATGCAAAGTAGTCCAATGGCTAATCTACTAGGGCTTGTTGTAGGAGGTAGCTTGAAAATAAAGAAAGCAAACTACACTTAACACAGCTGGTTGCTAAACTAATAGAATTCATTGCCCCAAAGGGGACGATGCCTAGGTTGAAGAAAGGTTTAGATAAATCCATGGGTAATGGGTCTTTAAGGAGTTATCAAGGAAAAAGCTAAGAGCATTCAGTGCACATGCCTAAATTTCGAAGTTGGTATTTTTAGGAACAACAACTTGGCTCTTGTAATGGAATTACCCAGTTAGTATCCTGGTCTGGGTGGACCTTTATTCGACTCGACTTGGAATTTCTTCTGTCCTAATGTAGGGCAAGAAAGATTTGTAGAGCAGTGATATGTGGCAATACTTGCTTGGCTTATTAAGTGGATTGCCTGTGGTTTTGAAAAGCTTCCTCCTCTTAATAGTCACTGGGTGGCAAGAACACAGCACACTACCTTAAGGGTCACTCTTGCATAAGACATTAATGCATCAGTCCCTCATTTGGAAACCTGTGGTCACTCAGCAAGGCAGAATTTGTCTCTCTCCCTTGGTGTAATGATTTTTATTTTGTAATCTCTCTTGGGGTAATTCCTTGCAGGCTTGGCATGTTGAGAATCAAATACCGCCTCTAACAATATGGTCGTGATTCTCTGCTTGGCTGATTTAGCTCAGCATTTAAGTAACCACTAATCTTCTGAAAGCACCAGGGTCTACTTAGAGAAATCCCTGTTGTCTGCAAGGATGGAAACAAAATCAGCATGAAGGAAGCATTAGTTACTAAACACAAATCAATCTTTTTTTTTTTTTTTTTTTCTTCCCACCTAGCTGTACTCGATGTCACCATCAGAGGCATGGTTTCTGGGCAGTGAGTCCTCATTTTGTAGGTGCAAGAGAAGTTCATCGTAAGCAGGGAAGATGATTTGGGGAATCAGAAGGAGTAAAAAGAGAGTTTGCTGGAGTTCCTGAGGGGAAATGAGACTACATTCTAATGGACAGACCTCAAAAACACGGATTAAAAGAAGCCATATACCAGAGAACATTCTGTATACCGTCCTTCACTAAAGCTCAAAATCAGGCAAAGCTGATCTTTATTGGGTTGGGGGATGCCTAGGCGGGGATACAGGGGGGCAGTCTGGGTGCTGGAAACCTAAATGAGTTCATCTTGTGAAAATCCACTGAATTTTGATTCGTCAACTTCATGACTTGAATGGCTGGCTGATCTCTGGATTTTCATGAGCGTGTGTTACACTTCCATAAAAACGTTATTTAAAAAGAACACATTCTAATATAGTTTCTTTAACTTGAAAAAAAATCACTTTATTTTCAAATTATTATCCCTATGAGTTTACTTGGGTGATTCTCGCCTTGATTACCTTCGTGTTCTGGGTTAAGATTTAGTGAAGTCTGACTATTTTTAAATGATTCATTTCACCCAGCTGGTATAAACCTGTCTTCTTTAATGGGAAAGAAATGCCCAACATCAACTTTAGGCTTAAGAAGAACATACAGAACAGAGCCAACTCACAGGCCCACTTGTGTATGACTTCATGGAGATGGAAACACAAGGACTTGTTACTTGACTGTCTCTCTTGCAGAAACAACTGCCCACAGAGGACAGGAAGTGTGTACATGAGAAAGCTGGCACTGAATCTAAGGTCAGGAGCCCTAGGATCTCTTCCTAGTTTTGCAACATGCACCGAAAACATCACGACTCTCTTCTCGATACCTTAGTACGTTGTGTGTAAAATTAAGGGAAAGCATTGGACTGAGAGACCGTCTTGGATGAAATGTGGGAGACATAATTATCACTATTTAAGATAAATGCTGAAGATTATCACTAAAAAAGATGATGACGAGAGGTGGGATTTTCATTTGTACAAAGACAGAGGAGACTTGTGATATACAGAGAGAGACATGAAAGAAAGAAAGGGAACCACAAGCCTGTGCTGTTCAGAATTCTTTTTGCCAACACATTCTATTAAGTTCAAAACATGTTCCAGAGGGAAGGCCTGGGAAGAATGATTCTGATGAGAACAGGTCAAACTGATAAATGACTGTAATCCTAGTTGGCCACAAGCACTTACAAATGCTCCCTCTGACATCTGAGTTTTTCCCTGATTTAGCAATTCCAGTTGTTAGGTCATCCTAATGTATTGTTACAGAACCAACAAGCCACAGTTTTTGTATCCCTTAGATTCTAACAATTATATATGTCTTCTACATAATAAAAAAGTTGCTTTTAAAATGTTTAGGTCTGTTCTGACTATAGTTATTGAATTTTTACTGTATTCCTTGCCTTAGGAGCCCAGAGTGGTTTATGGAAAGAATGAATAACTCTTCCTACAGAAGAAGTTCTCAAAGGTCCTCATTGCCTGCAAATGTTCACAACACCATCCGTCAGTAGCTCCCTGGAAGCCAGATTTTGGGAAGAATATTGGAGGCATAGGAGACCACAGAGGAAGAGGAGACACAGTAACTGTGGTCACTGACACACCACTTTTGTGTGGATGGGCAGTAATCTGGGTGTCAGAGAGAACCAGAGAAGAGACAACCTCAAAACAGAAGGAAGATTGCTTCTGCAGAGGAGTATAGAATTTCCTTAGTTTTTAATAATTTTCCAAAGAATCTATAAAATGTATATGGTCACTCACTTAGGAAGTCCCATACCTGGGCATAACAAAGTTCCTCTGTATATTGGCTGAAACACAGGTTGCAAATTTACTAATCTCTTGAGCTATTTCAAATACACCAACTAAAGAACATGGCTGAGCAATAAAAATTCCAAGTTCAAGAAAATCTCTTAAAAGCTTACCTTTTAGCTTTTGCTGAGATGGGCACCAAGCTTTTCTTTCCTGATCAAGCTTGCGGCATAGGGGATCTGTAAGATAAAAATAAGCAAAACTATCCAGATAAGCTAAATTTAAAGACGGATACACATGGAGACGCTTCATCATGCCTAACAACTTGAATGCGGGTGAATTCCCCCCCGCCCCTGCCAAGGAGAAAAGGTCTCTATCCGATCATCAACAGTGTGGAGCTTCCAGATTATAGAAATTCCTAAGGCCTAATAAAAAGCATATCAAGGACAGAAATGGAGATCACATCAGACTCTTGCTAGAGCTAGTCTCTGAGGCAGTATATGACATTTCATTTTCAGAATTGTTTTCAGTGTGTACTTAATAATATGGTCTTACTATTTTTTATTTAGGTATGAAAATGAGCTTCTGATGTTATAATATATGTCCCAAGTAAAGGGACAAGGATGTGATTACAAACTAGTTCAGTGCTATCTTTCATTTAATTACAGTGACAAAATATGCTGTCATTATAAATCACAAACAAGATGAACTAACTAAACACAAATTATTACTCTGGTTAATTTCCCAGTAACTCCCAAGAAGCATCAGAAATAATTGCACTGAGTGGAAAATATGACCCCTGAGGATGCTACCTGTATAAACTTGGAAAGCACTTTTCAGTGCTGGGACTTTGAAGGAAAGCCTATCTCATTTGAGATGTTGCTTTTCATTAGAAGATTTGAATGGCTGAAATTGGACCACATGTTTTATTTAGATTCACCTTTATTCATATCCAGTTAAGGTATTCTATCGTTATGTGACTTATCTTCTTCATGATAAGGCTAAACTCAGGACTCTAAAGATTTGAACCTACTTTACATTTAACTGAATATCCAGCCTCCTAGGATGCAACATGAAGCATGGCTGTTACATGAAAGCAGTGAGGGGAATGCAATTATTTTTATCTGGATTAGGCAAGGTTTTTGGATACTGATACATGCATGTCCTCCACGTTTCCAGCATATTTGTGTTTTGTTCTCCTGATCCACCATCCATAAATATCCACAAATATGAGCTTTTTCTAATGGGAAGGAACTATGAGTCTACGATGATGTGAGTGTCTAAGATTGGCTGGATTATTTTGTCCTAATAACCAGCCAGTTGAATCAGGTGTTTTAATAACCAAAAAAAAAAGACTAACAAAATCATCTCACTATTTTGATAGACAAACACAACATGGATACGTCTGATAGGCACATATCTGATAAAGGCCACAGACAACAGTAATAAATTAATGATTCATTCAGTTAGAGCCATCAAAAGCTCAGAGTCCCAATCTCACATTTTAGGACGTGAGCTGAGATGAACTGGATAACTATGATAAGAACAGTGACACAGGGACCTACTCTGGTTACCTCTTCTTCTCACTCTAGGTCATGCTACACCTGCTAATAACAGAGACACACATTTTCCATCACAGTGAGTGTCGTGATACACCAAAACACATGGATCACCTCTCTCTTCAGATGCGTGATATAACGAAGCCTTGAATGGAATTCTATTACTTAGGATAAGGCGTAGAAATGATGTAAATCTCAGGGTATGAGGAATTACCTATACACTGTAATTTCTGCCACACTCACATTTAGAGAAAGTCCTTGACCCCAAGATTCAGTGCCACAACGATTTGGAAAGCGTCTGTTCCATCTCAGGCACCACACAAGTTAACATCACCTTGAGCTCTCATATCACCTTGAGCTCTCTCATCAAAGCCAATAAACTACTCATTCTAACCCAAAGAAAAGTGCCCAAAGGGCACTGCTTTCAGATCTATGTCAGAATGCCCTGTTCCTTCCTTCCTTCCTTCCTTCCTCCCTCTCACCCACCCACTCTTCCTCTCTCCCTCCCTTTCTTCCTTTTTCTTTCTATTTTCTTTCCCCTCCAGAAACAACACTGTAGCATTTCATTAAGGTGGGAAACTGAGAAGGAAAAGAAAAAAGGACTTGGCGGGGGTGGGAGGGGAGGACATTTCCACATGTGAGCCCCAATTCTCCAGAAGGGAATTTAAATCTGAAGAATCACCCCCACTCAAACATCATCGCATTCATGTCATTAAAACAAAATGAAATAAAAACCAGATGAAAACAAAGACCCAAAAGCTTAAGGTTGTAAGCTAAAAAATCATGTATTTTTTTTTTTTAGAATTTCCCTCCTTTTATTCATTTTTAAAATTAATATATAATGTATTATTAGTTTCAGGGGTACAGGTCTGTGATTCATCAGTCTTACAAAATTCACAGCACTCACCATAGCACACACCCTCCCCAATGTCTGTCATCTGGCCACTGCATCTCTCCCCTCTACCCCCAGCAACCCTCAGTTTGATTCCTGAGATTAAAGTCTCTTATGGTTTGTTTCCCTCTCTGGTTGCATCTTGTTTCATTTTTCCTTTTAATGCTAAATCCTAAACCATGAATGATAAAGACTATATTAGCACATGACTTGACTGTTCATAGAAATTACCCTATTTCCTTGATCTTAAAATACATTCCCCCCCATTTTAACATCTCTGAAATTAGATGTTTTATAATTGATGATATCTTAGAATAATAGTTGGAAATTTCTTTTCTTATGATACATCAAGTAATCGTGCCTCCTATAAATGACAGTTCTTCGGGTTCCATGAGATGCAATAGTGGATTCACAGAGACTTCGGCAAATACTCCTCAACTTGGAAGCTCAGACCTGTAGAGGCTCCATTTGAGCTAATTACTCCATGTAAATATCCGGTCCTAGAACATATAAAACCTTTCTTTTCATTTTGACCAGTTTAAAAATCACCAAAAAAAATCCCTCAAAGTTATATAAGTTCTAAATTAATTACCTAGCTGGTGCTAGTCTATTAAAAGTACAAAAGGATAACTTCCTAGTTTGTATCAAGAAAGAATTAACCTGACCTCAGACATTCTGGTGGGTTAACATGTCAAAAGGAGAACGAGGATAGGGCCGCTTAACTAGGGAACCACTAGGGATCCGTGATTGCCTTGTCAAGATGCCTGGCAATTGATCAGTAACAGGAAAAGGACCCACTGTAGACAAAGTCTGCCTGCTGCTGGAGGACGTTAAAGCAGCATCACATCCTCTGACTTGCAGGGACCTTCTTTTCCTGCATGTTTAGCCACAAAAGCAAAACCATACGGGCTTCAGGATTTTTTCCTAAAAACATAGTGCCAAGCAGTAATTGTTGTATCCACCTTAAAAAAAAAAAAAAAGTGTCAAAGACCACACTTCAAAAACTCTCTGGGTGGAGATGATAGAAGTCTGAGCAGGTTCCCATCCTAATGAATCCTGGAGAATCTTCAAGGAGAGTCACTATGGAGAGGAGTTGCATCCTTGTCAAAGAGGGAGGGCCCCTCCAGCAACAATAAAGACCTTGCTCTTTTCCCTGTGAGGAAGCACTGTGCTCCCACCAACGGGAAGCTGTAAATTGCTTTTTTACAAGTCCACAGCGAACGAAACATTATCACTAAATCTATGGATTGAGCGTTATTTTAATTGAGGCTTTTAATGAAGAACTTTGAGACCAGCTTCTGCGGGCTGCATGAGACTGCAGCGTTCTGGGGAAACAGCAGAGGGCACTTGGAGACTAGCATGTCTTCTCCATCGACACGCTTCTTAGTAGCAATCCAGCAAGTTCGAAGGCTGTCAGTCTGAATGGAGCCATTTATCACAGGCTCTCTTTTGCAGTTTCACAATGTCCTGCAAGAATTAGGACTAAAGAAGAGTATGTCTTCGACAAACCTACACTAGTTGCTGCTACACAGATGCACTTGCTTGAAAAACACTCTTGCCAAATTAGCGATGAAAAAAAATTATCAAGGCATCATAATGTGTAAATCATATTTCAGTCCTTGAAAAAAACTTAATCAAAAGGTTATACATGGAGTAAAATGTCTTCACCTTCTTTTTTAATTTTAAAAAATTTAGATATCGTTGATATATAACATTGCATCTAGCTTCTTTACCACCTTCTTGATTGTACAGGGTAATGGGTTTTGTTTTCAAAATTGAACGAAGTTTTCTGAGAATCATAATCCCCCTGTGAATGAGAAATTTTTCGCTCTGTGCTATACTACACACTAACATTTTCATGACCTTGCTAAATTTTAAAACTTTCGCATATGGTTCATAGTGAGAGGAATATATTTCTTTGCTTGTATAAATAACTCTAGCTTAGCAAAGAAAACATTGTAAGCATTTGATAACCCAGGGCAGAGGTGGAAGATTTTAACACAAACTGTGTGAAGTACTATAAACTCTAATTTTAAGCTATTTAAAAAAAAGTTAGCTCGTTGCCCATGTATAAGTGTTAAATAAACTGCATATGCTTTAAATCTCACATTGAGAGAAAAGCACATTCATTTATAAGTGTACAAAGACCGTCAATTATTTGTATAGTCATCACTACTTTGCATTTAACAAACTAAAAAAGGAAGCAGTGGGGCAGAAATGACAGTCAGCAGAGAATCTAAAAATGCAGAAGCCAAAGAAATTCATAAGTTTTCTTTCTATAGCAATGATACCCAAGATGCTTTCGATATAATCTCTTGAATAAGAACACTGTGTAACAGCATAGGATAAATGCATTGTGGGTCTATGGGAATTGTTATAAAATATGATGGCTTTAATATATTTGAATTCTTCATGACTGCAGGATGGGAGAGGTTTTTATTTCATTTAAAGGGAAAAAAAATGCCTATTCTGTAGGCAAATGACTCTTTTATAATACATGTTCCATAAACCTTAAATAAAAAATAATTTAAATATAATACAATCGAATAATTCTGAGGGAATTGCCCTATTCCTAGGAAGCAAAACATGTAACCATATTTACTGATGAATTAGATCATGCAACTAAAAATATTGAGAAAGTGAATAATTGTGATACCTAGCAACTTCTTGAAGATCTTGAGGTAGACTTTCTAAAGATATTACCCTCTAAGTACTTCAGCAAATAAAACAAGCTGAATAAAGGATTTGATAAATTTCCATTCAGGCAAACTTGAGTTTGCTGTTTCAATTCCAAAGCAGACAGTATAAGGTGAACACAGGTTCTTCTTGCACAAAAATCTGTTTAGCCACCAGAACTTGAAATCCCTACTATTAGAGGTTCTGCTTTGGGAAGGGGTGTGCCATGAAATTGATTCCTCATGCTCTCAGAGCTTCGGATGACATCCATGGGCATTTCACATTGATTATGTACTTGTGCCTTACTACATCCCCATCGGGGTGCTAGGTGAGACCTTACAATGAGTTCCTTTAGTTGAAAGACTGACACTTAATGGACTATATGGGAGTAGTCCTGAACTGAAGTTTGCAGACCTTCCAGCTTGTGTCTGGGGGTACTAAGGATAGTGCGTCCCATAATTCACTAAGATGACCTTCCTTAGTCATTGTAGCAATAGTTTCTTAGCACAAAAGAAAATTCGAGGAAATCAGGAGCAAGCCAGGGAATCTGGAGAAGAATTAAGAGGGCTATCCTATAAGAGTATCAAAGTTGAGTCAGGGTCATCCCTGGGTGAAGATTCATTTAGCAGTTGTTTATTGGTAGGCATTTGATGCTAGACACCAATGCTAGGTACTGGAGGCAAGATGAAGACCCTCTTGGTCTTACAGCAGGAAACACAAGAGAAGAAGCAGAAGGGACAAATCATGTCTATTTCACCTGTTTTCTTGTTGTCAGCCTGCATGTGCTTTTGTGCATTTCAGAAATTACATGGTAACTACAGGGCTAGGGGAAATATTTCTAGCTTCTCCCAAAGAATTTAATTTGTGACCAGGAACCATTTACTATCTAGAGAAATCTGAATCAATAACACTTGTCTAAATAAATGAATATATGATGATAAAATATTTTGCGATACAGTGTAATAAAAATGTTTAGTAATACCAGTTTATATCTTCCAGGTACCAACTATCTCAAAAGACTTTTTTTTCTTCTATTAATACTGTCTGCTTATTATATCGATGCAGTATCATTTTCTCTTTCACTAAAGCAATTGAATGTCAAAGAGAATTAAGACATTAAAGTTACATAACTGACCTTAAACAAGGGCACTGAAATAAATAATTAGTCCCCTTTTCCTAAAGCCCGTGTTGCCATATTCGACTCCCCGCCCAGGAAATCACAAATTTTTGGTTGCATGTGTCTCGGTTTTTGTTTTAAGAGCCTAAAAGTGATACATAAAATCAATACATCCCTGTCTCCAAATCTATATTTAAATTCTTTCTTTGGATTGGCATGCCTGGCTGGCTAGGTTGGTCCAGGATGTGATTCTTGATCTCAGGGTTGTGAGTTTGAGCCCTCCGCTGGGTGTATATTAAAAAAATAAATTTGGGGGCACCTGAGTGGCTCAGTGGGTTAAGCCTCTGCCCTCAGCTCAGGTCATGATCTCAGGGTTCTGGGATAGAGCCCTGCATCGGGTTCTCTGCTCAGCAGGGAGCGTGCTCCCCCCACCCCCGCTGCCCGCCTCCCCACTGCCTGCCTCTCTGCCTACTTGTGATCTCTCTCTGTTAAATAAATAAATAAAATCTTAATAAAAAAATAAATTTGTCCTTTGGACAAAGAAAACAATAAGCACATTCACAGCAAGTAATTAATAGCTCTTATTACCTAGGTATCAAAAGCTAAGAATGTAGATACATTTTCTTTTTTAACCTCTTTCGGGGCTTAGTTACCAAACAATGAAGAAGAATCCTTCTACACTCCACCCCCTCCTATGACTTCAGGTGCAAACAAAACTAATACAAACAAAAGCAACACAAGATGAAAGGTCCTGTTTAAAAGGCATTTAACATTAAGGTGGCTTTCAGAACAGAGAATGTTAACCCAGTACTTGAGGCCAATGAAAATCAGTGGAAGTGTTTAATGGAGCTCCCAGAATGGGGGAAAACCTCATGAGCTCCACGGCTTTCTTAAAAATGACTCCCAGCAATCTCCAATAACACGAGCATGATTGCTCTGATGCAGAAAGAAAACATTAATACCTATCTTCCTCAAGTTACCCCGATAGAGAGCTAGCTATCTGGCTCTCTAGACAAGACAGGCAGGTATGCATAGATACACGCTTAACAAGACAAGGGCAACACGGACCAGTTCAAAAACATCAAGCCATCCAAATTACAATAGTCACACCGGGAATACCACCAAGGACCGGCGTATGTCTTTATCCGAGTGACTAAAAATACCTTACAAATCTGGAACAGAAATTATTTTCCCCATTGTACTCATGCACATGAGAGCATGGGATATTGTTTTAAAAGCACTAACAATTAATACCCAATATATTTGCATGGGGAGGAAGGGCAGTGAATTCACAATGAAAAAAACCTTAAAAAGGCAAGAAAATGCCCCACTACATGTATTTGCCAGGCACCTTCCTGCTTTCCTGATTCCACATAAATACATCTCTGCATCCACTTTTCAACATGATTAGGAGAGGGTGAATAACACACTTCATTTGGAAATTATTACTTCTTTTCATCACCCTTCAAGCGAATTTAATGGATTAAGTGTATTTATCCCAAGTTTATTGGCAGCAGAGGGCCTGGCTTAGGTCTGGGTAACAAAAGGAGAGAAAGAGAGAAGACAATTGCCCTTCACTGAGCTTCTAGTGCATCCCAGAGCCGTGTTCACACGTTTGCACAGTGGGAGACAAGGCAGGTACCTCTGGTTTACCCAAGGAGACAATTTACACATCTGTCTATTAACACATGGTAGGTAGTTACATTTCGAGGAAACTCACTGACACATCTGTTTATCCTGTGTCTAAGTAAATCTTGGAGTAATTAGCATCAAAACCAGCTGAGAGGTAAGTGGTAGGTGGACCAAAGAGTTTCACAGCAAAAATTTAAATGGTTTCAGAAAATTGGATGCTTTGAAAACAAACCCATCAAGGGGCATACATTTTTTAAGTAGAAATCATCTTACAATTTGTAACTGTTGCACCATTTCTTCTCGGTAGGCGAGTTCCCTTTTCATCTGATCTTGAAAATTATCTGGTAGGAGAAACAAATAGAGAAAGACATTAATTAGAGTTGCAAAATCTTCTTTTAGTATTTTTAGTAAAAATATTACTGATGGTCCCAGAGAAGCCCTTTTCCCTTTTTGATATTTTTAAAAAGGATTGTCTTTTTTTTTTTTTTTTTTTTTTTTTTTAAGTAAATAATGTGGCTGTTGGAAGGGAAGGCTGTAAGGCTCCATAATCAGAACAGGCAGCAAATTTTGAGATAGTAAGGTCTGTATCTCATAGTTCACAGCAACCCATAGCCCATCTAAATAGATGGTCCCCCGCGTATAATTACGAATCAGGTCACCTGGGTGGCTCAGTTGGTTAAGCATCTGTCTTCTGCTCAGGTCATGATCCCAGGGTCCTGGATTTGAGCCCTACAAGCCCCAAGTCCTTGGGCTCAATGCTTACTTCTCCCTCTCCCTTTGCCCCTCCCCCTCCTTGGGCATACACGCTCTCTGTCAAACACATACATAAATCTTAAAAAAAAAAAAAAATTAGTCACGAACGTCTGATACAGTCATGTTCTCTACCTCTGCCCATTTGAACAGGTCACAGGTAGAGAGCTTTCACTGTCTTAGGAAATGTGGACCCTTATGCATGCTTGCCATGCCTCCTGGGTGATAAGATGAGGATCTGTTACCTCGGCCTGCTTCACTGCACTCCCAAGAAGCTGAGAAACATACTCTGACTCTCCCAGCCTGTGAACTCTCCCTCCCTTTGCATCAGCCTTATTATGTGGTCCTTCATGGGCCAAGAGAGCTCCTACAAACCTTGCCTCCATCTGAGAAGGGGGGAGCTTTAAGAGACATTCTCCTGCAAACTATCTTTGCAGGAGATTATCTATCATTTTTATTGCGAAATGAATTTCCATTGCAACCTCTCCAGGTGATCTTTTCTAAAAGTATGGACCCACCAAAAAAAAAAGGGAGGGGGGCTGGCTAGCTTTGGCATTTTCTGCTTTACATGAGAACCTCACACAATCTCCTATTGACTCCATGGTGGATAGTCAGGGCAGCACTTCGGAAAAACCAGAAACTTTGTCACATTTTTCCTCAGCTCTTCCTTTCACTTCTACAGTCGGTGGTGTGTGACTCCTTCCCGGACTGCCTCCATACTCAACTCCTTTTGCCACTGTCACCTCCCCAACATGGACATCTCTTCCCGGAACAGCTTCCCAACTGACCAGTTGGCCCCTGGTCCCTCCCTCCGCAAATCCCTTTCCTTCTCCTGCTGAAAAATCTGTGATGGCTACCCAGTGCTTTCAAGAAAATAAATCCTTTACCACTCCTGAGATGATGAATACTTAGAAATTAAAAAGTCCTTTTAATTTTATTTTTTTAATTTCTACCTTTCTATACTATTTGAATTCCTTCCCCAACCTCAAGCCTGTTTTAAAAATTAGTTAATTAAATTTAATTAATATTAAATAAATAATATTTAAAATTTATATTAATGATATTAATTATTAACGACATTCTTATTAAATATTATTTATTAAAAATATTTATGTGTAAATTTATACACAAATATAAATATTATTAAATAATAATATTATTAATTATTAATAAATTTAATTAAATATAAACTAATTTAAAATTAGTTAATTAATTAGTTTATATATAAACTATATATAAATATATATTACATATGTGTGTGTATATATACATATATACGTATATATGTGTGTGTGTGTGTGTGTGTGCGTATCTATATATCTATATATCTATATATCTATATATATATATATATGGGGGTTTTTTTGAGCAGTTTTAGGTTCACAACAAAATTAAGGGGAAGGTACAGAGATTTCCCATATATCCCCTGCCCCCACACCTGCATGTCCTCGCTCATTACCAACAATCCCCACCAGAGTAGGACATTTGTTACAATGGATGAACCTACAGTGACACATAATCATCAAAGTCCTTAGTTTACCTTCGGGTTCATTGCTGGTATTGTATATTCTATGGATTTAAACAAATATACAATGGCATATATTCACCATTATAATATCAGAATATCTACCAGTATAATATCAGAGAAAATACGAGTATTTCCACTGCCCTAAATCCTCTGTGCTTTGCCTATTCACGTCTTTCCTCCATCAACCCCAGCAACCATTGATCATTCATTGTCTCCATAGTTTTGCCTTTTATATATTTTTTAAAAAGACCCATTCCCTGGTCTCACCTCTGAATTTGATATGAGAGGTATTGTAATAGGGGTAAGTACATGGCACAATGCAAGGGTCAAGGGGGAGTTAAGGGGCTAGAAATGCTTAAGCAGAGATGTAGAGAACAGTATTTTAAACAAAGACATGGCAAGAGGCATAAGGAAGAGCAAGTGGCTCAGTTGGTTGAAGCAAAAGGGGTAGAGGAAACCCCTGCATCCCATCACCCACCAAACCTGAATGCGGCACCTCTCTGGGATTCCACTGCACACTGGAATGATGATACTTAGTCCTTACTTAATTCATGCATATTTGTCTATGATTGTACATTTAAAATAGTTCATTAAGGTAAAATTTTTAAAAAATAAAGCCATTAAAGTATTAGAAAAATGGTGAATATTTTTATAAAAATTGGGTAGGAACGGATATCAAAGACAGAAAAACCGAAAAAGGAAAAAATTGATAGATTTGATTGGACAAAAATTTAAAACTTTGGTCTGACAATAAACTACAAACAAACCGAACCCTCAACACAGAAAAGATCATGGCCAACATCTAAAGGTCATTGATATAAACAAAAGAATATTTGTGATATGACAAAGACTTCATATATTCGTATATAAAGTGTCCAGAGAAATCAGTAAGAAGAACACATTAAAAGAAATATGACGAGAATATAATGGGCATTTACAAAACCTACAGCTGGAAAGTAGACATGGAAAGTGCTCAATGTCCCTAACATTGAAAGGAAACAATACGAGCTACCATTTTTCCTTAAGTTGGAAGAGATTAAAAGAAAAAGTGAGATGTGGTGTTCCAAGAATGGAAGTGTAAATTAGTACAATCTTTCTGCAAAGCAACTAGAAATTACATACCAAGAGCTATAAGAAGTTCCTAGTCTTAAACACAGCAATCCTTTCAAGAGTTTATTGTAGGGGAATCATTATAGATACACAAAAGGATTTAGTTCCAGTAATGTCCACCATCTAAAACTTTGATGACTTTAATGTCTAACATAAAAGTATATTTATAAACTCAAAATGGATTAAAGACCTAAATGTGAGACCCCCAAACCATAAAAAATCCTAAATAAGAGAGCACAAGCAGTAATTTCTCTGACATCAGCCATAGAAATATTTTTCTAGATATGTCTCCTCAGGCAAAGGAAACAAAAGCAAAAATAAACTATTGGGACTACACCAAAATAAAAAGCTTTTGCACAGTGAAGGAAACTGTCTACAAAACCAAAAGGCAACATACTGAATGGGAGAAAATTTTTACCTAAATAGACATTTTTTTTCCCAAAGAAGATATCCAGATGGACAACAGACACATGAAAAAAATTCTAAGTATCACTCATCATCAGAGAAATGCAAATCAAAATTGCCATGAGATCTGGTTATACCTTACCCCTGTCAGAATGGGTAAAATGAAAGACTCAAGAAACAAACAATGTTGGTGAGGATGTAGAGATAAAAGAATCTTTGTGTACTATTCATGAATCTTTGTGTACTATTCATGGAAATGTAAAGCTGTGCAGCCAGTGTAGGAAACAGTATGGAGTTTCCAAAAAATTAAAAATAGAAATATCATATAATCCAATAATTCCACTACTGGGTATTTACCCAAAGAAAACAAAAACACTTATTTGAAAAGATATATGTACCTCTATGTTTACTGCAGCATTATGTACAATAGTCACTATACAAAAGCAACCTAAGGGTCTATTAATAGATAAACAGATAAAGAAGATGTGGTATAGATAAACACAATGGAATATTATACAGCCATTAAAAGGATGAAGGGTTAAAAAAATTTTCTTCCTTTCTTTCTTTCTTTCTTTCTTTCTTTCTCCATTTGGGACAACATGGACAGACCCAAAGGATACTATATGCTAAGTGAAATAAGTCAGAGAAAGACAAATACCATATGATTTCACTCATATGTGGATTCTAAAAAATAAATGAGTAAAACAAAAAGAAGAATCAGACCTATAAATACAGAAAATGAACTACCAGTTGCCAGAGGAAAAGGGGATGAGAGGATGGGCAAAATGGGGGAAGGGGAATGGGAGTTACAGGCTTCCCATCATGGAATGATTAAGTCATGGGGATAAAAGGCACAGTATAGAGAATATCATCTATGGTATTGTACTAGGTTGTACGGTGACAGATGTTAGCTACACTTGTGAGGGGAGCACAACTTACAGAGATGCTGAATGACTACATTGTATACCTGAAACTAATATAATATTGTGTGTCAATTATATTCAATTAAAAACATTTTAAAAAGAAAGTACCTCTATGACCACTCTGTAGTAATGGAAAGAGGCTCATGTTAAGTGAAAAACAGGGTAAAAAAATGGGGTATATAATATTTCATTTCGTTTTTAAAAAAATGATTCAATATGCATTTAAAAAGCTGAAACTCCAAAATGTTACCATTGGTTATCTCCAGGTGACAAGATTATGGGTGATTTCTCTTTCCTTTTCTTTGTATTTCTGTATGTTTACAGTTTCCTATATCAGGCATGTGTATAAGTTTTGAGATATAAATATTATCAATTGGCAAATGGGAAAAAAACCCCTAAAATTTCTATTATGTTTTAAAGGTTGATGAAGGCACAATTTAAGTGGAGAGGAAAAAAAAAAATCATTAAGCCAGTTTCTCTAATGAGACTCACTTAAAACCCAACTATTTCTGGAAAATGATTGTATAAAAGGAGGTAGCAGAGGAAAGTACCTACGTGCCATGTGCCAGCCAACATAGTAGCAAGCACTGTGCTCTGCAAACACAGACAGTTTGAAAGCACAGTGTTTACAAACAGCAATAAAAACTATGCAACCTACATTCCCAGGACCAAAAAGAAGAAAATCCGTATGGTACATCTGGTCTACCCACTAGATTCCACTCATCAAGGAATAGGCTTTAGCACTTTCTTTGTTTACATTGTGTTCATTTTTTTATCACTACTTTTGACAACTGTTGGACCTTTTCATCCATACTGTGTTTTAGAATTCCCCACTGTCCCCTCTCTGGAGGATGATGCAAAAAAAAAAAAAAAAAAAAAAAAAAAAGGAAACGACTCAACGTAGAATGATTGCAGTAACAGCCAGAGGTGAAAGATGGGACAACCATATTCAAGTAGATGAAATATAGCTTGTTTTTAATAAGAGTAACCTTAACAGTAACATGGAAGAGTAGCTCTTTATAAGAATCTAAAATGATGACATAGTCAAAATCTACCAAGGAAGTATTTCTCGAAGCCCCAGTTACTGGGCTTTCCCTGTCATAACTGACTGGCCTTTCCATCAGTTCTCTCAAGTGCCATGAATTTGTCACATGCAAATCCAAGGACTCACTAATGAGTGAGTCCACTTATGTGAGTCCACTCACATAAGTCCACTTATTAGTGAGTCCACTTATGAGTCCTCACCAATCTCCTTTATACAACTGTTTTCACTTTCCCAATCTCCTTGTTCATTGTTGGTTTTAATCTCTTTGAACAGAACACCAGAATGGATACCAGTCACGTACTGAGAGCATGTCCTGTGTCCACAATAAAGCAGGTGCCATGCAGGCAGCAACAGAACACCCTTTCCTGAACCTAAGGACAATGCCGTGGGATAGAGGAGAGTAGCAGGTGCAAAACAATCAGAGAGGAATCAGCACAAACACCTGTGGAGCTAGATATGAACATCGCAGGACATCAGGAAGGAGTGCCTACTGTAAAAACAAGGAGGCTTCCTAGAGGTGGTGGCTTGAACTGTGTCCCACATGATTAGGAACACTTAGATGAGGGGAGGCATTCCAGACTAGAGAAACAGTCTGCAGAGGTGGAAAGCAAAGGGAGAGAGTGATCTGTAGGATAACTGGAGATCAGTAAGGAGGTAAGATCAGAGAGGCATGGCAGGCCAATTATAGAGAGTTTTGAGAATCAATCAGGAGTTAAATTAGATACAACATGATCAACAGGAGGGGATCACTATAGCTTCTTGGGTAGAAGGGTTGGAACCAGAAGTAGAGCTCTGGCAAGCCCGGGCCGATGGCAGTGGGCAGAAAGGGCTGGACTGGGGAAGAGAGGAGAGGACCCAGGATACTCTGCTGCAGTAAAGAGGGCCTTCTCCACTGGTTGCCTCCTCCAGCATCTCTGGCAGGTCCCCAGTTCAGGGCTGAGTTGGTACCGGTGGCTAGTGGCAAGAAAGTAAAATGGATGAAAACTACAGCCAAGGGATGGATGCCATAAGAAAGGAAAGTATAGGGCTCTGGGACAGAAGGGAGGAAGAAGTGACATAGTTGTTAGGGAAGGGGGACTCAATGATTTTGGTGGCAAGAATGACTTCCAGATATACAGCGAGGAGAGACACTTGCTTGTTCTTTCTCCTCCAAACTTCTGCTCCCAAGTATGGAGACTTGCTTTCTCCTCCTCTTCCTCCTCCCGCCTTCCTCCTCCCCCCAACCCTCTTCCTCATCTTTCTCTTCCTCCATCCTTCTGATGTTTACCTTTACTGTCTCCAAGCCTACAATTCATTCTCGTGGTCCTTATTAGCTCTAAGAACGACAACAAGAAGGCTAAGAAAAATTCAGAAATTTGAACGTATTTTAGAAATGCTTTTTTAGAGCTCAGTGCTAATAACCTCCTCTACATCCTTACCACCACCATCCTAGCTGACAGTACCAAGCACATCTCTCCGGCTGGGCTCTGCACAGTTCCTCTCATTTACCCCTTGTGCCCTCTAACGAGATAGGAATTATCTGGCCCATTTGACGGTTTCCAAGGTCCCAAAACCAGGAAGTGGCAGAGCCCCAGAGCAAACTCAGGTCTGGGGTCCTAATCCTCCCATGTGATAACTTAGCCGAGGTCCTCAGGGTTCTAACTAAACCACGCTTCACGCTTTACGTGTCATGACTGAGAGTTCCCTTCCTAGTAAATGGCTGTGCGAAACTCTGGCCAGGATTCCTCTATGCTTCCCTCTGATGTGGCTTCACAAAGTTCCGTTTTCCCCTCTCCATCTGAGCAGATCTCAGTCTGTCTGCCTGCCTCATGGCCTCTCACGTTTAGTTAACAAGCATGTAATGCACATTTGCTATTTTCATTGGTGTGAAATTAACTGCCTCTTTGTGGTATGTCTAAACCACGCATTATTCAAACTTAGGCACACACATGCCACTTCCTTGGTCAGTGGAGTATGCTGCAGATAAAAAAACAGGAAAATTTTGTTGTTGTTCTTTAATTAAAGTGTATCATGTATGTGGTAATCACAGAAGATTAGCTTTAATGCAAAAGGATGAATGAAAGGTCTGAATCAAAATGGGCCTGTTGTGCCATGATATTTTAACAGAAACTTATACCTACGGTATGGTAGGACAATTAAGAAGTAAAATGTACCAATCCTTGTAAATTACTTAATTCCTTGAAATGATTAATTAGGTTTTATCAAGGGGATAAATTATGGATACGCTGACATTATGGGAAGTTAGGTGGGTATTTTAGTGGTTCATTGGAACTTTGGCCCACTCTGCTGGACTTAAACAAAGGACTTGCAAATTCAACAATGAGGTAAACATCAGCTTATAGGAAACAAATAATTCAGTGTCTGCTCATTACTGCAAAGAACTGAGTGTTAAAATACTGTTTTAGAAATGAGAGAATCATGGATCCTTTGGTTTGTAAGATTTCAGAGATATTTTCTAAATGTTTCTTTCTCTTTTTCTCGAAGCCACAATGTCACACTATTACACTATTACACACTAACACACTATTACAAGCTACAGGCCATTCTCTACACTTCCATCTTACTGGAGGCCTCAGCAGGCAGTCTTGAAATTCCAAAGTCTGAAGCTCTGTGAACGCCGAGCCTCCCCTGTGGGTACCGAGAGATCACAAATTTGGCAGACCCCACTGTTCCTTGTGGTCAGAGCACTCTTCCATCAAAGCATCCTGTTTCCATCCCTGCTAAGTGTTCAGTGGAACTCAGTTTGAGATGTGCCAGGAACCCAGTCCTCTTCAAAGCCTCCACCCGAGAAGGCACCTCTTTGAGTTGTGCTGACATTGGAGAAGCCCTGGTGAACGCAGACCTCCATGCTTCTATTATTAAAATTGTCACAAGCACTGAAAAATCTCCCAGATGCTGGTCTGTGGCCCTCACACAGGAATTGCCAATGTGAGTTTTGTGGTTCCCAGATCCATAACATTTTTTAAATGGGTCCCAGAAAAAATTAATATTAAATTTATAGAATTCAAAGCATAGGTTTACATACTGATTTCTTTCCCACTATCCTTTCTCTGGAGTGAAGAAAAAGAACAGGACCAAACAGAACAGGACACTCCAAAAAGTTTCAAAATACACCACTGTGACATCTTTGTCCAAATGTGACCCAGCCCAAGGTTGGTGAATTTTAGAAATGTGGACACCTAGCACTAAATTCTAGGACTCTGGGAATAGAACCAACTGTTTTTATGCTACCGTATCTGCCACCAAATTTGGAATGGAATTTTAACATTAAATATGGAGAATCCAAAACTGCTAAATTATACTAATCTCAGTTAATAAAAGAAATACATGTGTACTGAATTGTTACATTTTAAATCTTCATCTTTATACACATTTCAAGCACCAGGAATCTCTCCAGCTATATCCAAGAATAAAAATTAATTGTTCCTTTGTTTTTTCTACCTTGGAGAATAAAAATACCTGAGTAATTCTTTTGTTTATATATAAACACAAAATCCTATCTATATATAGATATATAATCTAAAAATATCAGAGTATTTAAATACATCTACGTATTTAATGATATATTTGCCTACATATTTTAAATACATATAATACATACACACAGATACACATATATCGATACAATAAATACCAAAATGTTCTCATAAGAAATTTTTTTGGTGAGCCGAATCAAAGCATATATAACACTAAAATTTCTGAACATTTAGACAGAGGCCACGGGAAGGTGCCATGGCATTTTACACAAGCACCTCATACTTAAGAGACAATTTTTAAGCCTAATAATAGAAAAGTCATCACATATCATAATGTAATAAAATAAAAGTGATTTCTTACTGAATACTGGGAAAGACGTATTTCCTTTTAACACTTGGAATTCTTGTTCTAGTCGTCTCCGTAAATCTATTTGTTCAAATAAAACCTTCTGAAGTTCTTCTAATAAAGAAAAACAGAAGAGTCATTTTACTAATCTTTACAAATAACTCTCCAGAGAACTGTTATATATGGCAATTTATTATTATAAGACGAAATATTTTACCAGTTTAAAAAGTGTTGCATAGACATAGGATAGATTTTGTGCAGAAATCCATGAATATAAATCAATGTAATATATTATTTTAAAGTATTATATTACAGTGTCATGTATTGATTGATATGTATGCATTAATCTCAATTATATCCACCCAATGGTCCATATATTATTCATATGTTGCTTGTCAAGCTTAAAGTATGGTGTAGAACGAAAATATCCTCCTATTATCTCCATGGTCTTTTGAAGCTAAGAGAAGTTCTACAGAATTAAAACTCTTCCTTACCTTTCCCCATATTTTCAACATCCTTCTTGAGCGAATGAGGTGAATTTGTCTCTTGCGTGTGTTCACCTTTTAAAAAAAGAAGAAAAAAATATTGGTTTTGTGCAATCTATTTTCTGGAAGTTTTCTTTTTCATTTTCTTTTTTTAAAAAATATTTTATTTATTTATTTTAGGGAGAGCATGAGGGGGAGGGAGAGAAACCCAAGCAGATTCTACGCTGAGCGCTGAGCTGCACGCCAGGCTCGATCTCACAACCCCGAGAGCCCGACCTGAGCCAAAACCGGGAGTTGGACACTCCACCGACTGAGCCACACAGGTGCCCCCCCCCTT
The DNA here is from genome assembly GCF_011764305.1 of Mustela putorius furo. Classification (NCBI taxonomy): domain Eukaryota; kingdom Metazoa; phylum Chordata; class Mammalia; order Carnivora; family Mustelidae; genus Mustela; species Mustela putorius. The sequence goes on from NW_025422010.1 coordinate 40,473,929, forward strand.
TTTTTTTAAGATTTTATTTATTTGACAGACAAAGATCACAAGTAGGCAGAGGGGCAGGCAGAGAGAGAGAGAGGAGGAAGCAGGCTCCCTGCAGAGCAGAGAGCCCGACATGGGGCTCGATCCCAGGACCCTGGGATCATGACCCGAGCCAAAGGCAGAAGCTTTAACCCACTGAGCCACCCACGCACCCCTTGTTTTCTTTTAATATCTACGAAGGAGCTCGGTTAATAGAACTTGAAAGCAGGAGTTCTCAGAACCAAACGCTGTCCTCATTTACTCAGTGTGTGATTCCCCTGAAGTACGGTGTGAGCTGCGGGCGTGGGGGAGAGGGAACGCAGTCTGCCTAGCCTGAAGTGGGAGCCCCCTCCCTCACTGCTCTCCACCCTCTACAATGCAGGTGCTTGCTCCATGGACAAAAGAGGAGATTGAACTGTTAACAGATCTGTCTCCAGAAGAATTCCGATCAGAGTCCCTCTCCTTCCAGACGTGAGGGCCCCTAGCAGCAACTGCAGACCGTCAAGGCTGTGGAAGCAGAAATCTCTTGCCTTCCTGGGTCATCACAACTTGGGGGCAGTGAGAAAGAAACAGGACAAGGCTTTTGTTCTCCTTAGGAGAGAATGTATAAGCCTGGAGTTTTCCTAAAAATTGATAGTTTTTTTTTTTAATTAGCCTAAAACAGAGGTGTATTTGAAATAAGTTGCTATTTTGTAATAGTCACATCCTGGATGATAGTTTCGGAAGGACTTGGTCTTCAACCAATGAAAACTAGACTGTGGATAAAGGCCTGGTGCTGTTCTTCTCTATTTTGTTCTCGTGCTAACTAGAATGACGGCATGCTAAGAAAATGGCTTTATGTACAGTCATACATTGAGTCAAATGTAACCTAGAAGACATAAATAAACTAAAGGTATCTGATCATTTAGGTAACCAGAATTTGTTTTTCCAACTACAACCTGCTATCTGCAAAAACCCACGAATATAATTAAGCTTGCCATTTTCATGTGCAAGAGGACAGACCAAGGTGCTCTTGGGTTTCATGGATTCCCCCTTCCTGGACCCCCTGGGTTAGCTCCTTCCTTTGTGCCATGGTGCTGTCTGCTTATTCACTTTCCACACACCCCAGGCTGTGCGCTACCTGAGGACAGGGACTCTGTGTTTCCTGCATGGCCAGTGCTTAGCAGAATGCTGAACACATCATAGGTACTCAATAAAGTTTTTTCAGTTGTTACCGAAAGGAACCCCATGAGGTCATATATTCTAAATTATAGTATAGGCCAGAATGCATCATTTCAATTCTCTCCTCACCATTCATTCATTTCCCTTCCTCAGCAAGAAATAGAATATAATGGCCCTAGGTACTGGGAGGAATACTGAGAGACTTCACTATCAAGGTAAAAATTCCTACAAAGAGGGAAATGGAATTTCTGCACAAAGCAGTGGCCTACACAATCAAGGACAGTCAAGAAAATTTTTAATGTGATATTATAAATGGGGATTCTTCATTCTACCTGACAACCTCTGGGAGTAAGCATTTGCAGGAATGAGTGAATACATATATGTGTGTGTGTGTGTATACATATATGTGAACATACATATATGCAAATACTCCTGCATATGTGCATAGTGATAAAAAGATGCTTCCCCCTTTCTTCCCATCATTATGACAATAATATCTTAGGTATCCCTCAGTTCCGTAATGACAGGCCTTTTCTCTACTATCTAGATCATATCTGTAAACCTCATTCTCACTTTCGTCTTGGACATGATCTCTTTCTATAGGTTTTGAGCATTCAAATCTTGGCTTTCGTCTCCATGTAGAATAATGAAAATATCTTTGAAGCATTTAAAATATACACTTCACTCTTATTCCTAGAAAATACTATGAACTGAAAGAAGAGTAACATGAAGTTTGATAATAAATCATGAATACATAAACCAAGAATAATGGCATTTTGAGATGAAAATAAATGCATATTATGGGCAGTTTTACTTCTGTTTACTGTGGGCTCAGCCAATCACTTAGATGCATAGCTGTTTCATACTCACATACAATGTTGAGTCTGAGCAAGAGAAGAAACAAGCATGCATCTATGTCTGCAACCATCTGCCGGGCAGAGGGAAAGTTTACCACCCTTCCACCGAAATCCACTCGAAAGGACATTAAATGAGACCGTCCATTTCTGAATAGGCAACTCTGGAAGCCATGTCCTAATCACATTTATAGACCTTCTTGATTCATTGGTGTATTTTGTGCACTGTTTAACTTGTGTTACGTTTCAGTTGGATAATTAAATTTAAAATTTGAACGATGAAACATAAACATGTGTTTCTTTTCTACTTCACAGTGAAGAGGTTGACATAGGTGTGAAACCATTAAACACATGGCTAGTGCATGGGAACTACTTTGAACCACAAGCAAATCTACAGATAATATTAAGTTTTTTCTCTTCATCGGCTTTGTGGAGCTTTTATTAATAATTTACAGCAGTGTCTTATCTCAAATAGATACTTTATGGCAACTTCTCAGTAAAACCTGCCAATTTGGAACCTGGAAGATTCAAATGTCTCACTTATAAAGGGTTTTTTTAAATGGTTAAATGTTAGGTAAATAAGGAGCACAGATGCTTTTCTGTATCTTTTACTGGACCGTTGCCTTTTGTATATTACTAATCTGTGAAACCAGATTGTTAATGGTGGTTAAAAATGACCTCTGGGAGCCTGGATATGTTTGTTCACTATTACTGCTAATGTTTTCCATCTGGTTTAAAAAAAAAAAAAAAAGGCAGCCTAATACTAGATTAAATAAATGAGATTTACTTGACAATGAGCTTCCAATTTTTATAAATATTCCATTAGGTTAAATGCATTTTACTTTTACAAAATTAATGAATGTGTTTGAAGACTATCGAGAAATTAAAAAGCTTACTTTCTTTCTCACTCTATTTCTCCTTATGGGGAAAAAAAGTTACAAAAAGGCAGGGAGATATCTTAATTGTATAGAGTTGTAAGAGGGAAAATTATAAAATGGAAGGAACATCCTTCTTAGAGGCCAGGCTTAAATATATCTTAAGTCAGACTGTCAAAGAAAAGAGTAGGGTGGCTTAAAGTTGGGGAGTAATGGATGATAAGGGCATAAAATGGATCCATTGGACTGACGTGACTGGAAGCTGTTGCTCGGGGACATGTCTACACCAGGACTCTAAAAGCACACGTTCATGGAGCCAGTTGGCCGTGACCTTCACCACTTCTCATGAATCCTGCCTGCCCTGAACACAGGAGCAGCACAGTGTGGCATTGGGGAAAACCACACCCCTCCCGAGTGCTCTGGAGGCCACAGAGCCTGAGACCACAGGGTTCCTGCTCCTGTGGTCTCTCCAGGATCCTCAGCACCAGGTGGTCCCACATTCCAGGTGAAATTTCTACCCCACCTTGGTTCTCCCCTCACAAAACCATCAGAAACTAGAAGTACGGGGCGCCTGGGTGGCTCAGTGGGTTAAGCCGCTGCCTTTGGCTCAGGTCATGATCTCAGGGTCCTGGGATTGAGCCCCGCATCAGGCTCTCTGCTCGGCAGGAAGCCTGCTTCCCCCCTCTCTCTGCCTGACTCTGTCTACTTGTGATCTCTCTCTCTCTCTCAAATAAATAAATAAAATCTTAAAAAAAAAAAAAAGAAAGAAAGAAAGAAAGAAAGAAACGAAAACTAGAAGTGCCAGAAGGGTGGATGTGAGAATATGCCACACCAAAGCAGACATGAGCAGTGAAAAGCCAATGAATTGGACGAAAATGGAATACCCAAGGTGGGGTGGGGATAGGAACAATCCAAAACAGGCAACAGATTCTTTAGCACCACCTTTCAAGGCGCGAGGGTAATTACTTTCTCTTAAATATCATGGCACACCTCTGCTCAAGAACCATGCAATGGTTTCCCAGGGTCTACATCGCATAATCCACTCGAAATTCCTCCCCCGGTGCATCCAGGTTCTCCAACAACCCTGTTCCGTCAAGCTGAGCCAAGTCGCCTTTCTCTACCAGCAAGCACAAACCCTTTCCTCTAGTTGGGCCTTCAGTCCTCATATCCACTGGCTCTGACTTATGTTTTTGTCCTTCCCAAGGTGCCCCGTCCATAACGAGAATGCCACCCAGGTTCCTGCACTTCCATAAAGCCTTTCCCAACTTCTGCAAGTGTTGTTGATCCAGTCCTCTCCCTGCTGACATTCCAAATGCTTACAGTCTTCATTCAACCACCTGATGTTGTGGGGTTTCAACTTGGCAAGCCTAGTCCTCCCGGGCTAGAAAATCTGCTTTCTGAGGGCAGAAGGATCTTGCCTAGTAGGTAACCCTATCACCTCTACCTTAGGGAGGAGCACAAATACTGTTTGCTCTTAATTTAATTCAATCTGGTTTGCGAAAGAAATACAAAGCAATGCTATTTTCAATCCTCAATTGCCATAAGGGGTTTTAAAGCAGGAACTCATCCCTATGAATCACAAAGCACATTCTGATCCGGAGCTGAAGGCACACTCGATATTTTCAGTTCACTGAGAACGTCTGTGATGTTTGTCTTTTTGTTCCTTTCTGACATTTTGAAAATTCCTTTCGGAGCTAAATTCATAACACTGAATTTTAACCAAAACATGAAAATATTAATGTTTATGTGTGCCGTGACCTCCAAGGGCAAAAATACCTTATGTTTTCAGAGCTTATTTAATTTTAAGAGTCAAACGAGTAGGTCAGATGACCTGTTCAGTTGGTGGTCATGGGACAGGGCAAAAAGCTGATTCAATTGATAAATTGCTCTTCTCAGACTAAACTTGAATTCAATAAACAAGATCATTCCAATACTGCACCCTGCATGTGTATAGGGTTTGCTAATTATGCAGGGTACAATATGTAATGCCTGACGTCTGGATGAAGGGTTAAAACATTGACATCCACCCATTCCTTCTATGGAAATACCTTCTTTCTCCTTTCCTTCCTCCCCTGGGGGTTCTACTCCCTGGAGCCTGAAACTAGCATTCAGAGGCAGTGCCCCAGGCCACTGCCCAGGGGCTAGCAAGCTGCTTAGCACTAAAAGGGCTTTTATGTTCCTTAGGGACCCTGACTGGACTGGACATTGTTGACAACACTTGGTGGAAAACATTTGGAGAAAATGCTCCCAGTGGGAAAAATGGTGTCATTCAATTGTATACTGAAGAATAAATTGAGCCAAGGAAACTATTTTGTTTTGGGGCTAAGCCTCTACCTAAGACACGTGTGCTCCCTAACATTTGGATGAAGAGTGGAGATTTCAGTCAAACATCCAGATGTTTCTGGAGCTGGCCGGGGGCTGGGTGGGGGCAGTGTGCGGGGTGTCCTGTGCTGCCCTAGGTACTCTGGCCAGCGAGGAGCCTGGAAGACCAGCTGCGGTTGCAGAGACTATGGTTTGCACCAGCGAAGTCACACCCTGCGGGCTGGGCAGGAGGCTCTGCTCTCCGCTTCCCAAGAGCCTCAGCCCAGGGCCTGGCCTTCTATGCAATGGAACTGCCTTTATACAGGTTTAACTCCCAAATAAACACTACTTTCTAATCATTAAACTTAATTTTAGAAATGGGTTTAATTTCAATTTCCTCTTTCTCCAACAACCCGATCTTAGAGGTACAATGCAGATGGGGTCGAAGTTCAACTGCAGTTAGCCTAACTGGTGCATTTAACGATCACCAAAATGCCACGCAACATACAGTTTTGAGAAGTTTTTAAGAAAACTTGCATTATGGCATTAAAAAAATCAATGACACAGAAAACGAGGTTAAAAAATTTTCTCCTCTATCAATAGGACACAGACTTCTGCTTATTTCTTGGTGTTAAATTCTACATTAGGGATGCCTGGGTGGCTCAGTTTGTTAAGCCACTGTCTTCAGCTCAGGTCATGATCCCAGGGTCCTGGGATGGAGTCCCACATCGGGCTCCTTGCTCAACGGGGAGCCTGCTTCTCCCTCTGCCTCTGCCCGCCTCTCTGCCTGCTTGTGCTCTCTCTAACAAATAAATAAATGAATAAATAAGATCTTAAAAAAAAATTCTACATTAAATTCTTCCCTGTGATGTTTGGCACTTCATTGAGGTCAGAGAACAGAAGAGAATAGAAAATCAATACTACGGGAGAAGGTATGCTACAGTATGAACTAAATATTAACTCCATTTGCGAAAAACAGGAGTAAGAACAAGGTTAATGCCAGGGAAACGATAGCAAACTAAGAATTACAACTTTAAAATTCACAATAAAAATTTATTGCAAGTTTGTATACACATCTCTTCTTGAATTAGTGCACCTTGGATTTACTTAGAATTTTCTGGAATTTCAAAACCTGTGCTTTTAATACATGTTTTTTGTTTTTTGTTTTTTTGGGGGGGTCTGGAGAATTTTTTTCACTGTCCTCTATCTCCTTACATGTCACATAAATTTTTAAAAAATCATGAGGAAGAGGGAGATTTTTAAAAAATAAATAAAAGGAAACTGATTTCTGAAACATGGGGATAATTTAATTTTGAATACGAACATTGAAAAACTTCAAAATTCATTGTTCATTAAAATGTCTGTAGTAATTCAGAGGTGGGAGGTTTCATCGAATTTTACAGGTGAATAAACAGAGGCACAAAGCCGTTAAAGTATTTACCTAAAGTCACCTAGTGAGAGAATTAAAACTGAGATCCACCAGTTGTACTCCTTAGAATTTTTCTTCTTCTTTTCCTTTTTTTTTTTAATCATAAGCATGTTCTAAGATTGAATGGAATAATAAATCAGAGTGCCTCATTCGCTATATATTCATGAGAAGTGTAACTGCTTCTTACTATCCTCAGAAATCCGTCCATAGCATATTAAGTACACTAGAGAATCATACCAGCGAAAATCAAATTGATTTTAAAACTTCTATACATATAACAAGATGCAGCCACGCTCAAGTCCAATGGTGCTGGCGTTTCTACAATGAAATGTATTGAAATCGGGGATGACTCCACTTCCATGATTTCCTTGACCTGCCGTAGCTTTGAGCTGTCTCACCAGCTTACCCCACTGCATTCAATTTCAAATCACTTAACTTCACTAAAGTTATTCAAAACGGATATGCAAAACCTTACTTTGGGATTGCAAGCAAAATGCTGTCATTTATATTTTTCATAGGTAATATTTTGACCAAACTACCAACCCCCCTAACCTATATTACTTGGTTTTAAGCCATGGGTCTAATTTTAAAGGACCTATGGATAAAAGTTCTATAGTCTACTGAGGAGTTTTGGCTGCTTAAAAACTTCATGTTGGTCCTTCTAATTATATAGAAATAGAATATCCACTGTGTAAGGGATAGAATATCCCATGTGTAAGGGTCATGATTATTAGCAGGAGGTTCTTAAAAAATCATTTAAAGATACCATCCTTTAGGGGCACCTGGGAGGCTCAGTGGGTTAAAGCCTCAGCCTTCTGCTCAGGCCATGATCCCAGGGTCTTGGAATTGAGCCCCGCATTGGGCTCTCTGCTCACTGGAAAGCCTACTTCCCCCTCTCTCTCCGCTTGCCTCTCTGCCTACTTGTGATCTCTGTCTGTCAAATAAATAAATAAAACCTTAAAAAAAAAATACCATCCTTTAGATTCCTGAAAAGTAACACTTACTAATGAGGCTGAAAGATTGAAGGAAAACTAAATTTAATTAAAATGATGAGTTAAAAAAGAAAATAAACTGGAAATAAGTATTGTTGCTAAACTGAATTTGTATTGGGAAACAATTGAAGTATCTATACTTTAAAGATATGTCTATATCCTTACGTGTTTTGAGAAAGGACATAGAAATTTCTTGATAAACTGCATTTATCATGGCCACGGGAGTAAAAAATTCATATCAAAATCAAAAACTGCATCCTGACTTATTAGGTGGTTTGAAAAGACACTTTATTCTTCTACGTTATACTGCATGTGTGCTGACATAAAATACTGATATTTTCCAATAATAATGATTGGATTAAACACTGACTAAAGGAACACATGCTTCCATAAACCTTATCTGACCATATGTTTTGCAGACCATTATTATAGTGCTCATACAGCATTACAGCTTATCTTTCTTCCTCTCTTGATTGGAAGCAACCGGAGGGCACAGAATAGTATAGATTCTATCTCTGAATTCCCAGTGCCTAGCAAAGTATCTCGCACAGGGTAGGCATTTGGAACTATTTTTGGAGTCATTGAGTAAATAAATTAACGAATGCGATCACGTAGATGTGGAAGTTAACAGTTGTCACATGGGAAGAAATACACCTCCATTCACAGGCAGGGTGTTCTGGATAAAGCATTCTACTCCTACCGCTCCAAAGCAGCTAATCACAGGCCTTCATAATTTCATTGGCTCTTCTGGATTTTTGATGCTTTGTTAAACAAATGATTTCTTGGAGTCTGACCACAAGTAAATATATTAATACCAAAACCTAGGTCAAGCGGGTGCCCACTCTGGGATATTTCTCAAATACGCATTTCAATACAAAGACCATGAGCTAATCGTCCCTGTCAGACAGGAGAGCTGAAGTCCCACAACGACCCAAAGTCCTGAACATTTTTGGTGTTTAAAACATTATCTCCATATGCTCAGCAAAAGAACCATAAGGATGAAATTCTTGTGACCCAAGATTCCAAGATAAATTTAACAAAATGAACATTTGTTCATTTCAATAATCTCTGCCATCCTTTCCATGTCCTACCTACTCCCATTCAATACAGAATAATCATATAACTTAACCTACTACCTACCTATTCTTCTGAATAATGTGAGAATAAAATTGTAATATGGAAAATCAATGTGGAGCAAGTTTCTCCGGGAATCTCTATCAAATTAATTATTGCGAGGAAGGGACTAGTAATATATCAATAGTATGACTAGGTATTACTACCAACATAACGATTGACTGTACTACACTAAGCTCTAGGCACTGTGGAATTTTTATGTGAACACTGATCCTGACTATACTTTTCCTTACTTCCTTTTGGCATTTGTATTTCTGTCTCAATATCCAACAACAGTGGATTCCGTGGTTTCTATCCATGCTGTCTTCCATTCTTGGAGTTCTCATGGCTTTTCAGGCTTTACTGAACTTACTAAGCGTGGGGGAACCAAACCACTTCCAAGGATAGGAAGAACGTGTTTTCAGATGGAACCAGCCCAGCCATCCAAATCAAAGGAAGATGGAGAAATTCAGTTTCTAACAGATCTACATGGACTATTAATATACATGAAGAGAACATAACTGTGTGAAGGAATCAGTGTGTTCTGATACCTTAAGATTTCTGATGGGTATGCACATTTGTTAAAATGTTAGTTTTTGAAAATTTTATAAAAAATATAAATACTAGCTGTTAAGTGTGATGCAGGAAATTAAAGTTCCTAAGGTGAAATTATTTCAGTTTGTGGAATTTGGATTTTCTCATTCAATCTATTGAAAGTGCTTTATTTTTTTTTATTTTTTATTTTTTTAAAGATTTTATTTATTTATTTGACAGAGAGAGATCACAAGTAGGCAGAGAGGCAGGCAGAGAGAGAGAGGAGGAAGCAGGCTCCCCGCTGAGCAGAGAGCCCGATGTGGGACTCGATCCCAGGACCCTGAGATCATGACCCGAGCCGAAGGCAGCGGCTTAACCCACTGAGCCACCCAGGTGCCCCGAAAGTGCTTTAAATGTAGCAATGTAAACGTCAAACTATCTTATAGTTTTGTTCAAATCAGTGTTACCTCTTGAAAAGCTATGCACATTTCACATCTTTTATAGACTATTTTACAAAATTTTTTATTTTTATTTCCTCCAAAATTTGCACCCAAATAGAGTAATAGCTTAGCACAAGCAGACTTATGAGGATTTATGATTTAGCTAAATGGAGTGTAAGGTCTGATGCGAATTATTCTTTAAATGTGTTATTTTGTACAAAACGCATGTACACTGTAATTTGAGCTTTAATATCATCAACAGCCAACTCCGAAATAAAAACTTCTGAATTCAACCCTAAAATTAATGCATGCAAATTACGGAGTACTAATTTTAACAAGCACCACTAAATTAAAACCTGTCTTAAGATTAGTAAAACAGAAGTGGGGTCCACGTCCTGCCTTTGAATGGATTACACGATTAAACAATACAGTCACAGCTACATGAAAGTTGTTTTCTTACTTTATCAGACTTCGAGCTTCATGGGGCCTCCTTGCAAAACGAGGTCATATGTAAAATGAAACAAAACCAAATAAAATCCTCTCTCGAAGATTAAGTTACTGATGGTGCCACCAGGATGTGATACAGCTTTTTAACTCTGAGCTTGGTGGATTTGGGTAGAGGGGTAGGAGAATTATCTAAGTGCTCCCTGCTAGTCCAGCACAGACCCAGCACAGGCCTCCCTTCACTTCTGCTGGTGAAACGGCCCGAGTTAATTTGCATTCACCAGAGTACATATAGACTTCCATCTGCGGTTTCCAGGCATGGGAGAAATTGGGCTACTTTTAAATCTATTTTTAGCTATACAGAGCCGCTAAATAGCATTTGATCTGGGGCTGAGGAATGTTGCTAAAATTGTTTTTTCATATTCATGAATGTGTTGTTTCCAGTGGCTATTAATTTCTACACATATCAAACAAACAAAAGCAGTTGACTACCCAGAAATGTCTGGGAAATGGCTAGATATTACAGAATCAATTGAACAGAATTAGAAACCTTTTCTTGTGGGTATGTGCAAACCCATTAGAAATTCCTTGGTAGCAATCCTTTTCATTTCAGACCTCAATTTTGTGAACCATCACACGAGGAAGGGGGTAGTTTCTGGGCAAATGTCATTGCCTTTGTGACTTTACATTGTACCCCTCAGATTGCAACAGAAAAAAATCCACATTCAACGACGGTATCGTATTAGATACTTTAGAGAAAATTTGTGAAAGGTAATTTTATGAATTTTCAAAGGGTGCAAGCTTTAATGTATTGAAGTGATAATAATAATTAAAAAAAAAAACACCAAAAATGTGCTAACGAACAGGTAAAACCAGCATGCACAACAAGGCAACACCATGTATTTTATGTGGAC